>NC_067399.1:423031801-423657516 GCF_016432865.1 Antechinus flavipes
AATCTCCTGGCCCTGCTCGTTTCACTCAGCATCAGTTCATGTAAGTCTCTCCAGACCTTTCTGAAATCATCCTATTGGTCATTTCTTACTGAACAATAATATTCCATAATATTCATATACCACAATTTATTCAGCCATTCTCCAATTGATGGGCATCTACTCAGTTTGCAGTTTCTGACCACTACAAAGAGGGCTGCCACAAACATTCGTGCACATACAGATCCCTTTCCCTTCTTTATGATCTCTTTAGGGTATAAGCCCAGTATAACACTGCTGGATCAAAGGGTATGCATAGTTTGATAACTTTTTGAGCATAGTTCCAAATTGCTCTCCAGAATGGTTGGATGTATTCACAATTCCACCAACAATGTATTAGTGTCCCTGTTTTCCCACATCCCCTCCAACATTCTGCATTATCTTTCCCTGTCATTCTAGCCAGTCTGACAGATGTATAGTGGAATCTCAGAGTTGTCTTAATTTGCATTTCTCTGATTAATAATAACTTGGAGCATCTTTTCATATGGCTAAAAATAGTTTCAATTTCTTTGTCTGAGAATTGTGTGTTCATATCCTTTGACCATTTATCAATTGGAGAATGGCTTGATTTCTTATAAATTGGAGTCAATTCTCTATATATTTTGGAAATGAGGCCTTTATCAGAACCTTTGACTGTAAAAAATATTTTCCCAGTTTATTGCTTCCCTTCTAATCTTGTCTGCATTAGTTTTGTTTGTATAAAAACTTTTGTTTGATATAATCAAAATTTTCTATTTTGTGATCAGTAATGATCTCTAGTTCTTCTTTGGTCATAAATTCCTTCCTCTTCCACAGATCTGAATCTGGAAACTATCCTGTGTTCCTCTGATTTATTTATAATCTCATTCTTTATGTTTAGGTCATGAACCCATTTTGACCTTATCTTGGTGTATGGTGTTAAGTGTGGGTCGATGCCTACTTTCTGCCATACTAGTTTCCAATTTTCCCAGCAATTTTTGTCAAACAGTACATTTTTATCCCAAAAGCTGGGGTCTTTGAGTTTATCAAACACTAGATTGCTATAGTTATTGACTGTTTTGTCCTTTGAACCTAATCTATTCCACTGATCAACTAATCTATTCCTTAGCCAATACCAAATGGTTTTGGTACTGCTGCTCTATAATATAATTTTAGATCTGGTACAGCTAAGCCACCTTCATTTGATTTTTTTTTTCATTAATTCCCTTTTGTTTTTCTTGACCTTTTGTTTTTCCATATGAACTTTGTTGTTGTTTTTTCTAGGTCATTAAAATAGTTTTTTGGGAGTCTGATTGGTATAGCACTAAACAAATTGATTAGTTTAGATAGTATTGTCATCTTTATTATATTTGCTCACCCTATCCAAGAGCATTTAATATTTTTTCAATTGGTTAGATCAGACTTAATTTGTGTGAAAAAGTGTTTTGTAGTTTTGCTCATAAAGTTTCTAATTTTCCCTTGGCAGATAGATTCCTAAGTATTTTATACTATCAGTAGTTACTTTAAATAGAGTTTTTCTTTGTAACTCTGACTGTTGGATTTTGTTAGTGATATATAAGAAAGCTGATGATTTATGTGGTTTATTTTGTATCCTGCAACTTTGCTAAAGTTGTGGATTATTTCTAATAACTTTTTAATAGAATCTCTGGGGTTCTCTAAGTATACCATCATATCATCAGCAAAGAGTGATAATTTGGTTTCCTCATTGCCTACTCTAATTCCTTTAATCTCTTTCTCAACTCTTATTGCCAAAGCTAGCATTTCTAATATAATATTGAATAGTAACGGTGATAGTGGACAACCTTGTTTCACTCCTGATCTTATTGGAAATGGTTGCAGTTTTTCTCCATTACATATGATGCTTACTGATGGTTTTAAATAGATACTGCTGATTATTTTAAGGAAAAGTCCATTTATTCCTATATTCTCAAGTGTTTTTAATAGGAATGGATGTTGGATCTTACCAAATGCTTTTTCTGCACCTATTGAGATGATCATATGGTTTTTGTTAACTTGGTTATTAATATGGCCAATTATACTGATAGTTTTCCTAATATTGAACCAGCCCTGCATTCCTGGTATAAATCCTACTTGATCATAGTGTATTATCATGGGATGATTTTCTGTTGTCTTTTTGCTAATATCTTATTTAAGATTTTAGCATCAATATTCATTAGGGAGATTGGTCTATAATTTTCTTTCTCTGTTTTCAACCTACCTGGTTTAGGTATCAGTACCATGTCTATGTCATAAAAGGAATTTGGTAGGACTCTTTCATTCCCTATTTTATCAAATAATTTATATAGCATTGGGGCCAATTATTCTTTAAATGTTTGGTAGAATTCACATGTAAATCCATCTAGTCTTGGGGATTTTTTCTTAGGGAGTTGATTAATAGCTTGTTCTATTTCTTTTTCTGAAATGGGACTATTCAAGCAATTTACTTCCTCCTCTGTTAATCTGGGAAGCCTATATTTTTGGAGGTAGTCATCCATTTCACTTAGGTTATTAAATTTATTGGCATAAAGTTGGGCAAAGTAACTCCTTATTATTTCTCTAATTTCCTCTTCATGGGTGGAAAATTCTCCCTTTTCATTTTTAAGACTACTAATTTTATTTTTCTCCCTCCTTTTTCTAATCAGATTTACCAAAGGCTTATCTATTTTATTGTTTTTTTATAGAACCAACTCTTAGTTTTATTTATTAGTTCAATAGTTTTTTTTTACTTTCAATATTATTAATTTCTCCTTTTAATTTAAGAATTTCAAATTTAGTATTTGATTGGTGGGTTTTAATTTGGTCTTTTTCTAGTTTTTTTAATTGCAAGCCCAATTCATTGATCTTCTCTTTCTCTATTTTATTCAAGTAAGCCTCTAAGGATATAAAGTTTCCTCTTATTACTGCTTTGGCTGCATCCCACAAATTTTGGTATGATATCTCACCGTTGTCATTATCTTGAGTGAAATTATTAATTGTGTCTATAATTTGCTGCTTCACCCAATCATTCTTTAAGATGAGATTGTTTAGTTTCCAATTACTTTTTGGTCTATTTACCCCTAACTTTTTGTTGAATGTAGTTTTTATTGCATCATGATCTGAAAAGAAAGCATTTACTGTTTCTGCCTTCTTGCATTTAATTTTGAGGTCTTTATGTCCTAATATATGGTCAATTTTTGAATAGGTCCCATGAATTGCTGAGAAGAAAGTATATCTCTTTCTGTCTCCATTCAGTTTTCTCCAAAGATCTATTATACTTAATTGTTCTAATATTATATTTACCTCTTTAATTTAATAATATGGTTTGATTTGTCTAATTCTGAGAGTGCAAGGTTGAGATCTCCCACAGTTTTGCTGTCTTTTTCTTCTTGCAACTCTCTTAACTTCTCCTTTAGGAAGTTAGATGCTATACCACTTGGTGCATATATGTTTAGTATTGATATCGCTTCGTTGTCTATGCTACCCTTTAGCAAGATATAGTTTCCTTCCTTATCTCTTTTGATTAGATCAATTTTTGCATTTGCTTGATCTGAGATAAGGATGGCTACCTCTGATTTTTTTTTACTTCAGCTGAAGCATAATAGATTCTGCTCCAGCCTTTTACCTTTACTCTGTATATATCTTCCTGTTTTCCTATAAACAACATATTGTAGGGTTCTGACTTTTGATCCAGTCTGCTATATGCCTCTGCTTTATGGGAGTGTTCATCCCATTCACATTTACAGTTAAAATGACTAATTCTATATTTCCTGCCATCTTGTTTTCCCCAGATTATGTTTTTCTTTTACTTGCCCCCCCCCTTTATGGGAGAGTTCATCCCATTCACATTTACAGTTAAAATGACTAATTCTGTATTTCCTGCCATCTTGTTTTCCCCAGATTATGTTTTTCTTTTACTTGCCCCCCCAACCCTCTTTCTTAGTTTTAAACTTATGTGCCCCACTTGTATCATGATGCTCACCCTCTTTAGGATGCCTCTCCCCCACTTTGAATCTCTTCCCCTTTCTTGTACCCTTCCCTTATTATTCTTTTTCTTTTCCCTTTTCCTCTCCCCATTTTTAATGAGGCAAGAGAGGATTTTCTGTAAAACAAGTATGTCAATTATTTTCTCTTTGAGCCAACTCTGATGAGAGTAAGATTCACACAAGTTTCCTCCCTCTCTTTGAGTTCCCTCAGATTTGATGTTTCCTTGCCTCTTCATGGGATGTAGTTTCCCTCTTTTTATCCCACCTTTCCCCCTTTTCTGACATTATCCTTTTTCCATTTCTACTTCCCTTTTTTATATCAGTAAAATCAAATTATACATGTAGTCTTTTTGTATATCCACAACAGAAATACAATTCCCAAGAGTTCTTTTTACCTTTTCTGCATCTCTTGAGTTCTATGGTTGGAGATCAATTTTTTTGTTTAGTTTTGGTTTTTTCTTTAGAAACAAATGGAATTCATTTGTTTCATTAAATGTCCATCTTCTTCCCTGGAAGAAAATGCTCAGCTTAGCTGGGTAGTTTATTCTTGGTTACATTCCAAGTTCTTTTGCCTTTCGGAATATCAGATTCCAGGCCCTTCAATCCTTTAATGTGGAGGCAGCCAGATCTAGGGTGATCCTTATTGTGGCACCTCAGTATTTAAATTGTTTTTTCTGGCTGTTTGTAAAAATTTTTCCTTAATCTGATAGTTCTGAAATTTGGCAACACTATTCCTTGGAGTTTTTATTTTAGCGTCTTTTTCAGAAGGTGTTTGATGAATTTTTTCAATGCCTATTTTACCTTCTGATTCTATTACCTCTGGACAGTTCTCTTTGATGATTTCTTGTAAAATAGTATCTAGGATCTTTTATTCATCATAATTTTCGGAAAGTCCAATAATCCTCAGATTATCCCTCCTAGATCTATTTTCCAGGCCTGTCGTTTTTCCAAGTAGAATTTCATGTTTTTTCCAGTTTATCATTTTTTTTTTTTTGGTTTGGTTTTGCTTGACTGATTCTTGCCGTCTCAATGAATCATTAGTTTCTATTTGTTCAGTTCTGATTTTTAATGAATTATTTTCTTCATTAGCTTTTTTTTTTTTTTACTTCTTTCTGTATATGTCCAATTGAGTTTTTAAATGAATTGTTTTGTTCTATGGAATTTTTTTTTCCATTTCACTAATTTTTTTTTAGTGAATTATTTTCTTTTTCCAATTCACAGATCCTACTTTCTTGCTAGTTCTTTGTCTCTTCCAATTCACAAATCTTACTTTCCAGAGATTTTTTTACTTTTTCCAATTCACAAATTTTGTTTCCCTGCACTTCCTGGGAATTTTTTACCTTTTCCAATTCATATTTCAAAGCTTCTCTTTGCTTTTCCCATTTTTCTTCTAATTCTCTTTTGAGATTTTTAATGGTCTCCAGCAAGATGAATACAGAGAGGACTGGCAAAAATTACATGAACTGATGCTAAGTGAACTGAGCAGAACCAGGAGATCATTATATACCTCAACAATGATACTGTATGAGGATGTATTCTGATGGAAGTAGACTTCCTTGACAAAGAGATCTAACTCAGTTTCAATTGATCAAGGATGGACCAAAGCAGCTACACTCAAAGAAAGGACACTGGGAAATGAAAATACACTGCTTGTAGTTTTGTTTTTCTTCCTGGGTTATTTATACCTTCTGAATCCAATTCTCCCTGTGCAATAAGAAAACTATTCAGTTCTGCACACATATATTGTACCTAGGATATACTGTAACCTATTTAACATGTATAGGACTGCTTGCCATCTGGGGGAGGGGGTGGAGGGAGGGTGGGGAAAAATCAGAACAGAAGAGAGTGCAAGGGATAGTGTTGTAAAAAAATTACCCTGGCATGGGTTCTAACAATAAAAAGTTATTTAAAAAAAAGATTTTTAATGATCTCTTCTATGAAAGCGTTATGTAAAAGGAGACAGGTAACATTCCTCTTTGGGGTATTGTCTGGTGACTGTTTTCTATTAGTCTCCTCGGGATTGCAGACCTGCTCTTTTTCTGTATAGAAGCTATCGATCATCCTTTTAATTTTTTTACTCATTTTTTAAAGCCTTTAGGGTATGCCTTCAGGACAAGGGGGTTACCAGCTTTGTCTGTAGAGCAGGGAGAGATGTAACCTGCTCCAAGATGTGGGAGTGCTCTGAGTGAAAGTTTCCCCTTCCCCCAACTGGAGGTGATTTAGCATGGCTGAGCTAAGGAAGTGCCCAGTGGAGCTGTGTGGTTTAGCAAATGCTCTACCGTTAGAAACTAAGCAGAGAAAGTGTCACTACCCCAGGCCAGAGCCCCTTATGGGGCTATGGGTATTAGCAGCTGACCAGCAAATAGCTAATAGCCTGGCTGGACCCGAAGTCTCTCCCAAAACAAATCGCCCTGCAAAAGTTCTATTGCCCCAAACAGAGCCCCCCACTGTGCAGATTAGAGGCTGACCTGGGCTGTGCCCCACTGCCATGCAGGTTCGCAAGTGCCCCAAGGAAAAGCCCTGTACTGAGGGTTGGGACTGTGAGCTTGTGCTGTGATCTGTGCTCTCACTTCCAGTTTGGGGCTCCACTCGGTCTGCCTCTGGTTCTCTCCCTGCCTGTACTGATCTTCTCCCCGGCCTGAAAACAAACCTTTTCTGGCAAGATTCCAGTTTATCTTTGGCTGGTGGATTGTTGTAGCAGTCAAGTGCTATTTTTGAGGCTGAATATAATATTGATGGTGAGGGTAAGAAAGGAGCTTAGAAAGTCCCATGTGCCTTCTCTGCAATCTTGGCTCCGCCCTCCAACAAAACAATTTCTTATAAAGCATCAAAGAAAAATATAAAATGGTTACAAGCCCCAAAAGCAGTCTTTGAAGATCTTAGAAGGAAACTTTAAAAATTAAATATAAGAGGTTGAGGGAAAATGTAGAAAAAATAAGAGTAATAAAAGAACATCAAGAAAATTGTGAAAAAGCCAAATGAAAAAAAGATATCCAAATACTAAATAACTCCTTAAAACTTAGAATTTGGCAAGAGGTAGTTAATACCTTCATAAATTATTAAGAAATAATGAAATAAAGTGAAAAAATGAAAAAAAGGAGAGAAATGTAAAATATCTCATTAAAAAAGTGACCTGGAAAACAAATTAAGGACAGATAAAATAAGAAATTTTAGACTATCTAAAACAATTTTTAAACAGAGTCTAGACTGTACACTTTAAGAAATTATTAGAGAAAATTGTCCTGAAGTTCTAGAATTAAAAGGTAAAATAGAAATTGGAAAAATCCACTAGTCGCTATCTAAAAAAAGTCCCAAAATGAAAACTCACAGGAACATTATAGACAAGTTTCAAAGCTCCCAGGTCAAGAAGAAAATATTACAAACAACTAGAAAAAACAATTTAAATATTATGGAGCTAGAGTCAGGCTAACACAAGATATAGTGAATTTTACATTTAAAAACTGAAAAGTATGGGATATAATGTTTTGACGAGCAAAGGAGTAGGTTTGCAACCAAGAAAAACCTACTCAATAAAATTGAATGTAGACCTGTAAGAGAAAAATAGATATTTGATGAACAAAAGTACTTTCTGGTATTCTTGAGGAAAAAAAAACAAAAACTGAACAGATAATTTGATTACAAAAATCAGGAAGCACATGCAAAGGTAAACATGAAAGACTAATTATAAGAGATATAATAAGGTAAACTGTTTACTTCTTAGATGAGGAAATGATAGATTGAGGACTTAGGGTTCAGTTATTATTATTATTATTATTATGGGATGATTCTAATAAATAAAATTTATTTTTTTAAAGGAGAAGTAAAATGTATCAAATTATCCCATACAAAAGAGGTGTGAATTTAAGATTTATTATAGTGGAGAGGAGAGTAGTATGGAGGGCATGTAAAATGGGAACCTTATTTTTATTATAACTGAATTATAAAGAAGGTATGATGTACATTTAATAGGGTATCAAAGTTTTCTTTTCATATTTTACAGATAAATAGGAAGCAAAGTGATTAGACATGGAAGGGACTCTTAGAAGGATATGTATGTTAAGAAATATGAAGAAAAGGAGATAGGATAAGAGACAAACATTTAGAAGGGTATATGCATTAGTCCAAAAGAGAGAGAGAAAGAAAAAGATAGTGAGGAAAAAATATGATGGAGAAAAATATAAAACTAGAAATTATAACTTTCATTATGAATAGGATGAATTCATCCATAAAATGGAAATGAACAATGGAATTGATCAAAAACTTGAACTCAACAATGTATTGTTTACAGGAAACACATTTAAAAATGAAAGACACACATTGAATGAAAATAAAATACTGGAGTAGAATTTTTTTAATGCTTCAGCTAATGCAAAAAAAAAAAAAAGCAGGGGTAATAAACATAATTTCAGTCCAAGTTAAAGCTGATATAGAGTTAAGTAAAAGAGACAACTGTGGAAACTTACATCATGCAAAAAAGTACTATAAATAATGAAGTAATAGCAATATAAAACACGTATGCACCAAATTCTATAGCATTCACATTTTTAAAGGAAAAGTTAAATCAAAAGTTGTAAATAAATAGAAAATTATAATAGTGAGTAATTTCAATCTTGTCAGCTCAGGACTAAATAAATTTAACTAAAAAATAAATCAGGAAGAAGTCAAGGAAATAAAAAGTACAGGTATAATAGGCATCTAAAAATAATTGCATGGAAATAATACATGTTAATTTTATAAAAGTTGACCAGATATTATGGTATAAAAACTTTATAGTTCAATGCAGATAAGTAGAAATATTAAATATATAATTCTCAGATCATAATGCAATAAAACTGTTTTTAATGAAAGACCATGGAAACTAGATTAAAAATTAATTGAAAACTAAGTAAACTAATATGGATTAATGAACAACCAACAAAAAATTTTATTAAAGAGAATAATAATGAAACAATATTTAAAAGCTTAAGGTATGCTTCAAAAATAGTAATCAGAGGAAAATTTATATCAATAAAATAAAGAAAGTAGATTCATAAATTGGTATACAATTAAAAAAAAACTTTTAAAAGAACAAAATTTAAAATAGCTAATTAAAAGTGCTAAAATTAAAAGTGAAATTAATAAAGTTGAATTTGAAATATTAAATTGATACATAAAGCTAGGATTTGGATTTATGAAAAATAATAAAATAGATAAACCTTTGATTAATATGATTTTTAAAAAGAGAAAAGAAAGCAAAATCATTAGTATTAAAAATTAAAAGGGTGAATACATCATTAACAAAGATGAAATCAAAGCAATTAGTAAAAGTTAGTTTGACCAATTATATGTTTACAAATTTAACAATTTAAGTGACCTGAAAAGATACTTTAAAAAATACAAACTTACAACACTAACAGAAAAGGAAATAGAATAAATAAACCTATTTTAGGAAAAGAAATTGAACAAGTCATAAATGATACTCCAAAATATATATATATATATCAGGACCAGATGGATTTACAAGTAAATTCTACAAACACTTAAAGATCAATTAATTCCTATGTTAAATAAATTATTTGGAATGATAGACAAATAAGAAGTCCTACCAAATTACTTTTATGAAACAAATATGGTACTGATATCTAAAATAAGAAAGACAAAAGCAGAAAAAAAGAAAATTATAGATCATTTTCACTTATCTATATGGATATAGATATACAAAATAAAGTACTAGCTAGGAGATTACAGCAATATATCCCAAGGATTATCTGTTATGATCAAGTGGATTTTATATAAGACTATTTTATATAGTGCTAGTTCAATATAAGGAAAATCATTAATATAATCAATTATATCAATAAAAATAATGAAATCCATATGATTAATGTCTATAGATACAGAAAAACCTTTTGATAAAATACAACTCATTCCTATTTAAAAAGACTTGAAATCATAAGTATATGGATTTTTCCTTAAAATGATAAGAAGCATTTACCTAAACCTATCAGCAATCATTATCTATAATAGGAATAAGCTCTCAATAATATCAGGAATGAATCAAGGATGCCTTTTATCACAGTATTATTCAATATTGTACTAGAAATGCTAGCAATATAAGAGAAGAAAAAGAAGAAGAACTCAGGATGGACAATGAGGTAATAAAACCATCTCCATTTGAAAATGAGATTCAACTAAAAATTCATTGAAGCAATTAATAATTTTAACAAAATAGTAGTATATAAAAGAAACTCAAATAAATCATCAGTATTTCTACATATATTACAAGCAAAATCATGCAAAGAGATAATAAGAGATAATTTATTTTAAATAAATTTAGATAACATAAAATACCTTGGAATATGCCAATATAAAACTAGAAACTGTATGTACATGATTATTTTTTAAATTTATATAAAGTCAGACAAATAATTGGAGAGATATTAATTGTTCATGGATAGGTTGGTCCAATTTAATAAAGATGACAATTCTGCCTAAATTGTTTTATTAATTCAGTGTCATCCTAATTTGATCACAAAAATTATTTTGTAGAGCTAGGAAAAAATTTTAAAAATCATTTGAAAGAACAAATGGTCAATATATCAAAGAATTATTGGGGAAAAAAAGTAAAGGTAGGAGGTCTAGCAGTGCCAGATCTTATACTGTATAAATCAATAATTAGCAAGACTATCTGATATTGGCTAAGAAATTGTGGATCAGTAAAATAGTAAAACATACAAAGCAGAGCAGTAAATGTTTACAGTAACCTTTGATAAATGCAAAGATTTAGACTTTTGGGATAAGAATTCTCGGTTTGGTAAAAAAAAAAATTGTGTGGGAGGACTGGAAAGCAGTCTGGCAGATATTAGGTATAGACCAATAAAGCCACTCTGTGGTGAAACTGAGGGGATACCCAATTGGTGAATGGCAAAATATATGATTGTGATAGAATACTACTATGTTGTAAGAAATGATGGGCAAGTTGATATTAGGGAAAAAAAAAAAAACATGGGATGGCTTTCATGAAATAATGAAGAGTGAAATTAGTAAAACTCAGAAGAGAATACTATACACAGAAACAGCAATATTGTTTGAAGAATATCTATGACTGACAAAGTTATTCTGAAGAATTGATACATAATACATATATTGTATTTAACTTATATTTTAACATATTTTACATGTATTGGTCAACCTGCCATCTGGGGGAGAGGGTGGAGAGAATGAGGGGAAAAATTGAAACAAAAAGTTTTGCAGTTATCAATGCTGAAAAATTACCCATGCATATATCTTGTAAATGAAAGGCTATAATAATAATAGTGGTTATTTTAAAAAAGAATTGATACATAAAACTAGATATAGTATAGTTTCAATTGTGGGGGGGGGCATGCATGCGCAGGAGCATCTGTGTCAAATGTTGGTCCCCCTGCCTAGAATGTATTTCTTCTTTACCTGGAAGAATTTCTAGTTTCCTGAATAAAATTCCTGAACGAGTCTTGAAAAATTCAATTCAAGCACCATCTTCTGCAAGAAGTATAATTTCTTGGTTTTGCTTTATTGTATCTTGATTTCTCATAAAGTCATTAGCTTCCATTTACTCAATTCTATTTTTTAAGAAAATATTTCCCTCAATGAGCTTTTGTTTTTCCTTTCCCAATTGACCAATTTTGCTTTTTAAAGCATTCTTCTCCTCATTAGCTTTTTGTCTTTCCTTTTGCATTTCCCTCAATTATTTCCTTATTTTTTCCCTCTTTCTTACTTGATTTTTCAAAGTCCCTTTTGAGTTCTTCCATGGCCCAAGCCCAATTTTTATTTTTCTTGGAGGGTTTGGATGTAGAAGTTTTGACTTTGTTATCATCTTCTGAGTATGTGTTTTGTTCTTCCGTATCACAATAATATTTTTTAAGGGCCTGATACTTTTTTTGTTATCTGCTCATTTTCCTAGCTTATTATTCTCCTTTTCACTCTTTGTGAAAGTAGGGCTCTGTTTCTAGGGTGAAGAATGCACTGCCTCAAGCTTCAAGGGTTTTGCGCAGCTGTTTTCAAAGATCTTTCTAGGAATCTGACTACAAGTACTCTTTTCTGCCCTGGAGCTGTTAGGAGTGTCCCAGCCGTGGGGCTGTAAGATCTAATATTCTGGCTAATGTGACAGGGCTGCACTGGGACTACATGCCACACTCCCATCTCATATCCACAAATCCTCTCCACTGACTTCTGAGGACTCCCTGTGTCCCCAAGACTGAAAGGTTCAGGAGCCCCAGCACTACTGCTGATTTTGCCCTCCTCACTGATGCTGGGTTGTCTGGGGCCATGACTAGACCAGGCTGCACTGAGATTATACATAGGCCTCCCACTCTAGTTCCATAGACCATTTTTGCTGACCTTCCAGGTTCTTTTTGGTATCTCTTGACTGAGAAGTTCTGGAAGTTGTCAAAATTCTGATTCAGAGGTGGGCCAGGTGGGCACTGGGGCTGAGTCCAGAACTATTTTGTTCAGGACTGTATGCTGGGCTACCACACTGTCATCACAGACCTTTACTGCTGTGCTTCTAAATGTCTTTGGCTGGAAAATGTTCTACTCTGTCTTTCTGGGTGTTCTTATGCTCCAAATTTTTTTTTAAATCATTACTTAAAAGAAGTTGAAGAAGTTTGGGGGAGAGCTTGGACAAGTTCCTGCCTTTACTCCACCATCTTGGCTCCATCAGGAAATTTAATTTCTACAGCTATATCTCCCCTTTCCAAATTACCTTTTATTTATTGTGTATGTATTTTAAATATATCCATATATGTACAGGTTGTTTCCTTCAACAGACTATAAGGTCATTGAGGTCAGGGAGTATTTCTCTTTCATATTTCTATTCCCAGCATGTAATATAGTGTCTGATATATAGTAGCCATCTAATAAATGTTTATTGAGGTCTTAATTGATTGATAAAGGATATATAATTATCCCTGATATATAAAGGGTATGTGGGTAAAGAATGTGCAATTCCCATGATCTGGAAAGTCCACATAAAATTTTTTGGCCCTCTATATTAGAGAAGACATCTGAACTATGGTATTAAAAATAAAGTTATGTTCATATTATATAATATTATATACATATTTCAGTATTTCTGAGTTCTAAGCCTCTGTGTCATCTGCTGGCCTTCACAAAACTTCTCCAAAATTCCCATGCTGACCTACAATATATCAAAACCACAGTGAGGAAAATCATGATTTGGAAGGTATAACAAAAAGATATACAGTGATTAAGATTTAATTAGTCTAAATGTGTCCCATCTTCAATGTTATATTTGTGGTATTTTTCAACAAGTCTGCTATTCTTGGTGGTTATGATGTTGATCATAATTTTTGAAAAATTACTGTTTGAATGATGTTTACCACATTTAGAAGGTGAAACGTAGGCTTGGCTTCCATGTCTAGCAGAATGCATGAGACTTACATTTTAACAGATTTAAATGTGTGTAAAGAACAGCATTTAGTGGGACCATCTGACAGTAATCACCTAGTAAATATGATCATTTTAGATATCTCATTGAGTTCATTTAGGAGGCAGTATAAAGCAAAGGAATTAGATAAGAATTAAAGGTCAAATACCCTGCATCTACTATTAAGAAATCATGGGGCCTAAGGCCAGTTCCTTAATTTTGGGGATTCTGGTCCTTTATCTCTGAAATGGGATAATAAAGTCTAGTTATTATTCTGCTGAATATGCAGATTAAATGATAAAAATAGATCATTCACTCAACATTCATTAAGAACTTGTTCAATCATTCAGTCATGCCCAGTTTTTCATGATTCCGCTGTCCATGGTATATTCTTAGCAAAGATACTGGAGTGATTTACCATTTCTTTCTCCAGTGGATTTTTCCAGGGTCACACAGTTAATGGCTGTTTTAGGTCACATTTGAACTCCGATCTTTTTGACTCCAGGTCCATAGAATTACCTGTCTCCTATTATGTGCTTACTGTATGCTAAAGGTCATTATTGTTTTCTTCCTTGTATATACATACATACATACATATATATATATATATATATATATATATATATATGTACTCCATGCATGTGTATTTGTTTTATATATATATGTACTTGTATATCAGATAGATATATTTATATATACTATATGATACACACATATATGTACAATGAACATGTGACTATATTATGTATGTTTGAATGTAATGTATTATAACATAACATAATATATTTAATATAATATAACAAATACATCTTATTTAGAGAGTATGGCTCAGGCAGCGAAAGCTTCCTTCTGGGGAAGAAATCAGAAAATTCTCTGTAGACTGTCTTTTCAGCTGAAAGAGGAAGGAAACCAGGGATTCTAAGAATTGGGATTAAGACGAAAGACTATTTCAGGCATGAGAGACAAGACGTTAAAAAAAAAAAAAGGCTCAGAGATACAATATCAGATGTGAGGAACAATATAGAGAGTGACAAAATGTCAGAGTGTGAAGTGATGTGAAAGACTGGCAAGATAAGAAAGGACTAGATTGTGAAGAGAATTAAATGCTAAAGACAACATGTATATTTGATTATAGAGGTAATAGGAAGCCAGTGCAATTTATTGAACCAGAGGAAGGAACTTAAGGGAGTGACACTCCCATCATTCCCTATGTTATTCCCCTTCCTTCTTTAACAAGTTTGGTACATAGCTCACAACTTTTCTTTTCTACCCAATTCCTATTCTCATACTAAGAGACTTCAGTATACACACTGACTCTCCTTCGAACACCCTACTATTCAGTTTCTCAATATACTCACTCTGATGATCTATTCCTCTTCTCTATTTAGACCACACACAAAGATATTGATGTCCTTGATTTTGCCATCACCCCAAAATGTACCCCCTCTATATTCAAAAATTCTGAAATCATTTTATCTGACCATAATTTATTGATGACTTCTCATCTCTCCCTCTCTTTTCTTTTACAAAGCCCTACTCTTTATTCATACTGTGAGCACCAAACTCTTGACCCCTCAACTCTCTCCCAAGGCAGCTACTTTGTACTAGCTACTCTCCCTTTCCCTCATCTTGATCCTTTGGTGAACCTGAAAAAATCTACACTACCTTCTTCTCTTGAGTTCCCAGCCCCCTTTTCCTATCACTTTATTATGCCCAGTCTCAGCTTTGGATGATTCTCATTTTCTGCTGTTTTCACTTATACCCATAGGCTGCTGATCTATTGTAGTAGAGAAAAATCATTAAATTATTCCAAGTAGGTCTACCACAAATTTATGTTTCACAACATCAACTGAGTCCTAACTGCTGTTAGTTAATCCTTCTATACCACCTTTATGAATGTATTATCTCACTTTCCACAGGGCTCTTAAATACATTTTCATCCCATCTCAAAACTTCCATTCGTTACTCCTCTCCCTTTAACTCCTTTGAGAATCTTGCTTCATATTTTATAGAAAAAGAATGAGGTCATTCATCACAAGCTCCCTCTTCCTCTTCTCATATCACTCACATGCTTTCTGCTACTATTTCCTTCACCCCTGGCTCACATAATGAGATGGCCTTACTCCTCACTTAAAATAATTTCTTCTCCAGCTCAAGTAATCCCATTTCATCATATCTCTTATGCTGAATTGCCCCCTCTGATATTCTTACTCTATCAACTATTTTTAATTTAGTCTAATAACCCATTCTCTAAAGCCTATAAACATGCTCATTCTCCCCTTTTCTCAAAACCAAAACCAAAACCAAAACAAAACAAAACAAAACAAACAAACAAACAAAAAAACATGCTTCACAGTTTTCTCCCCTTTAACTCTTCTGTCCTTTGTGGCCAAATTCCTTGAAAAATCTATCTACAATGAATGCCTATAGTTTCTTTTCTCTCTCTCTCTCTTCTTAGCTTCTTACAATTCTTTCTATTAAAACTGGTTTCCGCAAAGTTACTAATGATCCCTTAATTGTCAAAACTGATAGCCTTTACTCAATCCTCAGTCTTCTCAACTTCTCTGCAGCTATTGACACTATTCAATAACTTCTTCTTGTTGATAACTTCTTTTCTCAATTTTTGAAATATCACTGTCTCCTGATTCTCTTCCTATCTATTGCATTGACTTCATAGCTTCCTTTGGTAGATTCTCATCTAGAGCATAGTCACATCTAGAGTTCTATCCTGGGTCTTCTTTTCTCTCTCTCTGACTACTTCACTTCCTGATCTTCTTTCTTCTAACCCAGACTTTCTGCTAATTTCCAATTTCACATCTCCAGTTACCTTCCAGACATCTCAAAGTCAGATGTCCAGTAGAGGTTTAAAACTCAACATATACAAGACTTTCCTCCTAAACTTTCCCCCTTTTAAACTTCCCTAATACTGAAAAGGGTCACATTCTGCTCAGTCCCTCAGATTTACAATCTTGGACTCATCCTTGCTTCTTCACTATCTCTCACAGCCCTCCTCCACTCCATATCCAATCTGTTGCCATGGCCTGTAAATTTCACCACATCTCTCAGATATGCCTCCTTTTTTCTTCTGACATTCACCACTTTACATAGACCCTTATGACATCATATGTGGGCTACTGCAATAATCTGATGGTCTCTCTGCTATCTCAAGCCTCTCCCCCACTCTAATTCATCCTTCAGTCACCCATTAAAATGATTTTTCTAAATAAAATACAAGTGCAATCATGTTACTTCCTCAATAAACTCCAGTGGCTTTCTTTATTATTATATCTTAAATCTCTGACACATGCTCTTTGATCCAATGATATTGGCCCCCTTTCTGTTCCTCAAATGAGACACTCTACTTCCTAGTTCTAAGCATTTTTTCTAGCTTTCTCCTGATCTTAAAATGTTCTCCTTCCTTCTCTGTGATTGACTTCCCTGGATTCCTTCAAGTACCAGCTAAAACTCATCTTCTAAAGGAAGCCTTTCCCAACCCCTCTGAATTCTATTGCCTATCTGGTTATAAACACTTCACTTGAGAACTGTTTATTCATATGCTTTGACCATTTATCTCCTGGGGAATGGCTATCTGATAGGTTTTTTTAATGGCTAGTTGGTATAAATAACTGAATTACTCTCTCTTCTATTCCATTCTTGAGAAAATAGTCTTGACAATGATAATGCTTATTATCATGTGAGTTTATGTAAAAATTAACTACAGAAGAGTTCTCACCAACACATTATCCATCCCTTCCAGCTTCATGCCATTCATAAATTTGATAAGCATGTCATCTATGTCTCCCACTAAGTCACTGTAGTTATTGAACAGAATAGGAACAAATTCAGAGCCCTGTGTTTATCTACTAGGAATCTTTCTGTTGGCTTAGTTCAAAGGCCCCCTGAAGCTATTCCTAATCTTCTCAGGTGTTACTGTCCTCCTACCCCATTATCTTGAGCTTATTTTGTAAATATTTTCTTTATTTTTATATATGAATATAGTAACATAAAATATAAATAGAGGGATTGTTTTTTGCCTCTTTTTGTACTCCTAGAGTACACACAAAAGATACTTTATAGTTTATTAACTGAAAGACTTATTGACATGGTCAGATTTGTGTCTTAGGAAAATCATTAATTTAGAAGATGAATTGGAGTAAAAAGATAATTAAAGCAGTGAGACCAATTAAGTAACTATAACTCTTTGACTCACCCTTAATCAGTTTACATCCATTTTATAGTCTTTATCATGATACTTTTATTTTTTAGGTATTGATTTTTTCTTTGTGAAGTAACTTCAGTTATATAATTTAGATCATTTCAAAATTTGTAAATTTGAAATAAATATATAATTTGATCTTATTGGGAATTATAGAAAAAGGCAGGAAGTGATAAGAGATTGAATCAGAGTCATAATTGTGTGACAAAAGAAAGGAATATGTACAAGAGAAGTTGTGGACATAGAAACTATAAGATTTGGCAACTGATTTTATCTGTGTTGTAAGTGAAAGCAAATAGTCATGGATGACACTGAGATTGTGCAACTGGGTGAGTAGAAGGATGGCAAAATCCTTTTCAGTAATAGAGAAGTTTGGAAAGCAGTAAGTTTTGGGGGAAGGATGAGTTTTGAATCATGTTGAGTTTGAGATGCTTATGGGATATCCAGTTCAATTAATAACAATTGAGTAAAATAAGGAACTGTAGGATAGAATGGGAAGTTAGGGCTTTTGGGAGAACACCAATATGAATGCTGCTGCTATCTTCTATCTGCAGTCACTTTGATCTTTTTTTGACACTGGACTCAGATGGCTCTGGAAGGGGAAAGTGAGGCAGAGTTTGCCTGCCCTGGCATTACTTCCCTAATGTCAAGGTCCTCTTTGAGAATGAAGGACCAACAACAAAATGCAAGGTGAGATGTGCTGAGTGCAAGATAATTGAAGTCAAATTGCTATGAGAATTCAAAGTGAGGACTAAGAAGTTTTTTTTTTTTTTTCTTGAGGGGCAGTCACATAGATTTTATTGTTACCTACCTGGTAGACTTTGAGAAACTTCCACCAACTTCCTTGAAATCCATAATACTAGAGTCCCCCTAGGTTTTATCTCCAGAAAGCACTTTTAAAAATCCAAATAAATATTAGTACCAATTATCACCTTAGGTTGAATTTAAATCTAGATACTTTGTCAACGTGTCTAGAAAAATCAAATTGGCTAACCAGGGGAATCCAGGAAGGTAAATTTAGTTGAAATGAAAAACTAAAGTGTGAGCTATTACAACCGAGACTTTTGGCCACTAATCAGAATTTTAATTAGAAAACATGGCACCCACGAGAAGGTCATTGTTAGAGAAGCATTGACATAGAAAGGTTTAGGAATGATAGCATGCCAGTCATACCAGGAGAGGAAGCAATCTTTCCCTTCCTTCTCCTCCTCCATGCTTCCAAGGAGGATCTTTCAATAGAGAACTTAAAATTGTGTTGTTGGTACCCCATATCAAATTGTGAACATTTCCAAAAAGGACCTTGACATCAAGAGCTGAGAGATAGTGTTTTGTTTGATGAAAAGCCAGGAGGCACTAGATTGGGATCATAGATTTAGAGCTAAAAGATACCTGGGAGGTTATTCAGTCCAATCCCATTTTAGAGATGAGAAAAGTAAGGTCTAGAGTAGTTAAATGATTATACATGGGGTCACACAGCTAATAAATGTCTGAGGCATAATTTAAACTTAGATCTTCCTCACACCATGTTTATCACTACTCATTATCTAGCTAGATTGCTTTTTAAAGACTTAGGAATGCTTATGGATCAAATTCTATTTGCTTGTTGCAAGCAGGAAGTTGCAAATTTCTTCTTTATCAAGGTAGCTAACTGGTGCTGGTACTCACACATACACTTGTTAGACAATTGTCTTCAACCTGAGATTAGACATTAACAAGAAAAACATAAGCTAGCACTGTGCAAGGCAACAAGGAGCAATATTTTCCATTTGCTCATAGTTCCAGATACATTCACTCACTCATTCATTTTTTTCTTTAACAGTCTAAGTGAGGTGACTCAATAAGTGAATAGTGGGTGGCAGGAAGTACTTTTTTTGTTCTTCCATACAGAAGTCTTATCTGGGGTATTATAAACTGAGTTGGCCCTCCTTATAACTTTACCATCCAGGGACCTTCCTAGATGACTACTGAAAGATAGAGGGCACTAGTACTAGAGTGTCTAATTTAGAATTGAACAGAAACAATAATGTATGTATATTGAGAGAGGATCTTTCTCTTATGGACAAATACTGGAAAATAAATAAATCAATAAACACATATTAAGTACTTACTAGGGGCCAGGCACTGTGCTAAACACTAGGTTACAAAAAGATATAAAAGATAATCTCTGACTATGGCTTTAAGGAAGTAAAATACAGATGTGTAATCGATACAATAGATGGACTTGTTCCCATAGACTTCATCTTGTTTTATGAGTAGGCAGCTAGCTTTGTGGTATAATTTTTGGAGCAAGAGAAAAACTATACCTACTACTTTCTAATTAGTATATATTTTATTTTATTTCCATAAACAAGGATTTATTTTTCTCTTCCTCACACTTCCCCCATGCACTCTAAACTAGGGCAGGAAAGACAAATAAAACCTCTGTAACATAAATGTATATGATCATTGATTAATTAATATTTATTAAGAATCTGCTATATACCAGGCACTGTGCTGAGCTCTGGGGATACAAAAAGAAGCAAAAAACCAATCCCTTTCCCTTCAAGTAGCTCATAGTTTAATTAAAAAAAAGACAATTAGCAAACAAATATGAACAAATAAGCCATACATTAGAGAAGGGGGGAGTGATTAGCAGGAGGAAGATACTGGAATTGAAAGGGTTTGGGAAAGGTTTCATAAATGGACTTTTAGATAGACCTTGAAGGAAGCCAGAGGAGTTTGGGTGTGGAGATGTGGTAAGGGAGAATCACAGGTAAAGGAAACAGAAAGACCTAGAGCTGAGAAACAGTGTTTTGTTTGAGGAAAAGCCAAATGGCATTGGATCAAAGTATATGTATCAGGAAAAGGTTGTAAGAAGAACAAAAAAGGTTTGGAGAAGGCTAGATTATGAAAGTTTTCTCATACCAAGTAAGGAGTTTGTTGTTGATCCTGGAACCAATAGGGAGCCATTGAGGAGAAGAGTGACATGATTGCATATATATATATATATATATATATGTATGTATGTATTTATGTATGTATTTAGGAAAGAGATTTTACTAAGTGAATGGGGGATAGATTAGGATGGGGAGAAACTTGAGGCAATAGACCCACCATCCAGGATATTGCAAGAGTCCAGACAGGAGATGATGGGGCCATATAGGAGAGTGGCGGCAGTGTCATGGAGAAGGAGGCATATTTGAGACATGTGGCAAAGGTGAAATTGACAAATCTTGGAAACCCTTTGGATATGGGGGGGATAGTGAGGAGTCAAGGCTGAAGTAAGGGTTGTGAGTTGGAGGGACTAAGAGGATGATATTGCTCTCTTCAGTACTAATGGAGCTGAAAGAGGGGGATTTCACTTTTGTCTGTGTTGAGTATAAGATGTTTACTAGATTCTTTTTGATAGTCTCAAAGGAAGCTAGAGATGTGAGATAGGAATCAGCAGAAAGGCTAAGATAGGAGGCAAAAATGAAAAAATCATTATCATACAGATGATAATTATACCCATGGGAGCTAATGAGATCAGGAAATGAAGTAGTATAGAAGAGAACCCAGGATAGAACCCTGACATGGGGATAGATTTAGAGGACATGATCTAGATGTGAACCCAGCAAAGAAAACTGAGAAGGATTGGTCTGATTAGTAGGGGAAGAATTATGACATTCCAAAAATCTAGAGAAAAGAGTGTCAAAAAGGAGAGAGTGATCAATAATATCAATATCTCCAGAGAAATCAAGGAGAATGAGGACTGAGAAGGTCATTGAATTTATCACTTCAGAGATCATTGATAACTTTGGAGAGAGCAGTTTGAATGATAAGGACAGAAGCTAGATAGTAAGGGGTTGAGAAGAGAGAAGATGTAAAGTGAAGCACCTGTAGATGGATTTTTTAAAAAGGAATTTGACCATAAAAGGTAGAAGAGATGTAGAATGGTGGTTAATGGGAAAGGAAGGTTTTTGGTTTTGTTTTTGTCTGTTCGTTTAAATGATGAGGGAGATATGAGCAAATTTTTTAGGCAAATGAACAATTAGATATGGATTAGGAATCATACAGGAGGCAATCTTTTGAAGGAAACAGAAATGAATTGAATTACTTAAATACAAGAGGTTTGTTGTTGTTGTTTTTGATTGCAAATTAACTTTTATTATTATGAGCCTGTTTTCTTTCTTTTAATTTATCTCTCATTCCCACCCCCTATCATTGCCTTCCTTTGTCCATTTTATTCATTATTTTTCTTAAATTGTTAATATTTTCATTAAAGTTTATTTTCAAAATACATAAAGAATTTTTCAACACTGACCTTTATAAAACCTTGTGTTCCAAATTTACCTCACCTTTGCCCTATCTCCTTCCCTAGAAGACAAGTAATCCAATATATGCTAAACATGTGTAATTCTTCTACACATATTTCTATAATTATCATGCTGCACAAGAAAAATCAGATCAAAAAGAAAAAGAAAATGGGAAAAAAACCCAAAATGCAAGCAAACAACAACAAAAAGAGTGAAAATGCTATGTTGTGATCCACACTCAGTTACCACAGTCCTCTTTCTAGTTGTAGATACTTTTCTTCATCACAAGAACATTGTAACTGGCTTCAATCATCTCATTATTGAAAAGAGCCATGTCCATCAGAATTGATCTTTGTATAATCTTGTTGCCATGTACAATGATTTCCTGGTTCTGCTCATTTCACTTAGCCTCAGTTCAATTAGGTCTCTCCAGGTATCTTCAAAATCATTCTACTGATCATTTCTTATAAAACAATAATATTCCATAATATTCATATGCCATAACTTGTTCAGCCATTCTCCAACTGATGGGCATCCACTCAATTTCCAATTTCTTGCCACTATGAAAAGAGCTGCCACAAACATTTTTGCACACATAGTTCTTTTCCCTCCTTTATGATCTCTTTGGGATACAAACTTAGTAGAAACACTGATGATCAAATGGTATGTACAGTTTGATAGTTCTTTGGGCCTAATTCAAAATTGTTCTTCAGAATGGTTGAATCAATTCACAACTACAGTTTTCCCACATCCCCTCCAACATTCTTCATTATATTTTCCTGTTATCCTAGCCAATTAGAGAGGTGTATAGTGGTACCTCAAAGTTGTCTTAATCTGCATTTCTCTGATCAGTAGTGATTTAGGGCACCTTTTCATATGACCAATATGGCTTTAATTTCTTCATCTGAAAATTGTCTGTTCATAACCTTTGACCATTTATCAATTGGACAATGGCTTGAACACATAAATTTGAGTCAATTCTCTATATATTTTAGAAATGAAGCCTTCAGAACCCTTGATTATAATTTTTTCACAGTTTATTGCTTTTGTTTGTTCAAAAACTTTTTAACATAATATAATGAAAATTATTTATTTTGTATTCAATAATGTATTCAATTTCTTCTTTGGCCACAAATTCCTTCCTTCTCCACATATCTGAGAGGTAACCTATTCTTTATTTCTTCTAATTTGCTTATAATACCACTCTTTATATCTAAATCATGAACTCATTTAGATTTTATCTTGGTGTAAGGTGTTAGGTGTAGGTTAAAGCCTAGTTTCTCCCTTAATAATTTTGAATTTTCCAAGCAGTTTTTGTCAAATAGTGAGTTCTTACCCAAAAGCTGGGCTCTTTGAGTTTGTCAAAGACAAGATTACTATAGTCATTGACTATTTTGTCCTGTGAACTTAACCTATTGCACCTATTTCTCTATAGGGTGAGACAAGTTTCCTTGTGAAACTAAATATGTCTGATAGCCTCTCTTTGAGCCAAGTCTGATAAGAGTAAGATTCACACAATGCTCATCCTCCCATTCTTTACCTCAATTATAATAGACTTTTTTTGCCTCTTCATGAGATGAAATTTACTCCATTTAATTCTAATTTCTTCTTCTTCTAGTAGAAATACTCTATTTCTTAGCCAGTACTAAATGGTTTTGATGACTGCTGCTTTATAATATAGTTTTAGGTATGGTACAGCAAGGTCACCTTCATTTTTTTTCATTAATTCTCTTGAAATTCTTGACCTTTTCTTATACCAGAAGAACTCTGTTATTATTTTTTCTAGGTCTGTAAAATGATTTCTTGGGAATTTGATTAGCATGGCACTGAATAAGTAGATTATTTTAGGTAGTATTGTCACTTTTATTATATTTGCTCAGCCTATCCATGATCACTTGATATTTTTCTACCTTAGTTTTGGTATCAGTACCATATCCATATCATAAAAAGAATTTGGTAAGACTCCTTCTTTCCCTATTTTTTCAAATAGTTTTCATGGTACTATAACTAATCGTTCATTAAATGTTGGGTAGAAATAACATATAAATCCATCTGGCCCTGGAGATTTTTTTTTAGGGAGTTGATTCATAGCTTGTTCAATTTCTTTTTCTAAAGTGGGACTATTTAAGTAAACAGAGAAAAAGATCTCAAGAGTTAAATATATCATCTTCCCATATAGGAATATGAGCTTTTTAAGTTTTAAAAGAAAGTCATTTTTTTCTTTCCTTTTTACCTTTTTATGTTTCTCTTGAGTTCTGTATTTAAAGATCATATTTTCTATTCAGCTCTGGTCTTTTCATCAGAAAGAGGTAAACTTTTGTAATGAATAATTTCCTCATCTTGTGAGACAGGAATAAAGGAGGATATGGTGGCATAAAACATGGCTGATATGAGATGAGGAAGAGGGAAGAAGAAACTTAGAGTGTATAACCTTGGTTTATTCCATAAAATAAGAAAAAGTAACTTATTTTCTCTTTGATTAATCTGGGCAATCTATATTTTTATAAAGCATTCCTCCATTTCACTTAGATTATCAGATTTATTGATATATAGTTGAGCAAAATAATGTCTAATTATTGCTCTAATTTCCTCTTCATTGGTGGAAAGTTCATCCTTTTCATTTTTGATTCTAATAATTTGATTTACTTCTTTCCTTTTTCTAATCAGATTAACTAAGTTTATCTATTTTGTTGTTTTTTTCATAAAACTGGCTCTTACTTTTGTTAATTAATTCAATAGTT
Source organism: Antechinus flavipes (assembly GCF_016432865.1). Lineage (NCBI taxonomy): Eukaryota > Metazoa > Chordata > Mammalia > Dasyuromorphia > Dasyuridae > Antechinus > Antechinus flavipes. The sequence goes on from NC_067399.1 coordinate 423,056,416, forward strand.
TTCTTATTTTCCATTTTATTAATCTTCCCTTTTATTTTGTGAATTTTAAATTTAATTTTTTCTTTATTTATTTAATTGTGTTATTGTTCTAGATTTTTTTATCTGCAAGCCCAATTCATTGATCTTCTCTTTCTCTTTTATTCAAGTAAGCATTCAGAGATATAAAATTCCCCCTAATAACTGCTTTGGCTGCAACCCATAAATTTTGGTATGTTTTCTCATTATTATCATCCTCTTGGATAAAATTATCAATCGTCTATGATTTGTTGTTTTACCCGTTCATTCTTTACAATTAGATTATTTAGTTTCAATTAATTTTTTGTCTGTTTTCCCCGGCCTTTAATTGCATGTAATTTTTATTGCATCATGATCGGGAAAAAAAATGCATTTGCTATTTCTGCCTTTCTGCACTTGATTTTGAAGGTTTTATGCCTAATACATAGTCAATTTTTGTATAGATTCCATGAACTACAGAGAAAAAAGTATACTCCTTTTTTGTCTACATTCAATTTTCTCCAATGATTTATCATACCTAACTTTTCTAAAATTCTATTTACCTCCTTAACTTCTTTCTTATTTATTTTGTGGTTTGATTTATATAGTTCTGAGAGAGCAAGTTTGAGATCCCCTATTTTATAGTTTTACTGTTTATTTCTTCTTGCAGTTCTCTTAACTACTCCTCTAGGAATTTGGATGTTATTCCACTTGGTGCATATATGTTTAGTATTGATCTTACTTCATTATCTGTAGGCTATAGTTGACTTACTTATCTCTTTTAATTAGATCTATTTTTGCTTTCACTTGATCTGAAATCAGGATTGCCACTCCTGCTTTTTTTTTTTTTTACTTCAGCTGAAGCATAATAGATTTTGTTCTAATCTTTTTTTTTACCTTTACTCTGAATGTATCATTTTATTTTAAATATGTTTCTTGTAAACAAAAAATTATAGGATTCTGGCTCTTAATCCAGTCTGCTATCCCTTCCATTTAATGGGAGACTTCATCTCATTCACATTCTCAATTAAAATGACTAGCTCTTTATTTCCTGCCATCTTATTTCTCCCCAGTTATACCTTTCTCTTTCCTTTCCCCCTTTCCCTCCTCCCCAGGATTTTGTTTCTGACTACCCTTCCCCTCAAATAACCCTTCCCCTTTTACAGCCCCTCCCTCTTCCTTATACCTATCCCCTTCTACTTATGTTCACTATTCTATTAACTTTTCCCTTTCATTTCCCCCTTTCCCCTCCTACTTCTCTATAGAGTGAGACAAGTTTCCTTGTGAAACTAAATATGTCTGATAGCCTCTCTTTGAGCCAAGTCTGATAAGAGTAAGATTCACAATGCTCATCTTTCCATTCTTTACCTCAATTATAATAGACCTTTTTTGCCTCTTCATGAGATGAAATTTACTCCATTTAATTCTATTTTCTTCTTCTTCTAGTAGAATCACCTCTCTTTCTCTAGTTTCTTTTTTATATCATCAATATAAAATTAAATTATACCTGCATCCTCTAAGAATACTCATAATAGAGATATGGATCTCAAGAGTTAAACATGTCATCTTCCCATACAGGAATTATGAGCTTTTTAATTTTTAAAAGAAAGTTATTTTCTTAGCTGAGAAAATTGAATCATGGGAGTTTTGAAGAGGGATGAAAAATTATAGAAAACTTCCTTTGGAAGGAGAATAGTGAGTTGATAAGGCAGGCATAGAAGAATTGATTGGCAATAATGAGGGTCCATTTGAGGTTATGTAATATAATTTTGTGGTGTACCAAGTCAGAATAATTATGTGGTTTTTCTCTACCTTGTTCAGCAACACATCTGTGTAGGAGTGAGATCAAAGATGATGGGAGTCATCCAAGGCTGAGCCTTGAGAGGATGTGATTAACAAAATGATAAGAGTGCCAGGAACTCAAGGGAAGAAGAGAGTGTAAAGTAGGAATGTTTCACCATGGTATCAAGAAAGGGAAAGGAAGAGAAACTGGCAAGTGAAGGAGACATGGCCTAGGAGAAAATTGAGGAATCTAGAAACTGAACTCACAGAATGGATGAATCTTAGAGTTTTGCAAGAAAGTCAAAGGGAAAAATTTTTTTTAAATGAGTAGATCATGGTCAAACAAGGAGATTGTAGAATTCTTGAACATGGAAGTGTTACATTTTTGGATGATGGAAAGATTAAAAGTATGACTATTCAATTACAATAGACTTGTAATGTAAATGCCCATTCAAATAGAGAACTATGGAGACTAACTGTGGATCAAAGCATAGTATTCACCTTTTTTGTTGTTTGTTTGCTTTTTTGGTTCTTTCTCATATTTTTTCCCTTTTGATTTGATTTTGTGTGTGTGTGTGTGTGTGTGTGTAGCATGATGAACATGACAATATGTTTAGGAGAATTGTACATGTTTAACTGATATTGGATGCTTGCTCTCTTGAATGAGAGAGAAGGAGCAAAATTTGGAACACAAAGTTTTGCAAAAGTAAATGTTGAAAACTATCTTCACATATTTTGGGGAAAATAAAATAACTATTTTTAAAAAGTGTGATACCCTTTGTGTACGGCTGAGGTAAAGTGAAGGAGTAAATCGTAAGAAGAGAGTACATTGAGAAACTGAGTTGTCAGAGTGTTGAGGGAAAATAAATATGCATCCAGAAATCCCTTAGTATGGGAGCAAGAGTTGTTGGGGAGAGAAAAATTGTGAGCCATCTGTTGAATTCATTGAGTAAGGAAGAGGAGTAAGGAATGATCTGCAGGTCTATAGATAGCTGCTACCAATATTTTGATTGTGTAGTAGATACAATCAGGATGAACCTCAAAGGAGGAGAGGTTGCAAAGTGATGAAGGTAGGGAAAGAACCTAGAAATGACAATGAGGATAAAATTTTACATTTCCCTGACTTAATCAGTGAGCTGAAGGAAATAAGTGAAAATGCAGCCACTGAGAACAGTGACTAGAAGGGCTGATTCATCAAAAAGAAGTCAGGTTTAAGTAATAGCTATAAGTGGAAGGAATAGGAAAGGGAAATATTTAGGATGAAGATTTAGTTGCTTATGGAACAGGCATTCATAAGGCATAATGAAAGAACTGGATGAAGTTATTTTAAAACTTTGGATGGGTAAGATGGCAGAGATGACACATGTTTCTCTCTTACCTTCTCTACAACCCTCACATTAATTACAAAATCCAAGCTCTGAATTAGCTCTGAACCAGCAGAACCCACAAATATTGGGAGTGCAACAAATTACCAGAGAAGACAAGAAGATAATTTCAAAGAATACCAAAAAAGGTCTGTTTTATACACACACACACACACACACACACACACACACATATACATATACATATATATATATATATACATAAAATTTTACTGTTATAAAAGTATGTATATATTATGCATATATAATCTGATTTTACTGTTATAAAAATGTAACTAGAGATGGAAAGGAAATTGTAACAGAAAAAAAGGGGAAAGTGGAGGTAAAATAAGGGAAATTATATCTCGGGAAGAGGAAAAGAAAACATGGTAATTGAGGGAAAGAAGGGAGGTGTTCAATATTGTATGAATCTTACTCATCAGACTTGGCCGAAAGAAAGAATATTAGATATATTGGTTTCACCAAGAAATATCTCTTATAGAAAAGTGGGAGGGGAAAGGGGGAAAAAGGAAGGGTTAGGCTAAATAGAAAGGAAAAGAGAAATAGTAGGGGAAAGGTATAAGAAAGGTGGAGGGTCTTTAAAGGGGGAGGACTGCTTAAGGAAAGTAGTGCTCATAAGTAAAATACTGGGAAGGAGGGAAAGGGAAAAAGGAAAGAGAAAAGTATAATTTGGGATTATAAGATTGCAAGAAATATAGAATTATTAGTTTTAATTGTAAATGTGAATGGGGTAAACTCTCCCATAAAACGTAAGCAGATAGCAGACTGGATTAAAAGCCAGAATCCTAAAATATGTTATTTACAAGAAACACATTTAAAGCAGAGTGATACATACAAAGTTAAGGTAAAAGGCTAAAACAGAATCTATTATGTTTCAGGTGAAGTATATATAAAAAAAAAAAGCAGGCGTAGTCATCCTGATCTCAGATCAAGCAAAAGCAAAAATTGATCTAATTAAAAGATATAAGGAAGGAAACTATATCTTGCTAAAGAATACCATAAATAATGAAGCAACATCAATATTAAACACATATGCATCAAATGGTGTACCATCTAAATTCCTAAAGGAGAAGTTAAGAGAATTGCAAGAAGAAATAGACAACAAAACTACAATAGTAGGACATTTCAACTTTGTTCTCTCAGAACTAGATAAATCAAATCACAAAAATAAATAAGAAAGAAGTTAAAGAGGTAAATAGGATACTAGAAAAACTAGATAGGATAGATATTTGGAGAAAATTGAATAGAGAAAGAAAGAAGTCCACTTTCTTTTCAATAGTTCCATGAACTATTGAACTTATACAAAAATTGATCATATATTAGGACATAAAGACCTCAAAATTAAATGCAGAAAGGCAGAAATAGTAAATACATTTTTTTCAGATCTTGATGCAGTAAAAATTACATTCAATAAAGAACCAAGGGAAAATAGACCAAAAAGAAATTGTAAACTAAATAATCTCATCCTAAAGAATGAATGGGTGAAACAGCAAATCATAGACACAATCAATAATTTCATCCAAGAGAATGACAATAATGAGACAACATACCAAAATATGTGGAATGCAGCCAAAGTATTAATAAAGGGAAATTTTATATATCTAGATGCTTATTTTCATAAAATAGAGAAAGAGAAAATTAATAAATTGGGCTTGCAACTAAAAAAGCTAGAAAATGTCAAATTAAAAACCTCCAATCAAATACCAAACTTGAAATCTAAAAATAAAAGGAGAGATCAATAAAATTGAAACTAAAAAACTATTGAATTAATAAGTAAAACTAAGAGTTAGTTTTATGAAAAAAACAACAAAATAGATAAATTAATTAATTTGATTAGAAAAAGGAAAGAGGAAAATAAAATTATTTGTATCAAAAATGAAAAAGGAGAACGATCCACCAATGAAGAGGAAACAAGAGCAATTATCAGAAGTTACTTTGCCCAACTTTATGCTAATAAATTTGACAACCTAAGTGAAATAGAGCAATATCTACAAAAATATAGATTGCGCAGATTAACAGAAGAGGAAATAAATTACTTAAATATTCTCATTTCAGAAAAAAAATAGAACAAGCTATTAATCAATTCCCTAAAAATAATCCCCAGGACCAGATGGATTTACATGTGAATTCTACCAAACATTTAAATAACAATTAAGTCCAAAGCTATATAAACTATTTAAAAAATAGGGATTGAAGGAGTACTAACAAATTCCTTTTATGACACAGATATGATACCTAAACCAGGTAGGAAGAAAACAGAGAAAGAAAATTATAGACCAATCTCCCTAATGAATATTGATCCAAAAATCTTAATTAAAATATTAGCAAAAAGATGACACATACTCACCTCCAGGATAACACACTACAACCAAGTAGGAGTAATACCAGGAATGCAGGCGGTATTACTTCTACTTGATCGTAGTGGTCAATTATGCTAATAGCATTCCTAATATTAAACCAGGAATGCAGGCCTGGTTCAATATTAGGAAAGCTATTAGCATAATTGACTATACCAATAACCAAATTAACAAAATAAAAAAATATTGATTATCTCAATAAATGCAGAAAAAGCTTTTGATAAAAATCCACCAACCATTACTATTAAAAATACTAGAGACTATAGGAGTAAAAGAACTTTTCCTTAAAATAGTCAGTAGCATCCATTTAAAAGCATCAGTAAGCATCATATGTAATGGGGATAAACTATAAACATTCCCAATAAGATCAGGGGTGAAACAAGGTTGCCTACGATCACCATTATTTTCAGTATTGTTTTGGAAATGCTAGCTTTGGCAATAAGAGTTGAGAAAGAGATTAAAGGAATTATGTTGGTAATGAGAAAACCAAATTACCACTCTTTGCAGATGATATGATGGTATACTTAGAGAACCCCAGAGATTCTACTAAAAAGCTATTAGAAATAATCCACACCTTTAGAAAAGTTGCAGGATACAAAATAAACTCACATAAGTCATCAGTATTCTTATATATTACTAACAAAATCCAACAGTTAGAGATACAAAAAGAAATTCCATTTAAAGTAACTTCCAATAGTATAAAATATTTGGGAATCTATCTGCCAAGAGAAAGTCAGGAACTATATGACCAAAACTACAAAACACTTTCCACACAAATAAAGTCAGATCTAACCAAACTGGAAAAATATTAAGTGCTCTTGGATAGGTCGAGCAAATATAATAAAGATGACAATATTAGCTAAACTAATCTATTTATTTAGTGTTATACCAATCAGACTCCCCAAAAAACTTTTACTGACTTAGAAAAAATAACAATAAAATTCATCTGGAAGAACAAAAGGTCAAGACTCTCAAGGGAACTAATGAAAAAAATCAAATGAAGATGGCCTAGCTGTACCAGATCTAAAACTATATTATAAAGCAGTGGTCATCAAAACCATTTGGTACTGGCTAAGAAATAGAGAAGTTGAGCAGTGAAATAAATCAGGTTTATAGAATAAAATAGTCAATGTCTATAACAATCTAGTATTTGAGAAACCCAAAGGCACCAGCTTTTGGGATAAGAATTTGGTTAAAAACTGCTGAGAAAATCGGAAACTAGTATGGCAGAAAATAGGCATAGACCCACACCTAACACTGTTTACCAAGATAAGATTGAAATGGGTTCATGATCTAGACATAAACAACGATATTATGAATAAATTATAAGAACATAGGATAGTTTACCTCTCAGATTTGTGAAGGAGGAAGGAATTTGTGACCAAAGAAGAATTAGAGACCATTATTGATCATAAAATAGATAATTTTGATTATATTAAGTTTAAAATATTTTGTACAAACAAAACTAATGCAGACAAGATTAGAAGGGAAGCAATAAAGTAGGAACACATTTTTATATTCAAAGGATCTGATAAAGGCCTCCGTTCTAAAATATATAGAGAATTGACTCAAATTTATAATACTTTAAGCCATTCTCCAATTGATAAATGGTCAAAAGATGAAGAAAATGAAACTATTTATAGTTACATGAAAAGGTATTCCAAATCATTATTGATCAGAGAAATACAAATTAAGACAGTTCTATATACCACTACACACCTATCAGATTGGCTAAGATGACAAGAAAAGATAATGACAAATGTTGGAGGGGATGTGGGAAAACTGGGACAGTGATACATTGTTGGTGGAACTGTGAACAGATCCAACCATTCTGGAGAGCATTTTGGAACTATGCTAAAAAAGTAATCAAACTGTGTATATCCTTTGACCATTTATCAATTGGAGAATGGCTTGATTTCTTATAAATTTGAGTCAGTTCTCTATATATTTTGGAAATGAGGCCTTTATCAGAACCTTTAACTGTGAAAATGTTTTCCCAGTTTGTTGCTTCCCTTCTAATCTTGTTTGCATTAGTTTTATTTGTACAAAGGCTTTTTAATTTGATGTAATCGAAATTTTCTATTCTGTGATCAGTAATGGTCTCTAGTTCATCTTTGGTCACAAATTTCTTTCTCCTCCACAAGTCTGAGAGATAAACTATTCTATGTTCCTCTAATTTATTTATAATCTCGTTCTTTATGCCTAGGTCATAGACCCATTTTGATCTTATCTTGGTATATGGTGTTAAGTGTGGGTCCATGCCTAATTTCTGCCATACTAATCTCCAATTATCCCAGCAGTTTTTATCAAATAATGAATTCTTTTCCCAGAAGTTAGGGGCTTTGGGTTTGTCAAACACTAGATTGCTATAGTTGACTATTCTGTCTTGTGAGCCTAGCCTTTTCCACTGATCCACTAATCTATTTCTTAGCCAATACCAAATGGTTTTGGTGACTGCTGCTTTATAATATAATTTTAGATCAGGTACAGCTAGGCCACCTTCATTTGATTTTTTTTTCATTAATTCCCTTGAGATTCTCGACTTTTTATTGTTCCATATGAATTTTGTTGTTATTTTTTCTAGATCAATAAAATATTTTCTTGGAAGTCTGATTGGTATAGCACTAAATAAATAGATTAGTTTAGGGAGTATTGTCATCTTTATTATGTTCGCTCGGCCGATCCAAGAGCACTTAATATTTTTCCAATTATTTAAGTCTAACTTTATTTGTGTGGAGACTTTTTTATAATTTTGCTCATATAATTCCTGACTTTCCTTTGGTAGATAGATTCCCAAATATTTTATGGTATCAACAGTTATTCTGAATGGAATTTCTCTTTGTATCTCTTGCTGTTGGGTTTTGTTGGTGATGTATAAAAATGCTGAGGATTTATGGGGATTTATTTTGTAGCCAGCTACTTTGCTAAAATTATGAATTATTTCCAATAGCTTTTTGGTAGAATCTCTGGGGTTCTCTAGGTATACCATCATATCATCTGCAAAGAGTGATATTTTGGTTTCCTCATTGCCTACTCTAATTTCTTTTATATCTTTCTCGACTCTTATTGCCGAGGCTAGTGTTTCTAATACGATATTAAATAATAATGGTGATAGTGGGCAACCTTGCTTCACTCCAGATCTTACTGGGAAAGGTTCCAGTTTTTCCCCATTGCATATGATGCTTACTGATGGTTTTAAATATATGCTCCTGACTATTTTAAGGAAAAGTCCATTTATTCCTATGCTCTCAAGTGTTTTTATTAGGAATGGATGTTGGATTTTATCAAATGCTTTTTCTGCATCTATTGAGATGATCATGTGGTTTTTGTTTGTTTGGTTATTGATATAGTCAATTATGCTAATAGTTTTCCTAATATTGAACCAGCCCTGCATTCCTGGTATAAATCCTACTTGGTCATAGTGTATTATCCTGGTGACAATTTTCTGTAATCTTTTTGCTAATATTTTATTTAAGATTTTAGCATCAATATTCATTAGGGAGATTGGTCTATAATTTTCTTTCTCTGTTTTCAGCCTAGCTGGTTTAGGTATCAGTACCATATCTGTGTCATAAAAGGAGTTTGGTAGGACTCCTTCAATCCCTATTTTTTCAAATAGTTTATATAACATTGGAGTTAATTGTTCTTTAAATGTTTGGTAGAATTCACATGTAAATCCATCTGGTCCTGGGATTTTTTCTTAGGGAGTTGATTGATAGTTTGTTCTATTTCTTTTTCTGAGATGGGATTGTTTAGGATATTTACTTCTTCCTCTGTTAGTTTGGGCAAGCTGTATTTTTGGAGGTATTTTTCTATTTCATTTAAGTTGTCGAATTTATTGGCATAAAGTTGGGCAAAGTAACTCCTAATTATTGCTCTAATTTCCTCTTCATTAGTGGCGAGTTCTCCTTTTCATTTTTAAGACTAACAATTTGATTTTCCTCTTTCCTTTTTTTAATCAGATTTACTAAGGGTTTGTCTATTTTGTTGGTTTTTTCATAGAACCAACTCTTAGTTTTATTAATCAATTCAATAGTTTTTTTACTTTCAATTTTATTGATCTCACCTTTTACTTTTAGAATTTCAAGTTTAGTGTTTGACTGGGGGTTTTTAATTTGTTCCTTTTCTAGCATTTTTAATTGCAAACCCAATTCATTGACCTTCTCTTTCTCTATTTTATACAAATAGGCCTCTAGAGATATGAAATTTCCCCTTATTACCGCTTTGGCTGCATCCCATACATTTTGGTATGATGTCTCATTATTATCGTTTTCTTAGGTGAAGTTATTAATTATGTCTATGATTTGCTGTTTTACCCAATCATTCTTTAGTATGAGATTATTTAGTTTCCAATTATTTTTTGGTCTACTTCCCCTGCTTTTTTGTTGAATGTAATTTTCATTGCATCGTGGTCTGAAAAGGATGCATTTACTATTTCTGCCTTACTACATTTGAGTTTGAGGTTTTTATGTCCTAATATATGGTCAATTTTTGTATAGGTTCCATGAACTGCTGAAAAGAAAGTGTATTCCTTTCTGTCTCCATTATATTTTCTCCAGAGATCTATCATATCTAGCTTTTCTAGTATTCTGTTTACCTCTTTGACTTCTTTCTTATTTATTTTCTGGTTTGATTTATCTAATTCTGAGAGTGCAAGGTTAAGATCTCCCACTATTATAGTTTTACTGTCTATTTCTTCTTGCAGCTCTCTTAGTTTCTCTTTTAAGAATTTAGATGCTACCCCACTTGGTGCATATATGTTTAATATAGATAGTGCTTCATTATCCATGCTACCCTTTAGCAAGATATAGTGTCCTTCCTTATCTCTTTTAATTAGGTCAATTTTTGCTTTAGCTTGATCTGAGATCAGGATGGCTACCCCTGCTTTTTTGACTTCACCTGAAGCATAGTAGATTTTGCTCCAACCTTTTACCTTTAACCTGCATGTATCTCCCCGCTTCAGGTGTGTTTCCTGTAAACAACATATTGTAGGATTCTGGCTTTTAATCCATTCTGCTAACCGCTTCCTCTTTATGGGGGAGTTTACCCCGTTCACGTTTATGGTTAGAATGACCAATTCTGTATTACTTGCCATCTTGTTAACCCCGGTTTATGCTTTCCTCCCTTCTTTCCCCTTTCCCCCCCTTCCAAGTATTAAGCTTGTGAGCACCCCTTGCTTCTCACAGCCCTCCCTTTTTAGTGTCCCTCCCCCCGCCTTAGAGTTCCTCCCCTATCTTACCCCTTTCCCTCCCAGTTCCCGTATTCCCTTCCGCTTAGCTTATTCCTTCCCTTTCCACTTTTCCCTTCTCACTTTTCAATGAGATGGGAGAAGTTTCACCATAGATTGAATATGTCTTAAGATTTTTCACTTAAAGCCAATTCTGAAGGCAGTAAGATACCCACTATATTCATCCCCCTCCATTCTTTCTCTCAGATATAATAGGTTTCCTATGCCTCTTCATGGGATGTACTACCCCCACTTTACCCTTTTTCTGGTACAATGTCCTTTCCACATCAATTTCTAGAACAAGGTATACATGTATTCTTTATACATCTATATAGTCAAAATATAGTTCCCAAGATTAATCTTTACCTTTTTAGATTTCTCTTGAGTTCTATATTTGTAGATCAAACTTTTTGTTAAGTTCTGGTTTTTTCATCAGAAATAGATGAAATTCGCTTACTTCGTTGAATGTCCATCTTCTTCCCTGGAAAAAGATGCTCATTCTCGCTGGGTAAGTTATTTTTGGTTGCATACCAAGTTCCTTAGCCTTTCGGAATATCATATTCCAGGCCCTTCGATCTTTTAATGTGGATGCTGCCAGATCCTGGGTGATCCTTATTGTGGCTCCTTGATACTTGAATTGGGTTTTTCTAGCCGCTTGCAATATTTTTTCTTTCACCTGAGGGTTCTGGCATTTGGCCACTATATTCCTTGGTGTTTTGATTTTAGGATCCCTTTCAGTGGGTGATCGATGGATCCTTTCAATGTTTATTTTTTCCTCTGTTCCTATGACTTCTGGGCAGTTCTCTTTGATAATTTCCTGGAAGACAGTGTCCAGGCTCTTTTTTTCATCATGTTTTTCTGGGAGTCCAATGATTCTCAGATTGTCTCTCCTGGATCTGTTTTCCAGGTCTGTTGTCTTCCCCAGAAGGTATTTCACATTTTTCTCCATTGTTTGATTTTTTTGGATTTGCTTGACTGATTCTTCTTGTCTCCTCGAGTCATTCAGTTCCACTTGTTCAATTCTGATTTTCAGTGAAGTATTCTCTTCACTCACTTTTTTAAAATCTTTTTCTAATTGTCCAATTGAGTTCTTTTGTTCTGTGGAATTTTTTTCCATTTCGCCAATTTTGTTTTTTAGAGAGCTGTTTTCTGTTTCCAGTTCACTAATCCTATTTTTCAAGGATTTTACTTCTTTATCCACTCTTTCTTTAACTTTCTCCAGGCTCTTTTGCCAAGCCTCCCTCTCCTTTTCCCAAGCCTCCCTCTCCTTTTGCCAAGCCTCACTCTGCTTTCCCCATTTTTCTTCTAGCTCCCTTGTGAGAGCCTTTTTAATCACTTCTATGAGGTTCATCTGTGCTGAGGAACAGACGATCTCCTCCTTTGGGGAATCACCTGGGGACTGCCTGTTTTTAGTCTCCTCAGGATTTAGAGTCTGCTCTCTATCTGTATAGAAGCTGTCAAGGGTTAAAGTCCTCTTCAGCTTCTTGCTCATTCTGTCTATTAATCAGAGATAAACTACCAAAGAAAAACAGAAAAAATTGGAGTCTTTCTTTGGGGGGGGGGGGGGCTGGGTGTGTTATCGAGCTTCCTCTACAGACTGCAGGTGGCAGCAGTGAGGCACTAGCAGGACTGTGCTGCGCCTGCGCTCTGAGATCCCAAAGCGTGCTGAGTCACTGAGGGGGGGGAAGGGGGGGGGCCAGGTCCTGAGAGACTCCAGCTGTTTGCGGTTGTATTCTTCATCCCCGGTGTTTTTAGCTTCTCTGCTGGGCTGTTGACTTGCTGCAGGTTCCAAACCTGTAGCGAAGCTCTCCCCGCAGAGACGGCTACGATCACTCCCCACCCCCTCTCAGCTCTGCTCCCGTGCTCTCACTGCCGCTGCCCGCCGCCTGTGCCCGATCTAAAACCGCCCCAGCCCTCCAGTAAAGACAGACCTTTCTTGGCGGATCTCAAGGATGGCTTCTCTTGGTAACTATTTGTGGGTTTTTTTCAGTCAAGCATTGATTCAGAGGCTTGTAATGAAGTGGATAGTGAGAGAAAGCGCGGAGCTTATACAACTGTGAGCCTCCTCTCCGCCATCTTAACCGGAAGTCCCCTAATGAATATTGATCCAAAAATCTTAATTAAAATATTAGCAAAAAGATGACACATACTCACCTCCAGGATAACACACTACAACCAAGTAGGAGTAATACCAGGAATGCAGGCGGTATTACTTCTACTTGATCGTAGTGGTCAATTATGCTAATAGCATTCCTAATATTAAACCAGGAATGCAGGCCTGGTTCAATATTAGGAAAGCTATTAGCATAATTGACTATACCAATAACCAAATTAACAAAATAAAAAAAATATTGATTATCTCAATAAATGCAGAAAAAGCTTTTGATAAAAATCCACCAACCATTACTATTAAAAATACTAGAGACTATAGGAGTAAAAGAACTTTTCCTTAAAATAGTCAGTAGCATCCATTTAAAAGCATCAGTAAGCATCATATGTAATGGGGATAAACTATAAACATTCCCAATAAGATCAGGGGTGAAACAAGGTTGCCTACAATCACCATTATTTTCAGTATTGTTTTGGAAATGCTAGCTTTGGCAATAAGAGTTGAGAAAGAGATTAAAGGAATTATGTTGGTAATGAGAAAACCAAATTACCACTCTTTGCAGATGATATGATGGTATACTTAGAGAACCCCAGAGATTCTACTAAAAAGCTATTAGAAATAATCCACACCTTTAGAAAAGTTGCAGGATACAAAATAAACTCACATAAGTCATCAGTATTCTTATATATTACTAACAAAATCCAACAGTTAGAGATACAAAAAGAAATTCCATTTAAAGTAACTTCCAATAGTATAAAATATTTGGGAATCTATCTGCCAAGAGAAAGTCAGGAACTATATGACCAAAACTACAAAACACTTTCCACACAAATAAAGTCAGATCTAACCAAACTGGAAAAATATTAAGTGCTCTTGGATAGGTCGAGCAAATATAATAAAGATGACAATATTAGCTAAACTAATCTATTTATTTAGTGTTATACCAATCAGACTCCCCAAAAAACTTTTACTGACTTAGAAAAAATAACAATAAAATTCATCTGGAAGAACAAAAGGTCAAGACTCTCAAGGGAACTAATGAAAAAAATCAAATGAAGATGGCCTAGCTGTACCAGATCTAAAACTATATTATAAAGCAGTGGTCATCAAAACCATTTGGTACTGGCTAAGAAATAGAGAAGTTGAGCAGTGAAATAAATCAGGTTTATAGAATAAAATAGTCAATGTCTATAACAATCTAGTATTTGAGAAACCCAAAGGCACCAGCTTTTGGGATAAGAATTTGGTTAAAAACTGCTGAGAAAATCGGAAACTAGTATGGCAGAAAATAGGCATAGACCCACACCTAACACTGTTTACCAAGATAAGATTGAAATGGGTTCATGATCTAGACATAAACAACGATATTATGAATAAATTATAAGAACATAGGATAGTTTACCTCTCAGATTTGTGAAGGAGGAAGGAATTTGTGACCAAAGAAGAATTAGAGACCATTATTGATCATAAAATAGATAATTTTGATTATATTAAGTTTAAAATATTTTGTACAAACAAAACTAATGCAGACAAGATTAGAAGGGAAGCAATAAAGTAGGAACACATTTTTATATTCAAAGGATCTGATAAAGGCCTCCTTTCTAAAATATATAGAGAATTGACTCAAATTTATAATACTTTAAGCCATTCTCCAATTGATAAATGGTCAAAAGATGAAGAAAATGAAACTATTTATAGTTACATGAAAAGGTATTCCAAATCATTATTGATCAGAGAAATACAAATTAAGACAGTTCTATATACCACTACACACCTATCAGATTGGCTAAGATGACAAGAAAAGATAATGACAAATGTTGGAGGGGATGTGGGAAAACTGGGACAGTGATACATTGTTGGTGGAACTGTGAACAGATCCAACCATTCTGGAGAGCATTTTGGAACTATGCTAAAAAAGTAATCAAACTGTGTATATCCTTTGATCCAATAGTGTTTCTACTGGGCCTATATCCCAAAGAGATCTTAAAGAGGGAAAGGGACCTGTATGTGCAAAAATGTTTGTGGCAGCCCTCTTTGTAGAGGATTGACAAGAAACTGGAAACTGAATGGATGTCCATCAATTAGAGAATGGCTGAATAAATTATGGTATATGAATGTTATAGAATATTATGGAATATAATAACCAATAGGATGATTTCAGAGAGACTTAGAGAGACCGACATGAACTGATGCTAAGTGAAGTGAGCAGAATCAGGACATCATTATACACAGCAACCATAAGATTATGTGACAATCAGTTCTGATGGATGTGGCTATCTTCAACATTGAGATGATTCAAACCAGTTCCACTTGTGCAGTGATGAAGAGAGCCATCTACACCCAGAGAGAGAATCATGAGAACAGAGGATAGAACACAGCATAGCATTCTCACTCTTGTTGTAATTTGATTGCATTTTGTTTTCTTCCTCAGATTTTCTTCTTCTTCCTTCTTGATCTGATTTTTCTTGTGCAACAACATAACTGTATAAATATGTATACATATATTGGATCTAACATATATTTCAACATATTTAATACATATTGGACTACCTGCCAATTAGGAGAAGGAGTGGAGGGAAGAAGGGAAAAATTTGGAACAAGAGATTATGCAAGGGTCAATGTTGGAAAAATTACCCATGCATATGTTTTGTAAATTAAAAAAAAGTTAATAACAATAAATAAATAAACTGGCAGTTATCAAAAAATAAAAATAAATTTGGATGGGAGAATTGATGGGAATAGAAATATGGAATCAGGAGGTGGGGATGAGGCTTGGATGATGACCTACAGGGCTTCAGAATCATTGCAATGTGACTGATATGACTGGTGTGAAAATATTCATCACTGAATGGAAGCTAGAGCCAGGGCTGGAGGTAAGTGTAGTATGAGACAGGAAGTGACTTTTCTTTTTTCTATTCCTTCTTAATCCTTCTGTGTCTTCATTGTTTTTATGGTTTGCCTATCTTCTGTTCTGACTCGGGGAATCTCACTGGCCCATATAGTTCTCAACTATGGCCTGCTCTCACTTCTATTTCCTATCTGATCCTTAACATCTTTGCCATAGATTCCTGGTATTTTGACTTGCTCCACTCCATCACCCTGATATAAAAACTTTGTCTTCTTAATGGCAGAAATATATAAATTAGAGTTAGTTATTTTTACTATACCTTGAACCATATAGAACTTTTGTTTCCTATTAAATGTGAATAAACTCTGAAAGAGGTAAAACATTGAGACATTGATACCTCACTAAAAATCTATTCAAGTTCTTTCCTGAGAGGATAGTAACAAGGTTGGAGCAGCAAGTGTGTATGTGTGTGTGTGTGTGTGTGTGTGTGTATTTAGGGGAGTTTAGAAAGATACTGTAAGGTTTGAACAAACATTTATTGAGTGTCTAGTATGGTTCTAAGAACCTTATAAATATCTAATTCATCTTTATAAGAATTGTAAAAAATAGATGCTATTATTATCCCCATTTAGAGACAGAAAGAGCTAGAGAAGGTCTTAAGACTAAATTTGAACTCAGGTCTTCTAACTCTAAGTTCAATGCTTCAAAATAACTTTGCTCCTTCACAACTTTTTTTTTTTCCAGGTCCTCCTGACTTCAGGGTTGGTGCTCTATCCACAGCACTACCTACCTGCCCCTCCTTCACAACTTCTAGAATCTTTCCTGGCAGTGAGAATTCAGGTATTTAGCAGGCATTCCTTTATAGATAAACATCTCATTTTTAAGATTCAAAGTTTTATACTTTATTTCTGAAGAACATCTCTGGTCAGTACTTAATACAGAACAGACTATGCCAAAAGTCTATGAACATGGCCATAAAGATCAGAATGGTTTATTTCCAAGTTTTTCAAAGTAAGTTATTCCTGATCAGTTTTTTTTAATTTTTATGATATTTTATTGATATTTTCTGTTTTTTACAACACCATGGAATTCCTTCCCCTTATTATCCCAAGAGGCATCCAATATAACCAAAAATATTATTTTAGAGAGAAAAAAAGGGATTATTTTAGAGAGGAAGTCCAAAAATATGTGTGATATGTAATCTCTGTAGGTCTTCTATCTCCACAGAGGCATACTCAGGCTATCTTGCCATATTGCCAAATTCAGGTCTTATGTGATCTTTATAAATTTGTTATGATTTCTTTCAACTTTCTGGCATGTCAGTGTTCCATTTGCATTATTGCAGTTATTCTATTATATTCTTGGCTCTGCTTATTTCTTCTGCATCAGTTCATATAGATCTTTCCATATTTCTCTGTATTAATCACACATATCATTTTTTTTTGTTGTAGTTTTTATTTTTCCCTTATTTTATTATAGCTTTTTATTTACAAGATATATGCATGGGTAATTTTTTAGCATTGACAATTTCAAAATCTTTTGTTCCAATTTTTCCCCTTCTTCCCCCCACCCCCTCCCCCAGATGGCAGATAGACCAATACATGTTAAATATGTTAAAGTATATGTTAAATACAATATATCCATATTTGTTGCACAAGAAGAATCAGACTTTGAAATAGTGAACAATTAACCTGTGAAGGAAATAAAAAATACAGGGGACAAAAATAGAGGGATTGGAAATTTTATGTAATGGTTCACACTCATTTCCCAGAGTTCTTTCGCTGGGTGTAACTGGTTCTATCATTACTGCTCTATTGGAGCTGATTTGGTTCATCTCATTGCTGAAGAGGGCCACATCCATCAGAAATGATCATCATATAGTATTGTTGTTGAAGTATATAATGATCTCCTGGTCCTGCTCATTTCACTCAGCATCAGTTCATGTAAGTCTCTCCAGGCCTTTCTGAAATCATCCTGCTGTGTTAGAATCCTAGTGTTAACTCAACTTGAAACAAGGTGATACCTTGACCACCACACTGCTGGTCATTTCTTACAGAACAATAATATTCCATAACATTCACATATATCATTTCTTATAGCACAATAATAATTCTTTACATTTATGTACCACAATTTATTTAACCATTCCTCAACTGATAGATATCTTGGCTATCAATATTCAAATATGTATTTGAGTATATATGTATATAGGTATACAAATATGTATATAGGTATATATGTATGATATAAAATGGATTTTCCTTGAAGACAAGAACTATTCTATTCCGTGCTTCCCATATAGTAAATTCTTAATGAAGGCTAATTGATTGAATTACACATACATTTTGCACCAATCTTTAGGTCTGGTTTTGCAAACTAACTTTGAATTCATTTCTTTGTATCAGCAAAATGTAAGCTACTATAGAAGTGGAACTGTTAGGGTTCTGTCTTTGCATCCCCACCATCCAGCATGGTGCCTGCTATCTAGCAGCTCATAAATAAATGTTTATTGAATTGACTTAAATTAATGGCATAGGAGAGTGCTAAATTTTAGACTGAAGGGAGTTGGGCTTGCATTCTATTTCAGATGCTTGCTAACTTTGTGATGATGAGAACACGTCAAAACTCAACTTCCTCTTCTGTTAAACCAAGATAACAGCTGTAGTAACTGCTTCTCAGGATTTTTATGGTAGTCAAATGAGATACTGTATGAAAAGTGTTTTGCAGAACTTAAAGGCTGTATAAATGTCAGATATCATAACAATGCAATGGTCTCTTCTGAGGTATAGCACAACTTAAAGAAGAATCCCTTTAGGCTCAAACTCTTTTACAGAATAGTGAACAGCAGGGATTTTGAGTCTCTGAAATGTCTGTCCAATAAATTGGAGTTGAAAGAAACCAATACATAGTTAAACACAATGGAAAGAGCCCTGACTTTGGAGGCAGAAAACCTAGTTTCCAATAAGTAAATACCTCATTTGTTACTATGTGCATGACTTTGGTTAAGCCACTTCACCTCTTTGGTTCTCAATTTCTTCATTTATGAAGTGTAATGGATAGGACTAAGTGACTTCTAATGGCCCTTCTAAATCTAAATCTACAATCCAATGACATTGGGAGAGGATTTTTTCCCCTTATTTATTAGTTAAGAACTGGAGCTGATTAAGGAGATTGGGTTAGGTAAGACAGATGTTGAATTAATAGATTTTTCTATCCCCCAAGGAGTGTCCATTGACTTTCTAACAATCTGTTTTATATTTAGGGAGCAGAGGATCATCCATCTCTTCCAAAAGGCTGCTGCTGCGTGGCATCCAATTAATGATCTGAAACAGGGTGTATACTGTTCCCAGAGGAGGAGTAAGAAAGCTTGTGAATGAGAACTCAATAGATAACTTCATTCTTTTATCAGACTATATTGGTGGTCTTGCCAGAGCTCTCCTTCCATGTATACTGAGCTATCATCTCTTTGAAGATTATAGAAGAACCAACAAATTAGACAAATTGGGAACAACATAGGTGTTCTACAATAAGTATTGATTGATTCATCTTCAGAAGCAGTTAAATCTTAAAATTCTAATGTGCCTACTTTGATGAGTATGGATCTTGTCAACCTCTTGGTTTGAAAACCATATGAAAAAAATGAATAAAGCATGTATTGAGTGCTTACTAAGCACAAAAATGATGAACACTTCGTTAACAAATAGAAAGGCAAGAAATGCATATTAATTTATACTGAGGGGTAGAAACATAATAAAGATCCCACACAAGAGACTCTCTCTTGGTAACCAAAGATAATACCATGGAGATTATTGAATGCTTAAATATTTTTGGAAGAATTGGTATCCCTGATAGGTGAAAATCAATTTTCATTGTTGAATTTAAGGAGGATTTGGAAACATTAATGATGAAGTGGGCCAAAAGTTTTCGGTTCCTCTTGCTGAGGTTCCATCTGAAGTAGATTTAGCTGCCTCCAGCAATTTGGACAAAGGAATTCATTTTCAGATAGGCCACACAAATTGGACAATAGAGGGATTTCAAGGGCATGAGCTAACATTCACACAGATTATATTACATTTACAGTTTAATCAGAAATAATCTCTTGTTCTTGAGATGGGAAGCTGTCTAAGATTGAGAAAAATGATCCCAAAGGATTAGGCCAATTTCATCCTGGACTCGTCCTTCAGAGACTGATTGACCTACAATGACTGGTCCCTAGATAAGGAAATAGAAAAGAAAAAAAATACGTAACCTTAATTTTAAATATTGCTATAATAATAATTTCTTTCATGGTCATGTGGTTTTGAATGTTTTGGTTTTTAATGATTAATCACGTTGATTGCTTTCTTAATGTTGATAATAAATAAATGTTCATCCTGGGGTGTGTGTGTGTGTGTGTGTGTGTGTGTGTACACACACACACCCTGAACATTTATTTATTATATATTAATATAATATATATTCCACTTTATTGTAACATGATTTCTTAGATAAATTACTATAACCTGTTTGACAGAATTTTGTTTAAAATTAATTAGTTATTGGTCTACATTCTTATTTCTCTGTTTTATCTTTTCCCAGTTTAGGTATTATGACTGTATTTGTCTCATGAAAGGATTTTAGTAGAATTCTTTCTCAATTTTTAGGAATACTTTGTGAATTAGTACCAACTGTTCATTAAAAGTTTGATATAATTCTCTTTTGAAAACATTAGAGTCAGCATTTTTGGTTTTGTTGATGTTGTTTTTCCTCCTTTGATATTTGATTTTGTATATTATGATTTTCTTTTACATGAGAATTAATTGTTTCTATGATTTATTTTTGATCCACTTATTATTTAAGATTTCATTGTTAAGGCTCCATTTGAATCTCTTTCTTATGTTTGTTGTCCCTCAAGTGATTTCTTTTATCATTACATTCAGATCCTAAAAGAATGTATTGGATAATTCTGCTTTTCTTTACATTTGTTTGTGATATCTCTTTTCCCCCAGGTCATTTTTTTTTTTGGTAAAGATTCCATCTGAAGTAGAGAAATATGTATACTCTTTTGCTGGTCTATTTAGACAATGTCATGAGTTTTTTAACCTTAGTTTTTCCACTTATTTGTCCAGTTCCATATTTTTCCTTTCATTTATTATTTTATTAAACTTATCAAAAACTGAGAGAGGTTTATTAAAGTTTCCTATCAATATTGTGTATGTCTTCTTGAAACTCAAATAATATTTCCTTTATGAATGTGGATGCTGAGACATATGGAGCATATAAATTTGTTACTGATATTGTTTTGTTGTTTGTGGTTCTTTGCAGCATAACATGGATCCTTTTTTCTCCTTTTTATTTTTTGTATCTTTGATTTTGCTTTGTTTGATAGCATGATGACATTTACATTTTTGTATTCACGTGACACATAGTAAATTATTTTTCATTCCCTCATGTATGTCTTTATTTTGTAAATATGTTTATGACAAGTAACAGATTGTAAGGCTTTGTTTTCTAATTTAATCTATTATTCTTTTTCATTTTGTTTGAATGGTAGAATTCATTCACATTTAATTTTGCAAAAGTTAGTTTTCTATTTTCCTCCATCTGGAGGAAATGGTTTCTCCAAAAATTATTAGAATGTTGTTGTTGGGTTTTTTCCTTTGGTGTAAACACAGTACTATATTCTTTCAGTTACTTTACTTTAATCATTTTTTAAGAAGGCCATGTTCCCACAGGCTCTCTTCCCCTTCTTCCAATCTCTTCTTCTCATTGGTTACTCATTTTCCTTTAGGGTTTTGGTTATTAGCTCCTCATTTCTGCTTTTATTTTGTTCCATATTTCTTCCTTCTCTTTTTTTTCCACATCAGTAAGGTAGTTTCCCCCTTCTTTTAATCCCTTTCAGCTAGCCCTACTTACTTATTTTTTTACTTACACATTTTCAATTAAAATTTAATTTTTAGAAATTTCACTGTTATTGTGCTCCTTTCCAAAAAGTTTTTTCTCCTCTTTCTTCATTATCCATCTTTTTTTTTTTTCTGTTTACTTTAGATCTTCATTCTCTAATTCATGTTGCCTATAAGAATCTGGTTTTTTTTTTTTCCTTCTTATCTCTGTATATTCTTTATGCAATCAAAACTTCCCCATTCTAAGCTCTGCTTCCTGGACGCTTTTTGCCAATGCTTACTCCATATGGTTTACTCTACAGATTCTTCATGCCTCACTCTCAAAATAATACTTATTACTTCAGGTCTCAGGGAAGACACTGCCCCTTGCATTGATCCTCTCTTGTAGACCTTTTCTCCCCCTCTCCATTTGCTTGGAAAGCTTCTTCCAGTCTCCTCTCCAGGGGTTATCACAGGGCTTGCATTTTTTCTTCTTCCAGGGTAATCAGATGTTTCGGATGCCAGATGCCCCAAGTTGCATCTAGTGTAAAGGTCGTCATTTCTCCTCACTCATAGAAGCATTTATCAGTGGAATTCTCTCCTATTTCCAAAGTAAGGTCTTCTTACTTACTTTGCATTTTTATTATTTCATCTACTCCATTTTCATCTACTCTCCTATTTCTGAGACTATAAACATCATCTTCCCCTTCTCCTACACTGGGCAATTCATGATTCACCAGCCTAGGCCTCTTACTGGATTGGCTTTTAAATGATAAGAACAGTCTCTGCTATATCTCTATTCTTTCCTCAGGATTGGTGAAATGCTACAAAGCTCTCCACATGTACAATGGCCTCTCTTACTAGCCTGTCCCACTCCCTCTGTTCCTTAATTCTTTGGTTTTGATTTGACACTGGCACATTTCTTACTCTGCTCCTGCCTACTATCTATTCCCTGTAATACTACTCCCCACTCTTCAAATATTCCCACTGCACCCTCCCCATATATGCACACTTTCCATGTACTTTCTGACAACATCACCATTAATCCATAGGTAGGATCTTGGCAGGTTTTATCCATATACCCCATGTGTTTTCATGATTACATTTATCAAATTTCTACATTCACAATCCCCTTGTACATTTTAAAAAGAAATCTCTTATTGATTTTTCTGTGTCTGTTGCTGTCTGCATTTATTTACTTCTCTGAATGTCTTGTTTGAGGTGTTTGAGAAGTAAATATTTTCTTTGGTGTTGGAATCCTTACAAAGTGATAATTTAGCATGATACTTAGCAAATCCTCTAGCTCACTAATGTATTTAAGTACTCATTGGAGTTCATACATTTGGGAGATTTCAGGGTCTAGTATGAGATATCCAAATTTACACCTCCTTAATCCCTGCCTCCAGAAGGAGGAGTCAACCTTTGGGAGATCATATATAAAGAGGCTCTTAGCTTCAGGTTAGTTAGTGACTTCGGAACATTG
The DNA here is from genome assembly GCF_016432865.1 of Antechinus flavipes. Taxonomy (NCBI): domain Eukaryota; kingdom Metazoa; phylum Chordata; class Mammalia; order Dasyuromorphia; family Dasyuridae; genus Antechinus; species Antechinus flavipes. Next base: position 423,079,463 of record NC_067399.1, read on the forward strand.
CCAGGAGTTGGAGAGGAGCACTCTGCAAGGAAGCCCACAAGCCCACAAACCCACTGTCAGAGGTGGAGTCATCTTCCACCTTTGTGCTGGCTGGAGGCTGAAGGAAGCAGAGGCAGAAGCTAAGGACAAGACTGCAAGAACTCTTAGAACCAAGGAGAGAGAGAGGCCTCTAAGAAAACTAACCAGGCTATATTGGAGACAAGAAAAGATCAGAACTTTTAGTTCCTGGCTGCATTTGGGTGATTATTACTTTTAACTGAAACTAAGGCTGCCTCCAGAAAATCTCCTCAAGGAACCTGCTCCCAGAGAGAACCATTATATTTTAAAGAAGAAAAACACCACACTTTGGTTCTGATTTTTCCTAAAAATATTTCAAGCTCTTTTCTATTATTGAATGTCTATGTTTTGTCCTGTATGATTATGCTCAGATTTGTAGAATAGATCAACCTGAATTGCATTCTAAGTTCTAGTGCTCTTTGGAACACATGATTCCATTCCTTTCTCTTTTTTCTAGTAGTTGTAGAATGGTCTTGGGTTATTCAAACATCCTTTCTTTTGTATTTCTTTCTCCTGCTGGTTTATATGACTTGATTTTTCTGAACTGAACTGGTGAATTTGCAACCTTAGCTTTGTTGTTGTTGTTGTTGAGGGGATCTATAAATCTGTAAAAAAAGAGATCTCAATTGGAATTTCATTTTCTATGTTAAAAAGTTCTGGGCAGTTTTTTTCTATTATTTCCTTTATTATAATGTTAAAGATATTTGTCATATCAAGTTCTTCTGGGATACCTATGATTATTAAATTATCTCTATACATCCTGTCTTTGAGATCCATATATTTTGTTTGCATCAGAGCATATTCTTTTCACGATTTTGTTTTTTGCTTCTCTTCTTCTAAATTATCTTTCACAATCCCAATCCCAATCTCTTGTTTGTTTTTGTTTTTTGTTATTGTTGTTGTTGTTTGTTTTTATCTTTGGTGAGGTTTAACATTACAGATTCAAATTTTTCTAATCTGCTCATGATTTTTGCTGTGCAGGACACATATTCTGCTCTTATACTTTGCCTTTCTCTTTTAAACTACTAATCTGGCACATGTTATAGTTCCATCTTCTTAAAATCCACAGGGTACTTGGTATCCTCATAGTTGGATCACTTTCCTTCATTTTCCAGTATTTACCCAAATATTTCCTGGACTAATTGTTGTTGATTTATCAGTTTATGTTCAAGGTATTTGATATTTCCTTTTCCTGGAATCTTTGGTACTCTTAGTATTCCTCTCCCCTCATTTTCTTTATCACTTATTCCTTATTCCCTTTCCTCTGACTGTAGTTTCTTTGGGAGCTGGATCTCAAAGTGTTTCAATCTCCTCCCACATTGGGCAATTTGTGATTGACCATTCTATATCTCTTCCCTAATTGACTTTTGAATGATCAGAACTGGCCCCAGAGGTATTACTTTGCTCTTCCCTCAGGCTTGGTGGAGTGCTGCATATGGTGCAGGCACAGTATTCTGTCCTGGTGATCTTTCCCTCCATTGTTCAATTTTCTATCTTGGTACTGGCAATTCAGAACTTTGCAACAATGGTACTTCTGGCATATAACCTTGATAGATTTTTACTCCTGTGATCAAAATAGCTATTGACTCTTAAAGTAAATTTCACAGCCTAGAGCCAAGTCTCCATTGCATTAGAGAGAAGAGAGGATTAAGATGCAGGGATTAGTTTTGATGTAGTTGGGTTTACTAAAGAAGCCTTTCTCTCAGTATTGTGAAAGATATATGGGATCCATACACTCCTTTGATCTTTGTCTTCCCTTCTCCATTTCTTTGAGCATCCATTTAAACTCCATATTCTCCCCCATGAAACATCAAAGACATATTGCTTTGTGTTGTTGGCTCCTTAGATTCTTTTGTAAAGTTCCCTTCAAGCCCAAGCAATGTATTAGAGGATGCCCCCACTCTCCTTCTAGTTAGGTCTAAATGCTCATTGCTCTGCCCTTTCAACTAAGTGATATCTTCCAACTATCTTTTTTTAAAAGACCAGTTAGATCTTATCTTATTGCTTTGCCACATTAATTGTTTTGGACCTTTCCTATCATCCTATGAACTCTTCCTTGGTTTATGTCTTCCACAGGGACTCAAATATAATTTCATGTACCCTCCTAAAATCTCAGAATATTTGTAATCCAGAGAAGGAGATGAGAAATTCCAAACACATTCAATTCCCCTTTCAATAGTTCACTATCCATGTTAAAAAAAAAAAAAAAGATCCCTACACCTAATAAAAAATAGATGATTTAGAATTCAGAGACTTGTGAGCAACAGTTTGGTAGACCAGATTTTTCTCCAATTCCCATTATCTCTCACACCACTCCAGAAATGAAATTATGCACAAATTATGCAAATTTAGCTGTTTCCATGATCTAGGACACCTAGAATCCAAAAGAAGGTTTAAAATATCAAAAACTGTTGATTGCTGACATTAAGCTCACTCAGCAACATCTTCACTCCTCTTCCCATATATGTGAGATGAGGTCAAACAGCAGAGAAGAGATTAAATCCCAATTTCCTTCTGTAGGAATTTAAGGAGAAATGAAGGTAGAATGAGGAGTATAAAGAATACCACATAGCTAGAAGGGTGGCCATAGAACCTTAATAGGAAACATTTATTGTTAAATTAGAAATGCATAGATAGGATGTTGTGAGGGACTGAGGTTGAAAAATTATATTGGCCTTTAAGAAAAGATCATGAAATGATAAGATCATATTATTAGAGTTGTCCCAGAGGTCTTCTTATTCAATATACCCAGATGAGAAAACTGAGGCCCAAGAATATTAAGTGGCACTCCTAAGATCATGCAAGTGGCATTTATCTGAAGGGAAATTCTATTACCTTAAAGAAATGTCTTTTCCACCTAACTTCACTATCAGTAACTGTGATTTCTAATGCTTCCATTCTAAGAAGTGTTCTGTTTTCATCAATGAGTCTTGTGATACTGGTGTTTATAAAGATATTTTGTTACCATATCTTGATTAAAATGGCACCAAATAGGAATTACCCAGATTATCTAGATGAAACCATGAAAAAGAGAAGCAAAAAGTCTCCTGTAGTATATATAGGACCTTCATGTCAAGAGGAAACATCCAATCCAAAAAATTTGCATGGTTTACCCAAAATTAATTTAAATCACAAGACTTGATCATTTTGCAGTAACCAAACCTGGACGGTACTTACTCTAAGCACTAGTGAACATTGTATAACAGGGAATATTATTTGGGAGGTAAGTATCTGTTGTAGGCTACAAGAGTTGGTGTAATGATTATTCAGCCACTAAGATTAATGTAGCACAATTTATTTAAAGAAACATGTTAAAAGTAGTTTCTGCCATCTTCCTTTTATCTTGCAATGATGCACCAGCAACCCTCAAGTTGTAGTGGACTGGAGTTTCTATCTTGCCTGAGAAGCTTGAAGCTCTGAGGGACTTTGGGATTAACCTTTGTAAATTGTAGGAGCCAAACAAGTATGAAGTGATGTGTCTTAATTCTGTATAGAAATCTCTAACTTCACCACTTCCATGAACTATCTCAATATCCCAAACAGCATTACTTAAGAATGAAGCTAGGCCCTTACAAAGATGGCGTGTTGTAGGAGAAGAAACATTGAACATGGAGAACAGTGACTGGCAAATAGTAAGTTCTTAAGAGATGTTTGTTGCCTGAGTGATTGGCTGCAGTCACAGGATCTGGCAATTACTATCTAGGCACAACCTCTCTTTCTGGTCTCAGTTTTCTGACCTGTAAAATAAAGGTATTCAACTAGGTGATATCTGAGACTGCTGATAGATCTACATCCCATGAAAGGAATATCTATGGGAATAGTACGGAAGGTTGGGAAATCCATGTATACTCTTCATTTAAATGCCACAGAAAAAACAAATATATCTTTGGATAAAATTGAATGGAGAAAGAAAGGAGTATATGTTTTTCTTGGTGGTTCATGGAACCTATATGAAAATTTACCAAATAGTAGGGAATAAACCCCTCAAAATCAAATGCAGAAAGGCAGAAATAGTAAATACATCTTTTTTCAGATTATGATGCAATAAGAATCACATGTAATAAAGAGTCAGGAGGAAACAGACCAAAAATTCAGTGAGAACTAAATTATCTGATCCTAAAGAAAGAGTGAGTGAAACAAGTCATAGACATAATCAATAATTTCCTTTAAGAGAATGACAAATAATGAGACAACATACCAAAAATTTACAGGATGCAAACAAAGCAGTTATTAGGGGAAATTTTATATCTCTAGATGCTTACTTGCATAAAATAAATAAAGAAAAGATCAATGAATTGGACATGCAACTAAAAAAGCTAGGGGGAAAAAATCCAATTAAATGCCAAATGTGAAATTCAGAAAATAAAAGGGGAGATTAATAAAATTTAAAATAAAAAAAAACTATTAAATTAATAAACAAAACTAAGATCTGGTTTTATGAAAAAAAAACAACAAAATTGATAAGCTTTCATTTAATTTGATCAGAAAAAGGAAAGAAGAAAACCAAATTGTTAGTATCAAAAATGAAAAGGATGAATTTTCCACCAATGAAGAGGGAATTGGATCAATAATTAGGAACTATTTTGCCCAACTATATGTCAATAAATATGATAATCTAAGTGAAATGATGGTGGAATGATATATTGGAGCTCAGGAGGAAAACTCAGTTAAAGTATATAGATCTAGGAATAATCTGCATAAAACTGAAAATTGAATCCATGGGAGCCAATAAAGTTACCAACGAGCAACTAAAGAGAAAAAGAGTAAAGAATCTAGGTCATAGCTTGGTGGGGGAAAGGGCAATTGTAGTGAGTCTCACTTGGATGGAGATCTAGCAAGAAACACAGGTAAAGAAGAACCAACAGAAAAGAGACATAAAAATCCAGTGAGAAGATATATAAACAGGAGGAGACAATTATCAACAGTATCAAATGATGCAGAATTCAAGAAACATAAAAATCAATAAGAACTTATTAGATTTGTCAAGTAAGAGATTATTGGTAATTTGGGAGAGAAGAGTTTCAGTTGAATCATGAGGTCAGAATATGGATGGCAGAGATTTTGGAAAAAAGTGAGAGGAGAAAAAGTGAAGATAGAGAATGTACATAGCTTTTTTATAGATAGCTTTTTATTTACAAGATATATGCATGGGTAATATTTCAGCATTGACAATTGCAAAACCTTCTGTTCCAACTTTTCCTCTCCTTCCCTCCACCCCCTCCCCCAGATGGCAGGTAAACCAATACATGTTGAATACGTTAAAGTATATGGTAAATACAATATATGTATACATATCCATACAGTTATTTTGCTGAACAAGAAGAATCAAACTTCGAAATAATGTACACTTAACCTGTGAAGAAAATCAAAAATGCAGGTGGACAAAAACAGAGGGATTGGAAATGCTACGTAGTGATTCACACTCATTTCCCAGAGTTCTTTCATTGGGTATAGTTGGTTCTATTCATTATTGAACAAATGGAACTGATTTGGTTCATCTCATTGTCGAAGAAGGCCATGTCCATCAGAATTGATCATCATATAGTATTGTTGTTGAAGTATATGATGATCTCCTGGTCCTGCTCATTTCACTCAGCATCAGTTCATGTAAGTCTCTCCAGACCTTTCTGAAATCATCCTGCTGGTCATTTCTTACAGAAAAATAATATTCCATAACATTCATATACCACAATTTGTTCAGCCATTCTCTAATTGATGGGCATCTACTCAGTTTCCAGTTTCTGACCACTACAAAGAGGGCTGCCACAAACATTTGTGCACATACAGATCCCTTTTCCTTCTTTAATATCTCTTTGGGATGTAAGCCCAGTATTAACACTGCTGGATCAAAGGGTATGCATAGTTAAATAACTGTTTGAGCATAGTTCCAAATCGCTCTCAAGAATGGCTGTATGAATTCACAATTCCACCAACAATGTATCAGTATCCCAGTTTTCCCACATCCCCTCCAACATTCAGAATTATCTTTTCCTGTCATCCTAGCCAACTTGACAAGTGTGTAGTGGTATCTCAGAGTTGTCTTAACATTTCTCTGATTAATAATGATTTGGAGCATCTTTTGATATGGCTAGAAATAGTTTCAATTTCTTCATCTGAAAATCATCTGTTCATATCCTTTGATCATTTATCAATTGGAGAATGGCTTGATTTCTCATAAATTCGAATCAATTCTCTATATATTTTGGAAATGAGACCTGATAAAGGTCTCAGAACCTTTGACTGTAAAAATGTTTTCCCAGTTTATTGTTTCTCTTCTAATCTTATTTGCATTAGTTTTGTTTGTGCAAAAACTTTTCAATTTGATATAATCAAAATTTTTTATTTTGTGATCAATAATGATCTCTAGTTCTTCTTTGGTTACAAATTCCTTCCTCCTCCACAGGTCTGAGAAGTAAACTATTCTATGTTCTTCTAATTTATTTATAATCTCATTCTTTATGCCTAGATCATGAACCCATTTTGACCTTATTTTGGTGTATGGTGTTAAGTGTAGGTCAATGCCTAGTTTCTGCTATACTAATTTTAAATTTTCCCAGCAATTTTTGTCAAACAGTGAGTTCTTATTCCAAAAGCTGGGGTCTTTGGGTCTGTCAAACACTAGATTATTAAAGTTATTGACTATTTTATCCTTTGAACCTAACCTATTCCACTGATCAACTAGTCAACTTTTTAGCCAATACCAAATGGTTTTGATAACCGCTGCTTTATAATATAGTTTTTGATGTGGTACAGCTAGGCCATCTTCCTTTGATATTTTTCATTAGTTCCTTTGAGAGTCTTGACCTTTTGTTCTTCCAGATGAATTTTATTGTTATTTTTTCTAAGTCAGTAAAATAGTTTTTTGGGAGTCTGATTGGTATAGCACTAAATAAATAGATTAGTTTAGCTAGTATTGTCATTTTTATTATATTTGCTCGACCTATCCAAGAGCACTTAATATTTTTTCAGTTTGGTTAGATCTGTCTTTATTTGTGTAGAAAGTGTTTTGTAGTTTTGGTCATGGATTTCCTGACTTTCCCTTGGCAGATAGATTCCCAAATATTTTATACTATTGGAAGTTACTTTAAATGGAATTTCTTTTTGTATCTCTAACTGTTGGATTTTGTTAGTTATATATAAGAATACTGATGACTTATGTGGGTTTATTTTGTATCCTGCAACTTTTCTAAAGGTGTGGATTATTTCTAATAGCTTTTTGATAGAATCTCTGGGTTTCTCTAAGTCTACCATCATATCATCTGCAAAGAGTGGTGATTTGGTTTTCTCAACTCTTATTGCCAAAGCTAGCATTTCCAAAACAATATTGAATAGTAATGGTGATAGTGGGCAACCTTGTTTCACTCCTGATCTTATTGGGAATGGTTCCAGTTTATCCCTATTACATATGATGCTTACTGATAGTTTTAAATAGACGCTACTAACTATTTTAAGGAAAAGCCAATTTATCCCTATACTCTCTAGCATTTTTAATAGGAATGGATGTTGGATTTTATCAAATGTTTTTTTCTGCATCTATTGAGATGATCAATTTTTTTATTAATTTGGTTATTGATATACTCAATTATGCTAATAATTTTTCGAGTATTAACCAGCCCTGCATTCCTGATATAAATCCTACTTGATCATGGTGTATTATCCTGGGGATGATTTTCTGTCATCTTTTTGCTAATATTTTATTTAAGATTTTAGCATCAATATTCATTAGGGAAATTGGTCTATAATTTTCTTTCTCTGTTTTCAACCTACCTAGTTTAGGTATTAGTACCATGTCTGTGTCATAAAAGGACTTTGGTAGGAGTCCTTCATTGCATATTTTTTCAAATAGTTTATAAAACATTGGAGTTAATTGTTCTTTAAATGTGGTAGAATTCACATGTAAATCCATTTGGTCCTGGGGATTTTTTCTTAGGGAGTTCATTAATAACTTGTTCTATTTCTTTTTCTATAATGGGACTATTTAGCAATTTATTTCCTCCTTTGTTAATCTGAGAAGCCTATATTTTTGTAGGTATTGCTCCATTTCACTTACGTTATCAAATTTATTGGCATAAAGTTGAGCAAAATAACTCCTAATTATTGCTCTAATTTCTTCTTCATTGGTGGAAAGTTCTCCCTTTTCATTTTTAAGACTAACAATTTGATTTTCCTCTTTCCTTTTTCTAATCAGATTTACCAAAGGTTTATCTATTTTGTTGATTTTTTTCATAAAACCAACTCTTAGTTTTATTTATTAATTCAATAGTTTTTTAACTTACAATTTTATTAATTTATCCTTTTAATTTTAGAAATTCAAGTTTAGCATTTGATTGGGCATTTTAAATTTAGTCTTTTTCTAGCTTTTTAAGTTGCAAGCTTAATTCATTGATCTTCTCTTTATTTTATTTTAGTAAGCCTCTGGAAATATAAAATTTCCCCTCATTACCATTTTGGATACATCCCACACATTTTGGTATGTTGTCTCATTGTTGTTATTCTCTTGGGTGAAATTATTAATTGTGTCTATGATTTGCTGTTTTACCCATTCATTCTTTAGGATAAGATTATTTAGTTTCCAATTACTTTTATGTCTATTTACCCCTAGCTTTTTGTTGAATGGTAGTTTTTATTGTATTGTCATCTGAAAATAATACATTTACTACTTCTGCCTTTCTGAGGTCTTTATGTACTAATATATGGTCAATTTTTGTATAGGTTCCATGAACTGCTGAGAAGAAAGTATACTCCTTTCTGTCTCCATGTAGTTTTTTCCAAAGATCTATCATATCTAATTTTTCTGGTATTCTATTTACCTCTTCGACTTCTTTCTTATTTATTTTGTGGTTTGATTTATCTAGTTCTGAGAGTATAAGGTTGAGGTCTCCCATTTTTATATTTTTGCTATTTCTTCTTGCAACTCTCTTAACTTCTCCTTTAGGAAGTTAGATGCTATACCACTTGGTGAATATATGTTTAGTATTGATATTGCTTCATTATCTTTCTTTAGTAAGATATAGTTTCCTTCCTTATCTCTTTTAATTAGATCAATTTTTGCTTTTGCTTGATCTGAGATAAAGATGGCCACTACTCTTGCTTTTTTTACTTCACCTAAAACATAATAGATTCTGCTCCAGCCTTTTACCTTTACTTTGTATGTATCTCCCTACTTTAAATGTGTTTCCTGTAAACAACATATTGTAGGGTTCTGGTTTTTGAGCCAGTCTGCTATCTGCCTCCAATTTATGGGAGAGTTCATCACATTCACAATCACAGTTAAAATTACTAATTCTGTACTTCCTGATATCTTATTATCCCCAGATTATGCTTTTCTTTTTCTTAACTCCCTTACCCCCCTCCTCAGTATTAAACTTATGGGCATTACTTGGTTCACACAGTTCTCCTTCTTTAGAATCCCTCCCACCCCCTTTCAATCCCTTCCCCTTTCTTATGCCTTTCCCTTATTACTCATTTCCTTTTCTCTCCCATTTTTTAATGAGGTGAAAGAAGTTTCTCTGTAAACCAAGTATGTCAATTATTTTCTCTTTGAGACATCTGATGAAAATAAGATTCACACAATGTTCCTCCCCCTCCCTAAATTCCCTCAGATATGATAGGTTTCCTTTGCATCTTCATGGGTTGTAGTTTCCCTCTTTTTATCTTCCCTTTTCCCTTTTTCTGATGCTATCCCCTTTCCATGTCTACTTCCCTTTTTTAATATTATATCAGTAAAATTAAATTATACATGCACTCTTTATGTATGTCCATTACAGAAATACAGTTCTTAAGAGTTCTTTTTACCTTTTTCTGCTTCTCTTGAGTTCTATAGTTGGAGGTCAAATTTTTTGTTTAGCCTGGTTTTTTCATTAGAAACCGATGGAATTCACCTGTTTCATTAAATGTCCATCTTCTTCCATGGAAGAAAATGCTCAGCTTAGCTAAGTAGTTTATTCTTGGCTGCATTCCAAGTTCTTTTGTCTTTTGGAATATCAGATTCCAGGTCTGTAAATCCTTTAATGTGGAAGCAGCTAGATCCTACGTGATCCTTATTGTGGCTCCTCGGTATTTGAATTGGTTTTTTCTGTCTACTTGTAATATTTTTTCCTTAGTCTGATAGTTCTGAAATTTAGCCACAACATTCCTTGAAGTTTTTATTTTGGGGTCTCTTTTAGAAGGTGTTCAATGAATTCTTTCAATGCCTATTTTATCTTCTGATTCTATTACATCTGGGCAGTTCTCTTTGATGATTTCCTGTAAAATAGTGTCTAGGTTCTTTTTTTCATCATAATTTTCAGGAAGTCCAATAATCCTCAGATTGTCTCTACTGGATCTATTTTCCAGGTCTGTTGTTTTTCCAAGTAGATATTTAACATTTTTTTTCTATTTTTTTGGTTTTACTAGACTGATTCTTGATGTCTCAATGAATTATTCATTTCTATTTGTTCAGTTCTGATTTTTAATGAGTTATTTTCTTCATTAGCTTTTTTACTTCTTTTTGTATATGTCCAATTGAGTTTTTAAATGAGTTGTTTTGCTCTATGGGATATTTTTCCATTTCACTATTTTTTTTTTACTGAGTTATTTTCTTTTTCCAATTCACAAATACTACTTTCCTGGGAGTTCTTTATCTTTTCCAATTCACAAATTCTGTTTCCCTTGGAGTTCTTTACCTTTTCCAATTCACATTTCAGAATGATGTCTTCTTTTTCCACTTTATCAAATTTTTATTTAAGTGAATTATATTCCTTTTCCGTACTCTCTTGCAGAGCTTCTTTTTTCTTTCCCCTTTTTCTTCTAGCTCTCTTTTAAGATCTTTTATAATTTCTTCTAGGAGAGCCTTGTGTGATGAGGACCCAGATTACATCCCTCTTTGGGGTTTTATCTAGAGACTGTCTTCAATTAGTCTTCTCCAGGTTGAAAACCTGCTCTTTCTGTGTAGAAGCTATCGATGATTAGCATCCACTTGGCTTTTCTACTCATTTAAAAAAAAAACTCCTTAGGGTCTGCCTTCAGGGCAGAGATTCTTCTGCAGAAGGGATAGATATATGGACAATAGCTGTCCTGCAAATGAGCTGCTAATAGCTGTGGAGCTGCAGCAGTGCCCTGGAAAGAGCCCTGCACTGGAATTGTTTCTGCCCTGGGTAGTGCAGCCTCACGGTGGAAGTCCTATTGCCCTGGGCAGACCCCTCCCCAACTTGCAGATTTGTGGCTGCCCCAGGCAAAAACCTGGCACTGCAGAATGGGGCTGCATGGCTGTGCTGTGGTCTGTGCTGAGTCACTTCTGGTGCTGAGTGGGTGTAGCCAGATTCTGTTAGATTCTGCCATTTTGGAGTATACTCTACCTTTGGCCTTTTTGTAACTTCTCTAATGATCTACTGCTTTGCAACCAAAGAAGAGCAGCCAACCTCTGGTAGAATCCTCCCTGCAAAATCTCCACCTACAGACACCGCCCCCACCCCCATCCATTCACTGTACTAGCCTCTGCATTCTACCTTCCTGCCTATGCTGACCTGCTCCTGTCAATCAGGGAAAACCTTTTCTGGCGATCTTCCAGATTATCTTCACCTAGTAATTTGTTGTACTCCCAATATTCGTGGATTTTACCAGTCAATTCTGAGGCTGAATTTGGTAATTAGTAGTGAGGGTAGAAGAGGAGCTTAGAATAATGCGTGTGTCTTCCTTGCCATCTTGGCTCTGCCTGTATATACCTTTTTAATGCAATTTAACTTAGAAAAGGAGAGATAAAGGAAAATAATGGCAGCCATGTGAGAATTTCATGAAGGTCTTTTTAAGAATGAGGATGACATTGATGTGTTTGCAGGGAATAGCACAAGAACTAGTAGAAAAGGAAAGATTTAAATATTGATGGAGGGCTTGAGGTGGAGGGAGCATTATGATGGTAGAGTCTGCCTAATGGAGAAAATGGGAAAGAATGGGATCAAGTATACATGTAGAGAGTTGGTGTGGGCAATTAGAAATACCAGCTCATGATCAGAGACTGGAAGTAAGGAAGAGATAATGGGGAACAAAGTCAGAGAGATGATGAGATAAGGAAGAGAAGTAAATGACTTTGACTTTGGGATGGGGAATATAAGACAATAAATTCACAGCACACAGGTATAACATGAGAGGTTGGGGGAGAGATGTGGTTTGAAGCCACTTTTTCAATGAGAAACATAGAGATCAAGTAGAATAGAGTAGGATTTCCTTGCTGTATTGAAGTCACTGTTGATTGGCAAATATTTGAAGTGGACCTGGTCAATGTAGTTTTATAATTTCTCTCCAATTTGTTTAAGCAGCACATAAATCTGCACAAAGGAGATAGATGGGAAAAGTAATCCAGGATTGGTGTCTAGAAAGGTATGAATGACAGCAGAACAACTGAGTGATACTTCTAGATTAGAAAATCATGTAAAGTTGAAATGATTTTCCAAAGGGTCAAGACTGGAAAGGGAAGAGGATGTAGACAGCACAGATGGTGACCTAGGAAAGTATTAAGACGTAAATAATTTGGAGACTATGGTGTGGAAAAAGAGTATGCTTAGAAGTGAGACAGCATAGGGAGAGAAGCAAAGATCAAAAAAAGATAAGAAAGCAAATTTAGAACACAGAAAAGGTATTCTTGTAGATAATGGTAGGATCAAGAATATGACCATCCTAATGGATTAATATCAAAGGAGGAGATGGTGCTGAGTGATGGTAATACAAAAGGTGTTCAAAGTGGTAATAGGACACAAGGATTGTTCCAACTTTGCCATAACCACTGGCAAATGGTAGTGGGTGTGAATAAAAGTTTAATCAGTAATAAAAAATGTCTAGGGTTATAGTATCAGCAAGAAGCAGGGATGTCTCAGTGAGTACCAGAAGATGAAGCAGCAAGATAAAAAGTGATGCAAGATAGGGGAAAATTTATGAATTAAGGGGTTGGTAGAAGGGCAGAGCTGGTATTGGATTGAGATGGATGAGGAAAAGGCAATGGATAGCTAAGGTTGTAGAGAAGAATTTGGGTTTTTGGCAGCCATTCAGTATCACAGGAATAAGGAAAGAAGAAAAGTATAGATAAAAGCAGACTATTTGAGAGATAGATATTAGGGGTCTCTGTTATTGAAGATGAGTGGTCAAAAGGTTCTGAATTCTTGTTCAATCCTTAACTGCTCAACCTGTCTTGTTGCTAGATTTCTGTGATTGAAAACTCACCTAGAAGGGCTAGGTGGCATAGTGGATTCAGCCTCAGTCCAGGAGTTAGGTGGACCTGAGTTCAAATCCAGTCAGACACTTGATACTTACTACCTTTATGATTCTGGGCAAGTCACTTAGCCCTGAATGCCACTGGAGAAAAAGACCTATCTCTGGCTTTCTATATGTGTGACTTCAGGCAAGCCATTTAATCTCACTGGACCTCAATTTCCTTTTTTTTTTTTTTAAATTAAAGCTTTTTATTTACAAAAGATATGCATGGGTAATTTTTCAACATTGACCCTTGCAAAACCTTCTGTTCCAAATTTTTCCTCCTTCCTCCTACCCCCTCCCCTAGATGGCAGATAGTCCAATATATGTTAAATATATTAAAATATATGTTAAATCCAATATAGGTATACATATTTCTACAGTTATCTAGATGCAGAAGAAAAATTGGATCTAAAAAGAAAAAAAAAACCTGAGAAGGAAAACAAAATACAAGCAAGCATCAACAAAAAGCATGAAAATGCTATGTTGTGGTCCACACTCAGTTCCCACAGGATTCTCTTTGAGTGTATATGGCTTTCTTCATCACTGAACAATTGGAACTGGTTTGAATCTTCTCATTGTTGAAGAGAGCCATGTCAATCAGAATTGATCGTTGTAATCTTATTGTTGCCATGTATAATGATCTGGTTCTGCTTATTTTATTTAACATCAGTTCATGTAAGTCTCTCCAAACCTCTCTGAAATCATCTTGCTGATTGTTTCTTACAGAAAAATAATATTCCATAACATTCATATACCATAACTTATTCAGGCATTCTCTAACTGATGGGCACCCATTCAGTTTCCACTTTCTAGCCACTACAAAAAGAGCTGTCACAAACATTTTTGCACATGTGTGGACTTCAGTTTTCTTGAATCTAATATGAAAATCAGAATCAAATAGCTTCTAAGGTTTCTACCTCCAGATTTATGATCCTATCATTTCCTATGCTAAGTAATATTGGGCAAGCCTGTTCAGCACACAGCAACAGGAGGGGCATGTCTTTGAAAAAACATAGATTCAAATCCTACCTCTGTTTATTATCTGTGTGACCTCAGGAAAGGGACAACTGTTCTGAGCTCCATTTTCATCATCTGTACAATGAGGAGTTTTAACTATTTGATTTTAGAAGAATTCTTCTAGATTTGAAAATATGATTTATGATCTTCCTAGGCCCATTTCTCATCTCTAAAATTAGGAGTAGATAAAGACACACAGAAAAGCAACACCATCATTACTGCTACTGCCAATGCCTCTGTCTTTTAATTCAGTTTGTCAATAAACATTTATTCAGTGTTTACTTTGTGCTAGACATAGTGCTAAGCACTGGAAATACAAAGTCCAGCCCCTGAGCTGAAAAAGCTCAAGTTTAATGGAGAGACAGCATTTAAACAACTATTTATAGAGACACTAAGATAAAATGGGGAAAAATCAACAGAGGAAGGAACTAGCATTCAAGGAGAGATGGCAGTGTAATGTGGAAAAACGGAGGCAAGATAGAGATTAGAGAGTTTTTAATATTTTATTTATTGGAGAGCTTAATTGATTGACTGGATGGGACTCTTGTCTCAAAGCATCCAGCAGCAAATGTGAGTTCTTAATGACATTTTTTATAGTTCTTAGCTGAGTAGCTAAACAAAGGCAGGGGGTGAGGTCCAAACTTTTGTGAGCAGGAATCTTCAGGCAGAGACCATCAATCTGGTTCTGACAGGTTGGGGGATAAGATCATAAATTCTTACAAACTGGGAGTTAAATAAGAATCCAGATTAGAGCCAGGAAGTCTGGACTTAGAGATATAAACAATGCCAATCAGGTATCTGAGATAAGACATCTGGAGTTTTATCTTCTGGAATGTCAGATCTCCACAACCCTAATTATCTCAGTTCTAAGGAACAGAAAAGGGGGTTGCAACCAGGGAAACTGAGGAAGAACAATTCAGGGAAACTGCGTTCAGAACAATTTAGGGAAACTGAGGCAGGACAATAAAAGAGAACTGTGGAACAACAACCAGAGAGGTTTCCCATAAAAGGAGGAATTTTAGGTGGGACTTGGAGAAAAAAAGAAAACATAAATGTAAAGCAAAAAAAAAAAGTACCCATAATTATCATTGTTATTATTCTAAAAACTTAGCAATTTATCCATGCCCAAAGAACTGGATCCTGTTAGCCAAGAGTTCACTACAGTTCTCCATTCTAGACAGCTCATACTTTACTAAATACTAATGTTTCCTTTCACTATTTCGCACATTTGAGTCTTGATGAAGAATACAAGAAGTTTTTTTTTTTTTTTTTCCTAATGAGGGCAATTGTTGCTATTCAATAGAGTTGGAGTTCCTTAAATACTTCTTTATTTTCTTGTAAATAAATTTTCACAGAATCCAATAGTTGAAAGAACCCCCCTCAAAGTAATTTAATCATACTCATACCTAAACAAAAACTAGGGAATCCACGAGGCAGAAATCAGGAAGGAAAGTATTATGGACAGGGACAACATGCAAAAAAGAAATGTCATATAAAAGGAAAAAATAGTAATTTGAGTATAAAGTAGAAGATCCATTTTTTTCAAAGAACTTTGGTTGCCAAACTGAAGTTGGCATTTTTTCCTAGAAGGAATCATCTTGAAGAGATAACTTGAAATGACTAGATTTAGGAAGAGTTGAAAATTGTATTGGGGATAAACTGCAGGGAAGAGAGTATGGATGAATATATACACTGAAAAATCAATTAGAGGGCTCTAGGAATAGTCCAGAAGACTAGCAGCAAAGTTCTAAAATTGAGTTTTGATATGACAGGGGAAAAAATTTGAAGAGATTCTGGGATGGTGGAATTGACAAAAATTTGGCAACTAATTCATTATGATTCTGAGAAAGAAATTAAGCATCAAGTATGATTTGGGGCTTTTATGCTAAGCTTGCAAACCCTATTGATGAAACCCCAAATCTCTTGCCCCCTATTCCTATGATTTCCCTATTATGCAGGCTTTGTTTTCATTCTCAGAAATATATTATTAAAATATCTCTTTTCCTATTTCTGCTTGCCATGTCTCCCACTCCCCTTTCACCCCCACAAACACACCTTTAATAAAACTCCATCTTGTTTCTCTTTCCCATTTCTCTCATTTCCCATTTCTGAATTTGTTCCTCTACATTTTCTTTCTCACTGTTTGCCTGTGCTAACTGCAACATCCGGCCAATTATCTTTCATCTTTCAGAAGAAAAGAACAGGAAACTGAGATGCCCAATTTGGTTTCACAGCAAGCTATGAATTCTAGCATTTAAGACTAGCCCAAAAGACAGAGAAAAGAGCAGCAAACCAGAACTCCCACACATGTAGCTAATAACAGTTATTTTTAATAGACACTTACATTTGATGGCCTGATTCTAGCTCTATGAATTTGGATAGACCAGCTTTCTTCTCAAACCTCAGTTTCCTCGTCTGTGCAATAAGGCAGTTGACTACATGAGTTCTGCAGTACCTTTCCGCTCTAATGAACTATGATTTGACAAAATCTGATGTTCTCTGCCTAATAGCACCAAAAGTCTCCTCCCATGTGGGGGCTTCTCCATAGTGAAACGATTCTAGTAGATAGGAATAGTTCTCAACTCTTTGGATGTCAAAATACTTTTCAAACCCCACCATGACATTAGATGCACTTTTTTTATTGGCCATTAATTGAGAAATGATACGGTAAAAAATTACAATGAATTTATTGATGCCTAAATAAGCTTGTAGTATGTTAAATTTTAAAATATATTTGTAATTTATTAAACAAATTTAAACACAATTTTATAATTTTCCATCACAATTGTGTATATATGTGCATGTGCACACACACACACACATACAGACACACACACACACACACACACACACACACATATATATATATATATATATATATATGCTTATATTAATATGTTCTAAAATGCTTATAGCAACTATCTTTGTGACAGCAAAGAACTGAAAAATCCAGGGATGCTCAAATGGAGAGTGGTTGAACAAATTGTGGTTAATGATTGTGATGGAATACTATTGTGCCATAAGAAATGATGAAGTCAATAATTTTAGAAAAACATGGAAAAATTTGTACAAAATAAAGAGTGAAATGAGTACAATTAAGAAAACATTGTTTATGGTAACAACAGTATTGTTTTAAAAACAACTTTGATCTAATAAGTAATTTTGATTATTAGCAATACCCAAATTAACTGTAAAGTTCATCTAGTGCAACTTTACAGTTAATTTGGGTATTTCTAATTGATAAATAAAAGTATATATAAAATAATTTTACATAAATCCACATTTTGTTGTACTATGCTATGAAAATGCTTGTTTCATTCCATAAATTAAAAATAAAATTAAAATATACATATGAAAAATGGAAATATAAAGATAAATCAATCACCAAGTATTTAAGCACCTATTATATTCAAGTACAACAGGAATACAATAACAATAAATGAAATAATTCTTATTATTAAGAAATTTACATTCTAGTAGGAAAGACATTAAGTATGCCTTTAAAATTGAAATAAGAAAATAAATACAAATTATTTAATGAATTAAAAGTATTTACTAAATGCAAGGCATTTAGTTGGAAGTGCCCTTGCAGTTGAGGTGGATCACAAAAGACTTAATGGAGAAGCTGAAACTGAGCCTGCATCTTAAAGGAAGAAAAGGACTCTTTGGGGTGAAGGGGGAAAGGGGCTTTATAACCTGGGAAATGTCCACTACAAAGACACAGAGTTTGGAAATAAAATGTAATATATGAGGAAGAAAGAGTAAAGGCTAGATCCAAAAATATGGACAAGACTGGAGATACAGGTTAGGAGCCAGATTTTGAAAGGCTTAAAAGTTAAACTTAAGAGTTTACATTTGGTTCCCAATGAAATGAAGAATCATGAATTTTATTGAGTAAGAAAGTTAAATGTAAGCTTAAGGAAAATCACTTGGAAGCAAGTAAGTAGAAGATGGACTAGAATGTGAAGAGATTTCAAGAGATCATTTAGGAGTTCATTACAGTAATCTAGGTTATAGGTGATGAGGGTGTGAATTTAAGTGATGAGTTTATAAGTAGAAAGATCAGGATGAATGCAAAAGATGTGTGTAGAAATAGTAAGGTTTGGTTATTTGGCCAAAGAATTGTTTTTCCTTAATGGGAAGGAGTGCTTAAAGTTAAATATCCAAAGCTTAAGTTTCTTTTTTACCAAATGCCAGTTTCACCATGAGCCACATAGCAAATAGCAAATCTATCCAATTCTCCAAGCTGATAGCAAATAATTAGAAAAGGCATGGGAATACGCAACAAATAATAAACAGAGTAAATGAGCTTTCCCATTGGGAGCAAGATATCTCAGCTCAGATGAACCAGAAGTCCCAAATCTCATAGAAGGGGAAATTCCCCAAAGGCAATAATGTATCAAGGTGCAAATAGAGACATGATCAAGATATAGATTCCTCTGTATGGCTGCTTCTTCCCAGTGTTGTTCTGTATTCTGAGCCTTGAAGTAAATATATTCTCATGTGTTTTCTCTCTCTTGAAACTGAAAGCCCTAGGCCAAAATCTCTCTTTTTCTCAAGGTCTTACCCAAAATGTATATTATGCAGATGTAGCACATTGGGTAATCAATTTCTGCTAATGGACTTTCAGCCTTGTGTTGAGTAAATTGATGAGGGAGCCAAGATGGAAGAGTAAAGGCAGGAACATAACCAAGCCTTTCCCCCAAGCCATTTCAAATTCCTTTAAATAATTACTATAAACAATTTTTAGATCATCAGAACACCCAAAAATATGGAGTAGAACATTTTCCAGCTAAAGGCAACTTAGAAAGTTGACAGAAAAGATCTGTGATACCAGGATGGAAATCCACCATGTAGTCCCAACAGGATAGCTTCAGCCTGACTCCAGCCCCAGCTCTGGGTCCCAGCATCAATGAGGTGAAACCTCTGAATCAGCAACAGTGCTGAGGGCTTCTGGACCTCTTGGCCCTGGGATGCTAGAGAGGTCTTGGAAGGTCAGTAGAGAGGGTCTGTGGCAATAGGGTGGAAATCTAGTGTGTAATCGCAGTGCAGTTCATGCCAGTGCAGCCCTGCCCCAATCCCAGAAGTCAGCAAAGTAGGATGCTGCTGCTTTAGCACACTAGATCTTACACTCATAGTCGGGTGAGGACACTCAACAACTCTAGAGCAGAAAAGAGAGCTTTTGGTCAGGTCCCTAGAAGGATGTCTGAAAACAACTGCATGAAATCCCTGAAGTTTGGGACAATACACCCTCCATCTTGGAAACAGAACCCTACTTTAATAAAGAGTTAAAAGTTGAATAATAGGCTAGGAAAATGAGCAGAATACAGAAAAAAGTTTCTAACTATTGAAAATTATTATGGTGATAAGATCAAAACATATACTCAGAATTTGATTTTAAAAAATCAAAGCTCCTATATCCAAAGCCTCCAAAAAAAATAAGAATTAGGCTCAAAAGAGATTTTGAAAAATCAAGTAAGAAAGATAAAGAAAAAAATTAGGAAAAGAATTGAGTGGTACAAAAGATGACACAAAAAAACTAATGAGAAGAATGTCTTAAAAAGCAAAATTGGCCAATTGGGAAAGCAGGTGTAAAAGCTTACTAAAAATATATAATTCCTTTTTCCCAAAAAAATTATTTTATTTAAAGAAAGAGATTAAGAAAAAAGAAAAACATCAGAAAAGAAATACAAAACAAAACAAAAGAGAACATTGCCACGTGCCCATCAAGGAGATTCAAAATATATAACAACAATTACTAGATCAAGAAAGTATATATTAGTAGAAGAAATTATATTCATGTGTCCATTTTTACTTCCTTATAAATTGTTCTTTTGTTCTCTTCTGTGCTTTTTTTAACTTCATTTTTTCCCTTTTAATCCACCCCTCCCAAGTAGACTACAGTTAAGAAAGGCTATATTTATGTATATATATGTAGATATATATACATACACATACATACATATACACATATCTCCACACATAGACACACACACACCTTTCCTATCCCTGCTGATCTTGCTTTAATTCTGCTCCTAACTTGCCTTGCTATTATTTAACCTCCTCCTACCCATAAATCCCTCCTTTGTCTTCTTCCCTCATCCTATGGCAGGTAGATTCCCAAATATTTTACATTATCTACGTAATGTTAATGTTTTTTTTTATTATTCATGGAATTTATTTTAGATTTTTTAAGTGGGATTTCTCTTTATATCTCATGCTGCTGAACTTTTTGGGTAACATATACAAATGTTTATGATTTATGTGTTTTATTTTGTATCCTGAAACTTTGCTGAAGTTGTGAACTATTTCTAGTAGCTTTTTAGTTAATTCTTTAGGATTTTCTAAGTATAGCATCAAATCATCTGCAAAGAGTGATAATTTGGTTTCCTCATTACCTATCCTAATTCCTTTAATTTATTTTTCTTCTCTTATTGCTAAAGTTAATACTTCTACTACAATATTAAATAGTAATGATAATAATGGGCAACATTGTTCACCCTTGGTCTTATTGGGAATGTTTCTAGTTCATCTCCATTACTAAGATGCTTGCTGATAGTTTTAAATAGATGTTATTGATTCTTTTAAGGAAAAATTCATTTATTCCTATTTTCTTGTATTTTTAATAGGAATGGGTGTTGGATGTTGTCAAATTCTTTTTCTTCATCTATTTAAAAAACCATATGATTTCTTTTAGTTTGGCAATTGATATAGCCAATTATGCTAATAATTTTCCTAATATTGAACCAGTCTTGCATTCCTGGTATAAATCCTCCTTGGTTGTGGTGTATTATCCTGAGGATAACTTGGTATAATCTTTTTGGTAATATTTTATTTAATATTTTTGCATCAATATTCATTAGGAAAATTGATTTATAATTTTCTTTCTATTTTGACTCTACTTGGGTTAGATATCAGTACCATATCTATGTCATAAAAAGAATTTAGATGGACTCCTTCTTTCCCTATTTTTCCAAATAATTTGCATAATGTTAGAATTAATTTTTCTTTAAATGTTTGGTAGAACTCACATGTAACTTCCTTAGGCCCTAAGATTTTTTTAATGGGAGTTGATTAATAGCTTATTCAATTCCTTTTTTTCTAAAATGGGACTATTTAAGTAATTTATTGCCTTCTCTGCTAATCTGAGCAACCTATATTTTTGTAAATATTCATCCATTTTACTGACATTATCAGATTTGTTGGCATACAATAGGGAAAATAGCTCCTAATTATTGTGCTAATTTCCTCTTCATTGGTTCAAAGTTCATCCTTTTCCTTTTTGATACTAACAAATTTATTTTCTCATTTCCTTTTTCTGCTTGTCCATTATTTTTTATTCAACATTATAGATAATTTTGTTGGATATGATATTTTTGGCCTCAGGCCTAGTTCTTTTATCAGTAGATATGATTCCAGGACTAGAGGTATTTTATTGTGGCTGCTGAAAAGTCCTATACAATTCTAATTGTAACTCCAGTGTATTTGAATTGTTTTTTCTTGTTTCTTGCAAAATTTTCTTTTTGATCTGGGGGTTTCAAAATTTGGCAATGATGTTTCTGTGTGTTTTCCACAAAGGATCTCATTGACACAGTGAATGGTGGATTTTTTCTGTTTCTATTCTTCCCTCATGTTCTATCACTTCAGGACAATTTTCTTGGATTATTTCTTACAACATTTCAGGACAATTGTCTTGATTTATTTCTTACATTATTCTGTCTTTTTTGTCAAGGCAGTTCAATAATTCTTATATTTTCTCTTCTTGATCTTTTCTCCAGATCTGTCATTTTTTCTTATAAGATGTTTCACATTCTATTCTATTTTTTCATCTTTTTTTTTCCCCAAGGCCATTGGAGTTAAGTGACTTGCCTAAGGTCACACAGCTAATAAGTGTTAACTTTCTGAGTCAGGATTTGAACTCAGGCCCTCCTGACTTCAAAGCCAATACACTATCCACTGTGCCATATAGCTGCCCCTATATTTTTCATTCTTTATAATTTTTTTTGTTATTTCTTAGTTCATAGCTTGATTGGCTCTAATCTTCTAAGAGTTATTTTCATCTTTGAAACTCTATATTTCCTTTTCTGGTTAGTTAACTTTTTTTCATAATCTTCTTGGGGTTTTTTTGGATAGTTTTTATTTTTTTCAGTTTTTTCCTCCATGTCTCTCATTTGAGTTCTAAATTCTTCTTTTTTTAAAAAATTATTTGATCATTTCTTTCTGGACAGAGTTGTCTCACATTACTTTTTAGGGTGAAAGCTTTTTCTAGTTTGGTGTCCTGCTCTGAATATGAAGCCAGGTCTTCCCTGTTTCCATAATATGTTTCTAAAGTGGAGTTCTTTCTTCTTTGCCAGCTCGTTTTTTTAAAAATTAAAGATATTAGTGTAAGTACTTCTAATCCTGGGGTGGGGGAGTGTCCCTGGCTTCACTTCAGCTCTCTCTTTTGACCAGGAATAGAGAGCTCCCTCCTCCAGCAAGTAACCACAGACAGTAGCATCCCTTCCTCCCTGCCTCTGCACTCACATTGTGCTGATTCATTCTTACCCAGAGCTGTGTCCCACAGCACAGCTGGTCTTGGGGTTCCTAATCAGCTAAGGTTCCCTCAGTCTTTCCAGATTCAGACTCCAATTTATCAGACATTCCAGAAGGGAAAAGTTCCTGTTGAGGCATACCCAGCTCACCCCCGGGGCTCTCTACTTGGTATTTCTGTGAAGCTAGCCTGGAGATATTTGCATTTCACATGGGTTAATTCCAAAACTGAGTCTTTCTTCAAATCTTCTTATGTGGTGTCAAGAGAACCCTTTTTTATCCCAAGTCTTCTTGATTTTTCAGAAATCTATGTTTTCCCTAATGTACAAATTTGTCCTATTTGTGGGAGAAATCAGGAGAGCTTGAAATTTACAAACTTACTCAGCTGTGTTCCCAAAAATCTTCCTATCCAAAATTCTTTAAAAATTTAAAAATTCTTTTTAAAAAATCTAAAAATTCTTTTAAAATGGAAGCAAATGACTTCATGAAAAATTTAAGATCCAATTAAACAACACCCCCCCCCATGAAAAAAAATAGAAAAAAATGAAATATCTCATTGGAAAAGCAAGCAACCTGGAAAATAGATCCAGGAGAGATAATTTTAAATAAAAATATTAGTTTATTTGAAATTCATGATCAAAAAAAAAGATCCTGGACATCATCTTTCAAAAAATTATCAAAGTAAACCATCCTGATATTCTAGAACCAGAGGGTAAAATAGAAATTTAAGGGACCTATTAATTATCAAAGAGGTTCCAAAATGAAAACTCCCAGGAACATTATAGCCAAATTCTGCAACTCCCGAGTGAAGAAGAAAATACATCAAGCATCCAGAAAGAAACAATTCAAATATAGTAGAGCTACAGTCAGGATAACAAAAGATTTAACAGTTTCTACATTAAAAGACCAGAGGGCCTGTAATAGGATGTTCTGGAAATCAGTGGAGCTAGGATTAGAACCAAGAGTCATCTCCCCAGAAAGAACTGTGTATAATCTTCCAGAGGAAAAGGTGGTCATTCAATGAAATCGAGGATTTTTAAGCATTGATGATGAAAATACCAGAGCTTAATAGAAAGTTTGATTTTCAAATACAGTACTCTGAAGAAGCACAAAGAAGCAATTAGGAAAGTGATATCATAAGGGACCTAACAAGGTTTATCTGTTTATATTCCTACTATCCTTTTTTAATGATGAAATTAAGGGGTGACATACAGATGTTCTGAGAAAAAGGGAAAGAGAGAAATGGAATGGTGCAAATTATCTGCCATAAAAAGGGGCAAGAAAAAGCTTTTGTAATGAATGGGGAAAAGGGAAGGAGAGGATGAATGAATGAACCTTACTCTCATCAGAATTGGCTCAAAGAGGAAATAACATGCATACTCAATATCTATCTTACCCTGCAGGAAAATAGGAAGGTAATGAGATATGGGAAGAAAGGAGGGTGATAAAAGAGAAGGCATATTGGGGGAGGGAATAGTCAATAGCAAATATTTTAGAAGAAGAACAGGGTAAAAGGAGAGATAATAAATGGGGGAAAATATAGTTAGCAATAGTAATTGTAAAAAAGAATTTTGAAGTAAGTTTCTCTGATAAAGTTTCATTTCATAAACATAGAGGAAGTTGAAAAAAAAATAAGAGCCACTCACCACTTGATAATGATCAAAAAATAAGATCTGCACCTTTGTGCCCCTTTGTGGACTATAAATACATACATTTCCTTTGACCTAACAACACTACTCCTTGGCATGAATACCGAAAGAGCTACCAAAAAAGCCCTATATATACAAAAAAACCACATTCATAGCAGCTCTCTTTTCAGGGCAAAAAAAATGGAAATTGAGGGAATACTCATAAACTGAAGAATAGCTCAATAAATTGTGGTATGTATTTGTGATGGAATATTACTGTTCTATGGGAAATGATGAGCAGGATGTTCTCAGGGAAAAAATACCTGGAAAATCCTCCATGAACTCAAACAAAGTGAAATGTACTGTATACAAAACAGTAGTAATGTTCTGGGATGACCATATGTAAATAACTTTGCTATTTTCAGTAGTACAATGATCCATGACTACTCTGCAGGACTTCTGATTAAAAATCCTATCCATACCCAGAAAAGGAACCAATTTCTGAATACAGATTGAAGTATTCTCTCTCTGTGTCTCTCTCTGTTTCTCTCTCTCTCTCTCTCTCTCTCTCTCTCTCTTTCTCAAATTTTATTTACCTTGAGGGGGTTTTTGTTTCATTTGTTCATAGGAGATATATGATTTCTTTCACAATGTGATTTTTATGGAAATTGCATAACTTCATATGTGGTTTCTTAATTGTGAATGTGGATAAGGTAGAGAACCTAGAACTCAAAAATTATAAAAACAAATGTAAAAAATTGTTTTAAATGTAACTGGAGGAAAATGTAATTTTAAAAAATTTAAAAGAACTTTCTTTTGGGCTTTAGTCTCATGTGTCAAAATGGAAATGAAAGGAGTAGGAATGGCATGTCCTGATTTAGAAAGAGAAGACCAAGTTTAATTTCATGCTCTGCCAAATAACTAACTTGATTAATTTTGGGTAAATCACTAAGCTTGTCTAGGACTTAGTTTCCTCATGCATAAAATAACCATCTTGGACCAGATACCCTCTACATTCTTCCCAACTCTGAATCCATAATTTCCAAATCTTTGTTCTGACCCTTGCTTTACATTAAATACTATATCTTCACTCAAATATAACTGATCATCTTCAAGCTTTATCTTTCTTTTCATTGATGCTGATACTAATATAATAATCCTCACCACTTCATGCTTGGATTTGTTCAGTAACCTAACTTTTCTTCCAGCTTATAATCTTTCTATTCTTTGAACTGTGTTCTATGCTTTTGCCAAAGTAATTTACCAAATGCTAAAGTCCAATGATTGTATTTCCTTTGTTAAACAAAAATTTTGAATTTTCATTTGTTTATAATACGAAGTACAAAGTTTTTAGCCTAGTGTTTAAAGTCCCAATTCTGTGGCCCCTACCTATCTTTATGGACTTATTCCCTTCAATGTATCCTAAATTCTGGAATGTTTGTTGTTCCCCAAACATATCAGATAATTTCTCACCTTTTTACCCTTATTCACTCTATTCATATGCCTCAAGTGCCTTCCCTACCATTTGTCAAAATCTTTCTCCATTTTTTAAAGTCAGATTCAAATAACACCTCCATTTTGAGACCATTCCTGACACTCCCACCAATCATCAAACTGATATGAACTTTCCATCTTCTGAGATTCTGTAGAATTTATAAAATATCTTTTTAAAGGGATGTTATTATGTTTGAGGGAAAGATGCTTTCATTGTTGTTTTTGCATTCTTATTACCTAGAATAGTTATTTGCCTACATAAGGTGATCTTTGAATATTTGTTGAGTTAATTTATTTGTATGAAGTTAAGAAAAATTTGACTTAGCTTCTACTGAATTATTCCTTCTTCTGGACTGTGGGAGTAATCCATAGAAGGATTAAAGAATTACTGAGATCTTGATCTGGGACAAATATAACTGGGATCCAAATGACCCCTCTCTTGTGCAACCAACAGGTTCCAACCTAATAAGATAAATGTTTTCAGATTTTTTTCCCTTTTCTCTCCCTTTACTCCTTTGAAATGTCAGCACAATAAACTGAGGCAAAAGTGAGCAGTGAACATGACTAGTCAATAGTCAGAGAGTCACTTGTGGTCTCAAAAGGACCATGAACTACTTTGAATTCTTCTCGCCTCATTTCTCCTATTTCCCTTTAAACCATGAGTTTGAGAAAGGGCGATAAATGCTTCTCCTCCCATTTTATTTTTTTCCCTAAAGGCTTAAGAATATGCATTCTGGACTCCTCTTGACATGGAACATTTAGAAGGAAACAAATACAATGGAGAATTTTTATATATTTCTTTTGCATTTAATTTCATGTCACTTAAAAAAAAAACTACATAATCACATAATATACTGAATGTCTAAATTTGACTGTCATGGGAAATCATCTGAGAGAGTGAAAAACTGAAAAGGAGTTTGTTATTCTCAAATACAAACAGTAAATTTCAGTTTTTAAAATATTTGACTAATATTTCATTTCATCTCCCAGTTTCAATTGAAATTTATTTCTAATCAAGTGAAGTAGTTTTCATGGTTGGTTTAGAAACATGTTGGGAAGCAGCCTGGCATTTACAGATTTAATAACTTTCCAATGGCCAATGGGGATGCTGAAACCTATTCAAAGTGGCTGTTCTATTTACCTGCATTGGGGAGTTACTGAAAAAGTCAGTCTGGATGGGTAACTCAATTAGAGTGCCACCTGGTGGCTAACTTTGACATTGTACTTTTAAAGTAGTGTAAACCTAGTAGAGAAGGAAAATTAGCTAGGAGATTGTCACTTCCTGATCTAGCTAAGGAAATCAATGCTGAGTCAGGAACTGCTTGCATATTAGTTATATTTCCTTCCTTTTTAGAATGGGAGACAAGTCCAATTTACTTTCATTTTTTAATCTCCTTCAATGTGCTACATATTTTTAATGAAAACATCCAATAAAAACTGAATTAATGTCTTCTATGAAAGCCCTCTTTCATAGGTTAAATGGATAATGTCTTGTTATCTTTCAGTACTTGATTCTGTTATCATGGAATGAAATTGCATCTCATAACAACTTTTCTCAATCCAATAATGTCCTTTGTTTAACTTTTTTTTTTAGAAAATTAATTATTTGCCCTTCTTTTTTCTTGTCCTCCTTCTCCCATATACTGGGGTAAGAAGAAAAAACAACAACATTGTCACAAGTATTCATAATCAAGCAATTTCTTTCATTGGCCATATCTAAAAATGTGTGTCTCAGTCTATATTTTGAAAGCATCAATTCTGTCAGGAGGTGAGTAACATGTTTTGTTTTTAGTCTTTTGGAATTATTTTTGTTCACTGAGTTAATGAGAGTTCTTAAATCTTTCAAAATTGTCTTTACAATTTGCTTGGTTCTGCTCACTTCATTCAGAAACAGTTTATATATGTCTTCCAAGATTTCACTGAAAACATTTCTTTCACAATTTTTTGTGGTAACAGTGCTCTTTATATTAGTATAACATATTTTGTTCACTCACTCTTCAATTTATAGGTACACTCTTAATTTCCAGCTCTTTAACACTACAAAAGGAGCTGTTATATATATATATATATTTGTGATTATGGGTCCTTCTTTTTTATGTCTTTGGGAAATATATCAATAATGATATCATTAATTCAAAGAATCTAGTCAACAAATATTTAGTCAAGTTAACAAGCATTATTAAACATCTACCAAGTGATGGAAACTGTGCAAATCACTGC
Organism: Antechinus flavipes; assembly: GCF_016432865.1. Lineage (NCBI taxonomy): Eukaryota > Metazoa > Chordata > Mammalia > Dasyuromorphia > Dasyuridae > Antechinus > Antechinus flavipes. The sequence goes on from NC_067399.1 coordinate 423,107,632, forward strand.
TAATACAAAGAAAGGCAAAAGGTAGTCCTTGCTTTTTAGAAGCTATCAGTCTAATGGGTGAGATAACATTTTATATATATATATAATATATATATATATATATATATATATATATATATATATATATATACATAAACAAAATTTAAGCATGAGAAATTAGAGCAATTCATGCACGGAAATGTAGTAGCATTAAGGGGAATGGAGAAAATACTTCTTACAACTGGTAGGATTTTAGATGGTATTTGAAGGGAGCCAGGAGACAAAGAGAAGACAGAGCTCTCCAGGTATAGAAGATAGTCATTGAAAATGCCCAGAGTCAGGAAATAGACTGTCTTTTAAAAAAAATTTTAAGCTTTCTATTTTCAAAACATATTCACAGATAATTTTTCAACATTGACCCTTGCATAGCCTGTGTTTCAGATTTTCCCCCATCCCCTTCCCTAGATGGCAAGCAATCCAATATGTGTTATACATGTTAAAATATGTTAAATACAATATGTGTAAACATATTCATACAATTCTCTTGCTGCACAAGAAAAATCAGATCAAAAAGGAAAATAAATGAGTAAGAAAACAAAATGTAAATGAACAACATCAAAAAGAGTGAGAATGTTATGTTGTGATCCATATTCAGTTCTCACAGTTTTCTTGCCGGGTGTAGAGAGTTCTCTTCATCCCATGATCATTGGAACTGGCATCAATCATATCATTGTTGGAAAGAGTCACATTCATCAGAATTGATCATTGTATAAAATTGATGTTGCCGTGTACATTGTCATTTTCTTGGTCCATTTATATTGCTTTTGAGATGGAATAAGCATTCCAAAACTATTGGTACTCCCAACACAAACTATTAAACTTGCATTAGTAAAGGCAAAAAGTTCATGAAATCTTTATAAATTCTTGATATTTGGCAAGTTAAGTTACACTGTTCAAGGATTTTTAGATGTTCTACTAAGGGCAGTGAAGTCCTGATTCTGCTTGTTTCACTTAGCATCAGTTCATTTAAGTCTCTCCAAGCCTCTCTAAAATCATCCTGCTGAACATTTCTTATAGAACAATAATATTCTATAACATTTATATATCACAACTTATTCAGCCATTCTCTGACTGATGGGCATCCACTCAGTTTCCAGCTTCTTGCCACTACAAAGAGGGCTGCCACAAACATTTTTGTATATATAGGTCCCTTTCCCTCCTTTAAGGTCTCTTTAGGATATAAGCCCAGTAGTAACACTGCTAGATCAAATGGTATGCACAGTTTGATAACATTTTGAGCATAGTTCCAAATCATTCTCCAGAATGGCTGGATGTATTCACAATTCTACCAACAATGTATTAGTGTCCCAGTTTTACCACATTTCCTCCAACATTTGTCATTACGTTTTCCTGTCATCTTAGCCAATCTGAGAGGTGTGTAATGGTATCTCAAAGTTGTCTTAATTTGCATCCTCTGATCAATAGTGATTTAGAGTACCTTCTTAGATGATTAGAAATGGTTTTAATTTCTTCATCTGAAAATTGTTCATATCCTTTGACAACTTATCAATTGGAGAATAGCTTGAATTCTTATAAATTTGAGTCAATTTTCTATATATTTTAGAAATGAGGCTTTTATCAGAACCCTTAAATGTAAAACTGATTTCCCAATTTATTGCTTCCCTTCTGATCTTAAATGCATTTGTTTTGTTTGTACAAAAACTTTTTAACTTAATATAATCAAAATTATCTAGGTCCTGGGTAATTCTGATTATGGCTCAGTATTTAAATTGTTTCTTTCTGGCTGCTTTCAAAATCTTTTCCTTGGTGTGATAGTTCTGAAATTTAGTCATGATATTTCTTGGGGTTTTAATTTTGGGAGTCTCTTTTAGGAGGTGATCAATAAATTCTTTCAATGGTTATTTTACTTTCTGATTTTAAAATATCAGGGCAGTTTTTCTTTATGATTTCTTGTAGGATAATATCTAGGTTCTTTCTTCATCAGGGCTTTCAGGAAGTCCAATAATTCTTAGTCTTTACTAGATCTATTTTCCAGGTCAGTTTTGTTTGACTGTTTCTTGAAGTCTTATTGAGTCATTCACTTCCATTTATTCAATTCTAATTTTTAGTTTATTGTTTTCTTCAGTTACCTTTTTTAAGTTCCTTTTGTATTTGGCCTATTGAATTGTTTTGTTTATTTCATTTTTTCTGTTTCACAAATTCTGTTTTTCAACGAATTGGTATCATTTTCATATCTATTTTGTAAGTAGTTAAATGGTTTTTCCATTTCATCAAATTTATTTTGTAGCGAGTTATATGCTGTTCCTATCCCTTCTTGCAAGATCTCATTTCCTTTCCGTATTTTTCTTCAAACTCTCTTTTAAGACCTTTATGAAGCTGCAACACTCTGACTCCCCACCGCAGCCCTTGTCCCATGCTCCCTATGCTGTGGTCTGGGCTCAGCAGACTGTCCCCCTGCCACTTTGAAAAAGACATGTTCAGAAGGTTTTCCAAGGTATCTTCTTCTGGAAATGTATTGTACTATAAATATTTGTGAATTCTGTGACTCCAAAACCAGTTTAGAAGCTTAATCTACTGTTGGTTTGAGAGAAGGTCAGAGTAAGTTTACTCTCATGTCTATTTTCTGTCATCTTGGCTCCATCCCCACCCCCACCCCCCCAATATATATTTCTAAAAGGAGATTCTTGCTAAGTCTGGTAAAAGCAATTTCAACTGAATGAGGTCAAAAAGAAAACATTAAAGAGTTAAAAGAGTGTGAGAGAAATAAAGACATCCACTGCAGATGACTTTTAAGAGTTTAGACACAAAGGGGAGAAAAGGCGATGGACAACAGCTAGCAGGGAAGATTGAATCAAGTGAAGGATTTTTGAGGCTAGAGAAAATATGGGCATATAAGTTATCAGTAAACAAGCAACCAGGAGACAGGAAGAGATTGAGGATGTGATGGCATGGAAATGATAGAGGAGGCAATCTTCTAGAGAAGACAAAATGGAATGAGATCACTTGTGCATGTAGAAAGATTTCCCTTGGCAAGAAGGGCCACCTTTTCATATGAGACAAAGATAAAAGAGGAGATAGGAGCAGAATGCATCTGAATGATAAAGACAGGAGGCAAGGGAGCTTTTAGCTAAAAGTTTCAAATTTTTTAGTGAAATATCAGGAAAGGTTTACAGCTAAGAGAATAGGAGGTAGGGGAACCATGGGTGATTTAAAGAGGAATAAAAATTTTTGGAAAAGCTACTGTAGTGAGTGGGATAACATCAATTAGAAAGGCATAAAAGGATTGCCTTGTCACTCTGAGGCCACAGCTGAAATTATATAGCTTACATTAGTGGTGGACTCAGTATGGTTTCATGATTTTCTTTTTTTTTATTATTATTTTATTATTATAACTTCTTATTTACAAAACATATGCATGGGTAATTTTTCAATACTGACCCTTGCAAAACCTCCTGTTCCAAATTATCCCTTCCTTCCCCCCACCTTGTCCCCTAGACGACAGGTAGTCCAATACCTGTTAAATATGCTAAAGTATATATTAAATCCAATACATGTATACATATTTATACAGTTATCTTGCTGCACAAGAAAAATTGGCTCTAGAAAGAAAGGAAAAAAATGGAAAAGGAAAGCAAAAATGCAAGCAAACAATAACAGAAAGAGTGGAAATGCTATATTGTGCTACTCATTTCCCATAATTCTTTCTCTGGGTGTAGCTGATTCTCTTCTTTACTGAACAATTGGAACTGGTTTGAATCATCTCATAGTTAAAGAGAGCCACGTCGATCAGAGTTGATCATCACATAATCTTATCGTTGCCGTATATAATGATCTCCTGGTCCTGCTTATTTCACTTAGCATCAATTCATGTAAGTTTCTCCAGGCCTCTCTGAAATCATCCTGTTATACATTTCTTACAGAGCAATAATGTTCTATAACATTCATACACCATGATTTATTCAGCCATTCTCCAATTGATGGGCATCCACTCAGTTTCCAGTTTCTGGCCACTACAAAAAGACCTGCCACAAACATTCTTGCACAAACAGGTCCCTTTCCCTTCTTCCCAAAGAGATATTAAAGAAGGGAAACAGATCTGTGTGTGTAAAAATGTTTGTAACAGCCCTTTTTGTAGTGGCCAGAAACTGGAAACTGAGTGGATTCCCATCAATTGGAGAATGGCTGAATAAATCATGGTATATGAATGTTATGGAATATTATTGTTCAGTAAGAAATGACCAGCCAGATGATTTCAGAAAGGCCTGGAGAGACTTACATGAATTGATGCTGAGTGAAATGAGCAGGACCAGGAGATCATTATATACTTCAACAACAATGATCAATTCTGATGGACGTGACCCTCTGCAACAATGAGATGAACCAAATCAGTTCCAATAGAGCAGTAATAAATTGAACCAGCTATACCCAGTGAAAGAACTCTGGGAGATGACTATGAACCATTACATAGAATTCCCAATCCGCATATTTTTTTGTCCGCCTGCATTTTTGATTTCCTTCACGGGCTAATAGTACACTATTTCAAAGTCCAATTCTTTTTGTACAGCAAAATAACTGTTTGAACATGTATACTTATATTGTATTTAATTTATACTTTAACATATTTAATATGTATTGGTCAACCTGCCATCTTGGGGAGGAGATAGGGGGAAGAAGGGGGGAAAATTGGAACAAAAGGTTTGGCAATTGTCAATGCTGTAAAATTACCCATGTATATAACTTGAAAATAAAAAGCTATAATAATAAAAAAGAGGAATGGGATATGAGAAATGAGTAAGTTGAAGAATCAGGAAGCAAAAGTATACCTAATAATAGGAGGCAAGAGTTGAGGAGGAAAGACTATAAACAAGGCACTGAACTCATTGAAAAAAGTTAATGTCTTGAAACTTGGCAGACAACAGCTACCAGAATCTTGCAAATGAATTCAAGTAAATTATAAAATTATAAAATTGGCTTTGACCTCAGAATGGAATCTTCTCAAAGTAAAGTTATATTGAAGTACCTAGAGATGCAGGCATAGGAAAGTTACCTATGGAGAAAATCCAGTGGAATGATCAGAAGTCAGAAGGAAGAAAATAGAATATTATAGTTTTGTGATTGGAGTTAGGCATGCATATAGTTTAAAACTCTTTTCCAAAATGGTGAGACCAATTAACAGCTCCAACAAAGATATCTTAATATGCCTGTTTCCCCATAACCATTTCAACATTTATTTTCTTTTATATGAGGGACAAAGAGTTTACTTTGCAATCTGATGGACATGAGGTAGAAATTCTGAGTTGTTTAATTTGCATTTTCTATAGATAAGTGATTTGGAGCACATTTTCATGTGACTATTGGTAGCTTGGATTTTTTTCCCTTTTTAAAATCTACCTATTTGTAGCTTTGATCATTTATCAATGGGGAACAGTCCTTGTTTTTATAAATTTGAAATATATCTTGGAAGGGACCCTGAATGTAAGAGATGAAGTGAAAGTATGATGACTGAAAATTGATTGTACTTGGAGAGTGATAAAGACGGAAGAATCAAGGAAAAATTTGAGGTTGTGAATCTGGAAGGTGATCTCAAAAGAAGTGCAAAATTTATGGGGCAAGATAGAGATTTCTGTTGTGAATGTAGTGAGTTTGACATATATAATGAGACATCTATGTGTAGATGTCTTACAGCACCAATTAGTTGATGATAAGGAACTAGAGTTCAGGAGGGAAAATAGACCAGAATTTATGGATTTGGGAGTTATTTGAGCAGAGATGATAACTGGATCTCAGGAAGCAAATGAGCTCTCCAAAAGAAAGAAGAAAAAATGATGCATGACAGAGTTTTGGTGAGAGTTGGATTTTTTTTGCACTGCAAGTCAAAAATTAGACAAAAATAGTTTGTTAATCACCCTCTTTATACCAAGCACTGTGCTAGGTACAAAAGATGTAAGGAATGCAAACATACACACATACACAGAGAAATAGATCATTCACTTTCTCTTGTCTGGGCTTCTTTTTTTCAGTGGTCTTCACTGATAGGAAATACTTTTCTGTACTAATACTACTCTCTGTTGTTATAGAATGGAGCAATATAAACTGTCCTCCATAAACATTGCACTTATAACCTTAATCTTTATGACCTGGTTCTTTAATATAGATGGTTTAATATAGATGTACCATTGACTTTCCAGTAGGATATTATTTTGGTGGCCTTTTATTACCTGAGGAGAACTTGCCTTTAGTAAAATTCTTATCCTGGATTGTGAATGCTGCTCCTTTCTTTAGAGGAATCATTGGAATTTCTTGGAGTTTTCATTTGTTCTTTTGCATGGCCACTCAAATATATAGCAACCTCAAGCCTCTCAGAAAAGGAAGGACGCTAAAGGAGAATTTTTGCTTTCTGTTTCAGCTTCTCCAAAGCCCAAGAAAACTTCTGATATAAGGAGTTTTGTAATTTCTTCTTGTGGTATTGCTGAAGAGCATGACTGGATAGAAACAATGAGTGACTAGGCTGATAAGGAACATCATATGTCAAGGAATCTCCCTCATGGCTCAAGGAAATGACTGCAATGTCTTGTGGGGATCATGGGCTAATTATCTTAAGAATTTCATTGATTGCTACCAGATTTACAATTCTCAAGGATTGAACTGGAAACTTGGAGACAGAGGTAAAAAAGTGGTGGTACAATAGCAGTGAGACAGAAAATGACTGAAGTGAATTTGAGGATTTAAGGTAGTCAGGAAGATTTAGATTCAAACCCTGCTTCACACACTGTGACCTCCGGACAATCCTCAACCTTTCTGAGGGGGTTGGATTTTGTGGTTTCCAAGACTCTTTGAATTCTAAATCTATGCCCCTGTGACTTTAATTTAGCCCTATTCTTCTTCCAGAAAAGCATATATATGTTTTAGTTTCCTTTTATATGTACTTATTTAGATATATACATACACATCTATATAAATATCCAAGTACATATATATACATACATAAATGAGGAAACTGAAGTCCCAAAACATATTTATGTTTGTGTGCACGTGTATATACATATATAAATACGCATACACATATTGTATGTATGTATATATGTATGCCCATGTATATCATATGTATATGTATATATACATATATAAACATACGTGTGCATATTTTGTGTGTGTGTATATGCATATATAAACATGCATATATTTATGCACGCAACTAACACACACAAACACATTTATGTCGAATGGTAGTCATCTCTAGGGGATCAGGGAAGAAATTAAAAAAGTAAAAAAAATATATGATAACGTTATTATATATTTTAAAGGAATAGCTAGCTGCCCATAATAGATTTGCAGCTTCATATGCAATCCGCCTTTTAAAAAATTCTATTATTACAGAAATGCTTATTTTATTTCATAAATTAAAAAACAGAAAAGATTAGAACCTGTGCTTTATTCTAGATGTCTTCACTAAGGAAAAGAAGGAAATGCATGAATATCTGGCAGATACCCAGAGTTTTAATTGCTTTTCCTGTTGTTAATTTTCAAATGAATATTTTCTACATCTAACAAAAACCAGTAGTGTCTATATACCCTACCATCCACCCTCACACAGATAGCCACAAGATCATCCTCCCTTCAGATACATTTCTTTCTCTGTTTGGCCTGAGTCACTGTAGCAATCCCAAGGACTCTTCTCAGAGATATGGGCCTTTCATGATCTAGTTGGGGAGCCTCTGTAGAATGGCTGTGAAGAAATTGGCTACTCTCCAACACTTCATAAGTCTGACTACAATTATTGAGAACTCTGAATAGAGGAGGAGCTTGGAATTAAATTAAGCCTAATTGTGTTTTATTTAACATGATTTAGAAAATAGGGAGCCCTTTCTTTCTCTGTGGTGTGAGCAGATAGTGAAAAACCATGAGGTAGGAAGCATTATTAGCTGGCTTCCTTAAAACATACACAATATATTTGGAACCTTAGCAGAACATCTAGTAGGAGGAAGCAAATAAGAGCTTGGTCACTTTCCAGGAAAGCCAAAAAAAATTCCAAAAAGCCATCAACCTTGGAAATTCAAGGAGAGACATGCTTGAAAAGACAGATATTCTCAAAAGTCTTGCTCTCCCCGGCCCTTTCAATGGTCTATGACTTCACAGTTCTCTAAGCTCTTAAGAGTGAGACATTTGGAGAGCAGTCACTATATTAATGAGTTTCAGAGGCCCTCTCTAAACCCTTTCTGGCTTTCTTTGGATGCTCTTGAAATGTATTGATACACTTCCAAAGTTAAGAATTGCCTTAGGCTTCTTAGCTCTTGAACTAATTTATCCCACTTATTCTTTCCTTTTCAAGAAAGAAATCATGAAGAAAGGGAGAAAAGGAATTTAAAAAGCCTCTGTGAGGAATATTTTGATCGTGCACAGAGCCTTGTATGATTCTGCCTGTGATCCCTACAATCTTGAGACTATTTGGAAGCTAAAGTGAGGGCCTCATTGCCAGGAGCCACAATTCTTATCATTGAGGAACCTAAGAGAACAATTTCACCATTGGATGAAAATTTCATTCAGCCAACACCATAGCTCAGGTGCTATCCACCTAGACTAGAGCAATAACCTCCCACTTGGGTCTCCCTGACTCAAGTTTTGTCCCATGCCAATCCTTCCTTGACACAGCTTCTACAGTGATTTTCTTAAAACCTACCTGCCACCTCTATGCAACCAGATATATAGGCTTATGGAGGAGTCACCACAACCCTGAAAAATCCATCTCCTAAAGAGAGAAACAGGGTATCTTTCCAGAGAGCCATTAAGATAGTAACTAAATGCCCATAACCTTTGACTATAAGCTCATTACTTATAATCCAAGGAGATAAACAGCAAAAAGAGATCCTTTGTAGACCAAAGTAGCAAAGATTTGAAACAAAAAAGATACTTATCAATTGTTGTTCATTCATTTCAGTACTGACTCCTCATGACACCATTTAGGGTTTTCTTGGCAAAGATCCTGGAATAGTTTACCATTTCCTTCTCCAGTTCATTTTACAGATGAGGAAACTGAGGCAAATAGTTTAAGCTCCTTGTCCAGAATCACACAGGTAGTGAGTCTTAGGCCACATTTGAACTCAGCTCTTTCTGACTCCAGGCCAGATTCTCTAGCCACTGTGCCATCTAGCTGCCCTTGAACTTTCAGTTACAGAATGCCTAAATAAATTGTGCTATACAAATATAATGGAATAGTACTGTATTTTAAGAAATGATGAATAGACTTTTATAGATTGTTGCAAAACCAGAAAGACAATATATAAAATGACTACAACAATGAAAAAGAACAGAAACAATAAAACAACTGAAATTGAATACAGTATAATTTAAATAACCAAAATTGGATCCTAAGAGTAGATATAATATGGTACATTACTTCCTTCATTGTAGAAATAGAGAATTATGGACGTGGAACACTGAATATAATGTGGGACTTGATTAATATTTTGGTTGGTTTTGATGACCCACTTTTCTCTTTTCTTTTTTATTCTTTGTTATAAAAAGCAATTCTATGGGGAAAGGATATATTAGGACATAGAGATGATGTAAACACAAAAAGATATTTTTTTTTATTTTAAAATTAAAAGAAAGAAAACAGAAAATTCCTTTTAACTAGTACCTTTAAATATGAGAATTGCCTTCAAGTAAGTGAAGACTTTTCATTTTGAAGAAGTATTAAATTTATTTTAGACAACCTTCTATAATCTTCATCCTCCTTTGTACAGCATTTTACACTGCTGACTATGTTCTCTTTCTGAACACTTTCTTATCTGGGTTTTCATGACACTACAATTTCCTGGTTCTCTTTTAGAAGGATCTCAGTTTTAGAGGGGATGTTAGTTTCTTTTAGTGATTCATCATCCATATCACTTATACTAACTATGGATGTCCTAATTTTTTGTCTGACTTTTTCTTCTCCTCTCCCTTAACTCTTTCTTTTGGTGACCTTATTAGTTCCTACAGGTTCAGTTACCATCTCTATGGAACTGACTCCTATATCTTCTTACCTAGGCCTAATCTCTCTTTTGAGCTTCATTCCTATATCACCAATTGACTATTGGACATTTCTAAAGGAATGTACCATAGGTATCTAAAAGACAACCTGAACAAAATAGAATTCATTCTCTTTCCTTCCAAGCCTTCCAGATTGCCAAGATGGTACCTCTATCTTTTTAGTCACTCAAATTCTCAATCTCAATGCCACCCTTAATTGTTTAGTCTCATTCAGCCCATATATAAAAGCAGTCACAAATCTTGTAATGCTATCTTCAAAGCTTTTGAATATTTGTCATTTCCACTCAGGCCTTATTCACCTATTACCTGGACTATAGTAATAACCTTCCATTTGTATCTCCATCATTCAAGACTTGCCACATGCTGGTCCTTTAGTCATACATCTGCCATGTGATTTTCTTGAAATGCAGATTTCTGTCTCTCTTACAACACAAAAAACTCCTGCTCAAAAAATTCCTTATTACTTCAGGAAAAAACACAGTCTTCAGTTTGATATTTAAATCTCTCAACAATCTGGATCCTTTCTACCTTTCCAGTCATCTTACACATTTCTTTCCTTTCACACTCTGCAATCCAGCCATACTGGGCTATTCTGTGTTCAGCACACAAGAATCTCTTTGTACTGACTGTCTCCATGCTTGCTATACTGATAGCCCTTGGTATTCCTGTTTCCTCCAGACTCAGTTCAAGTGCTATCTTCTGAAAGCCTTTCTTGATCCTCCTAGTTGCCAGTAAATTTCTTCTTCAAATGACTTTCTACTCATTTTGATTATATTGTTCATATACTTACACAAATTTTTGCTATCATTATATTGGAATGTAAATTCCTCAAGGAAGAGACTGTTTCACTTTTGTTATTATGCCTTCTTCTGCTTAGCCTAGTGCCTGGCATATAATTAGCACTTACCAGAAATGTCTGTGGTTTGATTGGTTCATGGTCCCAGAGGAGAAAATAAAAATCAATGAACAAAAGTTATAAGGAAGCTTAGAACTGACTGTCTATTAATAGATTGGACTACCTTAGTAGGTAGTGAATTTCTCACCATTATAAATGCTCAAGTAAAGATGATTGCATGTCAGAGAATGCTCTGGGAGACATTCATATATCAGAGAGGGGGTATGTTTCCTTTCAGATCATTATGTAACTCAATGGATAGAGGGCTAAAACTAGAGCCTGGAAAACCAGAGGTCAAATCCATTCTCAGACCCTTACTAGTTGTGTGAGCTGAAATAAGTCATCTAACCTCTGTTTCCTTAAATATACTGGAGAAGGAAATGGCAAATCATTCCAATATGTTTGCCAAGAAAACTCCATGGATGGTTTTGGCATGCTGTGTTCTATGGGTCATAAGGAGTTGGATATGATTGAACGACAACAAATATTCCTTTTAATCTCTAGAATTGCATAATTCTATTTATCCTTAAAGGATCATTGATTTAAGGCTTCACACGGCCTTAGAGACTATCTATATCCAATCCCCTTGTTTTACAGATGAGAAAACTGAGACCTAAGGGACTGATTTGTCCAAGGTTACTCAATTAATAAGCATCAGACTTATGGAAGTGATGGAGAAAATATCTGCTATAGATTAAACTTGAAAATTTGTCTAAAGTATTTATCGACAGCTGTTATTAAGTATTTACAAGCACTCTATTGGTTTCATTACACCAAATTTGATGACATTCATTAAGTCAACTTTACCTCCTTGAAACAAGGTGGGAAAGATCTGATATTCAATCCAAGAGTAACTTGGACCAAGTCCTCTTGTCATCATCCATGTTGCCATCTTCCTTTGTATCATCTTCCACTTTTGATCCAGAACTCTAAGTTACCATTCTAGCACCCTCTAAACTTTTTATTGGTGGCATTAATCATACATAGCTTCAATCAGACCCCACCACTCTTCTCCTAGTTGCCTCAATGCCATACTATAGGCAATCTAGTGCCTCATTTCTCCACTCTAATTCTTTTTTTTTTTTTTTTTTTTTTTTTGCTGAGGCAATTGGGGTTAAGTCCAAGGTCACACAGCTAGGAAATGTTAAGTGTCTGAGGTCATATTTGAACTCAGATCTTCCTGACTTCAGGGATAGTGCTCTCTCCACTGGACCACCTAGCTGGCCTTCCACCCTAATTCTTAGAACAGTCATAAAATTCATACCAACTACCCTGCCATCACCAGCTCCATTCCAATATATGTATTATCTTTTCTTCTTAGAATATGTTCCTTAAATGTAAAGACTCTTTTGATTTTTGTATTTGTACCGTCAGCACTTGAAAGGAACTAATAAATGCTTTATAAACATCATCTCTTTTGATCCTCATAATACCCATGGAAAGTGAGTATTAGTATTACCTCCATTTTACAGTTGAGGAAACTAAATCAGATTTAATGACTTGCCCAGGGTCACATTAACCAGTAAGTTTCTGAGGTCAGATTTGAATTTTTTTCTTCCTGACTCCAATGTCAATTCTCTATGTATTTTACTAAGTAAGTATTTTTAAATAAGTATCAGAGAACTTACATGACTATCTGTGATCTCACAACTTGTAATTGTCAATGGTAAGATTCAAACCTGGGTCTTCTCCAATTTCCTATTCAATGCGTGGACCATAGTAGTCCTTTTTTTATTCCATTCCTATCAATGTAGTACTAGTATTGGTCCTTTCTTGCAGAAACTTATACAGTCTAATGTGGGGAGAGGCAAACTATTATCCCCAATTTTATAGAAATCCAATAGGAAGAAAAGGGGTACTAAAACTTGAATGGTGGGTGAGCAGAAAAAGATTTGTCTGGAACCTTATATTTCTGAAAAAAAAAAAAGTTTATTATGTTCCCAAACCTCTGTTCTGCTGTGGATTCTCTTTCTTACTTTCTAGCTAAAAGTACTGCATCAATGCATCTCTTTTCCTCCGTCAGTGAAGGGCTGCAGAAGGGGAAAGAAAAACAATTGAAAAAGAAGAAAAGGAGCTGATTGTGTTTACTCACTGGGAAATGTGCTGTTTCTCTGGAAAACTGCACAAGCTTGAAGATTAATTTGCTAAGCACAGCTAAAATAGCCCCGTTAGCAGCACAGCATGTTGGGTGCTCTCCAGCTTCATTTCATTGGTAATCAGCACACAAGGAGATTTGGAAACCATGGGAAGGAGCAGCCTTTTGGATTTTTAAAAACTCTTGCTATCCCTTGTTTTCTTGTCTAAAGCCTAGAGGTCTGAGGCACCTCAGCCTACTCCACTGATAAAAGAGGTGAAAACATAGGACTTTGTAGACTTTCTACTGAATTTCTTTGCTGTTTCTGACAAAGTCCCCAATTTTTCAGTTTTTGCTTCTGTGAAATGGGAAGCTTGATTTCTTGTGCTTTGAACTATCATTGTGGAAGACACTATTCTGGGATACTAGATAGATTTGATGTAAACTGTGTCCCCTTTAATCTTTGGGGGAGATGGATCAGAAAGGAATCTTTGGGGGAAGTATGATCCCAGGTCTCAAACCCTCTTGGGCTCTGGGAGGGCACATCCTTCCATCCATAAAAGAAACTCCCAGATAAGTAATCTCATTCAATTGGAAATCTTGGCCTGGGGCATGGTCAACTCTTCCATTGAGTTGAAGATTAGTCCCTCAAACTGCTTCCCAACTCTGGGCCAGGGCATACCTGATAAAACTGAAGGCCTGTCAATCCATCTCTGTTAATTCCGAATCAGGAAAGCCCACTGAGAAGTTCGTTCTTTTCGGTGTAAAACCATCATCACTAAAATCTTTGCAGAAATCCTAACAGGATTTTGCCCACTGATGAAGACTTTTCTTCTCAGTGTAAACCATCTTTGCAAAGTTATTCTAATAGGATTTTGCCCACTAAAAAAGCTCTCTTCTTAGCAGTACTGTTTTCTTAGAATAAATAAACCCATTCTTGCCACAAACCTTGAGCCTGTATTCATTGAGGTTTACAAATTCTTTCGCAAAACCTGCGATGAACCAAAGGAACCATTGCTGTCAGGGGATCACTCAACCCTCAATTCTCACACCTCAACAGATTGACTTTTAAAATATTTTATTATTTTTATTTTTAAATTAACTGTATATATATATATATATATATACACACATATATGTATGTATATATATATGCATATTAATGTTTATGTATAGTCTTTCCCACCATCAACCCTCCTCAATGAGTGAATTAAAAAAAAAACCTATAAAACCAAATGCTTAAATATGGCTATATTGCCAAGTAAAACAAATTCCCCAAGTGGTCCAGTTAAAAGAACTGAGTCCTGAAAATCTTTGGAATTACAAGGGCCAAGTTGAAATTCTTCCCAATATATTCTGCTTCTCTGAATTTAACCATTAGTTTCCTCAGCTGTAAAATGGTAGGGCTAGACTAGATGGTTTCCTAAGTCCTTTCCAGCTTTAGAGGTATGACTATATATATGCAGCAAAATACAGTGGAAAGAAGCTGTCCCTGGGGTTGAAAGGACTCAGGACTCAGACCTGGACACTTGGAACCTCTGTAACTGATTTAATCTTCTTAAGGTGATCCTGTTCCCACTGAGTTTCTTCTCTTCCCTCCGATCCTCCCTTGCTTTTTGTTATATCTTTCCATTTGGAGTTTTCCTTATTAATATTTTTTCTTTCAAAAATTCATTAATTGAATTAATTCCTTTGGTTTATCTTCTTTTCATTATAGTATATGATCTTTGAGGGCAAAGACTATCTTTTTTTTTTTTGTCTTTTTCTCTCCTCGCTATGTGCTTGGCCCTAGTAAGTGCTTTACAAGTATATATTGATTGATTACTTGGTGGTTTTTTTTTTTAATTTTTATTTCCAGCTTCAAATTCTCTCTATTCTTCTATCCTCTTCCCAACTTCCCTTCCTGACTTTATCTGGTTATTTAAATCTTTTCCTTTCCCCCCCCTCTTGTCAAGTAGACTCCTTTATTTTCTTCCCCTTCAACTAATTTTATTCATTAACTTTTCAAAATTTCATTTTATTTTTGTTTCCCTTTCTAGAAAGGAGCTCTCTCAGTATCTTCATTACCCCCTCTCTTTCTGTCTATTCAAGACACTTATTCTCTGGTTCTTGATCCCTATAATTATCTGGACTCTTCTTTATGATCCAAGCTCTTCCAAAGTATCCATTCTGTGTTCTCCCCTTTTTGTAGTTTCTACCACTACCTTATATACTTTGCCACTTGGATACCCCTTTTCCATTGTGCTTCATTCCCAGAACAGCACTAATTCTTATAGGCAACAGTGAGGACACTGTCCCATGATAGGACTTTTCCCACCAAACATGTGCCTATACTTCATGCTCATTATCATCTTTCCTCATTTGCCTCAAAATCCCCTTCTCACATTTATGTCCTCCTATTCTCCCAGATGCCAGTTGGCCTTAGGATTTTCCAAACTCATCTCCATTTTGAGGTAGGATGGTGATCTTTTCAAGCACTAAGTCCCCCAGACAAAACCCAGAACAAGGATCCCTTCTCCCATGACAGAATACCTTTTCTCACTCATAAGATCATTCATCAGTGGAACCTTTTTCTACCACCAAAAATAAGACTTTCCTCTATTCCCCTGGCCTCTTTCAAACCTCCTCCCTTCTCATCTTCATTCATTTGCTAGTCAGTTTTTTTTCTTCCTAAAAAAAACACAGGAATTACCTCCTCTCATTGCTTCCTTGATTTAACTTGGATACATCATACATTTCTCTCTATTCCCCTGCTCTTTTCCATCCTTACATGTAGCTTCACATTTTGTATTGTATAAACCATTTATTCATTTGCAGGCAAATTATAGCAAAGTTCTGCTCATAATGCCCTGACTCTACCTTTCCACTGCTATATTCTTCTGACTTCCATCTTCACCCTATCTCCTTATGTACATTTAGAAACAATTTTTTTTTGCTTATTTCCTGGATATCACTCTGTTGTTGTTGTCCTTGGCTGCTGTATTTTTGCATCCTCCTACATTTCTGTTGTCTGAGGAATTTGAGAAACAAATACTCTCTTTTGTTCTGTTTTCCATTCTAAGAATGTTTCAACCTCTTTATTATTAAGATCCATCTTTTTTCATTTATGGTTAAGTAAGCTTAAGTTTGTAAGGTAGGTCACGATAGGCTGCACCCTGAATTCTATTGGTCTTTGAAAATGTTATTTCAATCTCTCTTGAAGTTTCTGATTGGCACAGAATAATGTTGAATTTTTCAAATTTTCTTTCCTTCACATTTGAACATCTTTCTTCTGATGATGTCAAACTTCTTGTATCTGAATTAAATTGTCACATTTAACCACTATGTGCTTGAAGTTAGGGGTTTGGTTTTTTGTTTTTGTTTTTGTTTTTTGCTTTTTTTTTTGTTTTTTCTTGGAGGAGATAAGTGAATTTTTTGAATTGATATTACATTTTCTGTGTTAAATTCTGGAAAGTTTTCTTGTGTTATTTCTTGAATTATTGTGTTCAGATTTTTTTGACTTGTGGTGTTCTAGATCTATAATCCTCATTGTTCCTACACATCCTGTCTTCAAGTTCAGTATGTTTTGTTGATTAGTGAACATTTTTTTTTTTACTGATGATATTTTTTTTGCTTCTTTTCTAGATAGTTCTTTCTTTTTGTATATTTGCATTCTTAATCAACTATTGTCTCTTTTGCCTCTTTGGTGAGACATTCCATCAAAGAGTCTAATTTTTCTATTTTGTCTACTTTTTTTTCTGTTCAAGTTGTCTCATAATTCTAAAATTCCTTTTAAATATCTCAGGAACAGTGTGTTGTAGCTCTGCATTCTCTTCAAATTCCACAGTCTTTTGTCTTATCAAGTGCTTGGTCATGTTTTTTTGTTTTATAGTTCTTATTCATAGATTCTTGGACTTTTTATTCAACCTGGAGGCCACCTTTCCTTTGGCTATTAATTTTTCCCTGATGATTTATCTGCTTATTTTTAAGGTCTTTGAGTTTTCTTCTTCTGGAGATCTTTGTTAATATCAAATTCTTCCTCTTATTTTTGCCTATTGCTCACTCCCTGATTCCTTCTTCCTCTGATGGCTTTTTCCTGGAGTTTGGGCATCAAAACCCCTTAACCTGCTTCCTTATTTACTACTCCATGGTTTAACCAAACTAGATCTCTGCACCAAGTGACTTTTATTGGGGACAGAACTCAATTGCATGTTATGTTCTTTTTTTCATATTAAGTAAATGGGACATGACTCTCCCTGCTCCCCAATTCATAATGTCTTGTGCAATTCTCTTTGTTCCTCTGTTCCCTGAAGCTGGGAGTGATCTCACTCATTTAAAGTTTGGATGTCTAAGACTCTGGGAGGAGAGAAAGGAGATTGGAGTGTGGGGTTAAGTTCTATTTCAAGACCAGGCATATATCCTGCCCTCTTTTCTCTGTTCTTTTTTCCTCCTTTGGAAATGGAGAACAGTCTGGGTCTCCACGATCTTAGAAAGAGAAAGAAGAATAGACTGTGAATTGGGTTTTGGTGCAAACCAGTGGGTCAGCTACTTTGGCCTCATTGGCAACAGAATGGTAAGTAGTAGAAGATGGGGTCCAGACTGAACTGAAGGTGGGTGTTTTGGTTTATTTGTTTTTAATTTATTTTATTTTCAATTCATAGAACAAAGCAAAAATTTCCATACACAATACAATAAAAAAGATGATTGCATATGAAAATGCAAGTCTATCATGTACACCTTGGTATTCACTTCAAATATACAATAGTTATCATGTAATTTTTTTTTCTTTCCTCTCCCCAACCCTACAGATGACTATTACTAAATACAAATAGGTGTGTGTGTGTGTGTGTGTGTGTGTGTGTGTGTGTAAAATTATTCTTTGCATACATTTTTGAGTTCTGAGTGTCCTAGGCCATGGAGAGAGTTGAATTTGCTTTATTTTTGGCATATAATTTCTATTTTGGAGAGACATGAAAAAGAAAATATCTAGTCCCCCTTCTAATTACAACAATATAAACATGTCACATAACCTAAAAGGCTCTAGCTTTATGGTGGTAAGCTGAATCTTCAACCCTTTTGACCCAGAAGATTCTCTCAGGTGGTATAGCATCTATAAAATGAGAACCATGTTTCTAATATCTATCCTAAGAGGTTTTGTGGGGAGTTTGAGAAAGATATAATACATCCGGAGCTAGAGGAGAACTAAGGGGTTATCTAGCCCTAATGTTCTCATTTTTACAAATGAGGGAACTCAGGTCCAGACAGAATAAATGGCTTGTACAGAGTCATATTGATAGGAAGCCACAGAACTGTGATTTGTACCAAGATCCTCTGACTAAATATGGGTGCTCATTCCAAAGTGTGTTTCATAAACCTAAGAGTACTACAGAAATAGGTGTTGCTATTGCTAGTTACTTAAGAACAGTACCCAAGTAACTTAAATTGTAAGAATTTCAATTTTCAACTCTGTAAAATGGGAGTATTCCCTGCTGATGCCTATCCCTCAGCATTGTTATAAGGACCAAATGAGTTGTGAAAGGACCAAGTAAAGGGAAAAATGTTATGCAGATGTAATTATCTTTTTTCTTTGGACATCCATTCTCTCCTTCCTCTGTATGTCCCTACCCCACAGCCTTTTCCTTCTCTCCCTTTGTCCTTCCTTTTGTCTTCCCTGGTGCAGAAAGATAAAACACTTGGCTCTTTTTGGTTAAGAAGTTTTTGTTTTGCTGAAACATGGTCAATTTACAGTCTGAACCCTTCCCTGGCAGGATAGAATATTTATTTACATTTTAAGAGCAGGCAGAGAGTGTGTAATGCTTAGCTGTGACTCCTGGAGGCCTGGGGGAAATTACAGTCATACATAATACTTGCCCTCGCTGAGGTGCTGAGCTGGTGAGTGGGCGCCACACCAGGAGGGTGGTTGCTGTTTGAGAAACTAAGAGCAAAGGAGCCTTCAACTGGAAGGGAACCGCAGGGAAAAGGGTCCGAGTCCATCTCTTTAATCATGTGAGCTTCTGCAGGTGCAACCGACTGAGAGAGCTGAGACCAGCATAAAGAAGCTGTGAAATATTTTCTCAAGAAGCATAAAATGACTAGGGGAGGCAGAATATATTCTTCTTCACTTATAATGCTGATGGTTTCCCCTCTCTTCATTTGAAATATGTCATATATCTCTGTTATTTGAATCACATAGATATACACAACCCATTTTGTTAGGATGTACACTGAGGAAAGGAAGGAAGAAAGGGAGGGAGGAAAGGAATGGAGAAAAGGAAGGAAGAAAGGAAGGAAGGAAGGAAGGAAGGAAGGAAGGAAGGAAGGAAGGAAGGAAGGAAAAGAGGGAAGGAGGGAGAGAAAGAAATGAATGAACAAATGTGTGTGTATACACATACCTCTCTCTCTCTCTCTCTCTTTCTCTCTCTCTCTCTCTCTCTCTCTCTCTCTCTCTCTCTCTCTCTATATATATATATATATATATATATATATATATATATAATATGTATGTATATATATATATATACATATATATATATGTATGTATGTATGTATGTATTTTAAGGTATATGTCTATAGCACATCCAATCACAAGGAATGTTATTTTTATTCCTCAAACAAAAAAAAGTATTTTTAAAAATAACAGTAACATTTTGCTTAAATAGAGATATGAAAAGTGGGCCACAAAATAACATTTTTGAGACATTAGAATGATCTGGGATCAACTGGC
This sequence comes from Antechinus flavipes, assembly GCF_016432865.1. NCBI lineage: Eukaryota > Metazoa > Chordata > Mammalia > Dasyuromorphia > Dasyuridae > Antechinus > Antechinus flavipes. The sequence goes on from NC_067399.1 coordinate 423,127,336, forward strand.
TCATTCTGGACATAAGCTTATTCTGGGTAAAGACAGGGAAATAGCCTCAGGGAGATCTGCTGGACACTTTTCCCATGAAAAGTTCTTTCTTGATAGATTCAGATCATTGTGACAGAGACAGGGAATAAAAGAAAGAGAAAGATCCCCCCTTCTTAAAGCCCACTCCCATAACTCACAACATTTTGTCTATGTATATGTTGTTAGCCCTTCAGCAAGATGAAAGTTCTTTGAAGAACTGTATTATATTTAACTTTGTGTCCCCACCTCTGTCTATTCCTTTCTTTTGGGGGATTTAGATCTATTATTTTATTGGTGTAAAGAGATTTTTGTATCAACAAAAATCAATAACTAATCTGTATTTTAGAGCCTTTAAGAGCTGCCTGGGGCACTGAGAAGTCAGATGACTCATCCAAGATCTCACATCCATTGTTTGTCAGAGGGAGGTCAAGAGACCCAAGGTGTTCTTGACTCCAAAAATAACCTTGTCTCCACCTTGCCTTCCCATTGCCTCTTAGCTTGACACATGGTATTGTTCATTTAAGTGATTTTTTTAAATTGAATTATGTGTTTGAAATTGATGACAGGGAGCCAGAGAAGGAGGAGAAAGGTCCCAACGAGTATGATTTACTCCATTGTCATAGAGAGTGATTTCCTAAGAAAATCTGGGTGGAGCTTAGGAGCTCTTTACACTGCTGAGAGAAATGGGAGCTGCAGAAAGTAGGAAGAGTTTAGGGGAGGGGTGACATCAACTTTCAGTGTCCAGCTCCTGGAAATCCTTTCTGGAAGCCTAGTCTTGTAGGGACAACCATAATCTGCCCAGTATCTTTCAATACTACATAAGATCTTCAAGTACTTATTATCTAAAACTTCAGAGAAAGAATGTAATAGACTGGAAAGAATGCTTCATTTGGAGTCAGAGAACTTGGATTTGCAACCCAGCTTTGCTATTAACTACCTATATATCTTGAACAACTTAATCACTCTCTCTGATTTTAATTTCTTTTTTAAAATTAGAAAGTTGAACAAGATGACCACAAAGATCCTTCTAGCTATGAGTCAACTGGAAATTAATGACCCTTACTTATAAGGGCATTTTATTTGCTGAAAGAGACAAAAAAATGATATTTGCATCAGAAACAGAAAGGCTGCTTGAAAAAAGAACAGAGAGTTCTGAGAAGACCTGACTTGAAGCAACCCTTGCACAGACAAAAGCATCTGCTGATGGTACAAATGGCTGTGGTGCATTGCTTAATATACATAACATTTTAGAACCCCTAAGTATATTTCTGGGAAACTCTGAAAACTCTGAAAGATTTGGGGAATAAGAAAAATTGAACATTGACTTTTTGGTCATATCTGACAGAAATGTGTAGTTGGGCTTTTTAAAACTAAAACAGAGGTGGGCCACTTCTGCTAAGAAGGCCCTGATTTGAGCTAATTATGAAGGGAATTAGAAAGTAGGCTGCAACATTTGAAGTTTCACGTAGAAACCAAAAACTGATTACAACAACTTAGAAGTTGACAAAAGCAAAAAAAAAAAAAAAAAAAATGTAACTGGGACAGAAAAAGATGATAGCATCTCTCTGTGAATTCACTTTCCACTTCTTTCAAAAAATGCATAATGGTATCTACCCTGTATTTTTATAACATTTGATGCTTTATAGAGTTCTTTGCTTGTATTATTCTATTTGATCTTCATACTAACTCTCCTTGACATGTTATTGTTCTCATTGTTCATCTGAAGAAACTGAGGCACAGAGAAATGAAGTGAATTGACTGTCATATAACCAACAAGTGTAGAAGGGAATTTAAACCTAAATTTCTTTTAACTACAAGTCCTGTGGTCTCGGCTTCATCATTGTCTGTCCATCATTGTGAAAATCAAAGGAGATAATAAATGTAGCAATTCTTGTAAAAGATGGCATTACTTTTGTTACTATTATTGTAACAAGAAACTAGAAACAAAGTAGATGCTCAGCAAATGGGGGAAAGTGTTGGTACATGAGAATAATGGAATATGATGGCCATGGCGAAACTTGTGTGGATTGAGGCAGTGAAGTGAGAAGAACCAAGAAATCAATAAACATAGTACAACAATATAAACAAAAGGGGGGAAGGATAAACCTGAAAGCTGTGTAATTATAATGACCATTCATAGTTTCTGAGAAGAAATGAGAAAACTGACTTCTTTCCACTCTTGATAAAGGTTTGTGTCTATGTGTGTGTAATATAGCACAGACAGTGAGATGCAATTAATGCATTGGTTAAATTTGCTGAACTTGTTTTTTCTCTTTTTAAATTTTTTTATGTTTCTTTTTAAAAAGGAAATATATTCAGATGTGAAGATATATATGTGTGTATATATAAACAAAACACAACTGTATCAATAAATAAGATTTTTTTAAAGCATGCAGAGCCATTGTGAGAAAGGAGAATGGGGCCAGGCCTATGATTTCATTAGTGTGAGGAATTCCTTGCATTGAAATTTTTTCTGCTGAGGGGTATCACTGATTCCTCAGTAACTTAAAAAGCTAGAGAACTGCTTATGACTTTGAGAGTTGGATGACTTACTCACGGCCTCATAGTAATAAGCTCTGTAAGAATCAAGTCTTCTGAAATATAAGACCAGCCTTCCTTCCACTACTCTAAGCCTCCTCTCTGCAGTTTCATGGAGTAAGAGATTAATCTTTATACTCTAGAGAGATGATTTTGCTTTTTTAAAAATAAGATATCTATACCTTCCCTCTCTACATTGCATTATTTCATACCAACCAGGAACTTTAGGAATCGTATCAAAAGGAGAGTGAATGAGTTGGAAGGTAGAAAGAGAAACAATGATTTCTTCTAAACCAAATGAGATGACATAGCTCTTCTTTGTAGCACTTCTACTCATTCTGGAAATTACAGACATTGCCATACCTATTTCTACCCAGTTGCCCCACTAAGAAGAAATCCATTTTATGATTTCACAACCATGCCTGAGGGGAAAGGGTTCACCATCACAACCCAGAGACAAAAGGAGAGACAAGAATGATTTATAAACTGAAATTGCCATTGAAAAATAGAGGCTAGCACTGCTCATGGATTTTCTATTTAAATTTGTTGATCCCTAATTATAATCTCAGCAAGAGAGAAGAGAGTGAGGGCCAGCGGGGGTTACTGAGGAGCAATTACTTGGCAATTTAATTTTTTTTTCCAATAGGAAACCAGAAGTGAAGGGGGGAAATGGATGAGTATTGAGAGGGATTTGACTTTCTACTTTTAAAGCACTTTCAGCACTGTGCAGCAAAGGCATTTCTAGGGAAACCTTAGTATTGGTCCATTATCAGGCTAGACTACTGGATGATCTATGTTAGCTCCACACATCACTCTTTTCAGAACTTCCTCACCAAATATAATTAAAGTATGTCCCTCTTGTCCAGTTAACCTAGCAGTCCATCAAAGAGCACTCACTGAGTTCCTATACTCACCTAATGTATAGATAGAATAGGAAATAAATTAAATTTTTCTAGTTCAAAATTGGGTGAGACCTACTTATGAGATCATGGGAAGTCATTTAACTTCTTTTATCTTCCATTATAATCAAATAAACGGCACAGGGACTAGAGTTCTGGATTTGTATTCAAGAAGACCTGAGTTCAAATCAAGACTCAGATACTGAACTAGCTGTGTGACCCTGAGCAAGTTGCAAAGCCCATAAGTAACTCAGTTTCCTTATCTGGAAAAAAGAATAATAATAGCTCCTACCCCTTAGGTTTATTGTGAAGATCAAATGAGACAATGTCTGTAAAATGCTTAACACAATGCCTGGTACATCATAGAACCTTAATGAATGCTTGTTTCCTTTCATTTCTTTACTTCCTCCCTCCTTACCCATCCATACCTTCTATGTGATTCTAGTCCATGTCTTAAGAATGTGGTTTAGGTGTCCCCAATAGCCTTCCAAGGGATCTATGAGATTAAAACTATTTTTATCATAATACTTAGACATTTTAATTCTGAATATAGTAAATATCATTATTGTGATCCACACAGAAAAAGGTTTGTTTGGGGAGGTCCCATAATAATTTGTAAGAGTGTAAAAGGATCTATCCTGTGACCAAAAAGTTCAAGAACTGCTGTTTTAAAGAAATCCTCCATAGAGGAGCCTTCTACCCAATTTTCTGTAGGCCTTCTCTGAGGCCTATCTGGAAGTTTTTTATGCCAGGGTGTCCAAATGTGATTCCCTATTCTTATGATACGAATAGCATAAAATGAATGAAAAAAAATTTATAAAAGGTTTATCATTCACAAAACACTATACAAAGCACCTGGGAAACAAATTAAAAAGCAGCAGAGTCCTTACTCAAAGGATTCACATTCTAATAGTTGAAGACTAATAGGTAGAGAGTTTCAGCTGCAAATCAAATGGAAAACCAAGTCTTCTGGAATACAAGACCATCCTTCCTTCCACTACTCCAAGCTTTCTTCCTGAAGTTTCATGGAGTAAGAGATTTATTTTTATAGTCTAGAGAAGAGATTTTGCTTTTTTAAAAAATAAGTTGTATGTACCTTCCCTCTCTATATTGCATTATTTCATACCAAAATGGTATGGTAGCAAGTTGGAGGGTAGAAATAGAAATGATGATTTTGTCTGAAACAAGATAACATAGCAAGAGTAGCACTTCTAACTCATCCTGGGAAACTGTAGACATTGTCATATATTATTGTTAGAGTACAGCAGCAAAGCAGATAGCAAATCTTTTGTGTCATTTTCATTGACAAAATCATATCTGGTTTTTTTGGTTGTTGTTGTTGAACTATTAAAAAAGTGCCAAGAATTTTGATGGTGAGAACTTTCTTTTTGGGGTCTTCTATAGTTGTGGCTGGAATGGGGAAGAGGTGAGGGTGGTATAACATCTGCAGGGGAAGTTGTTCCGTGAAAGATGGCTTTAGAGGACAGGTTGGCAGTATGATTGTTAATATAAGAGGAACTGTTGTCCTGGAGTCACTGGGTTGACCTGTCCATTAATGGCAGTTATTCAATCATTGTTGTTTGTGGTGATGAGATTGATTCCATAAGGATTTCCTCCACTCTTAATGAGATTATGGAGACCAGGCTGGATTCAGGACTCATGGTTTGGAGTGCCCTGAAGTTCCCAGGGCTCTTAAGGCCTGCATGCTAGGCTAGCATCACTAGGGATCTGAAGGAAGATGGTGATAAAGGGGGTGGCCCATCTATTATATGCTGCCCTGCTGCCTCAGCTAGGCTGGCTCACCAGCACTATTGGTGCCCATTGCTCACCAATTAGGAATGAGTAGGTATGGTAAGGATGATAATGCTTTCAATTTTTTGACTCCTTTTGGAGTCATAGTTTGTGCGTCTATACAATGTGATTTTGTAAATCACATTGTTCTCTCCCTTACTAAAACCAAGGTTATGAAGACAAAGTTAGTTGGCCATGGGTCTAATCTCTGCTTTGCTACTGTAAGATTTTGGGAAAGTTATTTCTCCTCTCTCCATCTGTACACTAATAGAAATAAATGAAATGAGCTTTAAAGTTCCTTCTAACACCCCATGATTCCATTATACTAAATTCTTAGGAGAAGATCTAGGTGGAATAGGCATATTAAGTGACCATTGAGAATGCTCAAAGGCATAATAAGGGAGGAGATGAAAGAAACAGCAAATATTACCTTTCTTCCCTTGTTACCAGGGCACTTATATACATAAATTAGTGAGACTGTATATGGATATATGAATAAGACATAGTTATAGAAAGAGAGATTGAATAGAATAAAGATCATGGCAACGGCAATCAAGAAATCTGTGTTCTAGATGCCTGTTTCTACTTAGCTTTGTGAATGAGTTAAGGAATAGCCTGTTAATGCTGGAGTCAGAAAGATTTGAGTTCAAATACAGCCTTAGAAAACTAAAAGGGTGATCTTGAACAAGACCCCCCTAATCTCTCATGGCTTTAATTTGTCTGACTACAAAATGAGAATAATAATAAAAGGATTATTGTAAGGATCAAATGAGACAATATTTGTAAATTGCTTTGCAAACATAAAGTGTTACAAAATGCTAACTTACTTCCCCTTCTTAGATTTCAGTACTCTTATATAATATGAAGGATGAGGAGACTGTGTTAACTTATTTACTTATAGACAGCAACACAACCTTGTCTGCTAAGATAGCACAAAATACCACCTTTATTTTGGACCAGGTAAGTTGAGGAAACTGTCTCTGAGCGGTTCAATAAGTGTCACCAAAGCAGAGAGCATGGTTTGAACCCAGATATTGAGGGTACAAATCTAGAGCTCCTTCTTATGTCCCATTTAGCCAGAGTTTGAGTATCAGTATGAGGGAAGGGAAAGGAGAATTTAAGGAATTTTCCTTCCTCTGAGATCTGCATCTAACATTTCAGCATTGTAGGGAAAATATCTCTTAGTCAGCACCCCTTATGAATCACCATGTAAATGTGCCACTGTCTCCAATGTGGCCATTAGCAGCTCAGTAATCTACAGGGCCCCTCTGGGCTCTGATGTAATTATGAAGAGTGGGGAATGAATATTTAAAGGGTTTGTTATTTATCCAGTAAATGCTTCCTCTTCATAGAGCATGGTCACCTAGCCTGTTTATATATTTTCAGAGTAATTGCTTGGCCGAAGTTCCCAGGAACTGCCAGCTACTAATGCTTGAACCCAAGTCAACAAATAACTGGTCTGACATTCTTCTCACTTTTCACATGACAATTCCATGAATATAGCACCTAGTCTACAAAGTGACCAGCAGACATTTGATTCAGCAAACATTTAATGTGCATTTATGCTCTGGAAGATTTGGAACTGATTTGATCAAATTTCCCTAAGAGCCAGCATCAGAGTACTGCAGACCTAAGTAGAAGCTTGGTAAAATCACAAAGATCATGGATTTAGAGCAGAAGATTCAAATCCTACCTCTGACACTTACTATATTCGTGACCTTGCCCTCAAAATCTCTGGACTTCAGTTTCCTTTATCTATAAAATAAGAGTATATAATTAGATTTCTCTGAGATTTCTTTCCTTGAACTCTATATGTAAGATCTTATCATTACTGCACCATCATCCAACATACGCTGTTACTGATCATCTTTTAATGTTACTGTCTTGACAAACCCAAAGATCCCAACTTTTGGGATAAGAATTTACTATTGGACAAAAACTGCTGGGAAAATTGAAAATTAGTATGGCAGAAACTAGGCATGGACCCACACTTAAGACTGTATACCAAGATAGGATCAAAATGGTTCATGAATTAGGCAAAAAGAATGAGATTATAAATAAATAAATTATAAATAAATTAGAAGAACATAGGATAGTTTACATCTCAGACTTGTGCAGGAGGAATGAATTTGTGACCAAAGAAGAATTAGAGATCATTATTTATCACAAAATAGAAAATTTTGATTATATCAAGTTAAAAAGCTTTTGTACAAGCAAAACTAATGTAAACAAGATTAGAAGGGAAGCAATAAACTGAGAAAACAACTTTACAGTTAAAGATTCTGATACAGGCCTCATTTCCAAAATATATGGAGAATTGACTCCAATTTATAAAAAATCAAGCCATTCTCCAATTGATAAATGGTCAAAGGATATGAACAGATGATTTTCAGATGACAAAATTGAAACTATTTCTGAGCGGTTCAATAAGTGTCACCAAAGCAGAGAGCATGGTTTGAACCCAGATATTGAGGGTACAAATCTAGAGCTCCTTCTTATGTCCCATTTAGCCAGAGTTTGAGTATCAGTATGAGGGAAGGGAAAGGAGAATTTAAGGAATTTTCCTTCCTCTGAGATCTGCATCTAACATTTCAGCATTGTAGGGAAAATATCTCTTAGTCAGCACCCCTTATGAATCACCATGTAAATGTGCCACTGTCTCCAATGTGGCCATTAGCAGCTCAGTAATCTACAGGGCCCCTCTGGGCTCTGATGTAATTATGAAGAGTGGGGAATGAATATTTAAAGGGTTTGTTATTTATCCAGTAAATGCTTCCTCTTCATAGAGCATGGTCACCTAGCCTGTTTATATATTTTCAGAGTAATTGCTTGGCCGAAGTTCCCAGGAACTGCCAGCTACTAATGCTTGAACCCAAGTCAACAAATAACTGGTCTGACATTCTTCTCACTTTTCACATGACAATTCCATGAATATAGCACCTAGTCTACAAAGTGACCAGCAGACATTTGATTCAGCAAACATTTAATGTGCATTTATGCTCTGGAAGATTTGGAACTGATTTGATCAAATTTCCCTAAGAGCCAGCATCAGAGTACTGCAGACCTAAGTAGAAGCTTGGTAAAATCACAAAGATCATGGATTTAGAGCAGAAGATTCAAATCCTACCTCTGACACTTACTATATTCGTGACCTTGCCCTCAAAATCTCTGGACTTCAGTTTCCTTTATCTATAAAATAAGAGTATATAATTAGATTTCTCTGAGATTTCTTTCCTTGAACTCTATATGTAAGATCTTATCATTACTGCACCATCATCCAACATACGCTGTTACTGATCATCTTTTAATGTTACTGTCTTGACAAACCCAAAGATCCCAACTTTTGGGATAAGAATTTACTATTGGACAAAAACTGCTGGGAAAATTGAAAATTAGTATGGCAGAAACTAGGCATGGACCCACACTTAAGACTGTATACCAAGATAGGATCAAAATGGTTCATGATTTAGGCAAAAAGAATGAGATTATAAATAAATAAATTAGAAGAACATAGGATAGTTTACATCTCAGACTTGTGGAGGAGGAATGAATTTGTGACCAAAGAAGAATTAGAGATCATTATTTATCACAAAATAGAAAATTTTGATTATATCAAGTTAAAAAGCTTTTGTACAAGCAAAACTAATGCAAACAAGATTAGAAGGGAAGCAATAAGCTGAGAAAACAACTTTACAGTTAAAGATTCTGATACAGGCCTCATTTCCAAAATATATGGAGAATTGACTCCAATTTATAAAAAAATCAAGCCATTCTCCAATTGATAAATGGTCAAAGGATATGAACAGATGATTTTCAGATGACAAAATTGAAACTATTTCTACTCATATGAAAGGATGTTCCAAATCACTATTGAGCAGAGAAATGCAAATTAAGACAACTCTGAGATACCATTACACACTTGTCAGATTGGCTAAGATGACAGGAAAAGATAATGACGAATGTTGGAGGGGATGTGGGAATGAGATACTGGGATACTGATGCATTGTTGGTGGAGTTGTGAATGCATCCAACCATTCTGGAGAACAATTTGGAATTCTGCTCAAAAAGTTATCAAACTGTGCATACCCTTTGATCCAGCAGTGTTACTACTGGGCTTAAATCCTAAAGAGATACTAAAGAAGGGAAAGGGACCTGTATGGGCCAAAATGTTTGTGGCAGCCTTTTTATAGTGGCTAGAAACTGGAAATTGAATGGATGCCCATCAATTGGAGAATGGTTGGGTAAATTGTGGTATATGATTGTTATGGAATATTATTGTTCTATAAGAAATGACCAGCAGGATGAATACTGAGAGGTTTGGACTTACATGAATTGATGCTAAGTGAAATGAGCAGAACCAGGAGATCATTATACACTTCAACAACAATACTATATGAGGATATATTCTGATATAAGTGGATATCTTCGACTATGAGAAGATCCAATTCAGTTCCAATTGATCAATGATGGTCAGAATCAGCTACACCCAGAGAAAGAACACTGGGAAATGAATGTGGACTACTTGCATTTTTGTTTTTTTTTCTCAGGTTATTTTTATCTTTCTGAATCCAATTTTTCTTGTGCAACAAGAGAACTGTACAGATCTGTACACATATATTGTATTTAAGATCTATTTTAACATGTTTAACATGTATGAGAGTGCCTGCCATCTAGAGGAGGGGGTGAAGGAAGGGAAGGGAAAAGTTGGAACAGAAGTGAGTGCAAGGGACAATGTTGAAAAATTACCCATGCATATCTTTTGTCAATAAAAAGCTATAATAAAAATAGAAAATAAAAAAAAGAAAGGAACTGAAGAAATTAAGTGAAAGAGAATAAAATGTGAAACAAAGGTCTGAACAAAATTTTAAAAATTAATGTCTTTTCACTCTACAGAACAGAGGATTTTAACTACAAAGCATAAGACTAGGCCTATACTTCTCCCAGCTCCAATAATCTTGTTCCTCCTAGTCTCTAGAGCTTTACTATGAGGGAAAGAACTGGCAGAAATAAGAGAAAAAAAATGTAAAAAGGAAACTATTAGATAGCTAGTGTTGGGGAACTTCTTCTAGTAGCTTAGTGTTAGAAACTCTCTCGGTGGGGATTTCCCTCTGGAGAATCAATATGAGAGAGATTAAAAAGCAGTGAATTTGAGATCAGAGGACCTGATTTTGAGTTTGAGTTCTGATGTTTTCTAGATGTATGACCCTGAGCAAATCTGTTATGAGACTCAGCTACTTAACTGTAAAATGTGAATGATACACTACCTATTTCTTCAAATTGCACACTCTAACACTGGCCATAGGCAGCTATTTTGACTTAAATCTTGCCATTGACTTGGATTCTGAAGAAGAGACTGAGACTAATGACTTTGCACAAGTCTGCCTTGCTTAAATCCAATCTACTGGCAAGTCAGAATATCACCCTCATGATATCATTGATCTTCTTCAAGAAAAAAAAAAGAACGACAATACAAACTTCACAGTTTAATTTGTTCTTTAAGCAGTCATTTAACAAGGGTCTATTAACCATTTTCCAGACATTGTTCCAGGCAGTGGAACTGCAAAGGGAAAAAAATAGAACAGTTCCAACCCTTTAGTAGTTTCCATTTTACTGAGGAAAAATAACAGGTACATAGCAAAGCAAATACAAAATATGTGCTATGTGAATACAAAGTAATTATGGTTGGGGCATTAGCAATTGGGTGGTTATCAGGAAAGGCCTCAGACAGGAGATGATACTTGAAGTGATCCCTGAAGGAAGCTAGAGACTGTAGGAAGCAGGGGCATGGAGAATAGCCTGAGCCTTGATACAAAGATAGGAAATAGAATATTGGGTATGGGGAGCAGCAAATGGGCCAACTCAGCTAGGAGATATTAGGCATAAAGGAAAATGATGTTCACTAGTCCTAGAAAGAGGAGTTTGCATTTTGTCCTTGAAACAATGACAAGGCTGTGGAGAGTTTGTTTGTTTGTTTTTCCTAAGGAGAAAGATGATTAGGTTTGTGCTTTAGAAATATCAGTTTGGCAACTAGTTATATGGAAGGATTTGAGAGAAGGCCTGGATTCAAAGAGTTCATTGTATTAATTGAGCCAAGAGGTGATCAATCTGTAAGGAGGTGGGCATAGAAATGGAGAGAAGGGGATGAATATGAAGAAGTTTGTAAAGGTAAAATGGACAAAATTTAGCAACTGATTAGGATACTATGGGTTAGGAAGTAGGAAATCAGAAATAATGTCAAAGTCTTTTGGTGTCTCCCTAGTTGTATAACAGTTAGGGGAAAGAGATGAAAATTAACGAGTTTCATTTTCATTATGGAGAATTTTAGATACCTGTGAGACAGCCAGTTGAGGTTGTCTAATAAGCACTTAGGCCTGTTAGACCTATTAGGCCTATAACTAGGTGTCTCAGCACATGGAGTTCTAATACTGGGGTCAGAAAGCCCTTAATTTAAATATGTCTTCAGATAGTTGCTAGCTATGTGGCTCTGGGCAAATCATTTAACCTCTGTATGTCTTACTACTGGCACTTACTAGAGAAGAAAATGGCAAACTGATCTAGCAGCTTTGCTAGAAAACAACATGGATAGTATTCTCTATGGGGTCATGAAGAGTTGGCCATGACTGAATGACTGAACAACAGCAATAGACATTTGGTGATGCAGGACTGGACTCAGGAGACAAATGAAGGCTAGATGTATGGATCTTAAAATCCTTTGCAAAGAGATGGTGTGTTCCCATGGAAGCTGATGAAATCATCAAAAGAAAAATTACAGAAAGAGAAGAAAAGAGAGCACTGGGATACCTCTAGGCATGGGATTAACAGGGGAGGAAGAAGGGAAGGCAGTAATGGGTGATGATTTAGCAAAGGAAAATGAGAAATAGGCAACCAGGTAGAATTCCCCAAAGAAAGAAAAATCCACCAACCATTCTGGAGAGCAATTTGGAACTATGCTCAAAAAGTTATCAAATTGCACATACTCTTTGATCCAGCAGTGTTTCCTCTGGGTTTATATCCCAAAGAGATCTTAAAGGAGAGAAAGAGACCTGCATGTGCAAAAATTTTGTGACAGCCCTTTTGTAGTGGCAAAAAAACTGGAAAATGAATGGATGCCCATCAGTTAGAGAATGGCTGAATAAATTATGGTATATAAATGTCTTGGAATATTATTGTTTTGTAAGAAATGGCCAGCAAGGTGATTTTAGGGAGGCCTGGAGAGACTTACACGAACTGATGCTAAGTGAAATGAGCAGATCATCGTATATGACAACATCGGTATTATATAATGATCAATTCTGATGAATGTGACTCCTTCCAAGAATGAGATCTTTGATGCCAGTTTCAATGATGTTGTGATGAGGAAAGCCATCTATATCCAGAGAGAGGACTGTGGGAACTGAATGTGGATCACAGCATAACATTCTCACTCTATTTGATGTTATTCGCTTGCATTTTGTTTTCTTACTCCTTTTCTTTCCCTTTTGATCTGATTTTTCTTGTGCAGCAAGAGAATTATATAAATAAGTTTACACAAATTGGATTTAACATATATTTTAACATGTATAACATATATTGGATTGCTTGCCATCTAGGAGAGGGGATGGGGGAAAGAAGGGGAAAATCTGAAACACAGGCTATGCAAGGGTCAATGTTGAAAAATTATTCTTGCATGTGTTTTGAAAATAAAAAAGCTTTTAAAAAGAAAGAGAAGCATTATCCATTAAAGAAAGTGAACAAGAGGATGGAGTGTCCAACACTGTTAAACCTTGCAGGAAAGGCAAAAAGGATAAATACTGAGAAAAAGTTCATCAGTTCTACCAATTGAAAAATCACTGGTAACCTCAAAAGAGCAGCTTCAATTGACAACAGGACTGGAGCCACACTGAAGTAGTTGAATAGGAATTAAGAGGGGGGAAATGGAGGCAATGAGGATAGACAGCTTTTATTAGAGAGTCAGCTGTGAAAAAAGGAGAGAGATAGGATCGTAGCTCAAAGATCAGGGGAATATTTAAAAGGATAGGATAGGGGTTCTTAATTTAGGGTCCAAGATTGTTTTGTTAATATTTTTATAACTGCATTTCAATATAGTTTGCTTTGCTTTGCAATCTAATATATTTGTTATATGTATTTAAAAACAGTCTAAAATGGGGTGCATTACATACAAAAATAGTTAACAACCACTGGGATAAAAAGACATCAAAGAAAGAAAAAAAGGATCCATATATAAAGAGACATTTGTAGCAACTCTTTTCATCATAGTCCCAAATTGAAAATTACGTGTGTGTCCTCCTCTTGGGATTGGCTAAACAAATTGTAATATATAAATGTTATCAAATATTAACGAGTCATAAAAATGACAAAATAGACTGTTTCACAAGATTAGGAAGACCTTCAGGAACTGATGCAGAGCCAAGTGAGCAGGACTAGAAGAACAATTTATACAATGACATCAAAATTATAGAAATAGAAAGCTTTGAAAAACTAACTTCAAAAAAGTAATGAATGAAATATATCACTCAACTCCAGAGAGGTGATGAACATAAAATGTAAAAAGAAAAATATTTTTAGACATGGTCAATGTGTATTCTACTGAACTATGTATTTTTAAGGATAATTTTATTTTTATTATTTCATTTTTTGTTCAGAGTTGGTGGAAAGGGAGAATAAAATTTTAAAAGCTCATAAAAATGCATGGATTCTAAAGGCTTGTAAAATAAATAATTTTTCAAAGGATCCCTCAGATGGAAGATTTGGTACATGTTTGTTTAAAGCAAGGAAGGAGTCAATAGATTAGGTAACATTACATAAGATTAAAAATTAGGGGTGAAAGGGGATAATTGAAGGGGCAAGCTGCTAAGGGAAACAAGAGGGGATAAGGTCAGGGATACAAGGGGTAGTTATGTTTGGTAAGACAAATAAATCTTCCTCCAAAACTGGATCATAGCAGGGAGTGGAAGATTATAGTGAGATGACTTCAAGCATAGAATTGGAGAGAAGGAGGACCCCATGAGGAATGGTCTCAATTTTTTTTTCAGTGAAGTATGAAAATAACTTTGTTGAGAAGGAGTTTGGAATACATGCTGTGGAGGATGAGCTAGAAACTCAAGCAGAGAAAACTAATGGAATTAGGATGTAACAATGAGGATTCAGTAAAGACCAAATAATAAATTTGTAATGGATACAGATAGTACTGGCTTTCTCTACTAGAGTTTATGACTTTCTATTAGAGTTCAATAACATAAATAACAAAGGAGAAGATAAAAGGAGGAGATTCAGAGTTAGGGCTGGCAAGAATGTTGGTGAATGATGTTGACAGGCAAGATACTCCAAGGTAGCATAGAATGGAATGGCTTAACAACAGGGTCAAGATTTTAGAAGGAGTTTTTTGGGTTTTTTTAAGTGCACCTTATTTAGTGGTAGGCCCCAGGAAAAAGGATGAGGACTGATCCTGGGATTTCACAGGAATAGAGAATTTTCAAATGAGGAAACCTCTTCTATTAATAAAGATTAGATATACCCCTGCAGCTGAAAGTTTTTAAAAAAAAGTTGTCTAAAGTGGTATGTTACATAGAAACAGATTTCAGATTTTGAATATTGATTTTAAAAACTACAAACATTATATTGGATTATATTTTTATTAATTTTGTTAAACTCTTCCCATATACCTGGCTCCTGTCATCACTTAGGAGTTTTGCTACTGCTTGTGATTTCAGTGTTTGAAACTTCTTGATGAGAGCTCTCAGAGGTTAAGTATCCAGTGCCACAAAGGTAATATATGTTGATGTGAAAATTTGAAAGTCATTCTTTCTCCAAAGCCTCTACTCTATCCATTATGAGAGACATAAAAGATAACAACAAAACAAAAATCTTGCTTATATGGAATTAACATTCTTTTAAATGGTTGGGAGTGGGCAGTATGGAAATGTGTTGAAGATGCCATATGCATTATCATTACCATCATTATCAACTTTGCAGAATCAGAACACCACCACACCATCAGCAGCAGCAGCAGTATGACAGCATTTGTATATCACATTAAGGTATACAAGGTGCTTTGTAAACGTCATCTTTTTTTTTTCTCACATCTCTGGGAGGTGAGTGCTATTATTATGCCTTTTTTTTTCTATTTTCTACTTCAGCAAACAGAGGTTAAGTGACTTGCCAGTCACACAACTAATGGCTGAGATGAGATTGAACTCTGTCAGGTCTTCCTGATTCCAGGTGCAGCACTATTTCCAGTATGTCACTTAGCTGTAGTATTTTTATTCTTTATGAGAAAGCACAAACAACTAATATCTCAGGTAGGAATTCGCACCTGAACCAAGCATTTCAGTAAATCAATCAAAAAGCATTTCTTAAGTTCTTATTATCTGTCAGGGACATTGTAGTATTAATTATTTACCATGTGACTATGCTAGACATGGTCAACTTTACAAGCTATATAAATTATTATTAGCAGTATCACCCTAGACCTATTACCAAGGTCACTCTTCCTTAAGTAGTTGAAATTGGCAAACACTGGAAATATCCCCTTTAGGCAAAAAAAAAAGTCTGTGCTAATACCCGAAATTCAACCATTAGTAATTCATTCTTTTGGGGTTAATGCTTCCCTGCTTCCTGGGGTGCCTATTTTATAATATATATTATATTATAATTATTTTATAATAAATATAATTATACCCTAGGGAAGATGTTATACCTGGAACAAATTGATAAGAAGCTTTCTTCTCTAATGGAAAAGATATGGGCTACCTAAGAGAACTGATTCTGCTCAAGGGAGAGGGAGTAAAGACAATCCAGAGATTGAAAAAAACGTCTAATAGTAGCTTCAAGTTATGCCTAAAGCCAGCCCTGCTCAGTTCCAGGCTTGTAGCTCAGGCTTTAAGTTATCTCTGTCCACTGGAATTCATCACATCATTTTCTGGGATCTCACTAGAGAGATTCTTAGGTATGTCAGTCTAGCATCAGTATCTTGAGTGTGTTCAGCCTTAACTGGATGATTCCTCTGACTTCTCAGTTAAGTGCTTAATAAGATGCTTTTTGTTTAATTATTGACTGAGAGGATTGAACTAGAGGCTTTTAAAATCCCTTCCAGGTTCAGAGTTGTAATCCTATACCTGTAAATGTTAAGAGTTCATGTTAAGGGATTAATAGTTCTGGCCCAGCCAGGGCATATTTGAAATAAAAAGAAAGACAGACAACAAAGGCCCAAAAAGAGAAGGGGACAAGAGGCAACAGCCAATGGAGACACACCAGAATAGAATCAAGCAAAGCTGTAATTAGCAATTTTTGCTTCTAGGATAAGAACCATTAAATTCATCCTCAAATTAGCTTTTTAAATATGGGATGGTGGGGTTAAGGGCTAGTCTCTGAACTTCGAGCGAGGGACAAAAACTTCAGGCCCTAGGACCCTTGAAGGTTACTTCTGGTGAGTGAGGAGGGGTCCAGAGTGAGCCCACTCCTTTTAGCCTCACTCTACCCTTGACTTTAAGATCCATTACTAGCTATCTTCCAAATTCATCTTCAGTCAGGAGATGGGTCCATGATGACTCAAGCTTATGTGGATGATGTGTCTTTTAAGTTTTACAAAATACTATTTTGGGCTTTGTATTTCTGCTTTTGTTTTCTTAAATGTTTTCACCAGCTCAATTCCCTCAAGAAGCCCTTTTTTCCCCTCCATCAAACCCTCAAGTCCATATTAAGATTAAAAAACAAAAGTTAAGCTCTAATGGCTCAGCTATATGCCACTTAACCAGGGTGGGCCCTGGGACAGAGACTTTCAGGCAATTGATAATTAAGAAAGTAGAAAGAGACCATTATAGTTCAAAGCCTTAGATCATGTCACATTGGGGAATTTGTGGGTGGAGGGGCTTGGGAGAGATATTTAGCCTAGGGAAAAGAAGACTCAGGTAGGACGTGAGAGCTTTCTTCAAATATTAGACAGTTTTCATGGAGAAGAGAGATTACATTTGTTCTTTTTTTTTTTTTTGAATAGAATTTATTGAATTTAGGGACCCTTAAATAAGGAAACTGCCTTTTTACCAATGCAGTCAATTTGGTCTTTCCAACTTTCTTTCTTTTTTTTAACATTTTTTTTTACATTTGTTCTTCTGGGCATAAAAAGGGCAAGATTAGTAGAAATGAGGAGAAGAGACAGAAGGGAAAACAGTGTCAATATAAACAAAAACTTTTCAACAATTAGACATGTTCAAAAATGGAATTGGCTGCCTGGGGAAGGAGAGAGTTTCACTTTGCTGGAAGTATCAAATAATGGCTAGATGACCAATTACTTTTTTAGTACTTCAAGTCAAACCAGATGGCATCTGAGGAGTCTTCCCTTTTGGAAATTTGTGATTTTGTGATTATGGAGCTTGAAAAAACAAACCAAGGCAGGGCACCTCACTTACATTGATATAGGGCATCACTGCGATCAAAAGAGCTTCTGGGAGAAGAGCTTAGAATGAAAAGTAGGAAGCAACAACTCAAATGTATCCAAAGAATACCTCAAGGTCTTAGAATACAAGATTCAGGATATTTAAAATAAAATTAGGAGAACATAGAATCCTAAATTCAACAATGAAAGGAATCTTAGAAAATCATCTAGATCAACATTTTACAAATGAGGAAATTGAGGGCATGAGATAAACTTTCCCAGAGTAATAGAAGTACAATATAAAAAGTAATAAAACCAAGATTTAAATTCAGATCCTTTGATTCCAGTAAACAACATAGGCTTTGATTTCTTTCTCTGGAGGTTTTTATTTTGGGGAAACTAAGTCAGAAAGAGTTTGCTAAAATAAGGATGAGGTAATTGTGTTCTAATCAAGGTTTGAAAATTATGTCTTCTGACTTCCGGCCAAGATGGTGGAGAGAAGGCACACAGTTGTGTAAGCTCCATGTTTTCTCTCAGAATCCATTTCATTACAAGCCTCTGAATTAATGCTTTGTTGGAATCTTTACAAACTGCTAACTCATTAGAGTTGATAGATTATTGATCTGATCTTACAAGAAGATCTTTTGGGCCAGAACCTGAAACAAGGTACTAAGTAGAACTAATTAATACAATGCTTGTGTTTTTTTTTTTAATAACTTTTTATTGATAGAACCCATGCCAGGGTAATTTTTTACAGCATTATCCCTTGCACTCACTTCTGTTCTGATTTTTCCCCTCCCTCCCTCCATCCCCTCCCCCAGATGGCAAGCAGTCCTTTACATGTTGAATAGGTTACAGTATATCCTGGATACAATATATGTGTGCAGAACTGAACAGTTTTCTTGTTGCACAGGGAGAATTGAATCTAGAAGGTAGAAATAACCCGGGAAGAAAAACAAAAACGCAAACAGTTTACATTCATTTCCCAGTGTTCTTTCTTTGGGTGTAGCTGCTTCTGTCCATCCTTGATCAATTGAAACTGAATTAGCTCTCTTTATCTAAGAAATCCACTTCCATCAGAATACATCCTCAAACAGTATCGTTGTTGAGGTATATAATGATCTCCTGGTTCTGCTCATTTCACTTAGCACAATGCTTATGTTTACACCTTTACTCATTGGAATTCACAAGTATGGGAGATTCACAAAGTTAACTGTGTAACTTTGTGAATTCACACCTCCCTTGAAGCTCTTAGGGCCAGAGAGCACTATGGGAGAAACCCATAATCCCTCTCTCTCGCATCCCACAATTCCTCTCTCTCAAATAAATAGAGCTTCAAAAGGGCCAGGCAGAAGAGTTTTCAGAGGAAAAAGTTACCAGTCAAGAGTTCAGCTGAAGATTGAGAAGGCTCTCTCAGAGGCAAGATAGATTCAACTTGGTGCTGGCTCTGGAGGCTGAAGAAGCAAAGGACAAAGAGGCAAGAGCTCTTGGAACCAAGCAGAGAGATAGGCCTCTAAGCTAACTGGGCTATATTAGAGACAATAAAAGATCTGAACTTTAATCACCTAGCTGAGTTTTGGGTGATTATTTACTCTTAACTGAAACTAAGGCTGCCTCCAAGAAAACCTCCCCAAGAAACCTGCTTTCTCCCAGAGAAGAACCTTCTTATATATAGTATTATTATAAAGAAGAATAAGAACTCAACAATGCTTAACTGAAAAAAAACAAAACAAAAACACAAATAGTTACCAAGAGAAGACATCCTTGAAACTAGCCAGGAAAGGTCTGTTTTTGCTTGAGGGCGGGAATGGTTTTAGATCAGGCACAAGCGGAGGGCAGGCAGCAGCAGCGAAAGCACGGCAGGCAGCTCACAGCCGAGCAGATCGGAGGGGGCTGGGGTGTGATCTCAGCCGTCTCTGTGGGGAGAGCTTTGCTACAGGACTGGCTACTTTGCCCTGGCAGTAAGCCAGCAGACAAGGAGAGAAGCTAAAAACACAGGGGGTGATGAATACAACCCCAACAGCTGGAGTCTCGGGACTTGGCCACCCCTCCCCCATAGTGTCTCAGCACACTCTAGGAGTCTCAGCGCACAGGTGCAGCACAGTCCTGCTAGTGCCTCCCTGCTGCCCTCCCTTCCCCCGTCTTAGAGGAAGCTTGGTAACACCCAACCCCTCCCCCAAGAAAAGCAGATTTCATTTGGGTTTTATTTCTCTTATTCTTTGCTAGTTTGTCTTTGTTTCTTCTCTGACAAAATGAGCAAAAAATTGAAAAGGATCTTAACCATTGACAGCGTCCATATGGATAGAGAGCAGACTCTCAACCCTGAGGAGACTGTCTCCAGGTGAATCCCTAAAGGAGTAGATCATCTGTTCCTCAGCACAGATGAATCTCATAGAAGAAATTAAAAAGGCTCTCACAAGGGGAGCTAGAAGTAAAATGGGAAAAGGAGAGGGAGGCTTGGCAAGAGTCTGGAGAAGTCATCCCACTCATTAAAAGATAGAGTGGATAAAGAAATCAAATCCTTGAAAAATAGGATTAGTGAATTGGAAACAGAAAATAACTCTCTAACAAATAAAATTGGCAAAATGGAAAAAAATTCCATAGAACAAAAGAACTCACTTGGAAAATTAGAAAAAAGATTTTTAAAAAGTGAGAGAAGAAAATACTTCATTGAAAATCAGAATTGATATAAATAAATTAGAGGAACATAGGATAGTTTATCTCTCAGACTTGTGAAGGAGAAAGAAATTTGTGACCAAAGATGAACTAGAGACCATTACTGATCATAAAATAGAAAATTTTGATTACATCAAATTAAAAAGCCTTTGTACAAACAAAACTAATGCAAACAAGATTAGAAGGGAAGCAACAAACTGGGAAAACATCTTCATAGTTAAAGGTTCTGATAAAGGCCTCATTTCCAAAATATATAGAGAATTGACTCTAATTTACAAGAAATCAAGCCATTCTCCAATTGATAAATGGTCAAAGGATATGAACAGACAATTTTCAGATGATAAAATTGAAACTATTTCCACTCATATGAAAGAATGTTCCAAATCACTATTGATCAGAGAAATGCAAATTAAGACAACTCTGAGATACCACTACACACCTGTCAGATTGGCTAAGATGACAGGAAAAAATAATGATGAACGTAGGAGGGGATGCAGAAAAACTGGGACACTGATGCATTGTTGGTGGAGCTGTGAATGGATTCAACCATTCTGGAGAGCAATTTGGAGCTATACTCAAAAAGTTATCAAACTGTGCATACCCGTTGATCCTGCAGTGCTATTACTGGGCTTATATCCCAAAGAGATACTAAAGAAGGGAAAGGGACCTGTATGTGCCAAAATGTTTGTGGCAGCCCTGTTTGTAGTGGCTAGAAACTGGAAAATGAATGGATGCCCATCGATTGGAGAATGGTTGGGTAAATTGTGGTATATGAATGTTATGGAATATTATTGTTCTGTAAGAAATGACCAGCAGGATGAATACAGAGAGACAGAGAGACTTACATGAAGTGATGCTAAGTGAAATTAGCAGAACTAGGAGATCATTATATACTTCAACAACGATACTGTATGAAGATGTATTCTGCTAGAAGTGGATTTCTTTGACAAAGAGAACTAATTCAATTAGTTTCAATTGATCAATGATGGACAGATGCAGCTACACCCAAAGAAAGAACCCTGGGAAATGAATGTAAACTATTTGCATTTTTGTTTTTCTTTACGGGTTATTTTTACCTTCTGAATCCAATTCTCCCTGTACAACAAGAAAACTGTTCAGTTATGCATACATACATTGTATCTAGGATATACTGCAATATATTTAACATATATAGGACTGCTTGCCATCTAGGGGAGAGGGTGGAGGGAGGGAAGGGAAAAATAGAAACAGAAGTGAGTGCAAGGATAATGTTGTAAAAAATTATCCTAGATGGGTTCTGTCGATAAAAAGTTACTATAAAATAAATAATTTTTTAAAAAAAGATGTTGACAAAAGGGGAAAAAATATGTCCTCTGTCTATCACTGGCAAACTATCACACTGAAATTTAATTGTAAATGAAAGGAAGAAAAATAATTGGGGGGGGGTGAGGAGAATGGCAATCCAGATATGTGATTTTATCAATGGTAAGAACTCCTTATGTGTAAATTTCATTCTCTAATGCAGATTAGTAATAGATCTATTGTAACATTGCCTTAAGGAGTTGTCTAGTGCTCTGAGAGGTATAGTCATTTTACTGCAGTCATCTGTAACTTTATGTCAGGGTGAACTTGAATCCAGTCTTTCTGATTCAAATGCCTGCCTCCTATCTGCAGTGCTAAGATGGGATTCCATACTGGAAGAATGAGAAATAGTGCCAATGGGTCTGGTCCTGTTAATGGTTTAGACTATTATTATAGTCAAAGACAACTTGGATTCAAATCCCATCTTACCACTTATTATCAATGAAACCTTATACCAAACACTAAAACTTCATGGGTCACAGTTCTTTCCTGCTTCTAGATTTTCAAGTCTATGATCCCATGAATCTTAAATGCAGAAAAAGGACAGACACTGTTCAGAAAAACAAACTTCTCCCATTTCTCCAGGAGGAGGCATTTGTAGTATCCAAAAGTCATTCTTCCCATCTGAAGAGTTCTCTCTTTCTCTTCTGACCTGTCCATCTATTTTTCTTCATCTTCTCCTCTAGAATATCTCTTTTCCTGGGGCTATTATCTTCTTCTCCAATTTCTTTCCTCTTCTTTTTGTGTCTGCATCCCTGTCATTAAGTTCATTTAATGGAGAGAGTAAGAAACTACCCAATGAAAGTGAGAAATCTAGAATTGTTATAAAAACAGAACGACAATGATTTGACTTGAAAATTGTTCAAAAACCAGTGGTATGATCTGGAAAAGGCATAATCAAATGATATTCAAATACTATTTCCTACTTGTTCCCTTAGTAAGTTCAATCCTGGCAGAGGGTCTTAAGGAAAACAAAATGATGTACTAATTAGTTGGCATTGATTCAAAGCACTTTACATATTATTTCCCTTAAACCTCACAACAACTTTCTGAGATAAGATGTATCACGATTCCAGTTTTACAGATAAAAAAACAGAGACTGAGAAATTAATCAACTTGCCTCTGGCCACATAGCTAATAAGGATCAAAAATAGGATTTGTATCTAGGTCCTTTTGATTCCCAAGTCCAGTACTCTTTCCACAATCAAAACATGTTTCCCTGGCATAATGAAAGTTAGAATATTGGCAGGAAAATCAGAAGAATTAAACATTAATCCTGCTGTGCCCCAATTGATGGGATTTTTTCAAACCCTATTCTTTCCAGGGCATCATTTTTATCATCTGTTACATGAAGAGGGTTGAATTAAGTCACTTAGAATATCTCAATGATCCCTGATCTTTATACTCAAGTCAAGTATACAGGTAGCCATAAAAGTCCATCTACAAGAACATTGTCTCATTCTCATTTCATAGATGAAAACATATTATTTTCCTTTTTTCTTTTTAAAAAGTCTTTGATAATTTTCATTTATTTAGCAAAAGATCCAGAAAATGAGAAGATGCCTACTGTTTTGTTTGACTAAACAAAACTGAATGTGTGACAACCACGAAATAACACTATTGTAAGAAACAATGAACATTAAAAAAAATCAGAGAAACATAGGAACATATCAGAACTGATGCAGCCAGGTCAGTTGAAACAGGAAAATAAATACAAGGACTTTTGCTGTTCAGTCATTTTCCAGTCCTTCTCAAGTCTTCATGACTCTAGTTGAAGTTTTCTTGACAAGGAACTGGACTAATTTGCCATTTTCTTCTTCAGTTTATTTTATATATGAAGATACAGATAAATAGAATTAAGTGACTTGCCCAAGATCACACAGTTCATAAGTGTCTGAGACCAGATTTGAATAAAGGAAATTAATCTTCCTGGCTCCAGGCGCAGCATTCTATCTACTACGCTACCTAGCAACCCATATAAGGACTACAATAATGTAAATGGAATGTACAACAAAACCTCAAAAAACTGACCATTGAGTAATTATAAGATCCAAGTTTGGCTCCAAAAAAAATATATATATATATATATATATACACACATACATACCTTCCCTCTTTTATTTATAGAAGTGGTGGACTATGGGTGTGACTCTGAAGGAAGGAATTTTTCCTTTGATAGAATGAATTGGCTTGCTAGGTAGGAGAGAGAAGAGGATCTTTTCAGAAATGAATATGATATAAAAACAAAAGATTAATCATAGATTAATTAATTAATAATATGTAGAGGATTAGGTAATATTCTGTCAAGTATATTATAGAGAGATCCTTTTGCAAATAGATGCTGGTCCTCCATGGTATCTGATGATATTCCAACTCAAAAATTCTTCTATTTAGTAATGATGCAGAGCCAATAACTTTATTTTTTTAAATAATTTTTTTTATTGACAGAACCCATGCCATGGTAGTTTTTTTACAACATTATTCTTGCACTCACTTCTATTCTGATTTTTCCCCTCCTTCCCTCCACCCCCTCCCCCAGATGGCAAGCAGTCCTATATATATCAAATATGTCGCAGTATAGCCTAGATACAATATATGTGTGCAGAACTGAACAGTTCTCTTGTTGCACAGAGAGAATTGGATTCAGAAGGTAGAAGTAACCCAGGAAGAAAAACAAAAATGCAAAAAGTTTACAGTCATTTCCCAGTGTTCTTTCTTTGGGAGTAGCTGCTTCTGTCCATCCTTGATCAGATGGAACTGAGTTAGATCTCTTTGTCAAAGAAATCCACTTCCAGCAGAATACATCCTCATACAGTATCATTGTTGATGACTGTTGTATAATGATCTCCTGGTTCTGCTCATTTCAGTTGGCCTCAGTTCATGTAAGTCTCCCCATGCCTCTCTGTATTCACCCTGCTGGTCATTTCTTTCAGAACAATAATATTCCATAACATTCATATATCACAATTTACCCAACCATTCTCCAATTGATGGGCATCCATTCATTTTCCTGTTTCTAGCCACCACAAACAGGGCTGCCACAAACATTTTGGCACATACAGGTCCCTTTCCCTTCTTCAGTATCTCTTTCGGGTATAAGCCCAGTAGTAGCACTGCAGGATCAAAGGGTATGCACAGTTTGATAACTTTTTGGGCATAATTCCAGATTGCTCTCCAGAATGGTTGGATCCGTTCATAACTCCACCAACAATGCATCAGTGTCCCAGTTTTCCTGCATCCCCTCCAATATTCATCATTATTTTTTCCTGTCTTCTTAGCCAATCTGACAGGTGTGTAGTGGTATCTCAGAGTTGTCTTAATTTGCATTTCTCTGATCCATAGTGATTTGGAACACTCTTTCATATGAATGGAAATAGTTTCAATTTCATCATCTGAAAATTGTCTGTTCATATCCTTTGACCATTTATCAATTGGAGAATGGCTTGATTTCTTATAAATTAGAGTCAATTCTCTATATATTTTGGAAATGAGGCCTTTATCAGAACCTTTAACTATGAAGATGTTTTCCCACTTTGTTGTTTCCCTTCTAATCTTGTTTGCATTAGTTTTGTTTATACAAAGGCTTTTTAATTTGATATAATCAAAATTTTCTCTTTTGTGATCAGTAATGGTCTCTAGTTCATCTTTGGTCACAAATTTCTTTCTCCTCCACAAGTCTGAGAGATAAACTATCCTATGTTCTTCTAATTTATTTATAATCTCATTCTTTATGCCTAAATAATGGACCCATTTTGATCTTATCTTAGTGTATGGTGTGGGTCAAAGCCTAATTTCTGCCATACTAATTTCCAGTTATCCCGGCAGTTTTTGTCAAATACTGAATTCTTATCCCAAAAGTTAGGATCTTTGGGTTTGTCAAACACTAGATTGCTATAGTTGACTATTTTGTCTTGTGAACCTAACCTATTCCACTGATCCACTAATCTATTTCTTAGCCAATACCAAACAGTTTTGGAGACTACTGCTTTATAATATAGTTTTAGATCAGGTACAGCTAGGCCACCTTCATCTGCTTTTTTTTCATTAATTCCCTTGAGATTCTCAATCTTTTTTTCTTCCATATGAATTTTGTTGTTATTTTTTCTAGATCATTAAAATATTTTCTTGGAAGTCTGATTGATATAGCACTAAATAAATAAGATTAGTTTAGGGAGTATTGTCATCTTTATTATATTTGCTTGGACGATCCAAGATCACTTAATATTTTTCCAATTATTTAAGTCTGATTTTACTTGTGTGGAAAGTTTTTTGTAATTTTGCTCACATAATTCCTGACTTTCCTTTGGTAAATAGATTCCCAAATATTTTATGCTGTCGGCAGTTATTTTGAATGGAATTTCTCTTTGTATCTCTTGCTGTTGGATGTTGTTGGTGATATATAAAAATGCTAAGGGTTTATGGGGATTTATTTTGTATCTTGCAACTTTGCTAAAGTTATGAATTATTTCTAGTAGCTTTTTAGTAGAATCCCTGGGGTCTTCTAAGTATACATCATATCATCTGCAAAGAGTGATAGTTTGGTTTCCTCATTGCCTACTCTAATTCCTTTAATTTCTTTCTCGATTCTTATTGATGAGGCTAGCATTTCTAATACAATGTTGAATAATAATGGTGATAGTGGGCAACCTTGCTTCACTCCAGATCTTACTGGGAAAGGTTCCAGTTTTTCCCTATTGCATATGATGCTTACTGACGGTTTTAAATATATGCTCCTGACTATTTTAAGGAAAAGTCCATTTATTTCTATACTCTCAAGTGTTTTTATTAGGAATGGATGTTGGATTTTATCAAATGCTTTTTCTGCATCTATTGAGATGATCATATGGTTTTTGTTAGTTTGGTTATTGATATAGTCAATTATGCTAATAGTTTTCCTAATATTGAACCAGCCCTGCATTCCTGGTATAAATCCTACTTGGTCATAGTGTATTATCCTGGGGATGATTTTCTGTAATCTTTTTGCTAATATTTTATTTAAGATTTTAGCATAAATATTCATTAGGGAGATTGGTCTATAATTTTCTTTCTCTGTTTTCAGCCTACCTGGTTTAGGTATCAGTACCATGTCTGTGTCATAAAAGGCATTTGGTAGGACTCCTTCAATCCCTATTTTTCCAAATAGTTTATATAGCATTAGAGTTAATTGTTCTTTAAATGTTTGGTAGAATTCACATGTAAATCCATCTGGTCCTGGGGATTTTTTCTTAGGGAGTTGGTTAATAGCTTGTTCTATTTCTTTTTCTAAGATGGGACTGTTTAGAATATTTACTTCTTCCTCTGTTAATCTGGGCAAGCTATATTTTTGAAGGTATTCTTCCATTTCATTTAAGTTGTCAAATTTATTGGCATAAAGTTGGACAAAGTAACTCCTAATTATTGCTCTAATTTCCTCTTTGTTAGTGGCTAATTCTCCCTTTTCATTTTTAAGACTAACAGTTTGATTTTCCTCTTTCCTTTTTTTAATCAAATTTACTAAGGGTTTGTCTATTTTGTTGGTTTTTTCATAGAATCAACTCTTAGTTTTATTAATTCAATAGTTTTTTTTTTTACTTTCAATTTTATTGATCTCTCCTTTTATTTTTAGAATTTCAATTTTAGTGTTTGACTGGGGGTTTTTAATTTGTTGCTTTTCTAGCATTTTTAATTGCAAGCTCAATTCATTGACCTTCTCTTTCTCTATTTTATGCAAGTAGGTCTCTAGAGATATGAAATTTCCCCTTATTACCACTTTGGCTACATCTCATACATTTTGGTATGATATCTCATTATTGTCGTTTTCTTGGTTGAAGTTATTAATTATGTCTATGATTTGCTGTTTCACCCAATCATTCTTTAGTATGAGATTATTTAGTTTCCAATTATTTTTTGGTCTACTTTCCCATGGCTTTTTGTTGAATGTAATTTTCATTGCATCCTGGTCTGAAAAGGATGCATTTACTATTTTTGCCTTACTGCATTTGAGTTTGAGGTTTTTATGTCCTAATATATGCTCAATTTTTGTATAGGTTCCATGAACTGCTGAAAAGAAAGTATACTCCTTTCTGTCTCCATTTCATTTTCTCCAGAGATCTATCCTATCTAACTTTTCTAGTATTCTATTTACCTCTTTGACTTCTTTCTTATTTATTTTGTGGTTTGATTTATTTAATTCTGAGAGTGCAAGGTTGAGATTTCCCACTATTATAGTTTTGCTGTCTATTTCTTCTTGCAGCTCTCTTAATTTCTCTTTTAAGAATTTAGATGCTACGCCACTTGGTGCATATATGTTTAATATTGATATTGCTTCATTATCTATGCTACCCTTTACCAAGAGATGGTGCCCTTCTTTATCTCTTTTAATTAGATCAATTTTTGCTTTTGCTTGATCTGAGATCAGGATGGCTACCCCTACTCTTTTGACTTCACCTGAAGCTTAGTAGATTCTGCTCCAACCTTTTACCTTTACTCTGTATGTATCTCCCTGCTGTAGGTGTGTTTCCTGTAAACAACATATTGTAGAATTCTGGCTTTTAATCCATTCTGCTAACCGCTTCCTCTTTATGGGGGAGTTTACCCCGTTCACATTTATGGTTAAAATTACCAATTCTATATTACTTGCCATCTTGTTAGCCCCTGTTTATGCTTTTCTCCCTTCTTTCCCCCTTACTCCCCTTCCCAGTATTAAGCTTGTGAGCACCACTTGCTTCTCACACCCTTCCCTTTTTAGTATCCCTCCCCCCGCCTTAGAGTTCCTCCCCCTATCTTACCCCTTTCCCTCACAGTTTCCATATTCCCTTCCGCTTAATTTATTCCTTCCCTTTTCACTTTTCCCTTCTCACTTTTCAATGAGGTGGGAGATAAATTGAATATGTCTAAAATTTTTCTCTTAAAGCCAGTTCTGATGGCAGTAAGATACCCATTATATTCATCCCCCTCCATTCTTTCTCTCAGATATAATAGGTTTCCTTTGCCTCTTCCTGAGATGTAGTACCCCCCACTTTACCCTTTTTCTGGTACAATGTCCTTTCCACCTCTAATTTCTAGAACAAGGTATACATATATTCTTTATACATCTTTATAGCAGAAATATAGTTCCAAAGATTTCTTTTTACCTTTTTAGGTTTCTCTTGAGTTCTATATTTGTAGATCAAACTATTTGTTAAGTTCTATTTTTTTTCATCAAAAATAGGTGAAATTCGCTTATTTTGTTGAATGACCATCTTCTTCCCTGGAAAAAAGATGTTTATTCTGGCTGGGTAAGTTATTTTTGGTTGCATACCGAGTTCCTTAGTCTTTCAGAATATCATATTCCTGGCCCTTCGATCTTTTAATGTGGATGCTGCTAGATCCTGGGTAATCCTTATTGTGCCTCCTTTATATTTGAATTGGGTTTTTCTAGCTACTTGCAGTACTTTTTCCTTCGTCTGAGGATTCTGGCATTTGGCCATTATATTTCCTGGTGTTTTGATATTAGGATCCCTTTCAGTAGGTGATCGAAGAATTCTTTCAATGTCTATTTTACCCTCTGTTTCTATGACTTCTGGGCTTTTCTCTTTGATAATTTCCTGGAAAATAGTGTCCAGGCTCTTTTTATCAACATATTTTTCTGGGAGTCCAATAATTCTCAGATTGTCTCTCCTGGATCTATTTTCCAAGTCTGTAGTTTTCCCAAGAAGGTATTTCACATTTTTTTCCATTGTTTGATTTTTTTGTCTGATTCTTGTCTCCTCGAGTCATTCAGTTCCATTTGTTCAATTCTGATTTTCAATGAAGTATTTTCTTCACTCACTTTTTTTATATCTTTTTCTAATTGTCCAATTGAGTTTTTAAGTGAGTTGTTATTGTTTTCCATTTTGCCAATTTTATTTTTTAGAGAGCTATTTTCTGTTTCCAGTTCACTAATTCTATTTTTCAATGATTTGATTTCTTTATTCACTCTGTCTTTAAATGAGTGGAATGACTTCTCCAGACTCTCTTGCCAAGCCTCCCTTTCTTTTTCCCATTTTTCTTTCAGCTCTCTTATGAGAGCCTTTTTAATTTTTTCTATGAGATTCAGCACAGATGATCTCCTCCTTTGGGGATTCAGCTGGAGACAGTCTGTTTTTAGTCTCCTCAGGGTTTAGAGTCTGCTCTCTATCTGTGTAGAAGCTGTCAATGGTTAAGATCTGCTTAAATTTTTTGCTCATTTTGTCAGAGAAGAATCAAAGACAAACTAGCAAAGAAAAAAAGAAAAAAAAAAGGAATCCACTTTCTTTTTTGATCTGGGTAGTGTTACTGAGCTTCCTCTACAAACTGCGGGAGGCAGCAGAGAGGCCCTAACAGGACAGCGATGGCTGTGCTGCACCTGCGCTCTGAGACTCTGAGAACATGCTGAGACACTGTGGGGGAGGGGGAGCCAGGTCCTGAGAGACTCCAGCTGTTCGAGGTTGTATTCTTCACCCCCGTGTTTTTAGCTTCATTGCTTGTCTGCTGGCTTGCTGCCAGCTTACTATCCAATCCTGTAGCAAAGCTCTCCCTTCAGAGACAGCTGAGATCACACCCCACCCCCCTCCAGTCTGCTTGGCTGTGAACTGCCTGCGGGCTTTCACTGCCACTACCTGCCCTCAGCCTGCACCTGATCTAAAACCTTCCCCACCCTAGAGCAAAAACAGACCTTTCCTGGCGAATTGCAAGGATGTCTTCTCTTGGTAATTATTTGTGGGGTTTTTTTCAGTCAAGCATTAATTCAGAGGCTTGTCATGAAATGAATTCTGAGAGAAGACACGGAGCTTACACAGCTGTGTGCCTCCTCTCCGCCATCTTGGCCAGAAGTCCTCTCCCAATAACTTTAGAAAAAAAGGTAGAGAGGCCCCTTTTCTCAACTACTTAGTGTCAATGTTCCACCAAGATCTCTGTGAAACTGAAAATCACACATCTTTATTAATGGAAGTAGTTTGATTTATGATATTTAGTGAGGTCGAAGTTGTTACGGCTATTGAGTTATTTGATTCATTAGGTAATTGTTGTGTGGGTCAGGATTGAAATGGGGTGTCTTTATTGTCTGGTTGTGGGAGGTGAGCAATGGCATTGATGGGTTGAATTTTGTTTATCACTATTTTAGTAGTTTTGGAAGTTATTTGAGGTCTTTAGTACATGATTAATAGTATTGGTGCTATAGAGATTATAAAGGATAAGAAGTAAGATTTAATAAGTCCCTTTTGGGTAGAAGCAGTAGTTGATGCTACGGAACTATGAAAATTGGCTGACTTTTTGGTCCTGTTTTCTCATATCAGTTTGTGTCAATTAATATGGTAGCAATGTGTTGGCCTATTTGAAGACTTGCTAGAGGGTTTAGTCGGTGGAAGATATGTGTAAAATACCCTAGTATGTTTGAGAAGTTATGTGTATGAATTAGGGGTTTTATTGGTATATTGTTTGTTAGCATGTTAAGTTCTATGGCGATTAGAATTCCTAACACGGTTACAATTAGGGCTGAGAGTTTTGTTAAGATAGGCATGGTTATTGGGATTATAGTGGTAGGAGGAATGTTTGATGTTAGTAGGAATCCTGCGAGGATACTTCTGAGGGCTAATCGTATAATTGGGTTGATTAGGTTTCAGTTGTTTTCATTTAGTGGTGATATAGGGAGGAATCAGGGTTCTTTTAGGAAGGCAAAGTGGACTACTCGTATGCTGTAAACAGCTATGAGCATTGTGGCAACTATAGTCATGCATAGGGCTCAGGTGTTTACGTGAGATGTGTTTATGGCTTCGATAATTGAATCCTTTGAGTAGAACCCGGCTAGGAAAGGTGTACCTATGAGGGCAATACTACCTAAGATAATTGCTGATAAGGTAATGGGGAGAAGAAGTATGAGCAGGCCCCCTATTTTGCGAATATCTTGTTCATCACTAAGACTGTGAATAATAGAGCTGGAGCATAGGAAAAGCATTGCTTTAAAGAAGGCATGGGTGCAGATGTGTAGGAATGCTGGGTGGGGTTGGTTAAGGCCAGTGTTACTATCATTAAGCCCAGTTGGTTGGATGTGGAGAAGGCTACGATTTTTTTAATGTTGTTTTGGGTGATGGCACAGATAGTGGTAAATAAGGTTGTGATGCTTTCTAAGCATAGTATGGTAAATAGTTTCACTGCATCAGCAAATGGTTGCAGGAGACCATAGGGACCAATGATGTTTGGTCCTTTTCAGAATTGCATATAGCCTAAGACATTTCCTTCGATAAGTGTTAGGAAGGCAACTGCTAGGAGAATGGGGATAATATAAAGTAAAAAGGTGAGTGTGAACATTTGTTAAGAAGAGGATTTGAATCTCTGGTAGAAGTTCAAGTGGGCTCTGTGTGTCTTCTGTGTAATTTTGTTACTAACTTATTAAACTGAACATATTTTAGTTTCTTATATGATGCTCTCTCCTGCTCTTACTATCTTAAACTATTTTTTCAATGATGATTTTTAAGTACACAAAAAAACATAAAGAAGAAAAAATTGTAAAAGCCATTTAATTCAATACACTCATTTTGCAAATAAAAGAACTGAAAGCCAGAAAGGTAACAATGATGTGCTTAAGATCACTTAGATGATAAATAACCAAGCTAAGATTTAAACCCAACGTTTGATTCTCTGACTCTAAATCTAGAGTTCATTCTAAGTGCAGTTTTCCCTGGACAATGGATTTGGGGAAGATCTCAACCCTCTGTTTTAATGGACTGTGCTGCCTTGAAAATTAGGCACATAGAGCCGCCCAGCGACTTATGTTGGCAAGGCCTGGCAAAGACAGCAAAGTGAGAAAAATACAATTGACAAATAACCATATTTCCTCCCTTTCCATACCTATATGTTTCTCCTCTCAGTGCTGCTCTTAATTTTAATTTAAACCTAACATCACTGACATAAGTGTCAGAGGGAGAAGGGAGATACACATCACCATCATAAAGATGACCCAGGGTCCTGGGATGGGAGGAAACAGCTTCATACAGATTTAGGTGCTTGCTCTGGGCCCAGGATAGTAAGGACTAGGTGACCAAATGTGTAAAAGGATTTGTAACTGGGGATGGGACAATGGAGTGAGGAGAGGGAGATTAAACCAAAGGCTGATGCTACCTGCTTCACAATCTTTCTCCTTACCTTAAAAAAAATCTGTATAGCATTCTAAGATGAACTATTCCCTTCTCCTCCAGAAATACTGCTGGTCTTTTTATTCACCTATTTGCTGACATGGCTGAGTTTGAGGTCTGATGAGCTCCCAGCATGAGGCATCTAACTCACAGGCTTTACTCTCAAGATGAGTTTTGTAAACTCCAACAAATATAATTGATTAATTACACACAGCTTATGAGGCATCATTTTCACATATTTACAAAAAGAGAAAGAGACATTATCTAGTCCTGAGTAAGGATGTAGGACTGGGCTCCCTTGAGAGAAAAAATAAATACTTCCCTCAGGATGATTCTCAAGCAGAACAGATTTTATGAGATGAAAAGTTCATTTTCCTATGGGAAATGGTCTTTTACACACCTGGAGGGCTTTTACACTGGATTCAAAGGAAAGCAGAAGCCCACTATTCAAATGTTTAAGTTTGAGAAAATTGAATATATTAGCTTGATTTCCTTCTCCTAGGCAGCCAGTGAACATGTGGTATATGATTGTGATGAAATACTACTGTGCTAATAGGAAATGTTGAGTTTAATGATTTTAGAAAAACAAAAAGCAATTGAATGAAATAATGAAGAGCTAAATGAACACAACCAAGAGAACATTGCATACAGTAATAACAATATTGTTATAAGAATGACTTTGAAAGAATAAGTTCCTTTGACTATTACAAAAACACAAATTAACTATAAAGGGCATATGAAGAAAGAAACTGTCTACATACAGAGAAAGAACTGATTAATAGAAGTACATATAGAATAATATATATGTAGATATATAATACATATGTCTATCTATATGTGTGTATATATGTATATGTATGTGTGTGCATACATTCACACACATACCTATTTGTGTCTAAAAGTAACCATTTTTGAGAAGGGGAAGAAAGACAAAAATAAGAAATTTACATGACAATTTTGTTGTATATTTAAAAGGAATAACAAATTGTAAATAGTAGATTTGTAGTTTCATATGCAATCATCTTTTTGTATTGCAGTATGTTATGGAAATCTTTGTTTTATTCCATACATTAAAAAGAAGATATATTTAAAATAAGAAAAAATGAACATGCTGCTGATGAATTTCATGGTTTCCTGAATCCTTAAATGGGTGCTATATGAAAACAGTTCCTACCCTCAATTCACTAAGGTAGTCCTACTGCTACTGATTGATTATCCAGGATTTTCTCTTTTGATTGATGATCTCCAGTAGATCCCTAGGATACTATTCTCTTGAAAATGCATAGATGATCCAAAAGATGTTCCTTCTAGTAAAGCAGGAGATAGAGATGTCAGAGGAGAGTGGTTGTCCTTCTCTGCTATCCCACTTCTCTCTACCCTTTCCCTGTTTTTCACTTGCTTTATTTCAATGAATATTTATTAAATGCCCACTATATGCAATGTACTATGCTAAGCATAATGGATATAAAAACAAAAGGAGTTTTTCTATTCAAGGAGCTTTTACTCTACAAGAAACTGATCAATTGAATTTTTTACAACTCAGATTATGTAGATCTGTAAAATAAGAGGGTTGGACAGAAGGTAACTTCCAGCTCTTAGTACTGTGATTCTAGGAACCAACATCACTGCCCCATGTTCTTTATGTGAGGACCATGGAGCAGGCAAAGAGGATATCATGTCTTTCCTTTAAATCCAGGTCATCCTCCAAAGGGATCACTCTCAACGGTACTCAGTTCAATCATATATGAAAGAAGGGAGTCTCAATTTCAAGATGCTGCAGGAAGACCACCGGGCTGAGAGCAAGTAAGGAGAATCAAATTTGGCTCTCCAGTAGCTAAATCAGTTGTGGTCCCATTGGTGAATGTGAACTTGGGAGGAACAGAAAAACAACTGTGTGTGTGTGTGTGTGTGTGTGTGTGTGTGTGTATGTGTGTGTTTAGAAAGTGTTTTCACAGATTATTGTAAGCACTTTCCTGAAATTTGGGTCAATGATGATGTAGTGTATTCTTTGTACACAGCAGCACATAACTAGAATCCTGAAACATTTCCCCAAAAAGAGGTCAAAGTTTATTCCAGGTCCCAACTCATCAATTCTCTCTCAAGGCTGGTTCAGTAACTGATACCCTCTAAGGACTATGAGACTGAACCCAAGGGGATAGAGTTTAATTCCAATATTAGAGTACTGAAACATAAAGACAAGATCCTGAGGCTTTAGACATTATCTATGCAATGAGCAGGATTAAAATAAATGCCCAAGATAGGCTGTTGTTGGTACCTTGAGGCTCTGCTTCAAGAATAGGTATCTCATATTTCATTTAGTTTAGAAGAATAAATGTTGATTGAATATCTGTGGGAGCCAGCATGAAGGATGGGATATGTACACATACACACGCAGAGTATAGAGAATTAAACAGCATTTTCGAGATCATTCAGTCCTAGCCCCCTCATCATTTAAAGGAAAGGCTTCAGGTCAAGAAAGGGGAAATGGCTTGCCTATAGCCAAACACCAAAAGAGCTGGGATTCAACTGTCAGGTCTTTATATTTCATATAAAATAATCTTTCCATAATACCCCATGACTTTAAATTAGTAAAGTACAATTCCTGCCCTTCAAAATTCTGTAATCCTAAGAGGAGATAAGAAACATCAGTTTCTTCATCTGTAAAATGAAGGAACTAGACCAGATGTTCTAAGGTCCCCCTTGACTTTACGATCCATGACCTTTTGACAAACAACTGTGAGTAAGACAAAATTAGATCAATGCTATAGAAGAGCTACAAAGTATTCTCTGGGGCCCTGGAGGAAGTCTTGAGCTCATCCTCAGAAAGATGATGTAATCATTTTGGCTTTGGTAACAGGATTTGCAATTCCTGAATATATGTATTGTCTGTATAGAAAATAGAATTATTGGTCTGCCCAAACCACCCATTAAGGGGGAATTAATTGGACATAATGACCCAAATCCTGAGCTCTAGAGGAGGGGCTGAGGTCAGCTACTGAAATTACCCTTTTCCCTAACTTCTTGCTTTTCAAGAGAGCATTCTGGGAAGAGAAGCAACTCTTCTAACCTCTCAGATAATGTCTCTGCCATCACTAGCAATTGGAGCAATTGAATAAACTGGCAATTAATAATGAATTCCTTTTCTGTCTCTCCCCACTCACATCCATTTCTTGAGATCAATAAACTTCCACAAATATTTTTGAAAGTATCTATCTACTATGTGTTAAACACTGGAGATTGAGATCCAAAGGTGAAGGGGAAAAATGACATGATTCACATGCTTATAGAACTTACAATATAGTTAGAATCCTGGAATCTGAGATTTGTGAGGGATATCGTTGGTCACATTGTCCAAGCCACATCGAAATGGAATCCTCTGGATTATGTACTGACGAGTGGTTATCCCTTCTCTCCTTAAAGGCTTCAAGTAAGGAGGAACCTCCCATCTCTCAAAAAACACTGTCCTAGTTGCTGTCCTGTTGGCATTCTTCAGATGTTTAATGTCCTTCTTAAACCATGGTGACCATAGAAAGCAGCTTAAATAGATAGTATAAAATTTGCAAATAGCTACTTGCACATAGTAGGCATTCAATAAATGTTTCTTGCTTGCTTGCTTGAATACAAAATAACACAATTACATCTTAAAAGAGTCTTTATTATAGTGCCTGGTACATACTAGACACTTAATATATACTTGTTGACTTGATTTGAGTCAAGAATGATGTAAATTTTATAAAGATTATATCACCTCATACTGTCCTTTACTTCTCTGTGTACAACTAAATCTCCCCAATAGAATAAAAGCTTTTTGAGGACTCCTAGTACTTGCACTAAAGCCTGGTTCCAGCTGTCTTCCAAGAGAATATTCTCTCTTGTGCTTCTTCATCTGTGAAGTAAAACATTTGGACAAGGTAAACTTTAGACTCCCTTTCAGTACTAACCTATGATTTATTCATTAGATTAAATGGAAGAACATGTAAATTGTGTTGTAGACCTTAAAGTGCTATATAAATGCTAGCTATTATTATCTCTTCATTCATTCGTTCATTTATTCATTTATTCCTTCACTTTCATAGGTGTTCCCTATATGACTATATGGGATAGGTGCTAAGGGAACAACAATGATCAATGAGAGAAAGTCAGTGCTTTCAAGGAATATATCCTCTAGCATGTCTAGGAATCCCTTTTATAGCACTGTTGACAGGCAGTGATCAAACCTCCAATTGCACATATCTAGTGACAGGGAGCTCATTGCCTCTTGAGGAAGTTAATCCTTTTCCATACATCATTTAAGAGAAACATTTCTTACACTGACCTGACCTCTGCCTTCCCATAATTCTAATTGTTCTAGTTCTGTTCTCTAGAGACACACAGGAGAAGCAATTTTTCATGACAGCCTTTCAAGTATTTGAAGGCAACTGGTATGTTCTCTTTATCTCCACCTCAATCTAATCCCTGCTCCTCACCCCACTCCCATTTTTGGATTCTGAGGGTTGGTGCCCTTTACCAGAGAGAACAACTATCTGGAATTAATACTTGTCTGGTCTCTCTCTCATTGAGGTTTGGATGTAACTATCCTCTTAAATGTTTTCAGGTGGGTGGAATGATAATCCTTAAATTCATTTGCTCAATGCATACCCATGACAAGGAAACAGAATAATTACACTAATTACAACCTGTGGACTGTTTGATTTCCCTGTTGTCACTTTGTTGCATGAGCATCACTAGAGTTCCCTCTTGTTCCTTGTTTGTGGGAATAACATGTTCTTTGACTGTGAAAACAGAATCTTGTTACAAACTATCCTATCAGATGGTGAATAATGGGAATAATACATTCCTCTCATTATATCCTCTGCTGGGAAGGTGGCCAGGCAGCCAAACATTGCTCCCCAACATTCCATTGACCTTGACATGTGATGTTTTGGATGCTGCTAACCCTTCTTTGTCCTCTCTTTCTTTATCTGTAAAACTGGATAGATCTGTGAACTTGAAATGAAAATTTATTCACGCATCCTGAGGGATCTATGCACTTGATCTCTAACATTTCTTTCATCCTAACCTATTCAGAGATCGTGGATCTCCTACCCAGCCCATGAAGAATTAATTCATCAAGACTTTCTAGGATATAAGATATCCAAATGCTTTAAATTTTGTAAAGGAAAAGTGTCCATTATTGTTAATGGAGCTAACATCTCCATTTAGGAGATCCTAAATCTTTCCTAAATGACTTTAAAAGATTATTAAGCATTTTTAGGTGCCCTTTGTATATCTAAATCCTATTTAGCCTTTAAAGACCAGATTAAATTTGCTCTCTTACACAGAGTCTTCATGATCACATTGTTCTAGACACATTTTCTCCCTTCTTTGGATTCTCATTTCACTGACAGTAAATAATTTATGATTTAACAATTGTCCTCTACCTATGTCTTGCATGGTGACTCCCATTTCCTGACCAAGAGTGTAATCAATTAATGAATCAATTTTTGTTGTTGTCATTGAGTTATTTTGGTCATGTCAAAATTTGTGACCCCATATAGGGTTTTCTTGCCAACAATACTGGAGTGGCTTGTGATTTCCTTTTCCAGCTCATTTGACAGATAAGGAAACTAAGACAAACAGGGCTAAGTGATTTGTGCAGAGTCATATAGATAGTAAGTAAGTCATATTGATAGTAAGTAAGAGGATTCTTCCTGACTCCAGACCTGGTATTCTATCCACTGTAGCACCTAGCTGCCTCAATAAATCAACACATATAAGTATTTACTATATTCCTGGTGCTAAAAGTATACAAAAAAGAAAATAAAACAATTTCTGCCCCTAAGGAGTTTACATTTGCATTTTGTCTTGCAAATATATAAAAACTCTTCCTACTAATGGAAGCTCACATGTTCTCTTGGATTTACAGGCTTAAAGAGTTGTCTAGAGAACAGAAAAGCTAGGCAATTTGTCATGGCCAATATTTGTCAGAGGCAGAACTCAAATTCAGATATTCCTGACTTCTCTACCCAACACACCATGCTATGTTTTATTAAACAAAGTATACAGAATGCCCAAAAAGTCTTGGAGGAGATGGTTCAGGAGGATTTGACTGCAGGATGAATAGAAAGTATTAGTGCTCCTAATGTTACTATATGACAAGGTAGACAGCAAAAAAGTCCTTAGAATGCATCAGTCAATTATATGAGAATGTCTGAGTATCTGGAGGATGCAGTGGCAGGACAGATAGTAAGTTTCTGATGTTCTCCCTCTTATCAAAAGAATTGTGGTAAGTGATTCCATGCTTATCCAGGAAGTTTAGCTATGTCTGTCCAATGGCAAGTGTTGGGAGGTGATGTGAAGAACAGAGTGATCTTGTCAACTACCATAAAGGAGAGAAGTAGGAATGAAGTTCAGGGTGAAGAGGGACTCTGAGTTCCCTCTTGTATAACTAAGGATAGATGGTTATTGTCCACCTAGGAGAAGGGAAACGGGTAGCTGTAGTAGGGAGGAGTTTTGGAAGAAGGGCATTCTATAGTACTTATTCTGATGGAACCTTGATATCCAATAGGATCTTGGAGATGTGGACTGTTAAGTGACTTGCCATGTTCATGAAAACTAATATATTAGATGTAGTATTCAAACTCAGGTTTTCTTGATTCCAAAATCAATTCTCAGTCCCCTCTGCTGACTGGTAGTTGCCCTAGTTTCCCATTACATCTAGATTCAGCTCCAACAAAGTTTTACTGTCTTCGGTACCATGTTTGTTCCACATATCCCTTCCCATCTCCCACCTCCCATCTCCTAGTTCTGGAATCAATCAAATCAACTTTTTGTTGCTCATTAATCTATTCTAATGTGATCCCACTTACAGTCTTTTCAAGCCAAAAGATCTTCTGGCCACCTCTCCCCTCTATGGGCTGTTTATTCCTATTAGCATATTAACTTCTTGAAAGCAGGGATTATCTTTGCTTTTATATTTGAGCCCTCAGTGTTTTTCACAATGTTTGACACACAATAAGTGATTGAAAAATTGTGGTCTTGTTGTTCATGCCTCCCTTCATCACTTTTAAGATATAAGTTGGTTCCTCATTGGTACTGACAGCTTTTGAAAGTTGCAGAAAGTCCTATAAAAACAGCACAGGTTTAGGACAGATTGTCATTCAGAGATAAGGGTAAAGGAAACATAATCATATTATTAAAAATACAAACAATTTCAAAAATCCTAGTATGTTTACTTCAGACCAAGTGTCATCATTATTCATCCCCTCCACTCCAGCCTGATTCTGACTCCTGCAGGGATGTCTTCTGCTGTCCAGCAGCAGATGGTGCTGACAATCTTAGAAAAGTGACTGGTCCTCAAGGATTCCTGTTTTGGTTTCCAGGATAAAGATGGAGTCCCTAGCTGGTGACTCTCTCTAAAGTCTTAGCTTTCTTTGACATTGGCTTCCCAGTTTTCACTGGTATCCTCAGTCTGCCAATCCATCTCCCCAAAGATGCAGCTAAAGCAGCTTGTTAAAATTTATGAACATTCTCTATTGCAGGAAGAAAGGAAAATTCTGTGATATTAGGATATCAGTCAGCCTGTCTCAGGTATCTCCTTTCTCTTTCTCCTTTAAGCCAAACTGATATTCCGAAAGCACAAGTGTGATCATGTCATTTCCTCTTTGAGACCTATATTTTCTGAAGAATAAAATAAAACATTTTTTTTTTGCTTATCATTTATAACCTTTCAAAATCTCACCATATAGTAAATCTTTTCTAGTCTGTGGATATTAATCTTTTCCCTTTTGCTATGTTTGAGCCAAAGAATCTACTTGACCTCTCCCCTCTGCATGACATCCTTTATCCTTCCTCTGTCACTTTGCACAGGCTTAAATATATGTTTAAATATAATCTCTCTTCACTTCTGCCTCACGAAATCCCTAGCTTTCTCCAAAGCTCAGATCAATTATTTCTCTCACAGGAGGACTGTCTTGACCCACCAATTGCTAAGGTCCCCTCCAAAACTTCTTGATTCCTTTTGCAATTATTTTTTTTATTTAATTATGTATATGATGCTTCCTTAAAGTAGGAAATTAGCTCCTTGAAGTCAAAATCCCTTTCACTTTCTCCCCTTTATATTCCCAGTGTTTAGCAGGGCTTATCTCATATTTGGAGCTCAATAAATAATTGTTAAATGAATAGATTAAATTATTGCACTTGCTAAAGCATTCCCTTCCCTCCCAACACATATTCTCTCCACTATCCTGAAAATTGACTTCTCTGGACCAGAGGAAAATCTTTCCTGCAAGGCTATCTTTCAAAATTGTGAAACAGAAAAAATGTATTTTCAGAATCTCTCTGTCCTGTTCTCCTTAGTCATTTTCTTCCTTTTCTTTCATAACTCGTTCATCTCAGGTCATAGGATCATAGACTCAGAACTGAGGACCCCAGAGCTCTTTCTTCTCTACCACTGCCTCGCTTATCCTATGCTTCTTTGCCTGTCCAAAACCAGCCCCCTCCCTATGGCTGCTCAGTTCAGTCTGCCCTTTTAGGTAATGCCCATAGGCCTGGAACTTTCTCTCTTTCTCTCACAACTTACTCTGGCCTGTGTCCCATCTCTGCTGGATGATTAGCTAACCTAATAGACTATTATTTCCTGCTAAAGGTATTAGTGGTCAGAAATAGCTTCATGTGTTCCTCTTCTTAGATAACACCTGCATTTTAACTAGGGCCTTCAATGCTCTAATTCAAAAGAGTAAATAACATAGTAACTCCAGGCACCGTGGCAGACAGGCAAAAGGAGATATTTTTGGCTGGGGGTGGGAAGACATTCAGCTCCCTGCAAAGCACACCATGTGAACAGCTGCCTACTCTGCCCAATTCTGTAGCCAGCTCTGCTTCCCTAATACAGACAAACTCGGGACGTTCAGGATACATGGCCATTTTCCATTCCACAGCTTGAGCCTTTTTCATAACTTGAGTCTAACAAACCAAAATGTAGAGATAAAGGTCACTGATTCAAATCTGTTACCCTCTTTTTAGCAGGGCTGAGATGAGCCCCAAGCTGTACTCAGAATTAAGAAAGCCAGAGTTCGAATTCTGCCTCTGATACTTACAAACTATAAGACTGGGGGCAATCTGCATCAGTTTACTTATCTGTAAAATGATGGGCTTGGGCTTGATGCCTTCTAACTTCTCTTCCAACTCTAAATTAGTGATTTTTTTCCTTTTCCATGATTTAATTCTT
Organism: Antechinus flavipes; assembly: GCF_016432865.1. NCBI lineage: Eukaryota > Metazoa > Chordata > Mammalia > Dasyuromorphia > Dasyuridae > Antechinus > Antechinus flavipes. The sequence continues at coordinate 423,169,285 of NC_067399.1, forward strand.
TAATTCATATCAATAATAATCATAGGAAATTAGATCAAAAAAAGATCTCAGAGATCATCTGGTTCAACTTCCCTTATTCACATATGAAAAAACTCCAACTCACATAGTAACTTTTCCAAAATCAAAGGGTCATGGCTAGTCCTAGAGACTGACTTGCTCCAAACCTGGGGCTCCCTCAGCCTTGAAACTACACTTTCCCTCAGGAATTGTTCTCATCCAGCTCTGGACCAAGGAAATTAAATGGCACTCTTGGTACTGCATTTAAACACCAAAGAATCAATGACATACAAACAAACTGCTGTGAGGGATTGATTTTTTCTTAAAGCATTTCTTCTTTCCTTCACTCTCAATATCTATAGTCCAGTGCTATGGTGACTGATGCTCATGATGGAGACCAAGGGGGATAAAGAGACCTGCAAGTATTCTCATCAAAGGGAGGACAGATTGTGCTGTGTTGTGTGTTTCATATGTTCTAAGACCATCAGTTAAAGGGAAATTACTGCTCTGAATCAGTGAAAGGAATTTCCCCACCAAAAGATTTCTGTGCTGTTAAAAGTATAGGACTGATAACCTCCCCTTGTCAGAAAGACATATATATTTATTTCATGCTTAGTGTATTGTATTTCCTAATAGTCTTCTGAAAATCAGTAGTTCGCAAGTACTAGAAACTCTCTCCTCATCACATTATATTCCTTGCCCTCAACCTGTTCCCCAGTCTTGCATTACTAGTGATTGGATGTCATTTATATCACAGCTCACTTCTGGGAAGGAAAAAAAGATGAGGAATTCTCTGCTAAAGCACAAGATGCTGTAGAGCCCAGAGGCAGCTCAAACATTAACATTGGATTTGCTTAGTCCTGAGAAAGGCATGCAAGCTGACATGTCCTTGAGCTGTGGGAGTAGGCAGGTTGAACCAGCTGTGCCCAGCTGTGCCCAGCTGTGCACACATTCCCAGTTCCAGGTTTTCCCCAGCTCAAGTGGTAGGGGGATTTCCTATTCAGCAAGTCTCTCCTGTGATGCAATCCAAGTCACTTCAGAGTCTGTCAGTAAACTTTCCACAGAGTGCAGAAGCCATTGTTGTGGAGAGATTTGCCTGGTTTTGATAAGAGCCAAGTCAATAAATCAATTAGATTAACTGAAAAGGAGAAAATATGAGCGAGAGGTTGTTGTTTCTTGTGTTTTTCGTGCAGCAGTCACCTCCCTTCTGACTCTAGTATTAATTGCTGCATTACCAATGCCATGTAAGACAGTCAGCAAAGACTGGGAAAGCTGCCGACTCCTCCCTCATTTCAGCTCTGCTCTGTTATTCTCTACTCTCAGTTTTGCTCTGGGCACCTTGAGTCTGGGAAGTTCTGTCCAGGGCACTGAGATCCCAAGCCCTGGGTGATGTGTACCTTAGTGGACTCAAGTAGGACAGGGAACAGAGAAAGGATACACAAATACTGTTCTGCAGCCTTCCCTGTTTGACTTGCAAAAAGCAAGCCTCATTGCAGAGATTGCTCGTGCTATTCCCTGAGCCCAAATCTACAGTTATCCCTTTTTGGAGGTGGGAGATTTTGCACTGCATCAAAGAGGAATTCAAGTCATTGAACAACTCAGTGTGTCTGTGTGCTCTTAGGGGGGAGCACTCCCAAATTTCAGCTACAAAAAAGAGCCTACCTCTTCTTCTACACCATGAGTGGCTGTTCCAAGAGATGCAAGCTTGGGATCGTGAAATTTGCCCAGACTGTCTTTAGGCTCGTCACTGGGACCCTCAACAAAGGTAGGGAGTGTGACTTACGTTTAATTGTGACCATTATATGCCTCAGTGCTTACCAGGATGGATGATTCCTAGCTCTGAGTGGAAATTTTCACTTTTCTACTTAAACCTCTATCTCCCAGGAAGAGGGGATGCTCCAGAGGATGGAGAAATGAAAGGGAAAGAAGTTGTCATGTCTCTTGATTCTGGTTTTGAACAAGCAGGGCTGAAGCAGGGATGCTTAGCCCCTGGTAATTGCTTCAAACTTTAGAATTAAGAGTTGGTGGTGTGAGGCTGATTGGTTACAGGCATTGAGAGGAAGCATTGTTTCTGGGTAGGGAGGGAGGAGAGTTAGACATGGATTGGCTTATTGTTAAGTTTCAAGAAGTTATTGATGGAATGCTGTTTTATTGTTGATGAAAGGTAAACTTTGGTTCGAGGTTAGTAGTTTTGCAGGGCTGGATGGGTGGGGAGAGGTAGAGAAGATGTCACAAAAGTAGCAAACAGAGGTGAAATATGCATTTGATGTTCAGTCATTTTTTAGTCCTGTCCAACTCTTCACGACCCCTTTTTAGGGTTTTCTTAGCAAAACTACTGGAGTAGTTTGCCATTTCTTTCTCTAGCTCACATTATAGATGACGAAACTGAGGCAAGCAAGGTTAGGGGACTTTCTCAGGGTCAGGGGACTTTCTCAGGATCACACAGCTAATGACTGTCTAAACCAGGATTTGAATACAGATTTTCTAGACTCTAGATCTGGCACTCTCTCCACTGTGCCACCTAGATGCCCTTAAATGTAGATTGTTCCCTGTGATTGTTGGGGAGACCATCTGTATTATACTTTGTAAACCTGATATAACTAATGCTTTCTCTATTAAATCTCTAACTTAGTAGGTTCCTGGTCTTGTTTAATAATCCTGTTTATGGGTGATTGCTTTTTTTCTATATCTTCCCATCAGTGGTCTGCCTTCCAACAGTTCCTTTGATAATTGTGGGAAGTAAGCTTGGGCAAAAAGCAGCTCCCAGACTTAATGCTTCAAGAAGTTCAGAGAAAAGTATTTGTCCTTGCCCAAACCATGCCATCCTGGTCCTCATCAACTGTCAGTTCAAACCTTATACATATTACTTGATCAGTGTGATTCTCAATGTTTTCCCTTAATCCCAGTTTGGGATATCAGGGGAAGGTGGTGTGATTCAGTGAAAGAGAAAGAAGCATTGTCTGCAGAGAAAATTCAAAGCAAGAGCAAAAATTTGATGTGGTTTTGTTGGTTTAAAAATGTTTTTAAATATTCATGCCCCCTATTAGAAGCAAAAGAATATTTTTGGGAGATGTATGATGCACTGAAGATTGCTGGCAGTCCAATGTAGCCAAGTCATGATTTTTTTTATTAGAGAATTTGAAGACCACTCATAGTTGTTATCAGATTCAATAACATGGCCTCAGAACTCAGCTGCAAGGTATGGTTGGCCAGCAGAAACTCATTAGTCCAAAACTGAGGGGGAGGAGTTGAGAAGAGGGAGAAGATAGAGGGATTGGATATTAATCTCATTTACCTTTTTTTGGAAACATGACTACTGTTTATAAACAGGGATAACCAGATTATTGGGATTCAAGCAGCTGGACCCCCCCCCCAAAAAAAAAAACAGCCAACAAGTGTTTCTTGGAAGATCACAGTGAGATGAAATTTTTCTACAAAGCATAGGGTAGGCTGGGTTGGGAAGACAAGTGGACTGTGCTTAAGACTGAAACCCTTCTGAACTCCAATAATGGTGGAATATTTGTCTCATTTTCTATTGGGTCACCAGCAAAGAATGGGTGAGGAGAATTTCCTTGACTCTGGGGCAACATAATATAATAAAAAGTTACATTTATGTAGCACTCTAAAAATTGCTAAGCATTCTACATACATTGTCTTATTTGAGCATCACCGTTGTACTGAACCTTTTTATCTTTTTAAAGATAAAGAAATTGACACTCAGAAGGGTCAGTTAACCATAGTCACACAATCAATAATTCTAGAGTTAATATGGACACAGGTTCTCTTGGTTTTTGGCCCAGTTATCCTACCCACTAGACAACATTCAACCTCATATCCAACTGGCCTTGAGAGATTAATGTGGGTAATGAAAATGTCACTGAACTGAGGGTCTAGATATCTGGCTTCTGCTACCAGCCCAATTGTTGATTACAGATCCTGAGCAAGTCACTTCTCTTTGGGTCTTGGTTTCATTTTCTGTAAAATGAGAAAACTAACTACCTTACAAAGTTATTGCAATGTTGAAGTGAGCTGATGAATGTGGAAAACCTGCAGCATATAAAGTACTGCACTGGTAGAAAAAGAGACTATCCTTTCCTCTTCCTCCCTTCTCACCAATCACCCCACACACATACACACACATACACACTACCCTTATTTCCTTGAAAAAAATTCTGGTCTGTATAAAACCCAATTTCAGCCTGTAATCATAATTTTATGTACTATCCACACAGTTTAAGCTTCCTTCACTTCCCCAAGAGCAGCATAAAGCTTCCCTGCTGGACAGCTCAGGCTGAAGGGTATTCCTGCTGTTGTTGCTACAAGGCAAGAAAGACAAATCCTTCCCACTTTTAGGAACTGCCTTTTTCCTTTCCTCAAGCCTCCTTAGAGATGATGGGCTCATTGCAGAGTTCATTGCATAGGTTTCAATCACATCTCTGAGGCAAGAAAGGACCAACTAGATGTGTTATACAATCGGTAGGAATCCCAGGGACTGAGAAAATGCCTTCTGCCTAGAATTAATACTTTGTCTTAAGCTTTTCTTTTTGCTGATGATGAGCCCAGGGTCTCTGCTTTCATCATTGGGTTGACTCCATGGGAATGATGTCTCCTGAACTCTAATGCTATGGAATAGTGGTAGAGCTCTAAATTTTTGTGGCTGAATGAGGAGCTGCCCTAAGCAGGGAATAAAAGACAGAGTGAGTGGGATTAACTAGACAAATAACTATCCATGTTCACTCCTTCCTCAGCAAGGTTCTGGGCTCCTGATCTCTTAAATAAGATAGCAACAGGAAAGATAAGAATACATAAAGGGCCTGCTATCTGTCCCTTGGGTATCTATTCATTGAAGCATTAACATTGTAACTGTGTTTCTATATGTTATATCTCTAACATATATATTTATATGTATTTGTTATCTGTCCTTTGGATGAAATGCCTGCCCATTGAAGCATTAATACTGTATTTTTCTCTACATGGTCTACACAAACTATATATATATATATATATATATATATATATATATATATATAAATATATATATATATATATATATATATATATATATAGTGTGTGTGTGTGTGTGTGTTTCTATGGGTTACACATACAAACATATACTTATATATACACATAAAAGTTTAAGGTTACACTAAGACTTTGGGAATTCCCTGTATATTCACATGAACACATACAAAAGTACATATAGACACATGTATGCACATATGTAGATGTTTTCCTTTTAGAGAAACACTATTTTCCTTTCAAAATAATCTGTTTAGTTATATATATATATTATATTGGGAAGAGAGGTGAAGTTCATGTTTGTAACAATAAGAAATTTGAAAGATATTAAATATTCTGATGAGCCATGCTTCTGTGAAGCTTCCTCAGGACCCCGAGGAGAGTTTGGGACCTAGAAAAAGCCCACAATATTTTTACCTCAGCTCCTGAACACACTAAAAGCAATTTTGTTTATAAACAAAATATAAACAGCAAGAGTAGTGGCTTTGTGGGGGAGAAAAGGAGCACTGATCTGGGGATAGAAAGCCTACGTTCAAATCCTACCTCTGATACTTGGCCCTATGATCACATGGACTCTGAGTCTCTATTAAGTTTCTTTATCTCTAAAATATGGATCATAATATTCATATTATCTGTCTTTTAAAATTATTATAAGAAAAGTACTTTGCAACTTTAAAATGATATATCAAACTGAAGTTTTACTATGAATTCCCAAGAAATGGGCCAATAATTAGTTACCTATGAGAAGTTGTTCTCTAGTCCAGTTTTATTTCAAAAGAGGATGTCAAATAGACTCAAAGGATCATAGATTCAGATTTAGAATGAGGCTTCAAGACCATGGAGACCAAGTCTGTCCTTTTAGAGAGAAGGAACTGAGACCCAGAGAGGTGCTTTACAGCTAAGCTCTAAAAATTTGAACATAGGCCTTCTGGTAGTTCTCTGACTCCTCATTGGATGCTTTTTCCATTCTATCATACTTCCTACTTATTAAATTTTCTTAGTGTGGATTAGTGATATTTGGCAGAGAGAATATTTTGATAGGAAGCCAAGGGGTGGATGGCTGACAAGGCTGTGCTTAGGTAGGGCAGATCAAGGTGGAATTATCAAATGGTTGCAGGAGAATAGTACATGAGTCTCAAATCATTATTATCATCATCCAGAAACCTTCACTTATTTCTTTATTAATATCACCCAAGACAGAGTTCAGCCATCAGGAGTTTCCAAGCTGAGTCAATTTATTGCATCTTGCATATAGTTGTAGGTTTGCCCAAATACAGCAGACCAGGACCTCTGATTTTCAGCTTATCTCTGGTGCAGGAGCATAAATTACCATTGATGACAACGGACTTTGAATCCTGTTTAAAACTTTGCTTAAAGCTTTAACTATCACCTCATTCTAAATTCAGTTCATTAAATATTTATTGATTATTATGTGCAAGATGCAAATGAAAAAGGACATAATATCCTTGACCTGAGAATAACTGAATGGCACTGTTGGAATGCCAGATGCAGTTCCAAAGTTATGGGTTCAAATCCTGCCTCAGATATTTATTAGTGATGTGAATGAACATATCACTTAATCTCTGGGTCTGTTTCTCATCTGCAAAAATTGCAATACCTAGCTTATAGGATTAGATTCAAAAAATATTTTATTTTACTCCATTTTTTTTAGAACCCATCAGTTGTTTCTTATTGCCCATTCAGCAAGTTTGAATGCACTTTCAAGGTTTTCCTCTATCTGGTGCTACTCTGTCTTGTTAACTTTATTTCATATTATTCATCTTCATATATTCTGTGCTCATCAAACTGGAGTCCATGTCATGTCCCTATAAACATCCTTTACTTTCCTACCTTTGAGTCCCACACCTACTCAAACTGTGCTTAGAAATGCTAATCCCTCCAAGTAAGTAGTGAATTTCTCCCCATCCTTTGAAGTCCAACTCAAATGTCAATTCCTCCAGGAAGTCCCATTTGACAATGGCCTCTCTCCTCTTGGATCTATCTTTTGTCTGGATATTCCTCAGTATTACATGGGTTTTCTCCTTACTCTGGCCAATCACATCTACTCTATAGCTTGGTAAATGATATGTGACCCAAGATATCCATCATCTGATATCCAGTCCTTTTGGCACTTTGTTTAGCTTAACCTAGTTCATGGATCCCCGGTTGAAACTCTTCCAACTTGGAAGAGATTGCCAGAGCCCTTGCTGGTTCAGTCTTCCATATTCTCTATTTTAAGATATTTTGCATCAGAGTAAAACTTCAGCTGATATTTGTCACATTTTATTTTGTCTTATATTCGTTATGTTTATCTTCCTCCTACTAAGCTGTAAATATATCTTGTTGGGTAGAGAATTGGAATTGAGAGTGAGGAAGATCTGGGTTTACTTCTGTCTTCAGATACTTTACTCTTTGTGACCATGGACAAATGACACAATCTCTCTTGGTCTCAGTGACATGATCAAAAAGTGAGAAGTTTGGACTAGATGATCTCTCAAGCCCTTTTCAACTGGAAAGCTATGTCAATACTTATTTAAATTTTGCAATCCCCCCAGCACCTCGCATAGTGCTCAGCACACTGGAGATGATGAATAAATATTGTTATTATTATCTGTTGAACTCTCCTAATCATAAAGAAGAAGTGAGTGTTAAAACTTGGGGGAGGGAAGGAGTCAGTGGAATTGGACCATTGAGGTTATCATATTGAAATCCCTTAAACCAAAGAATTCTCACCTCAATAAAAGATCCCATGAACCTCCATTTTTCTTCCCATGACCTGTCTCCTACTTCCTCATGGCTGACTTGCTTCACAACTGCATAAAAGTTGAAAGAGAACTCCCTTTTATACATTCCATATAGTTCTGTACCTTCAATAGGAGTTGCTGAGTAGGGCTTGGGCTACCAGATAAGAAGGGCTCATGGGAATACCCCTATGTGTCATATCATGATGGGCCAAAACATCTGAAATCAGTATCCCTAACATCTCAGTTCTTTCACAGATTTTTTAAAATGAAGATTTTTGCACACAAACCATTTGGTATACTATGCTGACTCTTGAATCTATGCTTTGGCATTGGCTGTCCCCTATACTTGGAATGTACTCCCTTCTTATCTTAGAATGAAGCATTTCCTTTAAGACTCAGCTTAAATATTAACTTCTGCCATAGGCTTCCTCTTCCTCTTTCTCTCCACCACTAATAATAAGAATTATTATAATAATAACAGCTATTATTTGCATAGCATTTTAAGATTTTCAGAGAGCTTTATAAATGTTTTCTTTACAAAACTCTGGAAGGAAAATGGTATTATTATTCCCATTTTACAGATGAGGGTAAGTGACTCACTTAAGGTCATAAAGCTAGTAAATATCTGAGGTTGGATTTAAACTCAGGTTTTCCTGACTCCAAGTCCAACAATCTATGTTCCTCAACACCTGCTTTCTATGATAATGCCTTACCCTCTGTCTCTAATTATTCACATATTAGTTCCCCATTAAAATGTAAGCTCATTGAAGGCAGGGGGAGAATTTTGCCTTTCTTAGTTTCCCCAGAACTAAAAATTATTACTGGCACACAATTAGAGCTTAATAAATAATTATTTGGTGGATTGAATCTATATTGAACTCAGAATCCATGGTAAAGCATCTCCATATAAAAATGGGATCTGTGGAAAATTGGTCTGAGTAGAAAAGGGCCCTAACTTATTCAGAGGCTGAGCCAGTTTTCTGAAAGTTCTGAATACTAGTCACTTATTCTGAGAATGACAGATCTAGATCTTGAGGGGGTCTCAGAGGTTTTAGAGTCCAAACCTTTCCCTTGACAAATAGAGAAACTGAGGCTCAAGGAATTCAAATGACTTAGCCAAGTTCATATAGATAGTATATGTCAGAGGCAGGAGCTGACCCCAGGTTCTGTGTTGTTTAAAACTATTTTTCTTCCTGCTGTAAAATGTTGCTCATGTGCTAGGGATCCATCTTTTTTGTTTATGTGTTCATTTTGAGGCAAAGATGGAGGCTCCAAAAATCATATATTTGGAAAAATAAAATACTATTAAAATAAATAAATATTTTTAAATTTTATTTTAATCTGGTTTGGACTGCACTTGGAAGTAAAACCCATAGTTGGCCACTACCCAGGGGCCATGTTTTTGATACCTCTGAGGTAGACAGTTTTGAACAAGTTGGTGATGATAATGATCTGTTGTTCCAGGTACATAGTATGCAAAGGATTGTTGGTTCACTGACTGAGTTTATATTTTTCACTGTGGACTTACTGTTACCTCCTTTATCTTTCTAATAGCCCTGTGAGGCAGGTAACATGTTTGTCTTTATCCCCCTTTGACATACAAGGAAACTGAGGAACAGAGGTTTAGTTTCTTGCTAAGTATTACATAATATCTCAAGTCAATTTGTTTGGGCTTTTTTTCTACTTTATTTTCAAATTTTGTCTTATAAAGTGATTTGTGCAATCTGCCTCGAATACAAAGACTTAGCACCTTTCATGTTTGTATTCTTGGTGTCTAGCTCAATGCTTTGAAAATAGAACTTTCTTATTAATAACAACTCAAACTTATATAATACATTAAGAATGACCTTAGGATGTATTCTGATGGAAGTGGATTTCTTCGACAAAGAGATCTAACTCAGTTTCAATTGATCAAGGATGGACAGAAGCAGCTACACCCAAAGAAAGAACACTGGGAAATGAATGTAAACTGCTTGCATTTTTGTTTTTCTTCCTGGGTTATTTTTTTACCTTCTGAATCCAATTCTTCCTGTGCAAGAAGAGAACTTTGGTTCTGCACGCATATATTTTATCTAGGATATACAGTGACATAGTCAACATATATAGGACTGCTTGCCATCTGGGGAAGAGGGTGAAGGGAGGGAGAGGAAAAGTCAGAACAGAAGTGAGTGCAAGGGATAATGTAAAAAAAATTACCCATGGGTTCTGTCAATAAAAAGTTATAATAATAATAAAAAAAGAATGACCTTAGGGAAGGAACTTTCTTTACTACATCTCTTTACTGCATCAGGTGACGAGTTATTATTCCCATTTTACAATTGAGGAAACCAAAGAGACTTGTCTGCTATCACATACTTGTTAAGTTAGCGCCAGAAGTCAAATTTTTTAGTACAACACCAATGTTCTTTCCACTAGGCCAAAACTCCTTTAGAGTTATACTGAGGTCTCCTGATTCTCTTGAGTAGTCAAAATGTTTTAATGACGGAAAATTTGGCAACTTACATGGAGGTAAATGGTTGTAGGGAATGATGTCTCTAGAAAACGATGGCCCTTCTATTTGAGGAGGAGATCGAGAAATGTGCCTAATAGAAGCTATCCTCTTTCTTATAACAACTCACTTTTTGTTCCAGGAAACTGAGGATATTGTACCTATGACTTTAAGGTGTTTTATTATATCATAGATGATCCGATAGTCTAAGGGAGGACAGAATGGTTCATGAAACAGAAAAAAAAAAAACAAACAAACCTCATTTATCCCTTGCATTATGACTAGAAAGGAAGATAGAGGTAGTCTTATTCACAAATCCAAAAGGCAATTACCTACATGATACCATTTTGAAAGATCAAAAGTCACCCCTGCCAAAATATTTTGCCACTAGCCAGTAGCTTAAACTGAAAATTTATCTTTAGAAACACATTCATTTGAGTTAGAGCATTATTTACTAAAATATAAATAGCTTCAAGAAAAGCAACAGCACAATAAGGGGAAAGAGAAATGAAATGGCAAAAATAGTGCCTACTACGTGCAATGAATTGTGTTCATTTACAACTTTAGAAAAGGGACAAGTTTAAAGATCATTGCTAACTGTGAAACTAGGATGAAGTCAAGATTATTAATTCAGTCTGACTGTATGTAGAATAGAGATACACAATCTTGGCAGAGCAGAGCAGATTGAGAAACAGAGGAAAGCTATGGGGACAGCTTTAGGCTTCTCAGAGTGATCCCACTATGAAAAAGAGAAAGAAGGATGCTAAAGAAGGACTGATTAAACCATGACCTACTTCCCAGTTTTGCCTAGTTAAATACTCCCAACAAAATGTCCTGGACTGTGTGTACCTTCTCTTATCACCCTACCACCATTTAATTTTCCCACTTCAGTTTCTGGGACTTCTCAGGTTAAAACATTTTTTGCCTGTTTTCAACTAAGCAACAGCATGTCTTCACATGTTTCAGAAACCTCCAGCCATAAGACTACCCCTATCCTTTCATTCAGTAGGTTTCCCAGAAGCCAGCCCAGGCTAAATAGAGATGCTGCTGCATCCTCGCTAAGCCCCAAGGCTGCTTGATTGACCCTAGAACATGACTACCATTTCAGCTGCTTTTCAGTCCCCTTTTCCTGTGGGTTCCAATTTTGGGTGGGTCCTGCAGGCATTCCAGCTGTTCTCTATTAGTTTCTTGACAGAGAGGATGAATTAATCAGTTTGGTATTGATGTTGTCATCCCCCCTCCAACTTTGGGTTAATTGTCAATTAGCTCATTAAACTGCAACAGATGTGAGGCTATAAATCACAGTTAGATTCACCTGAGATGACGCTGAATGAGGAAAATATGTTTTTGCATTGTTTTGATGAGCCTGGGTCATTAGAGATTCCTCAAATCCTCCTCTGTATATGAAATAGGATCTTACATTTAGAATTGGAAAAGGACTTTAGAAGCCATTTATCCCAGCTCCATCATCTTGCAGATGAAGCAACTGAGGTTCAACCTTGCCCAACATACAGTAGGGTGACAGAGACAGGATTTAAACCCTGATCCCCATGTTCCAAATTTAGCATGTTTTCCAATGTATCATTTTATCTATGGAATTAGATATGACTCTGCATTAGAGCCTGCAGAAGTAGCAAGTTGAAGATTGGGGCATATTACTGCATGTCCTACTCCTAGACATATTTATCCACATGGAGTCAGGTGATAAGGAAACAGCAAGGTCTGCCAAGAAAAGGGTAAAGAAGTCACATAAAGGCAATAAGCAAATTGGTATGACTTTGGGTAAAGCTGAGGGGTTGTACTGACTGATTTATACATAGGAATTTTTGGTTTTGTGTGTGTGTGTGTGTGTGTGTGTGTGCATGTGTGCGTGTGTGTATTTATTGTCTATGCATGTATGTTTAATTCAGCTGAGGCCAAACTAGCAATTCTATTCAATGACCTTTTGTTTATTTTAATATCATTTGAATATTCTTATATTATAGAAACTCTTGTACATATATAATCTTTCCCCCCCTTTCCTTTAGAGCACAAGTTTCTTCAAGGCAGGAGTGGTCTTCTTTTTTTTGTCTCTCTACCTTTCCTGAAAATTTAGCAAAGTGCCTGGATCATGGTAGGAAATTAGTAAGTGCTTGTTGATTTCTTGAATAGCAATTCTTTATCACAAATCTACTAAGTTCCATTGTTGGCAGAACTGTGAACGGATCCAACCATTCTGGAGAGCAACCTGGAACTAAGCACAAAAAGTTATCAAACTGTGCATACCCTTTGATCCAGCAGTGTTTCTACTGGGCTTATATCCCAAAGAAATACTAAAGAAGGGAAAGGGACCTGTATGTGCCAAAATGTTTGTGGCAGCCCTTTTTGTGATGACAAGAAATTAGAAACTGAAGGGATGTCCATCAACTGGGGAATGGCTGAATAAACTGTGCTATATGAATGTGACGGAATATTATTGTTCTGTAAGAAATGACCAGCAGGATGAATACAGAAAGGCCTAGAGAGACTTAAATGAATTGATGCTGAGAAAAATGAGCAGAACCAGGAAATCATTATACACAGCAACAAGAAGACTATATGATGATCAATTCTGATGGACATGGCTCTCTTCAACAATGAAATGATTCAAACTAGTTCCAATTGTTCCTAGTGAGGAAGAGAGTCATCCACACCCAGAGAGAGGACTATGGGAACTAAATGTGGATGACAACATAGCATTTTCACTTTTTCTGTTATTATTTGCTTGCATTTTTATTTTCCTTCTCAGGTTTTTCTTTTCTTTCTAGATCCAATTTTTCTTGTGCGGCAAGATAACTGTATAATTATGTATACATATATTGGATTTAACATATATTTTAACATATTTAACATGTATTGGACTACCTGCCTTCTAGGGAAGAGAGTGGGTGAAAGGAGGGGAAATTTGGAACAGAAGGTTTTGCAAGGATCAATGTTGAAAAATTACCCATGCATATGTTTTGTAAATAATCAGTAAACATCATATACAATGGGGAAAAACTGGAACCTTTCCCAGTAAGATCTGGAGTGCAGCAAAGTTGCCCACTATTACCATTGTTATTCAATATTGCCTTAGAAATGCTAGCCCCTTCAATAAAAGTCAAGAAAAAGATTAAAGGAATTAGAGTAGGCAATGAGGAAACCAAACTATCACTCTTTGCAGATGATATGATGGTATACTTAGAGGACCCCAGAGGTTCTACTAAAAAGCTATTAGAAATAATTCATAACTTTAGCAAAGTAGCAGGATACAAAATAAATGCCCATAATTCTCATCGTTTTTAAACATCATCAACAAAATCCAATAGCAAGAGATACAAAGAGAAATCCCATTCAAAATAACTGTTGACAGCATAAAATATTTGGGAAACTATCTACCAAAGGAAAGTCAGGAATTATATGAGCAAAATTACAAAAAACTTTCCACACAAGTAAAATCAGACTTAAATAATTGGAAAAATATTAAGTGCTCTTGGATCGTATGAGCAAATATAATAAAGATGACATAGTGCTATACCAATCAGACTTCCAAGAAAATATTTTAATGATCTAGAAAAAATAACAACAAAATTCATATGGAAGAACAAAAGATCGAGAATCTCAAGGGAATTAATGAAAAAAAAAATCAAATGAAGGCGGCCTAGCTGTACAGCTGTACCTGATCTAAAACTATATTATAAAGCAGTAGTCACCAAAACCATTTGGTATTGGCTAAAAAATAGATTAGTTAATCAGTGAAATAGGTTAGGTTCACAAGACAAAATAATCAACTATAGCAATCTAGTGTTTGACAAACCCAAAGATCCTAATGTTTGGGATAAGAATTCATTATTTGACAAAAACTGTTGGGATAACTAAAAATTATTATGGCAGAAATTAGGCATGGACCCACACCATATACTAAGATAAGATCAAAATGGGTCCATTATTTAGGCATAAAGAATGAGATTATAAATAAATTAGAAGAACATATGATATTTATCTCTCAGACTTGTAGAGGAGAAAGAAATTTGTGACCAAAGATGAACTAGAGACCATTACTGATCACAAAAGAGAAAATTTTGATTACATCAAATTAAAAAGCCTTTGTACAAACAAAACTAATGCAAACAAGATTAGAAGGGAAACAACAAATTGGGAAAACATCTTCACAATTAAAGGTTCTGATAAAGGCTTCATTTCCAAAATATATAGAGAATTGACTCTAATTTAAAGAAATCAAACCATTCTCCAATTGATAAATGGTCAAAGGATATGAACAGACAATTTTCAGATGATGAAATTGAAACTATTTCCACTCATATGAAAGAGTGTTCCAAATCACTATTGATCAGAGAAATGCAAATTAAGATAACTCTGAGATACCACTACACACATGTCAGATTGGCTAAGATGACAGGAAAAAATAATGATGAATGTTGGAGGGGATGCCGAAAAACTGGGACACTGATGCATTGTTGAGGGAGCTGTGAATGGATCCAACCATTCTAGAGAGCAATTTGGAGCTATACTCAAAAAGTTATCAAACTGTGCATACCCTTTGATCCTGCAGTGCTATTACTGGGCTTGTACCCGAAAGAGATACTAAAGAAGGGAAAGGGACCTGTATGTGCCAAAATGTTTGTGGCAGCTCTGTTTCTAGTGGCTAGAAACTGGAAATTGAATGGATGCTCATCAATTGGAGAATGGCTGGGTAAATTGTGGTATATGAATGTTATGGAATATTATTGTTCTGTAAGAAATGACCAGCAGGATGAATACAGAGAGGACTGGAGAGACTTAATGAAGTGATGCTAAGTGAAATGAGCAGAACTAGGAGATCATTATATACTTCAACAACAATACTGTATGAGGATGTATTCTGATAGAAGTGGATTTCTTTGACAAAGAGAAGATCTAACTCAGTTCCAACTGATCAATGATGGACAGAAGTAGCTACACCCAAAGAAAGAACACTGGGAAATGAATGTAAACTATTTGCATTTTTTTTTCTTCCCGGGTTATTTCTACCTTCTAGATTCAATTCTCCCTGTGCAACAAGAGAACTGTTCAGTTCTGCACACATATATTGTATCTAGGATATACTGAGACATATTTAACATATATAGGACTGCTTGCCATCTGGGAAAGGGGGTGGAGGGAGGGAGGGGAAAAATTGCAACAGAAGTGAGTGCAAGGGATAAGGTTGTAAAAAATTACCATGGCATGGGTTCTGTCAATAAAAAGTTATTTTAAAAAAACATATATTTTAACATATTTAACATGTATTGGACTACCTGCCTTCTAGGGAAGAAGGTAGGTGTAGGGAAAATTTGGAACAGAAGGTTTTTCAAGGATCAATGTTGAAAAATTACCCATGCATATGTTTTGTAAATAAAAAACTATAATAAAATAAATTTTAAAAAAACAGTGCTTCAATCTGCAGTCAAACTCCATCAATTCTTTTTCTGGAAGTGGATAATATTTTTCATCATGAGTCTTTTGGAACTGTTTCAGATCATTGTATTGTTGAGAAGAGCTAAGTCATTTGCAGTTGATTCTTTTACAATATTGCTGTCATTGTGTACATTATTCACCCAAGTCTGCTTATTTCCACTTTGATCAGTGCATCTAAGTCTTCCTGGATTTTTCTGAAATTGACCTGATCATTTCTTATAACACTATAGTATTCCATTATAACCATAAAGCACAGGCTGTTCAGCCATTTCCTAATTTATGGGCATCTCCTCAATTTTCAATTCTTTGATACCACAAAAAGGGCTGAAACTTTTAATATTTTGGAACCAAAAATAACTCTCCATGCTATCTACATCTAGAGAGAGAACTGACAGAGTTTGAATTTTCTTTGGAATACAGACCTAATATTGGTGTTGCTGAATCAAAGGTTATGTGTAGTTTTATAGCTCTTTAGGCATAATTCCAAATTAGAGCTAGGGCTTCTAAAAGGAAGAGGTAAGGAGGAAGAGCATTCTGGGCAACAATATCTGTGCAAAACTGAAGAAAGTTAGGAAATGTGGTAAATAAGAAACAGTGGAGTGGACTGCAGATGTGAAACATCCACGAGGGAGGGAAATTGGGAGAGGGGAAGGCTGGATAGATTGTAACCATGCTGTGAAAGACTTTAAAGGCTAAATAGAGAAAGGGAATGGTAATAAGCATTTATATATCACTAACTATATACTAGGCATTATAGTAAGTTTCTACTAAATATTCTCTCTTGATCAGCATAGTTTATATTTTTCCCCTAGAGATTATAGGGAGCCTCTTAAGATTCTTGAACAAGGGAATAATATGATTAAATCTGTGATTTAAGAGAAAGGAGAGGGAATAAGCATTTATATAGCACTTACTAAATACCAGACACTATGCTGTTCTACTAAATATTATCTCATTTGATCAGAATATTTTGTATTTTTTTCTTATAGATAATAGGGAGCCATTGAAGATTCTTGAGTATGGAAGTAATAAAACTAGACCTGTAATTTAAGAATATTAGTTTGGCTGTGGATGAAAGATAGATTAGAGAGAAGGGAACAACCTGGATGGAGGGGGAAAGGAGGGGAGAGAGAGAGAGAGAGAGAGAGAGAGAGAGAGAGAGAGAGAGAGAGAGAGAGAGAGAGAACAATTAGAAAACTACGAGGTCAGTTGAAAAGTGATGAGTGCGTCATATAGCAGAGTAACTTTTCTATACCACAGACTAGCTCCTTGAATCACCATCCCATATTATAACAGCCAGAGCTTTTGTCCTGATTCACTAAGTCCCATTAAGAATTGCTCAGTCTCTAAAATAGGAGCGAGAGTAGGAAGAAAGGTTGACTTAACCTTTAAAATGTTTCAAGTAGATCTATGGATGTGTATGTTTGCCCTACATGCACAGAACATGTCATAACATTTGAGAGTGTCAGACTCAGAAATAGGGATCATATAGTAACCTGCACACTGTGAGCACCAGGAAATTCAACATCCATAGTTGTGCTGGTGCCCAGTTTGTATTCCTGTGACTGCCTTTCTTAACCCTAGCACTATGGAGTTGGTTATGGCCAGTCTTCCCTTGGATGGCAACTGAATATTCCAATCCCCATAGTTTTCTTGTTTTTCTTGGATCCACAGGCAGTTCTGTGTCCTAAGTACCTGGTTGTGATACCAGGCTCATCTAAGTCCTTGGCCCATTTCTTATTTTTATTATATATCAGTGGATTGAATTCTCTCACTAGGCAACATAATATAAATATCATACTGAATCTAGAGTCAGGAAGACCTGAGTTAAATTTCACCTCAGATACTTATTAGCTATATAATCTTGTACATAGATCACTTAACTTCTGTCTGCCTCAATTTCCTAATCTGTAAAATGGGGATAATAATACCTCTTACCTCCTAGGGCTTTTGTGAGGATCAGATGAGGTAATATGTAAAGCACTTTGAAAACATTAAAGCCTTACAAAAATGCTAGCTATTATTATTATTATTCATTCAAATAAAGAAATAAAGCTTATAGTACCTAATTACGAAACCTTTCCATGCTATCTACACCTAGAGAGAGAACTGATGAAGTCTCTAAGACTCCAGATCTAAGAATATTATTTTTCACTTTATTTTTGTTGTGTTTTTTTATGTTGGTTTGTGTTTTCTTTCACAACATGACTAATATGGAAATACATTCTGCATGGTTGCACACTTATAATCTGTATCAAATTGCTTACCGTCTCAGGGAAGAGAAAGGTAAGAAAGGGAAAAAAATTGGAACTCAATTTTTTAAAAGTGAATGTTAGAAATTGTCTTTACATGTTGTTGCAGAAAAAATTTTATGTAAAGAATAATTTTTTTAAAAGCCTTCCAATGTTCATGATTCACTGACAACATCCTGTAGAAAGTAGCAATGAACAAATATCCAGTGGGAGCTGTTAATTTTGCAAAAATCCAGACCAAATAACCTTCTCTTTGTGTAGTTAAAGAAATTACCTTGGAGAGCTCACACTGATGGTCTCACTATGATAGAGTGTCCTGAGAGATATGGTTCTATCTGGGGATTTGGAGCCAGGGCACACCATTTCCCCATCATTTAGTATGCTGGAGAAGGCCATCTGGGGCAGAGGAAATGGTATTCAGATTCCCTCCCTTTTTTCCACCCTCTGCTACCAAATACTCTTTGAATCTGAGTATTGAAACCTTTCCTAAGACCAGTTGCTGGTGCATTACATTAATAATAATATCTTAAGCTCCTGTACCATTTCTGCTCTCCCTCTAACCTTGCAGATAAATGCAAAATGAATCCCCACATATTGGCATTTCTTCTACATATACTAGTAGTATTGCTGAATATTATGGGGTATTTTCTGCCTATGCATTTATCTTTTCTCTTCTTCCCTTAGCATGCCAAGGCATGAAGTGTTTGTTATAAGAATGTGGGGACAGGGAGGATTAAATAAACAAGAGAACTTCCCCATTCTGATATATTTCCTCTACACTATAAAAACCAAGTACCCTAAATGGCATATACATATCATTAGTAAGTCTATCTCCACAATCCCAACCTGCTGCTTATATCTGAGGAAGAACATGAATGGCAATGTCACTATTGATGTCTGGGATATGCTTCAGGGTTCCTAAACAGTCCATCCATTACCACTAGATCAGAACATTAGAGATCTAGAGTTAAAAGGACCATCAAGGGGCCTTTTAGTCCAACTCCTATACTTGACAGTTAAGGAAACTGAGGCAAAGATAATAAGTACATGGAACCAATGTGTTTTCCATTTTATCATCCTAGATCTTTTTTGGAATGTTTTCCAGGTAATGATAATAATCACATTTCAATAGATTTTTTTTGTTGTTGTTTCAAAAGAAAGGAAGGAAGGAAGGAAGAAAAAAACCCTTTCTTTACAAAAATCCTATGACTTAGGTAACACAAGTATTATTAATTCTATTTCATAGATGCAGATCTGAGGCTCTGAGAAGTTAATTGCACTGCCCATGGCCATACAGTTGAGACTGGAATTTAGCTTTCCTGCCTTAAATTCATCATTCTTTCTGTTTTAATATAATGTTTCCTTGATTACCATGCCCCATTTTCCAATAGGGATTTCAGGGAATGCTTTCTTCAAACAGATTGGTAACTACTATTTAATATTTTCTCCAGTTTGGTCATTTTTGCTGTCTCCTGTTGATCCTAACCCTTCACCCATTTCTTTCAGAGACAGTGTGTTCTCAGTGGGAATTTGAGCCCCAGAGGCTGAAACTGAGAGAGCTATATTCTGTCAAAAGTTGTGCTTTTCTTGAGTCAACCAATTTTCTATTTGGAGTAGTTCTGGATGTAGAAAGGGAAAAGGAGGGGAGGAGAAGAAGAAGGAAGAAGAGGAGGAGGAAGAAGAGGAAGAGGAAGTAAAGGAGGGGGGAAGAAAGAAAGAAAGAAAGAAAGAAAGAAAGAAAGAAAGAAAGAAAGAAAGAAAGAAAGAAAGAAAGAAAGAAAGAAAGAAAGAAAGAAAGAAAGAAAGAAAGAGAAGAAAAAGAAATAAAGGACAAAAAAACGAGAAAAGAGAGAAAAGGAAGGAAGGAAGGAAGGAAGGAAGGAAGGAAGGAAGGAAGGAAGGAAGGAAGGAAGGAAGGAAGGAAGGAAAGAAGGAAGGAAACAGAAGGAAGGAAGGAAAAAGAGAGAGGAATTTTTTCTGGACTACTTAGCCTAGCGTAGCACTACATTCTATTAAATTCAAGACCACAAGGGATTAGCTTGTTTATTCCAAATTAAAAGTAGCTGATAATGGGTCCCTCTTCTAAAGCATCAGGAAAGGAAGGGCCCGTGGAACTGATATCAGAAAAAAGAAAGGAAATGGTTCTGAAAGGGCTACAGTTTGAGAAGCAACATAAAATTTAGATCTGGAAGGGACTTTAGAAATTATATAGTTCAATTCCCTTACACTGGAGGAAACTGAGGACAAGAAAGTTGAAGTAACTTCTTTAAAGTCACGTTGACTTTAAGGCAGGTCAGCGATGATACAAATAAGAATTAGTTGCAGTTTATACCCCAATTATGTGCCTGCAGAAGCTCATGTCTCTTACAGATGCAACTTGGTTCATCTGAATGATCCTCAAAAGAACAAATATGAACTAGAAATTCATAGAGTTTATGCTTAAAATTTATAAAATTAAACCTGCTCCAAACAGGCAATACAGGAAAGCATGCTTGCAATCTCTGGATTCAATCAGAAACAAAGCACAGAGCCTTCTCAACATACAACGATGGGTTCCTTTTAACGCTTTAATGTTGAAGTTGAGCCCTGTGACTCCACATGCAGGGAGATTTCTACCACACCATTTTGCTCATGCTATACCACATTCTTTGTCCCACTGCATATTTATTTGCCTTCCCCCATAAGAAGAAATGGTTCTAGAAAGATTCTCAAGAAGTTTCAGAGAGACTTGGATTTGGTCTTCCCTCATCTCTTTCCGAAAATGGCTCTCACCTATTCACTGCCCATGTCCTCTTGGACACGCCATCCCCCATGTGATATATCACAGGCTTCTAATAGGCTACATTTTCAGTTATGCTCTTGACCATAAGAAACTAGGTATGTCTGGAGGAATTTTAAAGTGTAGTTCACAGTATTGTTTCTATTATCTACCCCAGGTCCTGCTGGTTCCTGAGAAACTACCATGGAAGTCTGGTGTTTGTTTTTTAGGATTTCTTTGCTAACCTGAAAGAGAATTGGGGGGAATGCACTTTCTTTCATTCATTGTAGGGGAAGAGAACTTTAAAGATAGAATATTGAACAATGTGTCATAATAGATCTATGTGTTCATTTTGCCACACTGTTTTTACCTCTTTCTTCTAAAATCTTTGTTTCAGGGAATTGTTTGCTTGTGGTGGGGAGAGGGGGGAGGATTGTGAAAAGATCCAGGAATGAGTCTGATATAAAATGTGATAAAAAGATATAATTAGAACAAAATAGTAAGAAATATTAAGAATATCAATACAATAAAATATTAATTAAATAAGAATAAAAAATATTAAATAAAGGTGGGAAAGGAGGGAGGGAGAAAGGAAGGAAAGAAGGAAGGAAGGAAGGAAGGAAGGAAGGAAGGAAGGAAGGAAGGAAGGAAGGAAGGAAGGAAGGAAGGAAGGAAGGAAGGAAGGAAGGAAGGAAGGAAGGAAAGAAGGAAGGAAGGAAGGAAGGAAGGAAGGAAGGAAGGAAGGAAGGAAGGAAGGGTAAGAGAGAAGGAAAAAAATAAATCATTTCTCTGCTAGACTGATTAAAGAGTCTATGGTTTGCCCCTAATTTCTGCCCTGAATTTACAGCTCTGAAGTTTTGTGGAAGCATTCATTCACTCACTCATTGGATTACTCATTCATTCATTCACAAACTATTTCCTAGAGTGCCTGCTATCCACGAAGCACTGGATTATGTTTTACAAAGGTTATAACTATAAATAAAATATTCTCTCTTTCTTCAGGTGACTTGCAGTTTAATAGGGTTTAAAAACATACATAAAAATAACTATATTGTTACAGGTACCTGAGAAAATCTCAAGTGAAATACTTTAGGGATTCAAAGAAAGGACAACATTTTTGGAAATGAGGGAAGTCTCTATGAAAGGTGTGGCATAGAAGATGAGCTTAAAGGAGGATTAAAATCTGAGCATCTGAGGAAGTGGTGGATAGAAAGGAAGGAATGGGGGAATTCCAGGTATAAGAAATAGGTTGATCTAGAATGCAATGAGAAGAGGTGTTTTCCCCTGATATCAAGTGGAAAAAAACAGAATGAAGTCTTTCTGTGAATTGTTCATCACTCAGAATCCTAAGATATGAACTCTTGGCTTCAAGATGCCTTAGGCAAATGTGCTTCTTCTTCTTTTTAAATCTTTCCCCCTCCTGCCTTCATTTTTTGGTCTTTGATATTTTATTTAAACACATGAAGTAAGGGCCGTGTTTCCTGACAATTTCCATGCCCATTTAGAAAGAGCCTCTATCAACATGTTCAGTGCATCAGCTCCCATCCCACTGCCCTTTCTATACACTCTAGACCAGGGGTCCTCAAACTTTTTAAAAAGGGGGCTAGTTCACTGTCCCTCAGACTGTTGGAGGGCCGGACTATAGTAAAAACAAAAACTTTGTTTTGTGGATCTTTAAATAAAGAAACTTCATAGCCCTGGGTGAGGGAGATAAACGTCCTCACCTGCCACATCTGGTCCGAGGGTCGTCGTTTGAGGACCTCTGCTTAGAGACACACCATCAAATTCAGCAGAAATAAAATGAACTTGGGAAAGAATCTTTAGAGAGTTCTTTCATGAATGAAAGCAGAGCCAGAAAGGCTTCTGGAGTGATTATGGTTGGCAGAACAGGCAGCTGTAAGAATGAAGAAAACTAGATTAGAGGGGCAGGACAATGAAATAGATTCACCTGGTGAACCACTCAAGTGGAACAAATCAAAGCTGACTCAGGGACAAAATGAACAGATGTGAAAGAAACCACGTTGAGCTTCATTGACTTTACTCATGACTGATTTTCCTTTACCTGAGGGAAATGGTTGTTATTCCCCTAGAGGAACACTGTACTTCATAGCCATTTTTTGGGTACTTTCCATAGCACACTTGTGAGGCAAAGCTGGAAACTCACTCTCAGGTGGGGAGACTCAAAGCAAGAGCATAGAAGGCCTAGAGAGCTAGCTCTGACACTCAATAGCCATGAAACACTGGTTACACTGTGGGTGTAAGGCAGCAGACCATCACTTATTTAGTTCACAGTATACCCTCAACCAAAGATGTCCCAAGTATATTGCTAACTACATATAGGCTGAGGCAATGAAGAAGGATCAGCTAGATTTCCACCAGGGATGAAAGAGTTATTTCAAGATAAATATGGACAGACACAATGACAGAAAGTGTGGTGCCTTCGTATAGCATTATTGCAAGTATTTGGCCCTGTTTCAGCCCTTCAACTTCACACAGAAAGACTTGTGCAAACTTCATCGGTTGATCTACAAAGAGCAATCTCACTGAAAGTTCCCTGTGTAACCCTATGTAAGGAAGAAAGTTCCTAAGTGTAAGGCTGGGGTACATATTTTCCCCTTTTTGTCCTGCAAAAACCTATTCCCTTTTCTCCTTGGACCTTCTGACTCTTTCATATCTATTTGCTTTTCATTAAATGAGACTTTGGTCAATTTCTCCAACTCCTTGTCTGGGGGGAAAAAAAACATAATAATGACTGTATTTGTCTCCAGGGTTATTGTAAGTAGATCCTACCTAGGAATTTTTGCACATAAGGCAAGTGGCCCAAAAGAAAGCCTCAGTTGAGTCAATTGATCCATGTCATCCCTCCCCTCAGTAAACTCTGATAGTTCTCTATGGCTTTCAAGATCAAATGCAAAATCCCTTGTTTGACATTAAAAGCCCTTCATAATCTAGTCCCCTCCTACCTTTCCAATCTTTTTATGTCTTAGTTGCCATCAGGCACTTTTTGATCCAGTGATATTAACCTCCTTGCTATTCCATAAACAAGGCAGTCAATTACTTGCTTCCTGGCATTTTCTCTGACTGTTCCCCATGTTTGAAATGGTCTCCTTTTTCATCTCTGCTACCTGGCTTTCTTTAAAGCCCCACTAAAATCCTATTTTCTACAGGAAGCCTTTTCCAAGCCCTTTTAATTCTAGTTTCTACCTTCTCTTAATTATTTCTTATTTATCCTATGTAGTTTGTACTTATAAGAAAATTAGTTATTATTACATGAGGAATATATAGTGAGTCATTAACATCTTAGCATGAATGAAAACAATCTTATAAACATACCACTTAACTGTGTGGCTAGAATCATGGGATATTAGATCAGTGATGTTTAGTTATTTTGAAGAGAAAGGGGATTAAAAGGATTAAAGATGGAAAAGAATTATAAATCACCTGGTTTTGCATAAGAAAAGATCTAAAGTAATTTACCAAGAGGACAAGTCCAAGTGAGGTTATTGCTAGAAGGATTCTCTGATTATTCAGGGGAAATTATGAAAAGAAGAAAGAGAGGAGCACGGGAAGGATAATGGAAGAGTGAAAAGCTGTCCTGCTTAAAGGCTTCAGAAACAAAATTGCAAGTATTGCATAATCACATGAACAGGTAAATGTGTGGAAGGATAAAGCATCCAAGTGTGAGTCCAGTGCTACAAAACGAGACTAAAGTGGAAAAGAGCATAGGAATGGGAATCAGGAGCTAGGAATTTCAAGCTGGCAGTTTCCCTAGAGGTCCTTAGATTCCTCTTTGATTCCTAGGACAATCTCTTCATTTTACAAATGAAGGAATTGAGAGAGAGAGAAGGTACCTGCTCAAGGCCATACAAGCAATCAAGTCAAAATTTGAATACAGATTCTCTGGTTCCACCTATACCCCAGGTTACTTTACTCAGACTATCTTTCCCAGGTGGAAATGCCAGATAGGTGACTTATCTGTTAAATCATGGGGAAGTCACTGACCCTTTCAGGACTTTGGACTATTCATTTGCAAAAATGTACAGATTTCCTCCAGCTCTGACATTATGATTCTGTGTTTTGCCAGGTTACAGTAAATCAGGACTGCTTAAACTTTTGCCACCCATGACACCTTTTTGCCCGAGATATTTTTACGCAAGTATGTGGTCATATAAACTAAGTATGCAAATCATTTACTAATAAATCACAGTTTGTGATCCCCAACTTTGTTATGAGACCCTATCTGTCTGAGGGTATGAGACCCTACCTATAGTTTAAGAAGCTGAGCATTAGAGGACATTTTAAGGTACCTTCTGACTCTGACATTCTATGCTTCTTGGATGCTTGGGCTGAGAAGAGACATTGAGATTCATAATACACTGAGAACAACTAATTGCAGGTCACTTTGCCAAGAAGTAAATGAAAAAGAGGAGAAAAGTCAAACCAAACTGAGAGGCATGTAATTTCCAAACTGTAACTCCAATAAAGCTTTATTAGAATTTGGTAGAATGAGAATACTTACTAGAAAAGTCAGTGAGATTTATCCCCATGTCCCAAGTCAGAGGTGCCATGGTTCACTCTGCCCCAATTTCCTTTGCACTAATCTTTGCACTAACAGCTGGTGTCTCTTGGAGACATTTTCAAAACTGCCTTTTTGCCAAGCACAGACCTGCAACTTCTTATCTGCAGAAATCAGCTTGAATTGAATTGTCTGGAAGGGAGTCTGGGACAGACAGGAGGAAACAAAACACACCACCAAGAGATAAGAGAGTGCTGAAAGGTTCTAAATGGCTTCATAGACATTAACTCTTTCATCACTCAAATAGTCAGAGTGGGCTCTTTCAGAGAAATAGTTCTATTCCTCTACCTCTTCTTTGTTTCTCTATGAGCCTGTAAAAATCAGATTACTTCTCTGGAGCTCACTTTTCTCATTTACATAATGAGGAAATAACATCTTTTTTGCCAACCTTACAATATATTATAAGAATCAAATGAGATTTTATACATATATTAAATTACATATATGTAATTGTTTTAAATAAATTTCCATACTTGTCATGTCATGAAAGAAAAGTCAGATCAAAAGGGAAAAAGCTATGAGGAATGAAAATTTTAAAAAACAAGCAAACAATATCAACAACAATAAGGTGAAAATACTATACTTTGATCCACATTCAGTCTCTCTCAGTCTTTGATGTGAATGGCATTCTTCATTGGAAAAGTCTATTGGAAGTCTATTGGAATTGTCTTGAATCACTGCATTGTTGAGAAGAACCAAGTTCATCAGAATGGATCATTGCATAATCTTGCTGCTTTTCTCCTAGTTCTGCTCACTGTACTCAGCATCAGTTCATGGAAATCTTTCTAGCTTTTTCTGAAATCAGCCTGCTTATCATTTCTTATACAACAATAATATTCCATTATATGCATATATCATAACTTATTCAGCCATTCCCCCACTGATGGTCATCCACTCAATCTCTAGTTCTTTGCCACTACAAAAAGGGCTGCTGCAAACAAGTTTGCACATGTGGGTCCTTTTCCTTCTTCTATGATCTTTTTGGGATACAGACTCAGTAGTGGTACTTCAGGATCAAAAGTTTTATAGTTTTATAGCTCATTGGGCATAGTTTGAAATTGCTCTCCAGAATGGTTGGATTCATCAATTAAATTATAGCTGTAAAAGTACTTTGATTATATATAATTGAGCATGCTAACCATACAGAGAGTGATATTAATAAGCTGAAAAGAATTGACAGGAGAGCTTATCTTACAAAATTAAATCCAACAAGCATCAGAAGGTATAATAAAACATCTGACATACTCATTGGTTTCCAAATTGTTTCTGTTTGAAATTCCACCCTAAGCATCAGGCTATAGGGAGAATATTAATTTCCTGTCTTTTGGGAGACAGCTAGGTAATACAGTAGATAGAACCCAAAGTCAAGAAAATGTGAGTTCACATCTTGACACATTAGCTGTTTGACTCTGGGAAAGTCACTTAACCTATTTTGCCTCAGTTTTCTTAACTGCAAAATAGGGATAATAATAGCAACTGGAAAGTACTTATTATATTGCCTGGCACATAATAGGTGCTATTTATAAGCATTTATAATGATTATTCCAAGTCCATCTCTACCCCCATCACCCCATACCCACCCTTACTACTACACATTGGCACAATTTATTGAAATTATTAATTTTCTCACCCATAAGATAAGAAGGCTAGACCAAATGTTTTCTGCCCTTCTAGTTCTAACATACTATGATTCACAGAATCCCAGAGATAAAACATATAAGGACATCTAGACAGTGTGGTGGAATAGTTAGAAAACTAAACTTGGCATCTACAATTCTATGATCATATATAAATCACTTTATATCTTTGGGATAAACTACTAGCAACATTTTTCCAAATTGACATTAAACCACTGATGTTTGTTCTTTTGATCTGATTTCTCAAATATTTTTGGCTCTAGACAACTGTATCATTCTCTGACTTTGTGGTAATTTATTTTGAAAAGTGCTCTGTACTCTGTTCCATCAGTATTCCTCAAATTACTTTGATTTTTGCATAAAGAGTGCAGCTAGGTGATGCCCAGAATCAGGAGAACCTGAGTTCAAATCCAACCTCAGATACATACTAGCCATGAGACCCTGGGCAAATCACTTAACCTGTTTACCTCCGTTTCCTCATCTGTAAAATGAACTGTAAAAAGAAATGGCAAAGCACTTCAGTATCTTTGCCAAGAAAAACCTAAATGGGGCGAGGAATAGTCTGATGTAACTGAACAACAACAATAAACACCACCAAAATTTTGCATAAAGCCCGTATTTACTTACCAATGAACAGGTTTAATCCTTCCAGGAGAATGTAAACTTCTAAAGGTCAGGGATATCTCACCATATTTGTAACCCCAGCACATAGAATGGTGCCTGGATCATAACAGGCATTTAATAAATGCTTACTGTTTAATTAATTAATCTGCCATTTTAGTAATCCTATAATAAAAAAAAAGAAAATCGCATTCTCCTGGTATGACCTCTTCTTAATGAAGCCAAGATAGTGCTCTCTATCCACTCTTTTCTTTTCTAAGTGTACCCTAACAATTATTTAATTATACATTCTAGAATATTGCCAGGAATCAATGTCAAGCTACAACAACAACGTGGCTATTTTGCACACTCTCCTCCATTGTCTAAACGCGGAGGCACGGCAGAAATACTTCTAGGGACCCATAAGCTTTCAGCTCTTACAAGATAGCATGATCTAAAAAGAGGCACTTAACTACTCTCGTGGCCGGGACTCTCAGGGTCCCTGCCTCGCTGTGGCAGTAAGTTCTAGTATCCTAGCGTCTGGGACTCCTCTGCCTGGGACTATGCGTCAGGACTTTGTCCTGGATCTGCATATGGCCAAAGCAACAATCTTGCCTCAATTTTGTTGTTGCTCCTGCTGCTTATTCAATGACTTGTAGTTTTTTGGGATTAGATCTCCTCCACTCTCAGCCAGATTCGACAGACTTTTCGTGCTAACCTTCTACGTTGTCTTTACCAGGAAAAGGATTTCATTCTGCCCTTTTGTGGACATTGCTGCTCCAGGAATTGTTTTATGGCATTATTTAAAGATGTTCAAAATAGGTTTGGAAGAGCTCAGGAGAATCCTTGCCTTTTTTCTGCTATCTTGACTCTGTCCCCTCTTAATTTTCTATTGACATTGCCTACGTCTTTTAAAAATGTGTTGGTCAAGGAGATCCCTATGCATCCACATTGATCTCTAAATTGGACTTTTTGATTTCCCCACAATTCTTTTAGAAATATGGCATTAGCTGTCCTTTCTTCTCCTATCCCTATGTCATATATTTTTCATTTTTGAATGACAATTCCTGAGACTAATAATCAGTATTCCCCAAACCACTTTTGCTGAAATAACTCTGCTGGTCTCCCTGGACTTAATTAGCACCTTCCACATTTGGCCTCTCTTTCTGGGTATTCCGGGGCTTCAGGCCTTTCTGCTCTGAATTAGTTCACCTGTTCCACCCACGAAAGGCTGATATCTTCTTCCTTTTTGTTTTTTCATGCAAAATGCTTTTTTTTTTTTATATTGAAGCCTCTCTGAATCATAACAGGTATACAGATAATACATGTAATTCATGATTTCAAGTATAAATCTCCAATTAGCTCCAAAGACAGAAATAGTAATATCTTAAGGAACAAGCTCTATGCTCCAGGCTTGAACATCTGAAGTTCTCAGTTAAGGAAATGGGACCAAGAAGGGCATCTTGCTTTTGTTAGCACTGGAGACTAGGGGGTTCTTTACAACAGCACCAATACTGTTTTATGGGAGGAAGGGGAGGAGAAGAGAAGAAATAGTGATTCCTCTCTATATAGATGCTGCATCATCCTAATCCCTGCATTTAATTTATATCATTCAATTTGCATTTATCAGTTTTTTAAATATTTAATTGAATTACTTCAGTTAAATTTTCTTTTTTATTCTGAAAGTAAATATCAATAAACGTGAATAAATTTAATAGGGTTGTAACAAAAGCATTCTGCTTGTCTGAGTCATCTTCTGAAAGTCCTTTTGCTCTTTTCTATGAAGGTTTTTTTAATTACACACATAAGCTTTTCTTTCTTTCCATATTGTTGTATCACTAGCACCCCTACTTGTATCTCCACTCTTTACCATAGCAAAGAAACCTTTCCTCATAAAAACAGAAGACTCATCACATTGGTTATATCTGAAAAGGAATGCCTTTTTCTGATTCTCTAGTCCATTACTTCTTTGGAAAAGAAGCTATCTCATCATCATGTTCCAGAAGTCCAGACTGGTCATTATATTGATACAAGTTGTGAAACCTTTCAGACTCATTTTACTTTACAGGATCTCTGCATTAATGCATACATGTCCATCTAACATTCTTTGAATTCATCATTTTCCTCACTTCTTGTGGTATAATAGTATTATAATTTGCTTAGTTCTAATTTGTTTAGCCATTCCCAAAAGATGGACACATACTTTGCTTCCAGTTCTTACCAAAACTAAAAATGTTGATATATATGAGTTTAAATAGTGATGTATATGTATATTACATATACTAATATTCCATTTATTTATTATGTATGCATGGATATATTCACATACATATTTTATATATACACATATACATACATATACACATATAGCAGTATATATTATGGGTGGATGTATATACAATATTCACACAAGCATAATTGCATTCTTATAAACATAGAGTATGTGCACATATACATATGTGGATATATCTATGCATCCATATAATACATGTCCTTTTTGTCTTTGATCTCTTTGAATCACATGCTTAGTAATGTTATCAAATGATATAGAATTTAACATTAGACCAAATAGCATAAAGTTTAACTTTTATGTATAGACCAATTTTTTCCCCATAATTGTTGGAGCAATTCACATCTTGTCCAAAAGTGCACCAGTGTTCATAAGACAGTTTTCTAACTCAAAGTCTTGCCAAGAAGCCCCAAAGTACTTCCAGTTTCCTTATTCAGACATGAGAAAGTACAGGCTGTCAGGGAGGTACTGATAATATAATGAAACAGCCCTAGATTGTATCTTATTCTCTTCTGAGAAGGGCCTTAGGCAATAAATGTTGTGAAAATACCAAGGCATGGCATAGGGGTGGAGAACAGAGTAAAGTAATAGAATCACTGCTCCTCTCTTGTGGTACAGTAGAAAGAGAGTGGGATTTTGGATTCACAGGATATGCATTAGAATCCTGATTCTTCTACTTATAATCAATGTGTAATCTGTGTGATCCCTTAACATCTCTGGGTCTTACTTTTTTTTTTTTTTTTAAAGAAGGTGCTTGAAATAGATCATCTTTAATGACTTAAAAAAAAAAAACAATCTCTATGATTCTATGTCCTAAAACCTTTTCTACTTCATCAAATAAGAACAACAATTAGTGATTGAGAATGGCTAAACAAATTGTGGCACATGAATGTGATGAGATATTACTGAACTGTAAGAAACAATGAATATCATGAATTCAGATATAACACCCCTTTTAAGGTTAACCTCCTCTTCTTCTCAACATGGCACTTGTAGGATACAGGTATCTTGCCTGGGGAGGTGGAGAAGCTGCTGTGTCTGGGTTAAAATGTATTCTGCTGGTCTGGAATTCTGAAACTATGCTTAGTTACTTACACAGAATCAGTGGGAAGAATGGGTGCAAACTCAGAGTACACAGCTGGTGAAGTTCAGATGTAGGAAACAATTGTAGCCAAAATAATTCATCCTTCCAGTATTGCAGGATTCTGATGGTCCTTTTCACATAGTACCCTAATATAACTCCCACTTTAGCACATAATTCTTACTGGATAGGTTGCTCAAATGAGCTCCATGGACCTTCTGTTCTCTGCAGCTCAACTCTCAATTGCCAGAGGCTAATTCTCTATCAATAAACTTGTACTGAAATTCCACTTTAGTTAGGTCACTATACTAAGCTCTGTGGAGGATGTAAAGAAGTATATGCACAGCTCTAAAGTACTAAGATTACATGGAATTCAGAGGACAGATAAGTGATTACTGTGGATGGGAATCAAAGACAATTTCATCAAGAAAGAGTTTTCTTCCTTCCTTCCTTTCTTCCTTTCTTCCTTCCTTCCTTCCTTCCTTCCTTCCTTCCTTCCTTCCTTCCTTCCTTCCTTCCTTCCTTTTTTCCTTTCTTCCTGCCTGACTTCCTGCCTTTTTTCCTTGCTATATCATAGATTTAGAGATGGATAGAACTTTTGAAGTCATCTAGTCCAATCCCCTCATTTTATAGATTGTATACTGAGGCCCAGAAAGGTTAAGTAATTTGACCTAAATCATATTAGTATAGATCAAGAGATTGGAAGAACCTCAGAAATCATCAAGTGATGACCTTCTTTTATAGATGAAGGAAATGAGGTCCAGAGAGGTGGTGAATAACAGAGACAAGATTTTAACACAAATGCTCTGACTCCAAATCCCATTTTATAGCAAGACAGTGACATTTATTGCACTTGTGTAAAAATCATATGCTTGTATAAAGCTCTGTGCTAGGCACTGGGAAAGAAATGACAACTGATGTTACCTTTATTTTGCAATGAAGTTTCCACCTAAAGGATTCACTTATGGTGGAACATCTCTGACAAACAACAAGAGCCTATTGGAAATCACTACCAACTCTTTCACAGCAGGTGAATTCCCCAGCCTTTTTATTGTACAAATTAATCAAGCATTAACCAAATTACACATAAGCTGCATCAAACAAAGAGTCAGCTGAATACTCAAGATGGGAAAAATATAAAGGGTAAGCTAAAGACCTATTTCTTTGGTAGCATTAAGATCCAGAGAATGGATTTTAAGAGTTGTGTGGCTAGTAGTACAGGAGAGGTAGCTAGCCCCAAAGCTAAGACAAATTTACTCCCAATTCTCAATTCTCCAACACACTAACATTTTTTTAAAAGAACACTGATTAAGAGCAAAAAGGGTCCTTAATAGTCACCTAGATCAATATCTTCTTAAATTACAGTTTATAATCCCACATAAGGTCTCATAACTGAATCTGAGAGGTACAAAATTATCATTATCAATAAATGTTTGAAATGTATACCCATATACCCAGGGTGATATAAAAATTTCTCAGGTAAAAAAGAGATCATGAGTGAAAAAAATTTAAGAAGCCCTGTTCTAGACCACACTGAGATTGAAGGCTGCATCCAAGGTCACAGAAGCAATAAACACCAAGCGAGATAGGGTTAAAACTTGAGTCCTCTGATTCCAGTTCTAATAGTTTCCCCATCTGCCATGGTGCCTGTCATTGGGAAAGATCGAGAAACCAGACCCTAAAGGTAAAGGCCTTGACCAAGTCTCTCATGAACAAGCAGTATCTGCAGTTTATTCATTAGGTGACTTACAGCATCTTGCATGTGTGTGATTATTGCTGGCTGGATAGTCAAGCTATAAGGAATTTGAGGACCATAGTCAAGCACATTCATCAGAAATAGATTGACTTTTCTTGAGGAAGTGGGCATATGCCTCTGAAGACTGTGTCATTGTCTAGTAAGGCAGTGTCAAAGGCAAAGCCCCTGTTAATACCCACCCCTTGCCAAAAAGAAGGTAAATAGTTTAGCTATTGCTTATCAATCTATTTAATCAATAAATAAATCAATAAGCACATATTAAGTGCCTGCAACATATCAAAATGTTCTTTGGAGGTCACAGGATCATTAATTTAAAGCTAGAAGGGACATTAAAAATCAACTTGTCCAAGCTTCTCATTTTACACATGGGGAACTAAGACCCAGAGATGTTATGGTTGCTAAGATCACATATGAAGTTGAATGACAGAACCAGAATCAAACAAAGTTTTCTGAATCCATATGCAATATCTTTTTACGTTCTCTAGAAGATCAGGGTTTCTAATTCTTTACTTTTCCTCCATATCAATCTTGGGCATTAGTACACATCTCTACATATTCACTGCTAAGGGGTCTTTCCTCAAGCCAAGGAAGGCAGGAAGTCTATTACTATGCAATCTACACATTTGCTATTTAATAAGAGATAGACAGAAGCCCTTTGCTAAAAGTGAACTATGAATGGGTCTTTATTGTTTGGCTAGGAAGACCACTCTAAAAACTGGGGTCATTATTGTAAAGCAGGCACTCTCTTAAACTTCCATTTGATGGTATAAAGGCCCTCATAACCATACTCATAGAATCTAATCACTGCTGTTAAAACTGATTGTCATTATTCTTAAATCATCCATATATGAAAATATTCTTCCTCTTTTCCCTATCCACAGAATCTTTCCTTTTAACAAAGAATTTTTTAAAAGAAAGAAAATAATGAGTTTTGTAAAATTGGCCCTTTTATGACAGCACTTTTGATATTGCATATCTCAAGTCCATCAGTTCTCTCAAAATGGAGGGAAGGTACATTTCCTAACCTCTTCAGCACCAAGTTTGGTCATTATAATGATGTTTTTGTTGTTTCTTATTAAAACTGTTATAGTCACTGGGTGTAATGAATTTTCTGTTTGCTTTACTATGTTTTCTATCAGTTCATATAAGTCTCCTGTGCATGGGGAAGAAGAGGGACAAAAATTGAATCCTTGAACCTCAGAATCATTGAGATAATCACAAGAAGAAAGGAACAGATAACCAGGATTCAAAATGTTGATGTGGTGAACAAATTTCTGTCCCTTTAAGAATGAGGTAGTTTCCCAGATAGAATTAGAAAGATAAGTATGTTGTCATAGGTTGGCCAATGATTGATCATAGCACTCATGTCCCCTTAAAAATCCCTAAACAAAACTTTTTTAACACTAAGAAATATTAGAGGCAGCTTATTGGGCAAGGGAGTGAGAGTAGTAGGAGAGTAGAGCTTTAGTTTTCTCTTTTGTTTCTTCCCATTTCCTCAGTGGTTTTGATTCATGGTTCATAGATTTTTGTTTTTGTTATCCCCCGCACCCCCAGCCCTGCAATGAAGTTACTTAGACATAGAATCTTGGAAAGTCATAGAAAGGCAGAGAGAGATAGAAAAACAGAGGAAGAATCCTTTGGTTCCCCTGAAGCAGTTTCTAGGATCAGGATCCCTGGCAAAAAATAAAAGAACTAATATCTCATTTATCTTTCTAGGGTCCAACCCATATTTAAAAGAGTTCCCACTACAACATCCAGGACAAGTAGTCATCTAAACTATAAAGCTAAAGCATCTTAGCTTCTGAAGTTGGTCAATTTCACATTTGAAGAATTCAAAATGTTGGAAAGTTTTTCTTGATAGGATGCACAGATTTGCCTCTTTACAACTTCTAATCATCGTACCTACTTCTACTCTCTGTGGCAAAAGAGAATAAATTTAATTTCTCTTACATATGGTAGCTCATCAAAAGCTTGATAACATCATTCCTGTCCTTGGAGAGAGCTTCTCTTCTCCAGGCAAAACATCTCTAATCCCTACATGAAATAAAATTGAAGTCCTTCCCCATTTTAGACCTTCTAGAAGCTCTTCAGCTTATTATTCCATTTCCTAAAAGGAAGTGTCCACAGGTCATCAAAATATTTCTGTTGTGGTCTGACCAGAGCAAAGTGCTATGGAATCATTGATCACTTTCTGTTTGAAAGCAATGTCATATATGTATGAATACATACACATACACACTCGTAATTTCCCCCAATTAGACAGTAAAGCAATTTTTACCATTTATTTTTTTTTTAATTTAAAAATTTAAAATTATTTATTTGTATTCCAAATTCCATCCCTCCCTCCCCTTGTTCTTCCTGAAACACTGATCAGTCAGGTATAGATTTTCAAATCATATACAACATTTCCATATTAGTTGTTTTGTACATGAAGATGCAAATAAAAGAAAAAATGAAAGAAAATTAAAAATAGCATACTTAAGTCTGTATTGAAATGACATCAGTTTTGTTTTTTGTTTTTTTCTCTCTAGAGGTAGACCTTTGGGATAATCTTAGATCATTATATTGCTGAAAATAGATAATTCATTTACAATTCTTCATAAAATATTGCTATTACTGGTTACAACATTCTCCTGGCTATATTCCCTTCACTTTCTAGCAGTCCATGTAAGACTTAACAGGTTTTTCTGAAATCATGCTGTTTAAGCAATGTTACTCTTCTTGCAACTGAAGGTTATTTTAGCTTTTTCGGCTACCAAATCACATGGTTAACTCATATTTAGACTGTGGTACATTAAAATTCTCTGATTTTTTTTTCCGACAAACTAATCACACCTCCCAATCTTGTGTTTGTGAGGTCATTAGTTAGAACCCAAGTGTAAGGCTTTATCCCATTAAACTGCATCTTTTAAAATTTAGCTCATCTCTGCCCTGTAAAAATTTGAGTATTTGGACTCATACAATGATCGTCATTCCTGCCTTAGTTCCTTCTGCAAACTTAATAAATATATCATCTATGTCATTATTGAAATCAATAATTAAAATGTGAAATAGCCTAGATACATCCTTGGGGCACTCCACAGGAGACACCTTTCTGCATTCATTTTAGGTACAACCATTCTGCAAGATTTAAGTCCAGCTAAGTACTAACATCTAAGTAGTATCATCTTTTCATTATTTCTACAAGAAGAATGTTTCATCATCCATAAAATGTTTTGCTAAAAATAAGATAAACTTCATCTATTGCAATTCTTTGTTTTCTAATTTAGAAATTCTAACCCTCCTCCCCCCAAAAAAAGAAAAAAAAAAAAAAGACTGGTCTTTCATATCCTATTCTTGCCTAAATTATGATAGTTCTTTGTTATAACTACTTCCATATCTTTAATAGGCCATTTTAGGATTTTGCTAGGAATAAAAATTAAGCTTGTTAGTCTTTATTTTGCAAACTTCATTCTCTCTATTGTGTATGTCTCTGTCTCTGTCCTTCTGTCTCTCTTTTTCCTGTCTCTTTCTATCTCTCTGTCTCTGTCTTTTTCTGTCTCTGTCTCTCTATGTCTATTTCTCTGTCTCTCTGGGTGTCTCTGTCTCTTTCTCTCTATATGTGTCTCTCTGTCTTTCTCTGTGCCTCTCCGTCTCTGAGTGCCCTCTCTCTGTCTCCTCGGTCTCTCTATTTCTCTCTTTGTCTCTCTCTCTATGTGCCTCTGTCTCTTTCTGTCTCTGTTATTTTCTGTCTCTCTCTGTCTCTGTCTTTGTCTGCCTCTCTGTATGTGTGTCTCTGTCTCTGTGTGTGTGTCTTTCTCTGTTTCTCTCTTTGTGTGTCTCTCTTTGTCTTGCTGTTTCTCTGTCTCTCTGTGTGTGACTGTCTCTCTCTCTCTATCTCTGTCTCTTCTATCCCTCTCCTTCCCTTCTCCATTCCAGCATTTGCCTGAGATTTGCTCCTCCTCCAGAATGTTTCAGAAATTACTGACAGTGACTCAGTAAACACATTCAACAATTTTGTCTAAAACCGAGGATATCACTCATCTGGGTCAGATAACTTGAACTCTTCAAGGGTGGCTAAGTGCTCTCTTTACATCTCATGATTACAAATAGTATCAAATCCCTATTAGCCACTTTTGCTGATTTAAGATTCAGTCCAAAGATCATCTTCCTGGAAGGAGAAAACAGAAATAGAATAAACTGAATTCCACTACCTTCTCTCTGTTTTCAGTTGCCATCCAGTGGTGGCTCTAGATCTATTGATTCTCTGCTTTTCCCCAAAATGACTTTTTTAAAAACCTATTTCTTTAAATTTTTCTTACCAGCCTCTGAACATTCTGTGCTTTTACCTTTTGGACATTATTCCTACAATACCATGCCAGGTTTTTGTATATTACTTTTTTCTTTCTGCTATCTCTCTTTGACACCACCCTCTTCACATCACCTCCATATTCAATGTGTCCAAGGCCTGTCAATCCAACCTTCATCAATCAATCAACATTTCTTAAGCACCTACTGTTTGGTAGACATTGTCACAAGCTAAATGAAAAAAAGAAGAATAAAAATAGAATAAAAGGAATATTAAA
Source organism: Antechinus flavipes (assembly GCF_016432865.1). Lineage (NCBI taxonomy): Eukaryota > Metazoa > Chordata > Mammalia > Dasyuromorphia > Dasyuridae > Antechinus > Antechinus flavipes. The sequence continues at coordinate 423,206,502 of NC_067399.1, forward strand.
AAGAATAAATAGAGAATAAAAAGAGAATCATGTTATATCCTATTTATCATGTTTGATAAATAGGAAGTATTTAATAGAGAAAAGGCACTAGAATTGAGGAGTTCAGTAAGATTTCATAACATCTCTTGAATGTGCTCTTGTCTCTTATTTAATACTGCTATCACACTGACACAATCTCTTAACAATTCACACCTGAATTATTATAATAGCCTGCTGGTGGGTCTGCCTGACTCAAGTCCTTTCCTACTATAATCTATTTCTACTCAGTTAACAGATTTGTCTTCTTAAAAACATATCTGACAATATCACTCTCCTATTCAGTCATCTCCAGTGGCACCTTCAAATCACATATAAAGTTCTCTGGCTTTTAAACCATAACATGTCCCTCTGCTACTTTTCTAATCTGCTTACAACTTACTCTCCCCACTTCATCTAATTACTCTTTGATACAGTGACAATGATATTATTATTATTTCTGGACAAAAAATTCCATCTCTTCTACTCTAATCGTTTTCACTGCTATTCACATGCCTAGAATTCACTCCCTCTTCATCTTCATTTCTTGGTCTCCATGGCTTCCTATAAATCCCAGCTAAAATTCTACCTTCTGGAAGCTTTCTGAATCCCACTGACTACAGCAGACTTCCTTTTATTTATTATCTCTAATCCTGTACACAACTTGTTTATATCTAGTTATTTGCATGTTGTTTCTCCCATTAGAGTGTGAGCTTTTGAGGAGTGGGATTGTCTTTTACCCTTTTTCATATCCCCACTACTTAATATAGTATGAAGCACATAGTAGGTACTTGATAAATGCTTATTGACTGACTGACCTGTTCTTGCCTTTATCTTTTAGGCTTTTTCTTTTAAAATATACATTTCATTTGTGCGTCTTTACATCAGTCATATACCTATCTTTTTAAGCCCTGAGTTTGTTGAGCTCCCTATGCATCCACATTGCTCTCTTCAGAAAATTCCTATTCCTCTTCCTTCATCCTATGTCTTCAGATTTAATCCTTAAGAGTTTTCTATCCCTCCTGGATTTATTCTATCCTTAATATTTTAGTCCATGGGATCCTATTTGTATCTCCTATGAACCCTTTGAACCTTACTCTTCCAAAATCTAAGATGCAGCTAAGACTATGTGTCAGTCTTCCATTTTCTTCTCCATCACCTGGCTCTATTCCTTTATTCCTGTTTTATTAGTAATGAGTTGAAGATTCTGCAGGGTCTCATGTCTTTCCCAAGGTCAATAGAAGAGATAAAATTAAGAGAGGTAATGGTCAGGTCTAACCCAAGATTCTTATCATTTCCACCTTTTCAATTAGCTTTCTCTGTTAGGGAGGCTCTGACCCAGAATAGAATTTACTTCCTTATTAACTCAAACATTCCTTTCCCCCTAGGTGGTTAATAGCTTAAACTAATTAATTACCAGTGCTTTCCCCCTCTCTGTATCCTCAGTGGCTAACCCTATGTCTGGTACATAATTTCAATAGTTATTCTGTTATTTTTCAGTAGTGTCTGACCTTCTGTGATGCCATTTGAGATTTTCTTGATAGAGATACTGGAGTATTTTGTTATTTCCTTCATCAGCTCCTTGAGGGATTACAGGAGGAAACAAAGGCAAACAGTGTTAAAAGATTTGCCTGGGGTCATATAGCTAGTCAGTGTTTGAGGTTAGATTTGAACTCAGGATGAGTCTTTCTGATTCCCAGTCTGTTTCTATATATATTAATATACTCCACATAATACATAGTAAATGCTCATTGTTTGATTGAATATGGATAGATACGTAGAATTATTTGGATTTTAGAGCTTAATGAGACTACAGCCTCATTAAATATAACCCGCCTTACTTTATAGATAAAGAAAACAAGTTTCAGAGAGATTATGTGAATTAACCCAAGCTAACAGCAATAAGTAGCAGGGTGAAAAATTTAACTTAATTCCTTTCACTTCAAATCCAACATTCTTTCTGCTATACTTTTTGATTTCTCAAGAGCACAGATAGTCATGACTAACAAACATTTTGGAAAATACATGAGTTAAATGAATTTAATGTGCTTTCCTTTACATACAAAGATGATCTACTTATCTCCTATCTGTAAAACACAAATCTAGAATCGGTATTCCTACAGAACACAGATGGTTTACATTCAGCCATCTATATTGTCTCTTCACCCCATTTGTGACTGAATATTGTACATCTGCAAAACAGCTGGCTAGGGAAGGGTGTGGGCAATTTACAAAATACATAATCAGCAAATGTGAAGATCAAATCTTGGGCATATCAGCACATTTTCTTTATATCCTCAAATTAACTATGACTATAGGACTTTTGTGATTAGATAAAACAAAATATTTAAAATCAATAACCACTGACAAGATCCCTTGGATCTTGAAATTGGAGCAAGAGAGGTAGGAAAATTACATAAGTTTATTCTTTTATAGATAAGCTTCTTTTTTGACTTGCTTATTTATATAATTCTGAACTTAAGAAATAAAATAAGCATTTCCATAACTTAGTAGAATAAAAAAAAGATTATTTTATCTGTTATGCGACTTCTTGGGCTATCTCTAGATAACATAAACCCCTTGGGCTGCCTTTAGATAAGACATCACTTTGATAAATTAGCCCAAGGCACAGAAATACTGCAGTTGGTATGGAGATGCAATTTAATTTCCAATTAAGCTTGATTTTGGGGCTGAAGTAGTTTACTTGTTCCACACTGTGATGATTATCCCCAATCAAACCTGTTATGTTTAGAGCTTATTCTCCCATGGTGTGGACTCTCAAAAAAAAAAAAGTCTTTTTACATTTAGAAAGCTACTTACCTTGGGCCATATATGCCATGTCTGAGTATTTTTTCTAATATATGAATTATAACCATTTGGATCATGATCTTTCTATTACATGGTAGAAATTCTCAAAATCTCAGTAATCTGTTCTCCAAGTTTAGGGTACTTTAGTCTCCGTATAATTTCCCCTCGTTTTCTCACTTATTGATTGATGAAATAGAACAAGTATAATAAAAAATGACTACACATGAACCTAAAATTTCTATCATGTACATCTTGCTATTCCTTTTAAATATATAATAAAATTATCATGTAAACTTCTTTTTTCTTCCCCAGTCACAGAGATGATTACAGTTAAAACACAAACATATATATATATACATATATAAAATTATTTTATACGTACTTCTATTTATCTATTATTTGTTCAATATCTAAAATATATTATTATTATGTATCTATTTACCTTTTGATCCAGTAAACCTGGATTTATTCCCTTTTCCTGTTTTATAAACAATTAGTTATGGACTTAGCAAGGTCTCAGGACTTCTCCAAGGTCAATAAAAAAAATAGAATTAAGAATCAGGCTTTTATTGTTCATGGACCAATAAATTTCGTTGTTTCCTCTTTAGGCCAGGTAGAAAATGCATTTGTATCTGTGTGTTAGTGGGTTTATTTATAATTATGTGAATTCACATCTTTTGTTACAAGTTGTGATTCCACTGGTCCCAGATTGGTCCCAGTCTTGTACTTATGCCTGGATACCTATATTTGATGGAAAGAAAGTAGCAGCTTACTGGTGGGTCTACTTGACACAAGTCTCTTCTTACTTCAATCCATCCTCCATTTAGTCATTAAAGTGATTTCTAAAGTGCAGATCTGCCTGTATCACCCTCCACCTGAAACCTCAACTCAACAAAATCCAGTGGCTCCCTCTTACCTCCAGGATTAAATAAAAAATGCTCTGTTTAGTATTAAACAGGTTGTGTTATAAAGACCACAACCTTCTCCTATTTTTCCAACCTTTTTATACTTTACTCCCTAAGTGTACTCTTGGATGCAGTAACACTGGCTTTTTTTTTTTAATTTTATTTTATTTAATAATAACTTTATATTGACAGAATCCATGCCAGGGTAATTTTTTTTACAACATTATCCCTTGCACTCGTTTCTGTTCTGATTTTTCCCCTCCCTCCCTCCACCCCCTCCCTTAGATGGCAAGCAGTCCTATATATGTTAGATATGTTGCAGTATATCCTAGATACAATATATGTTTGCAGAACCGAACAGTTCTCTTGTTGCACAGGGAGAATTGGATTCAGAAGGTAAAAATAACCAGGGAAGAAAAACAAAGATGCAGATAGTTCACATTTGTTTCCCAGTGTTCTTTCTTTAGGTGTAGCTGCTTCTGTCCATCATTTATCAATTGAAACTCAGTTAGTTCTCTTTGTCAAAGAAATCCACTTCCATCAGAAAACATCCTCATACAATATCGTTGTTGAAGTGTATAATGATCTCCTGGTTCAGCTCATTTCACTTAACATCAGTTCATGTAAGTCTCTCCAGTCCTCTCTGTATTCATCCTGCTGGTCATTTCTTACAGAACAATAATATTCCATAACATTCATATACCACAATTTACCCAGCCATTCTCCAATTGATGAGCATCCATTCAATTTCCAGTTTCTAGCCACTACAAACAGGGCTGCCACAAACATTTTAGCACATACAGGTCCCTTTCCCTTCTTTAGTATCTTTTTGGGATATAAGCCCAATAGAAACACTGCTGGATCAAAGGGTATGCACAATTTGATAACTTTTGGGGCATAATTCCAGATTGCTCTCCAGAATGGTTGGATTCGTTCACAACTCCACCAACAATGCATCAGTGTTCAAGTTTTCCCGCATCCCCTCCAACATTCATCATTATTTTTTCCTGTCATCTTAGCCAATATGACAGGTGTGTAGTGGTATCTCAGAGTTGTCTTAATTTGCTTATTAATAATAATTTTCTCTGATCAATAATGATTTGGAACATTCTTTCATATGAGTGGTAATGGTTTCAATTTCATCATCTGAAAATTGTCTGTTCATATCCTTTGATCATTTATCAATAGGAGAATGGCTTGATTTCTTATAAATTAGAGTCAGTTCTCTATATATTTTGGAAATGAGGCCTTTATCAGAACCTTTAACTGTGAAGATGTTTTCCCAGTTTGTTGCTTCCCTTCTAATCTTGTTTGCATTAGTTTTGTTTGAACAAAGGCTTTTTAATTTGATATAATCAAATTTTTTTATTTTGTGATCAGTAATGGTCTCTAGTTCATCTTTGGTCACAAATTTCTTTCTCCTCCACAAGTCTGAGAGATAAACTATCCTATGTTCCTCTAATTTATTTATAATCTCATTCCTTATGCCTAGGTCATGGACCCATTTTGATCTTATCTTGGTGTAACACTGGCTTCTTGACTGTTCCTCAAACCAGACCTCATCTCTTGGCTCCAAGCATTTTCTCTGACTGTCCCCTATGTCTGGATGCTCTTCCTCTTGTGCTCTACCTACCAATTTCCCTGGCTCTTATTAAGCCTTAAACCTCCTGGCTCAAACTAAAATTCTGTCTTCTACAAGAAGCTTTCCCTACCCCTTCTTTATTTTAATGTCTTACTTCTGATATTTTTTTTTTCTTACTTATCCATTTGCTTTACCTATATTTATTTGCATGTTGTTTCCCCCATTACATTTTAAGCTCCTTTTGTTCTGGGACAATCTTTTGCTTCTTTTTTTGTATTCCTGGTGCTTTTAATGGTATCTACCATGTAGTAAGCATTCAATAAATGTTTATTGGTTGATGATAAAATCATCAGGTTCAGAAAAATTCTAGGAGAAAGACTCTTGATAGAAACAGGGTCATCAAAAGGTGGTGCTATTCCTAAGAACATTCTATTCAAATCAAAAAGCCCCATAAAGATACTTTGAGCTGGACTCCACACAAAGTTTTACAAAGTACAGAGGCTTTCATACTCCCTGATCATTTTCCATCCTTTATTAAGTGTCAAGAGAGATTATTGCTTTATAATATAATTTGATGCCTAGAAGTGCTATTATTTTTCATTCCTAGTTATCTCCCATTATTTTTCTTGAGATTTTAGACATTTTGTTTTCTTCAAGCTTTATCACTAACTAGTCATCTGACCATGAACAAATAATTTTAATTCTTTGAGCTTCCATTTCCTCATTTGTTAAATGAGGATAATGTTTTCTCTCCTCATAAAGTTTGTTGTAGGAATCAATCAAACTTTAAAAAATATGTGAAAATTCTTTGATAAGAATAAGCTACAAGACAAATATAAGGAAATATTGTATGATTTAGAAAATTATATTTGTGTATATATATATTTATATTTATACATATACATATACATATACATACATATATATATATTTGCTGAGACAATTGGGGTTAAGTGACTTGCCCAGGGTCACACAGCTAAGAAGTGTTAAGTGTCGAGATCACATTTGCACTCAGGTCCTTCTGACTTCAGGGGTGGTATTCTATCCACTGCGGCACTTAGCTGTCCCCTCGAAAATAATATTGAACTTTAATCTCACTGGGCCTTAATTTTCTCACTTATAAAATAGATAAACCTCTTAAGGCCTCTCCTAACTCAAGAGATGTGATCCTATCATTTATGGAAAGCTTTTTTTAAATTTCAAAGTAGATTCATGATGTTGTTAAAGTTAACAGACCAAAATCCAAATAAATTTCTTTGCAGTTATGTCCATTATGAAATACAGCATCATAGAGTGCAAGGAAAATTTGATTTCAAGTCAGAGATTCTGGTTTTGAATCCCAGATCTCTTCTATGAAAACTGAAGCAGGTTACTTTAACTCTCTGGCCTCAGTTTCATTATATGTAAAATAGAAGATTGGAATAAATTACTTCTACAATCTTTCAGCCATCTAATTGGCACCTATCCATAAATGCCCCCATTTTACTTAAAGAGGATGATTGATTTCCCGGAATTTCAAAAGTGATGAGCCTACCTCCTAACTCCAATAACCAATTCACTATCTTCTTAACTCCAAGCCTCTGTCTGAGAAATGCTTCAATCATGTTTGAAGCATCAGAACCCCTAGCATTTAAATTAATTTGCAGTACTATACCAATCAAACTCCCAAGAGAACACTTGAAAAAGCTAGATGAAATAACAGTTTTCACGTGAAGGAATAAAATGTCAAAAATCTCAAGGGAAATAATAGGAGATAACTAAGAATGAAAGGGTAATAACACTTCTAGACATCAAATTATTTTACAAAGCAATAATCATCAAAACTCTTAGGTACTGGTTTTTAAAAAGGGAAGTTGATCAATAAAACAAATTAGATAAGCAAGAAACTGAAGCAATTGAAATCAATAACCCACTGCTCTACAAACCTAAGAACATAAACAACTTGGGGAACTTTCTATTTGACAAGAACTGATGAAAAAACTGGAAAGTGTTAGGGCAAAATTTAGGTTTAGACCGATATTTTATAATATTTACTCCCAGTAATATCATAAAGAATGCATAATTTGAATCAAGTAATCAACAATTCTTCAATGTTCTGTCCCAAGCACTATGCTAAGTATTGGGGATACAAAAATAAAGATGAAGTATTCAGTAGGATGAGTTGAAAGTGCTTGCCCTCAAGGATTTTACAATCTATCTTAATCTGATGTAAATTAAACCATAAATTAAAAAAAAAAACATAGAAGAGAATAAGATCTGAAAACTTTCACAATGACAGCTAGGGGAGAATTCTTAAACAATTAAGGGACAGTGACAATCTAAGTGAAATAAAATCTTATGTAATTATAATGAACAAGCTTAGCCCTGGAAAAGTCAAGAAATTAATTTAAGTGGTTACTATGTGCAAAATGCTGCAGATACCAAAAAATGGAAGAAAAAATATCTTCTTGGTTCTCAAGAAAGGTACTTTCATTTTTTTTAATTTTACATGTAATTTATTTTTCTTTTCTTTTTTTGTGTGTTTTCTATTATAGCTTTTTATTTACAAGTTATATGCATGGGTAATTTTACAGCATCGATAATTGGCAAACCTTTTGTTCCAATTTTTCCCCTCCTTCCCCTCACTTTCTCCCCTAGATGGAAGATTGACCAATACATGTTAAATATGTTAAAGTATAAATTAAATACAATATTAGTATACATGTCCAAACAGTTATTTTGATGTACAAAAAGAATCAGACTTTGAAATAGTGTACAATTAGCCTTGAAGGAAATGAAAAATGCAGGTGGACAAAAATATATGGATTGGGAATTCTATGTAATGGTTCATAGTCATCTCCCAGAGTTCTTTCTCTGGGTGTAGCTGGTTTAATTCATTAGTGATCTATTGGAACTGATTTGGTTCATCTCATTGTTGAAGAGGGCCACATCCATCAGAATTGATCATCATATAGTATTGTTGTTGAAGTATATAATGATCTCCTGGTCCTGCTCATTTCACTCAGCATCAGTCTCTCCAGGCCTTTCTGAAATCATCCTGCTGGTCATTTCTTACAGAATAATAATATTTCATAACATTCATATACCACAATTTACCCAACCATTCTCCAATTGATGGGCATCTACTCAATTTCCAGTTTCTGGCCACTACAAAGAGGGCTGCCACAAACATTCTTGCACATACAGGTCTCTTTCTGAAAGGTACTTTCTAATAGCAAATATGTAAATAACCAGGTATGTACAACATATACAGGAATAGCTGAAAAGTAATCTCAGAGGGGAAGACATATGGGAGGGAAGGGGAGATGTCTTGCAGAAGATGGGACTTGACCTGAATCTTGAAGGAATCCAGAGAAGCCAAGAGGCAGAAGTGAGAGGGTGAGCATAGCAAACAGTGGGCCACCTTGTGCAAACGCATGGAGTCAAACAAAGTAAGATCTCATTCAGTTCTTCAGTCCAGAGTGTGAAATACTATAGATATTATCAGACACAGACCATGATGCATTGATTAGTTTGGGTTGAACTATTTTTGTTCTCATTCTGTCTGTCTCTGACTCTCTGTCTTTCTGTCTATGTCTCTGTCTCTGTCTCTCTCCAGACACACACACACACACACACACACACACACACACACACCTTTATCACATGGTAGGGAACAGAGAAATATTATAAATGTGCCCTCTTGGGAGGGAAGCATTATTTCTAGACTTAAGATTATGGCAACAATGGTAATAATGCAGATTAAATGTAAATGTATCATGAGTATGTCTCCCTCCTCCCCAATAACTATATGTCAACCATTTATCAGCATATTCCTAAGTAAGGGGAGATATTCTTGAGAAGACCTCTCAATGTCTCTCAAACCACAGTGAGAAGGTTACTGCTAACTGTTCTCATAGGACAGGTCATATTCACAGTGAAATAAGATAGTGAATCCCAGAGGTCTAATTAAAAAGTAGAAATAATTGAACAGGATCCCTTCTTTTACAAAGAAGGAATATGAGGCAAAAGATCAGACTCAGGATTGTATGTAGGCTTTGGGTCTAGTTTGGAAGTCATTTCCTAATTTTATAGAGCAGAATGCTCTCACCAGCTGAGAAACTAAGAGCCCTAGACACAGCTGGCTGGTTTGGCTTTGAGACAACCCTTTCTCATTTGTAGATGATTTTTAATTTCATTTTCCTATGGGGAAGAGAGCATGGGGAGTTTTGTTTACCAGAAAGTGGGAAACCCAGATGGAGACCAGGAGAGAGAAAGAGGAGATTTTGAGGTATATTTAAAAGAAATTGTCACAGGGCACAAAAAAATCAATAGTATCTTTGAATTAGGGTTGTTATGGAGGGAGGAGGGTATCATCCAGCTGGGACCTGGGCATCCCCAAATGCCCCATTAAGGTTATAGCCCTGTATTTGATTATCTTGATATGATTTCCTTTTCTCTGTATTTAGGAACCAGAATGAGATATGAGTGAATAGAACCAGATGTGCACAGAATAATTTTGCCAGTCCTGGCTAAAAACAAGGGAATGTTTAACCTATAGCTAATGGAGCACATAATGGGAAACATCTGGGAAGCTTCAAATATTATCATGATAGTGATGACACTTTAAATATACATACTATCTTTCTTGATGGACTTCCTGCTTTGTTCTGAATGACTGAAATCAGAAATTCCTTCAACTCCATCAGCGTCTTAACTAGAAGTATTAAGGTAAACCCAACCAGTTTTTCCAGACTGGCTCATCTCAACTTCACAGAATGTTGTGTAGGAAGACACTGAGAAGGAGTAGAACCTACTTTACTTCCCCTGTCAATTGCTAATTGGAACAAATTGGCCTAATTCTCTTCGTAACTATTTCCCTATCTTCCCTTCTTTTTCCTATATTCTCTCTATTCTCTGTTTCTTTATCTTTGACTCTTAATTTTATTATTAATTTAATGTATACCAAAAGAAAAGAAAGAATATTTTCATTCTGTATTCAAAATAAAACAGAAAAAAAATTATATGTGAAATTATCACATATCATAATACATAAAGCTTGCTTTTTTATTTTTATGCATCTTTTTAAGTCTTGTTTTTTAGATAAGTAGATATGTATGTGTATATATATGTATATATATAATTCACTGGTAAAATATTATTTTCAAAACTCTTGTTTTCTATATTTCCCTAAGAGCGTCCTTCTATTCACTTCATGCATTAACATTTTTTCAGTATGTTTTCTTTTTCTTCTTGGGAGGGCAGAATTGTCTTAAGTTCTACTCTCCCTATAATCATAAATAAAAAGTAAAATACATTCTTTATGATAAATGATTGTAGTCAAGAAAAAAATCCACAAATTGATCATGTTCAAAAAAATGTATGTTTCATCCTATACAAGAATACATCACTACTTCCCCATCAGGAAGATAGCTCATTTCATGATGGGTTCTCTGAAATCATACTTGTTCACTGATTAATCAGAGTTAAATCTTTCAAAGTTGTTTGTCTTTACAATATTGGTATTACCATGTAAACTGTTCTCCTGATTATGCTTAGTTGAGTCTATATCATTTCATATGTCTTCCTAGGTTTCAGTGGACTCTTGTCCCCTTTCATAATTTCTTACAGTATAATAATATTCCATTACTTTGATTTACAATAATTTATTCAGCATTTCCCCAAGTGATAATTACTTCCTTTCTTCCAATTCCCTTCTTTACATCCCTTGCCTTTCTTTTCTTTTCTTGCTCTTTTCCTTTTATTTTTCCTTTCTTTCTTCTGTATCTTTCTTCTTTATTCTTTTATTTCATTGGGATATAGCGGTAGCATTGGTTATGCACAGTTTAGTGACCTTTGGGGTACAGTTCCAAATTACATTCCAGAATGAGAGGACCAATTCATATATCTACTAATAAGTTATACTCTGTCTCTCTATAGCCCTTCCAAAAATTGTCACTTTTCTTTTTTGTAATTTTTTGCCAAACTGATAAATGTGAGGTAGGAATATATGTCTCATTGTCTTTTTTTTTTTCTTAAAATTTCTGCCTCTGTATCTCTCCCAAGTTCTTCCCTCTCTGTACTCTCTCCTTTCCTTTCTTTCACTTTGTCTCTTTCACTCCTTTCTTCCATTCATTTATTCATCAAGCATGTGTTAAACACCTACTATGTGTCAGGCAGTATGCTATGGTCTGAAGATAAAAAACAAACAAACAAACAAATCCCTGACCTTCAGAAGTTTGCATACTACTGCTAAGAATCAATATGCATGTAGTCAACAAATGGAAAGTATTCCTTTATTTTCAAGGATTCTTATCTTTTTTTCTATGTCTCCTCTTCTTAGGGTTGTGGATCTTATGGAAATGTCCCATTTCCAATTGTGAAGATTCTCATATATTTCCATACCTCTTGGTTATCCATCTAGGACCTCTTGACTCTAAATATTTTCCTGACTGTGTCATCAGATAGATGATAAAAGCCAACTTGTTTTGAAAAAAAATTTCCCCCTCCTCATAAAATGCACAACCTTTATGTTTAAGCTACCCTACTTTTAAGGAAACAAAATCAATTTTAGAAGTTTACTATGTGCCAGTCACTGTGCTAAGAGAATAAAAGGAAAAACAGACAGCCTTTGCCCTTGAGGAGCTTACATTCTGATGAGTTTTAAAGACCCCAGATGTCCCACACATACATTAAAGAGTTAGAGGAGTTAAACAATGTAGGGACTCTATCTTAGAGGCCTGCTGCTGACATTCATGGCTAACCCTTTTCTCCTTTCCTCCTTCTATCATGGCAGGACCATAGAAGCTCCTTACCCCCCATGAAATCATGGCATAGACACACACACACACACACACACACACACACACACACACAAACACACCCCTGTGGTATCCTTTGCCTTGAATCCCCTTGGATTGTCCCTTTCTCTCTCCCTAAATGACTCATTTCAAATCTTGGACTTTTTCTTGAATGTGCCATTATAAAGCAGTCTGGATTTATACCGTACTTACCATCTGATATTTGTGAAAGCCTCTTTTAAATCCCCCAATTGGTTCAATAGACTATGACGCATGCATCTATATTCCTTTAATCTTTCTTCTTCTCCATCAATTATCAAATTTCTTCAATTCTGAGGCTGAAGGAATGATTCTGGAAGTATATATTTGAATACTCTGCCGGAAAAGTGGGTCAGTCACTAAGCATTTATTAAGCGCCTATTGAAACTGTGCTGTGTTAGGATTTGGGTACCTACATTTTTTTTAGTCCCACCTACATCTATTTGGCTGCAGCCCTGCTTAAAGCTGGTTAATATAGCTCCAGAAGACACATCTTGGTTTGGGTGGTTTTGTGGCTTCTGCTGCTAGCTTTGTCTCTTTGGGATCAGAAGTTCTTTGGGAAAGACTATGGAAGAAAAATCCTTTCTGGTGAATCATGGGCCTGTGAGCACTTTATTTCACTATGAGAGATGGACCGAAAATTAAGGGGGAGGCAGAAGCTAATTAGCAGTATGATTTATTAAAAGCTAATGAATGCTTTCTGCTCCCAGCCAGCAATTATATCAAAATGCATTTTTTCTCGTGTCTAACTTGATCATGCCTAAATGCCCATTATTTCATGTTCACCTTGGGATTTCCAGGGGAGTGCAAACAGGTATAAGATTTCTCAAACTATGACAGTAACTCTGAAAGCTTTAATAGGAGAAGTGTGAAAAAAGTTAAGCAAAATCCACAGCACATCTTGGATCAGTGTAGTAAGAGAATCAGTAATGGACAGAACCTCGTACTTGGGTTAATAAATCTTGAGTTCAAATCCTGATCAGGCACTTACTAGTTGAATGTCTTTAGTCAAATTATAGTCTCTCTCAGTCTCAATTTCCTCATTTATAAAATGGGAATATTAACAGCACCTGGCTCATAGTTTTGTAATGAAGCTTGAATGAGATAACAATATGCAAGATACTTTGCAAGCCTTAAATGCTGTATGAATATTAATTGTTATTATTTGGCCATCTAGACTGGGTATTTTTTTTATTTTAAATAATTATTTTGTTTTTCCAAGTACATTCAAAGATAGTTTCCAACATTCACTTTTGTAAAATGTTGTGTTCCACATTCCTCCCCGCTCCTCAAAGCTTCCTATGTAGGTTAAATATGTGCAATCCTTCTAGGCATATTTTCATATTAGTCATGTTGTGCAGGAAAAATTTGATCAAAAAGTTAAAAAAATGAGAAAGAAAAAATAAGCAAGCTAACAGCAACAAAAGGTGAAAATACTATGATCCATATTCAGTTTTCATAGTTCTCTCTCTGGATGTGGATGGCACTTTCCATCACAAATCTATTGGAATTGCGTTGAGTCACCTCATTGTTGAAAAGAGTCAAGTCCATCATAGTTGATCATCATATATAATCTTGTTGTTACTTTATAAATTGTTCTCCTGGTTCTGCTCACTTCATTTAGCATTAGTTCACGTAAGTCTTTCCATATTTTTCTGAAATCAGACTGCTCATCATTTCTTATAAAATAATAATATTCCATTACATTCATATACCATAACTTATTCAGACATCTCCCAACTGATAGGCTTCAGACTGGGTATTCTTAAGAAGTAGATTTTCTAGGTTGGTCTCACCAAATCTCATACAAAAAAAATTGAGGACTCCTGGGAGATAAAGATATTCCTGTGCATCATAGACATTTATGAACATTAAGCAAACATATGAAGATTTTATGTACATCAGCACTCATTATTTAGGTCACTTGGTTAAGCATTTATCATAAAAAGAACCATGGTGCTGAATGTAATAGAATGTAAGATCTCAGAGATCAAGGACTATTTGAGATTAATCTTTGTATCACCAATATATAGCAAATGTCTGGGTCATATTAACTGTTTGATAAGTATTTATTGAATTGAATTCAGAAGCAAGGAGTGCTCATAAATTTTGAAATCCTGGGTTTGTCATTTATTTGGTGGCAATTTGGGCCACTTTTTTTATTTGTGAAGAGAATTAACTGTGGCAAAAGGAACAGAGAGCAAGAATCAGAAAAACTTGGTTTCTATCTGAACTGTCTGAACTTGGGTAGGTTACCTCACCTAAGCAGCTTAGTAGGGCCATGGATGGACCTGGATTTAAGAAGACTCGAGTTTAAAAGTGGTTTCAGACACTTGCAAGTTATGTGAACATGGATAAGTTACCAACTCTCTGCCTCAGTTTCTTCATCTATAAAATGGGAATAGCATACCTACCTCCCAGGGGTTGTTGTGAGGATAAAATGACATAATATTTGAAAAGTACTGTGCAAACCTTAAATTCCATATAAATGGTAGTATATATATTATCATTGTTGTTATTTATCTATGTGACTTTGGGTAAGTTAATCCCCATTCTGATTCCAAAAGACTTTTGATGGAAAGTACCATCCATATCCAGAAAGAAAACGATGGAGATTGAATGTAGATCAAAACATAGTATTTTCACTTTTTGTTGTTGTTTGTTTGCTTTTCTCATATGGTTTTCCCTTTTGATCTGATTTTTTTGCTCAGCCTGATGAATATGGAAATATGTTTAGAAGAATTGCACACATTTAAGCTATATCAGATTGCTTGCTGTCTTGCTGAGGGGGAAGGGAGACAAAAAGGGAGAAAAATCTAGAATACAAGGGTTTGTGAAGGTAAATGTTGAAAACTATCTTTTCATGTATTTGAAGAAATAAAATCCCATTAAAATAAAATTTTAAAACTACATGTTGCAGATGAGGTGCTGGTATATATTGATATTGAAGATGAGATCATAGGTCTGGATCAGAACAAATACATATTGCTTATATCAGCCTGTGGGTCTCAGACTGGAAATTTCTAAGGGACAGGAGAATATTGGGGAGATTCACTTTAAATTCCCAATACAATTACTTAATAATGTTTATAAAGAATTTCCTCCAAATTAGTGATCCCAGGGGTCAAAGTGAAAGAAGCCTAGCACAGATGTGTTAAAAACTGAATTTAATTTAGTCAATCAATAATCATTTATTCATTAAGTCCCTACTTAATAGGCAGAATCTGCTTTGGGTCCTGGAAATACAAAGACAAAAACGATAGTCTTTGACTTTAAGGATCTAACATTACATTAAAAGAGCTTATATTTCCTAAGGTTATATTGAACTAAAACATGCTCTAAAAATCTGATTTGCCAAGTTGCCAAGCAAATATTTCAATGTATTATAGTCCAAGGTGTTGCTACATCACAATCAAAGGAAAGAGAATCCCAGGATGATTCTAAGGGTCTTCCTTCCTGCCTCTGCTTCCTCTAAGGGAATATGGAAATACACGGACTCAGCTATCTAAACACACCTTTTGTAGCTGCAGGGTCTTAAAGGGAAGTCTACTGGGTAGGACTTGTGACGATGAATGAATGAGTGAAAAATAATTTATTAATGATGTAATATGTCCTGAGTCCCCAGATAAATGCTGGGGAATACAAATAGAAAAGAAGACTTTTTTACTCTTAAGGAGCTAACATTTTAACCAGAAGAGATAATGCAAGATGGAAGGATTCAGCAGAAGGGTAGCTAGCAAGAACCTAAAGTCCTTAAGATGTATCAAAATGTATAAGAAAGCATAAGAGTGACTCCTACCTATGAAGAATTGGGAAATTCAAAATATTTTTTCTACTCCTAAACTTAGGAATGGAGCAGGGATTTAGGGTTTCCTCCAGCAGGAGTGGTGATAGAGGAATAATACTTGGAAAAGGCCAAGAGGAAAATAGCCAGGGATGTGGAAAATGGAAGGGAGCTTCTCTTGGAGCCACCTAGAATTCATCAGCCACCTCCTATTGCGACTTGTGGCAGGGAAGAGATAAGGAGATTCCCACTTGGTAGCTTTTCTAGCTGGGAACCTCCCAATTCCATCAACAGGGTGTGAGGGGAAGGAGAGTACTGTCGGTAGATGTAGATCTATATATACCTTTCCTTTCTGCCTTTCTATGCTTTGGATTCATGGGTGTGTAAAGGCATCATGGTAGAGTTTAAAGATTGCTTGACTTGGAATCAAAAGTTTTGATTTCAAGTTCTAGCCCCATCATCTACTATCTGGAAAAAATATTGAAACTTTCTGAGCCTCATTTTCCTCATCTATAAGAAAAAAGAGAATTTCTACTACTTGTCTCACAGGGGTATAAGTCAAGCAGCTGATAGACGTTCAAGGGCTAGATTAATATGAACTAGTATCAGTTCAAGTCACCAAATATTTATGAATCCCAGATCCATACCTAGCACCATGATACATAGAAGAGAAGGTTCATCTGAAGATGAGCCAGCATAATGTCTTCTATCAGAGAGCAATGGAAGGTAACATATATTTGGTTGTTTTTATGAGTTTTGCATCACAAAAAACAGAGTAATTTCTATGTCCTGAAGCTGCTGAATGAAGTCTTCATGAAGGAATTAAGGTTTAGGCTTTGAAGGATAACCAAGATTTTCATGGTCCAAGAGGAATGGAGAGGTTATATTCTATGTGGGAAGAGAAAAATGAGTAAAGTGGGAAGTAAAACTCAGCTTCACTTGGAGCCACCTAGAATTCATCAGCCACCTCCTATTGCGACTTGTGGCAGGGAAGAGATAAGGAGCTTTTCTAGCTGGGAACCTCCCAATTCCATCAACAGGGTGTGAGGGGAAGGAGAGTACTGTCAGTAGATGTAGATCTATGTATACAACTTGTTCCTGCCTTTCTATGCTTTAGATTCATGGGTGTGTAAAGGCATCATGGTAGAGTTTAAAGATTGCTTGACTTGGAATCAAAAGTTTTGATTTCAAGTTCTAGCCCCATCATCTACTATCTGGAAAAAATACTGAAACTTTCTGAGCCTCATTTTCCTCATCTATAAGAAAAAAGAGAATTTCTACTACTTGTCTCACAGGGGTATAAGTCAAGCAGCTGATAGACGTTCAAGGGCTAGATTAATATGAACTAGTATCAGTTCAAGTCACCAAATATTTATGAATCCCAGATCCATACCTAGCACCATGATACATAGAAGAGAAGGTTCATCTGAAGATGAGCCAGCATAATGTCTTCTATCAGAGAGCAATGGAAGGTAACATATATTTGGTTGTTTTTATGAGTTTTGCATCACAAAAAACAGAGTAATTTCTATGTCCTGAAGCTGCTGAATGAGGTCTTCATGAAGGAATTAAGGTTTAGGCTTTGAAGGATAACCAAGATTTTCATGGTCCAAGAGGAATGGAGAGGTTATATTCTATGTGGGAAGAGAAAAATGAGTAAAGTGGGAAGTAAAACTCAGCTTCACTTAGCGCTCACTCTAGAGACAGACCTGGCTAGAGGCTGTCACTTAAGGTGAGTGTTAGGTAAAGAAAGTTATTAAACTAGAATGGGGCATAATTTGTGTGGAGTTTGAGCTTAATCTAATAGGTGATAGACAATTATGGTAGGCTTTCAAGCAAGTGTGTGACATGGTAAATATTAATTTCGTAATGGCAGCTTCATTGAACTGCAGGAGAGACTAAGTACAGGGAAAGAGTTATGAATAGATCTGAAAAAGAATGTGTGTGTGGTGGGGGCTGTAGATTTTAGTTGTGCCTCAGCTGTGAAGTGCTGATTGGTTCCTATCTCTGTGCTGCAAGCATGGAGAGAGCCTGATTGATTTTCACCATCATGATAATGAATATTCCCCCAGTTAGCATGAAAGTGGGCCAAAAGAGCCACTTGAATAAGGTCTGGGGAGTATAGATTCTCCTGAGTAGAACACTCCTCTCAATCTCCTCCGGGTCTGAGTAGCAGGGAAAAGTCTGGTGCTCTTTGAATCTGCCCCTGATGGTCTCCACATCTATCCTGGCTTCTTGATAGTCCTCCAAGCTCTCAGGAATATAAGAACACTGTAGAAGAGAATGAGAGAATCTACACTGATGTAAAACAGTTGGGAACAGAAAGTCATAAGTCCCAATATTGGAAGGGGAGGGACACTGTGTTTTAGGAGACATAGACAGGTAAACAAGAAGGAATAGGACTACCACTGTGTCAGCTGGATGAAACCCTGTAGAAAAGCTCAAAGAATGAAGATTCACCCAACACTTCTCTTCTGTTGGAAGCTTTTCTTCATCCTTCCACTGTTATTACTAGCTACTTCATATTTCTACTCATATAATCACCCTGTATTTATTTTAGATATACTTTTTTTTCTGTGTGTACTGTATATGAACACATTCTTTCCTTCAATAGAATATAAGGTCCTTAAAGACAGGGATTGTTTCAACGGGGGGTCTTTCTGTCCTCAGTGCCTTGGTCCTGAGTAAGTGCTTAATAAATGCTTCTTGATTAATTGACTGAGGAGTCAGCCTACTTCCCTTTTAGTTTGGCCTCAGAGTATCTGGGCTCATTTTTGGGGGTCTGAATATTCAAAGCTGTAAGTAGGAATTATTGTGCCTGGGAAAAATTTATTTGGGGAACTGGGAGGAAAGAATGTTATGTTAATAGTAATATTGAGCTTATTCTGACCATGGGCGAAGTCACAATGGATTGGGAAACCTTTTATGTCCAATTCCCTAAAAGACTCAGTTTTCTCAATTGTAAAATAGTGATAATAATACCTTTATTATCTGTCTCACAGGGTTTCAAACCTTTATATGTCATAGAAATGTGAACTCATGCTATTATAAGTCAACAAGTATTTATGAAGCCCTTACTCTTGCTGACCACTGCAGACCCTACGTGAGAAGCCAAGGTCCTCATCCTGACTTACAGAATAGGCAAAATCCACTCCTTCCCCCTGGAACTTTCTCCTATAGAATATTTCTCTTTGTTTCTTTGTATTTGTCTGTTTCTGTCTCTGCCTCTCTGTTGCTTTTTGTCTCTGTCTGTCTCTCTGTCTCTGGGTTCCTTCCTCCCTCTCTCTCTCTTCTCTGACTCTGTCTTTCTCATTCTCTCTGTCTGTCTCTCTCTCTCTCTCTTTCTCTCTCTCTCTCTAGAATTTTGTCAAGCTGAATTTATAATTGTGCAAAAGAGGGGCTTAATAAATCTAGGGAGCTATTATACCAAGAACCTTTAACCTTAAAATCTACAGATCTAAAAGAAGTCCAGAGGCAGATTTCAGATTTGTCTATGAACTTGGATAGGAAAAAATTACATCTTTATTTCAGTATAATTGGTTCCTATGGATTCTTTGGTAAATCTCATGGATTTTACCGCATGCATTTAAAAACATCATTGTGAAAATGTTTCTATAGGTTTCACTGGTTGTTGAAGGGGTCCATGACAGAAAAAATCATTAAGAACCCTTGAGTACTATAGGCAACTACCTAAAGTTGCCCTGAACCCTTTACAAAGCAGTTAATACTGTATAATAAGGATTGATGGAAAGGATTTTATGTATTATTATGTAGGTGTCTGGCATCTGCCAGTCCCAGAATACTCTGGAAGTCAAACCTAAAGTTTCCCTGGGTCATTCCTTCTGACATTCCTTTGCACCTCATTGCATTAAAGCCCCAACCTCATCTCTAGCTTTCTTGGAGAGAATAAGAAGGCTCAGGAGTTCCCAGACCACATGAACACAGAGCATGTAAGAAGGGCCTGACCCAGGACGGTATATATCTCTCTCTTCTGTGCTTCTGCTCTTTGCTGCAGAGCCCTTTTGGCTAGTCCCTGAGGACTGCCTCCACACCTGTCTGCCCAGTCCACAAATTAGTACATGCCGAACAAGCAGCTGGACCAAATGGGCAGCTGTCTGGCAGAGACAAACAGTGAGGGGGGGCTTTTCAAATCACCCCATTTGCAACCTCCTATTAGAGCTGTAATTGGCTACAATGCATGAATAGGAGATAGCACCATGATCAGCTGGAAACCGTAACTACTTCCCGTTGAGGGCCAGCCAGAGGTTTGTCTTGACACACAGCTGATAGCTTATTAAGGGAAAAATGTGGGAATCCATGCTCATTCTCACCTTCATTGCCAGAGTGAGTCTAGAATCATGCCTGCTTTTCCCTCTCAACTTCCCCTCCCAGGTCAATTGATTGGAACGCTTGCATGAATAAGGTCCAGAAGTAAATCAGTTATCCTGATATTCACAGGACTTCTCCCCAATAATGCACATGATAAGTCACATCAGTCATCTCCCCTACTTGCCCAGAACTAATGGTTTCATGCCCTTAGCTTGTGGGTTCAAGGCTCTTTTGAAAATTATGTAAGAGATAAGTGCTAACAGTATGGGATTGGTGAGGCACACAATCATGGAATTTTTTCATCCTTATGTAGGTTCCCAGAAAAAAAAAAAAAAGGATATAACTTTTTGGCTCTCAATTCAGGATTTCTATGTCTAATTCTGACGATTTTCTGTGGAGTTGGAGGAGGACTTTGGAGTCATCTCATGCAACTTCCTCATTTCACAAAAAGGAAACTAGGTTTAGGATGGTTAAATGGCTTATGCAAGGTCATACAGGGTAGGACTTGAACATAAGTGCCCTCACTTGAGATCACAATTCCTCCTACTCTCTAATGTTCAGATCTCTCAGAGTTGGCTTTCTAGATGGTCCCTTCCAAATCATTTGCCTGAATAGCTTCCTGGATTGCCCTTTGTTTTCTCTGGGAGACAAGATGACACATTTATCATGTATTATGTCTTTCTATCTATCTATATTTATCTATCTCTATCTCCATCATCTATATCTATGCCACATTTTCTAAACCAACTTTCTTGTTCATACCTGGCGGTTTTTTTCTTTTGTCTCCTCTGTGTGGTACAGAATGGCACTCTTCCCAGTGGCAGACACATTGACCCACAGACATGGGTACTGGGGGACCTTCTTGCCATCCAGTTTCTCATGGTCCCGTATGTCTGCTTCAATCAGGTGACAATTGGATACTTTGGTCCATACACTGTGAGAAACACATATGCACACAATAATAAGAGCAGTGCCATACTTTGGTGGCCACTGACTCTGTGCCAGAACTGACTCCCTTAGTTTTCCCAACTACTCTCAGCTACCACCAGGTAGCAATTAAAGTGGACCTCCCAAGAAAGACCTATGCCATACTTTTTTCCTGTTCCTTATGAGGTATCCTCTAAATTATATAGAAGGGAAAAGCAGCTAGATGGCATCCACTGATTGATGTTTAGCAGAGAGAAAAATAAAAATATCAAAGGGGGAAAGGAACTTTGAGATCTAGGTCATGACTGTCACTTCATAGATGAGGAAACTGAGCCCCAATAGGGGAAATGACTAAATCAAAATCACAGAGCTAATTAATAGCAGAACTTGAATCTTGGGGTTCCATTATGGGAAAGCTCAAAGAATGAATGTCAGTAAAGATTCCCAATTCAACTTAGTATACAGAAAATGTCCTAGGAAGAATTCCAGTTAATTGTCAAGTAAATCAATGTTGGGGCTCATGATTTACATGAGTCTCTGCTTTAGCCTTGATAATATTGAAGAAAGACATAGCTATTTCCTTCTAATGTCTCCTGGTGCTGGTACCCTGGGCATAGAGACCATAGACTACTGATCTGAAAAGCATCAGATACTCTCATCTCACCTTCCTCAGACCTTAAGGAAAGGGTGTTAGAAGGCAAACAGGAATGCCTTCCAGACAAGGTGACCAGGATGGAAATGGGATCTGGCCATCATGTAATTTGAATCATAGCTGAGATGACTTGCAGGAGAGAAGATTGGGATGGGGATACTATCTCTGGCTGGGTCAATAGGTTCAATTTAAAAGGCAATTCAATATGGAAAAATACATCATAGCTGTTGTTTTCAAAGAGGATCAGTGACGTCAAGAGGGTGATGTCTTGACTTGAGAGTGAATTGCATTTAAGGGAGGTGAAGTTGTGCAAAGTCATCAGCCTCACTCTCTCCTCCAGAGTCATCTGAATCCAGTGTCAAGACAAGGGTCAGGATGAATGGAAATGATAACCTTGGGGCTGCAGTGGCTTTTTTAAACTAAGATCTTTCCCAGGTTTCAGTTCATCTGAAGCAATACCAATTAGGTAGTTAAAGGCTAGGTAAGAATTAAGGTAAAGGGTTAGCCTAATTTTGCCTTCACAAAAGACTCATTCTGGGAGCGGAAGACCCTCAAAGTTTCTGACCAATACAGAAACAATAATTATTTATACTCACTCTGAGTCAGCAAAACCCAAATAATGAGGAAGTAAGGCTTGGGTTGGGACCTATTATTGGTCAAACAGTGAGAGCCAGAACAAATTGATTTTAAAGGCATAGTCAAGTAGCTCCATTTGAATCCCAAAGGACTTTATCAAAGCCTGATTTTCCAGAGTCTTATTTCAAGAAATCACAAATGAAAATTTTGTCCCAGTATAAAGTGAAAACAATGATTAAATAAATAAGTAGGGAAGAAAAAAAAATCTAGCCTCCCAACTCTGAGATACTTTGTGAAGTATAAGTGATCAAAATTTATATTCTTTATATATATACATATTTATATATGCCTATACATAATATATATCATATATCCCTTATTTATTTATTTATATTATTCTATATTCACAGTTATAGACGTCTATAAACAGAATGATTCCATACAACAGTAATATTCTTCTCATTATGGGAAGTGAAGTATTCAGAGGCTAAATAGACATCTGTCAGGAATATTGTCAAAAAGATTTCTGCAGAGTGGAATGTTGGCAAAAATGACCTTTCAGGTCCTTTTCAAATCTGAGGTGCTATGATCAAGATCAGTTATCAGCCATCATTATAAACCATGTTCTACTAGGACAGTTGACAAGAACAAGACCACTTTAATGCTTTCAGAAATGGTTAATCCAATTTTACAGTAGAAATGTCTTTTTAAAAAAAGATAATTGTAAAATGAAAAGTAATTGAAAAGAAAGCTTTGTTAACAGTAGCCAAAAAAGGGATTGAGGGATTAAACAGATATGCTTAGAATAAATTTGGGGCAGTGTGAAGCAGTGCAAAGATATGAATTTGGATTTGATTCTTAACTTTGCTGCTTCCTCCTTGAATGGCAACTTATTTAACTACTTTGAGCCACAGTTTTCTCATTTAAAAAATGAAGGAGTTGAATTAGATGGTCTCTGATGTCCCTTTACTTATAATTCTATGATTCTGAGAACATTGATATGTTTCCACAAAGAATATTTCATTCCCTTTAATTTTTGCAGACAAACTCTCCCAGAACATTTATTGAAAGACAGATAGAAGGAGGGATGAACAATGGTCAGAGATGCTAGCTTCTACTTGATTGGTATAGAGGGAGTAGAAAGAGGTTTATTATTAGTCCATTTGTTTGATGCTTTCTGTGCTCCACATAAACCTGACTATTTTATCCCACTTTATAGTGTCCTTTCTCCATTGAGTAGAAAAAGGAAAGGCAAAGTTTACAAAATATACAGATTCCCAGAGTAAGAAACATTGGAAGGGAAAGAAATATTGGGTACCTCTTATGGTATAAAGGCAGCACAGTTGTCCCCAGGATGTAGTAGGTGATGGCAGAACATAACACCATGAGTGCGCCCAGACACAGGGCACGGGTCTCTCCTCGTATCTGTGCTGTCACCAGATTTTTTCCCATCTTGACTCTGAGAAATAGTCCTGTCTGGCCAGTCCTAGGGTTAGACAGTCAAACAAGTAAATCCTAGATTAGTAACCTCAGTGATAGCATAAGCTTTTTGCTGCTCAGACAACTATAAGACTATAAATTATATACAATTTACTGCCTCCTAAATTGAACCTACTGACCCAACCAGAGATAGTATCCCCATCCCAGTCTTCTCCTTAGGTAAACAGAGGATATCTGTACTCATGAAACAACAGCTCCATGATTTTACACATATTTGATTAGATAATTCAGAATCAGAAGGGACTTTAGAGACCAAATAAATCAACCATTTCATGTTCCAAATGAGGCAACCAAGTTTCACAGGGACCAAATGACTTGTCCAAGGCTATATGGTTAATAAGAGAAGTTATGTTTTAAATCAGACTGTATGGGTATATACAATATATTATATATTCACAAATACACACATATATATATATGTACATACATATATAGATAGATGTGTGTATGAATTTTTGTGTATGTGTTTATAAATATACATATGTATATATACATATGTGCATATATGTATATATATATAAATAAAGTTTTATACATACATATATATATGTATGAATGTGTATATCTAATCAGTTGAAACTTAAAACTGTATCACTTTGGAGGATACCCTGTGTATGTATCTAGTATTTTATACCACTTGAAGATTTACAAAGTACTTTGTAAATATTATTGTCCTCAATAAAGTAGGTGCTGTTATTATATCCATTTTACAGATGAGAAGACTGAAGCAGACAGATGATAGGTTATTTTCTCTGGATCACACAACAAACATGTCTGAGGGCAAATTTGAATTTGGGTCTTCCTGACTTTGGATCAAGTGCTCTTACACTGTGCCACCTAACTATCTATACTCCAAATCCAATTCTCTTACCATTCAACCATACATGAAAGACATTAATCCATTTACCCTCATTATTCCATTTCCACTAGCTAATTTATTAAGTAACTCGTTATTTGCACTCAGAAACCAGAGTCTTGATGGAATAGGGCAGTGGATAAGTTAATTCTGAGAAAGGAGAGATATTTAGAAAAGTCAACAAGCATGAACAGGAGACAGTGGAAGACATAGGAAGGACATCAGAATTGGAGAGGGGGTGAGATGGTCAGGCAGCTAGGGATCAACATTCAGTCAATAGAGTGAAGTTGGAAGGAATTCCTGAAGGGGTAATGAGAAAGTATGAAAAGGGAAATGGATTTTAATGTCAGATTTTAAAGACATTTAGCACTTCTGGGATTCTCTTCAGATAGAGGAGTTTGTTAAATAGTTGAGATTAAACACTTATAAAAATAGCCTTCAAATATAAGTTCTGCTTCCCAGTTTGACTCCAGGGTTCTATGGGAGGCATTTGGTCTTGATGTGTAAATCTATGTCATTCATTTAATAGCAACCAGTCACTAGTATGATGTAGTAGAAAGATTCCTTGGAACAGAGGACCTACCTGCATGACCTTGGGTAGTCAGTCACTTAACCTCCCTGGGCTTCAGTTTCCTCACCTGTCAAGCGAAGGGATTGGACTAAATTACCTTACTTCCCACTCTAAATCTGTGAAGCACTATGGTAGGCAATGGAAGAGATACAATGAAAATTAAGTCATGGCATTTATAATCTAATGGAAATGAAATGATATATGTAACAAATATTCAGTACTATATTAAAGTTCACAATAACTAACAGACTACATAATAATAATAATAATAATAATAATAATAATAATAAAAGTACAAAAGGCATATGAGGTCAGAGAGAAAGATCATTTCTTAGTAGAATGGCAGGCATCAAGGAAGCCTTTTTTGAGGAGGTGTAATTTGAAAGATGGGATAAGTTTCTTTTCCAGAATTCCTTCACTGTATGGGTTAAGGATGGTATAAATTTGTTCATAGCCAGAGACATAAATAGCAAGACTGCACATCAGCTCTGGGATGGATGCCCTTCATTGTGACTCCCTTGGGCATAGAATCCCTTTATGGAGGTGAAGGTAGGAGGAAGGTGTTGTGCAAATTAAAAAAGTCCTAAGGGGAAAACCTCTGACTTCTCTTATTAATATCTACCTGATTCTCATTATTTATTTTCACTCTTACTAGAATGGGGTCTTTTTTTTGCCCCTCTCTTTTTCTCTTAGATATCCTCTCTGAACTTCGGGGGACCCTAAGCCCCCATTCTGAGGGACAGGGCACTGAATAGTCCAAGTCAGAAATGCTCCTTCTAAATTCTACATCATCCCCAATATCCTGATGATAGATATGGTTGTGATGGGACCTAAGTAACACAGCTATCACTTCCTCTGGATATATGGCTCAGAGAGGAAATTTATTTGTTTTTTAACTCTGACCCCCCCACCCATCCACATCTGATGCCTTCTACCCAATCAATACTCTGCTATACAGTTCCAAAGCTTCTGCCTCCTACCCCCTCAAAATCCCCTAATTATCCTTGAAGAAACAATTTTTTGAGACAGGCTTTAGAAAGTGCTCTCGGAAAGGTACTCACAGTCTCTACTGGCTCCTGAATTTGTCTTCACCTTTGAGAACAACTTCTTTTCTGAAGGCCCGATGGAGCCAGGAAGTTTTCCATTCCCCCACCCCCACGCCTGCCCCAAGGAAGCAGCCTGAGCTACAGCAGGAAGCTTTTTTTACAGGGCTTCTCCAGCTGTGGTTCGCTTTGTGCTCCCCAACCCTCAAGCAGTATCTGTGCCCATACATGGTAAGGTATGAGACCCAGCATCCCCCAGGGACATGGACTTCAGAAGAGCAGGTACCCATAGAATAGAGATCAACTAATGCTTGTGGATATTTTTAAAATTTTTTCAAAAGTCTAGGGGGGAAATCCAAACTAATTTTTTTAAGGTTGGGGGAGGGGGAAGAAACGAAGCTGTGCTGTTAGAATCCTTTAGATGAAAGAAGAGGGAATAAGGGTGCATAGTTCATTTTGAAATACATCTTCTTCTTCATGACTCTCTGGGACAAGATGAGCAGTAATCCAGAGGGAAAAATCCAGGAACAGAATCGAGTACTTGGGGGTTTCTTGAAGACACTGTCCTAGCAACCTGGAGTTGGGGGTGGAGAATATCTGCCTGCAGGGATGCTCCCTGCCCTTCCAAGTACTAGCTGGGTTACCAAAAAATCACTGGAAGCAGAAAGTCTCCAATACCCCCTGGAGGTTGAGGGATAGCTATAACTAGTTAGAATTAATCAACAAGTATTCCACCTACTATGTGCCACACTGTACTAGGCACAATGGATATAAATAAAAAGAATAAAACAATTTCTATTCAACTGTATCTCAGAAGCTATAAAAGTACATTTGAATTGATGAAGAGTGAAGACTTACCAGGAAAAGTGTAGTATAGTAGAAAAATGTTGTAATTGTAGTCAGGAAACTTGGGCAACCCCTCAGGTTTCATTAGCTTTAAAAATGTATATAGAAATGTTATGATTAATAATATTCAATAACATATATTTAATTATTAATAATATTTGAATTATATACCTCACAAAATTGTTATAAGGAATGTGTATCCTTTAAAGCTCTGTAATGAAGGAGTTGGTTGACATGTTAGATGACATGATAAAGAATGAAAAGGGAGTCCAAGATAAAATAGTAGAGAGAATATAGTAAGATGAATGTAAAATCTTACATTTGGGTTCAAAAATTCATTTTCAGAAGTAAAAGGTGGGAAAGGTGAGGTTAGCAAGATTTTATCTCAATAAAAAGAATGTTAAAGGAGGAGGAGACAGTAAGCTCAGTAGGAGTCAACAGAATGATAGGGCCATGAAAATACTTGTGGCAAACAAGTTACACTGAGTCATAATGAGCAATATAAGGAGATGAATGAAAATAACTCATGCATGTATCTAAAGCAGGGATTCTTAATATTTTTTAGTAATGATTGATTGCAGAAGTATGTGTACCATTTAATAATATTTTAAATGAATAAAATAAAATACATAGCAAAAATTAGTTAATTAAAATTAAGAAAAAAGAGGAAGAAGAAAAAGAAGAAGATGATGAAGAAGAAGACGAAGAAGAAGAAGAAAATAGATACAGGCAAATAAATAGTTGGCACAATGAATAGTATATAAGGCCTGGAATCAAGAAGTCTTGAGGTCAAATCGAGCCTCAGATACTTACTAGTTGTATATGACCTTGGGCAAGTTACTTAACCCTGTTTGCCTTAATTTCCTCATTTGTAAAATGAGCTAGAGAAAGTGACAAACCATGTCAGTATCCTTGCCAAGAAAACTCCAAATGAGATCACAAAGGGTCAGGCATTATTCAAGCTACTGAACACACACAATTATATAGGCAGCAATGTGGATGTAGATATAGATATTGATAATTATATAGTTATACCCTACCTACAATTAGCAGAAACTTAGGGTCTTGCATTCTCTTCATTTTTGGTCAGTTATTTGACTACAAAAATGTCAGTGTAAAATATCATGAGATTTCCTAAAAGATGTAACAGAAGAAACTTTATACAATGATCCCTGGATTATTTGCCACAATTATTGGAGGATATTCAGAACAGAGATGAAATCAAAGAGAAATGTCTTATAGATAATTAGTTTTTCCATATGCATGACTGCATTAATTCCACTATAAATACTCAAATACTCTTAAACTTTATCCATAATCATTCAAAAGCATTCAGTCTAACCCAGGAGTAAGTAATAAACTGATGAAGAATGTCTACTGCTAATTTTCTATAGAACGTAGATAGAATAAAATACAATGAAATGTTATAAGGATAAATGTAAAGTCTTACATTTGGGTTCAAACAATAAGTCTCTTAAGTATAAGGTGAGAGGGTAGCAGCATTTCATCTGAAAAAGAACGATGAAGAGGATTAGTGTATTGGAAACTCAGAAAGTAATTATGAGTCCAAAATGATAAACAGTTAGACAACTTAAAAAGCCTGACCATTACTACATATGTCTTGGACAGAATGAATGAATTTTAAAGGATTTATTAAGTACTTACTATATGCCAAAGATGGTCCTGAGCCCTGGGGTAAAAAAAAATACAAATAACAGGTATGGTGACTGGGGCCTTAGATTGACACAGTTCATCCGGGATCTATGGCAAAATTGATTTGATCATAATTAATGGTTCTAGAATTCCAGTGAATAGGGAAAGAATAAGTAGCAAGCAGGGTGAAATAGTGATGTGAAAGAAGCAGTCACCAGTAAGGACATGTAGATCCCAAGAGCAGGTTAGCAAGGACATTTGTGATGAGGTCAAAAAGTTGGGAGATTCTGCATAATTACCTGTAAATGAATAAGCAGTTCAGCACAAAATTAAATACAAAGAGGAAAAGAAGCTGCACCTTCCTGAAACAAAGACCTTCCTTTGAACAACAATATCCTGGGGAGTGGCTAAACAAATTGTGGTACACGAATATATTGGATTACTGTGTTGTAAGACATGATGTGTGTAATGAATATAGAGAAGCATGGATTGATCTATATAAATTGATGCAGAGTGAAATAAGCAGTCAAAACAAAAATCATAACAGTAACAATATAAATGGAAAGAAAAACGACACACCAAAAATTTTAAAGTAAATGTAACAAAATTATAAAGACCAAACAGGAATCAAATGAAACAATATAGGAGAACAACTCCCAAGACAGGAGGACTCCAGATCCCCTCACAAACAAGGAATATTTTTCTAACTTTTTCACTGTATCTATCAGTTGCACTGATTCTTTCTCCTCTCTGAAAAAAGTGCTATTTGTTTTATGAGAGAGTTCTGTGGTAGGAAGGAGAGGAAAGGGATATTTGAAATAACTTTTATAATTCAAGAAACAGAATATGTCAATAAAAAACTCACTTTAAAATGAATGAATAAATAAATAGTGTCAATATTTTGGCAGTACTATATGGCTGAGTCATGGAGTCCACAGTCTCTGAAGTTTCTTTATCTTTGAATTCATCCTAAAGGCAACAAAAACAGACACATGAAGGATCTGAGGAGGCTGTAGCACATGATATAGACAAGGAAAAGTGAAGAGGATGTCACCAAAAGACAGTAGGATTAAGAAAAAAAAGATGGGACTGTTATATAATAAGACAAATAACCAATAGATGTACTCCATTGGTTTTCATGCATTAAGAAGAAACCAAGAGGAGAGTTTTCTAGGAGGTTGGGTGGACCACCAGAGAAAGGATTTACAGGATAACTAAGACAAAAATTGTACAAAAAGGATAAGTTGGATGGACTGCAATCTGCATTACTAGAGAGAATCCTTATCCTGTTAATATAATCCATCACAATTTGGAAGTATCAAGAGATGGGTCATAGGCTAGAGAGAAAGGTGAGAGTCCATTGCCATATGCTTTAGTCAGACTTCAGCTAGAGTGTTGAATTCACTTCAATTCAGGAATAGTATTTTTAAAGTAGTATTTCACTTCAAGCCACCCTATAGGAAAGGTATTGAAGGACATTTAGAAGAGGTCAACCAACATGATAGAGGTCTTAAGTTCAGGTATGTTAGTGATTAAAAATATTAGAAATCTGGATAAGAGAAGGGGGACATAATTATGTTTGAGTATTTCAAGAACTGAGATTCAAATTATTTCATGATTTCACTTCACTTCAGGCTTCACTTTCTGGATTTTACTACTAAGCATCAATTTGCCTTTTCCCAGGTTTACATAATTATCCCTTAGTATGTGCCTATTGACTTTCTCAGAAGGTTGGTCAAAGTGATCCCAGTAGTTTCTTTTACTAAACACTGCTATCAGAAATCCCAGAGATCCTGGGATTTTTTTTTTCTTCAGCCTACTGAGATAGTCCAGCAGGTAGGCAGAGACCACGTGGCATCTTGGCTTAATGAACCAACCTTATTCCTCCAGCCCTCCCCAGAGTAAGTGAGCTGTGAAATGAGAGCAGTTGTTAAGGTTTCCCTGACACTCTCTACAATGATTTGTTCCTGCCCCCACTCTTTCTTAATTGAAACATATTAATAGGAGACCAAATTGCCTGTTTTTGGACATCATAGTTAAACAGAAAAGCTGTTTTCAATCCATCCTTGGCTGTTGCAATTAGTTTGTCAACCAGCAGCACACATTGGGATTGCTGCTTGCTGATATGGTATCTGAACTTTAGTAAAGATGTCATAGACCTGGAAAAGATCTGCTACATGAGAATCCACTGAAAAAGTACAAGGAATAGTGGACTCACCAAGGTTGTCTGGTCAGCTGTTTGGGAATAAGATGTGTGTGTGTGTGTGAGTGTGTGTGCAGTGGGAGGAGGGAAGAAGGAGGGAGATATGTCTAGAATGCCATTCTCTTACCTTTTTCTGGAATTCAGCTTGTGTGGAAGACTTTGAAGACACCTTCAAAATCATCATATCTTCCAAACTTTTCAGGGAAATATCAGCCAGTGAAAGGTGTCCTGTGGTACAGTTGGGAATAATCCTTCTTAATAAGTCTGGCCCAGACGCTATTTTATGATATTCTTTTATATCATTCTATATGTTCAAAGATACATTTATTTATTTCCCAGATTCAGACACAGTGATAGTCATCTTCCTGCCATATTCCTGACCAGTTAAGGCTACAGCAACAAAAATAAAATAAATGAGTAAACAAAACACAAACCCTTTAAAATGATAAGGAATCTCAGAGACTTAGTCAACAAATATTTTGTAGGCACTAGACAGGGTGCTAAGTATTGGGAATTCAAGATGTATTGTTTCCTCTATTGGGATGCCATGCTTTCAGGATGGGCATCAAAACATCACATAATTTCCTGAAGTTAATCCAGCCTTATATTCTCTTTATTTCTGGTTCATCTTCTCACTCATGTGCATTGTCTGTCTAAAGCAGCCCTATTAATAGACCAATTCTTTTGTATTGTCTACTACATAATTATATAAGATTAGATGCTTTGGGGGGGGAAGCATCTTTGGTGATCTAAGATCATTAGAAGGATGGCCACTGGATCAGGGATCCATTGGAAAAAGGAAGTCCCAGGAGAGGAATCTCCTTTTACCAATGCAGATCTTCACTTTCTCTGCAATTAACAGTCTTGGAGTTGCTCAGAGCACTAAGAAATTCAGTCACTTGTCTTGGGTCACAATGCCAGGTCATACCAGAGATGAGATTTGATAGATAGTCTTGGTTTTAAACTCAGCATGGATACATGTATCCATGCATAAATGTGTACATATGTATAAATATTTATGTTTTGTGAGTATGCATTTATATGTATGCATATAGAGAAAGAGTTATGAAGAGTGTAGGATATAGAACATCAGAGCCAAAAGGGACTGCATGCATCTGATAATCTCATCTCATTCATTTTGCAACATCAAACTACTGGCAGGACTAAAACTAGAATCCAAGCCCTCTGAACAATGTTCTTTCCACTTTAACACATCTATGTTTGGATGTTTATTTTCCCTAGCAGATTCGCTTGCACTTGATACATTTAAGCTCACAGGACATCTTATTTCTCTAGAAGCCAAGACCCTGGAACGATCCCAAATAGAGATGTTCATTGTTCTACCAAGCTGGCTTCTCTATTTCCCTCAGGATATAGAAGTTACATTCTGTAAGGAATTTAAGAAGATACACAACAGCAGAAAGAAGCTTTTTAATTCCTTCTGTTACACATTAATGAAAATGTATGTTTGTCATCCATAAATAATAAGATTGATTTTACATCGCTGGGAGGTCTAAATTGACTTTCAGGATAAAACTCCATTATTTGCTTCACTAGCCACTTCTCTGGGAGTTAACAAGATTGCTTTGAACTCTGCCTTCACCATGGGGAGGATTAATCACCCACAGTGAGGCATTCTCCCAGTAAAGCAGTATAAGGACCTCCCCTATTAGGACACAAGAAGAAAGGATGCTTGACACTAATGGAGGGAGAAGAGGTTTTCTTTTCTTATAAAGGGATGGATGGCAAGAGTTGGATTATAATTATATGAGTTGAAATTTGAGCCATAATTATGGATTATTGCACCAGAGGTAAGTACCACAAACCACTCCTAAAACGTGGAGCATATCTTCAAATAGGACAGGGAACATTGGCTTTTTCAAGGTGAGAGAGACTCCAAGATACCAGAGCAAAGTCACTTTGGGGAGCCAGTTCTACAGGAAAAAAAAGTAGAGAATTGTTGGGGAGAGGGTCATGCCTATTTGGTA
Organism: Antechinus flavipes; assembly: GCF_016432865.1. Taxonomy (NCBI): domain Eukaryota; kingdom Metazoa; phylum Chordata; class Mammalia; order Dasyuromorphia; family Dasyuridae; genus Antechinus; species Antechinus flavipes. Next base: position 423,239,558 of record NC_067399.1, read on the forward strand.
GTTTCCTATATTAATTACTAACTATATGCTAATTTCTATTGTTTCTGTATATCTAAAGGAGTGATGTTAGCACCCTGTAAATTTGGCTCTGGGAGACAAAGCCCTATTCACCCTATGCTAATTAAAGGTCTGGTTAAGTTTCACAGAGTAGCTATCTTTCCATCTTCCAGTCTGGTCTTAGGAAATCTAGGAGGATTCTAGATGTATCCATTACTTAGATAGCTCTATCCTCTACTTATTTCTCCAAAAGAATAACTCTGAGTAGAGAAAAGAGATGGAAGCAGAAGAATTATTTTTCTTCATGTCATGTTATATAAGTCTCAACTAGAAGATTAGTCTTACTAGGATTAGTCATGTTCATGCTTGCAATAGACCAATGGGAGGATAAAACAGAAGTGGTTGGAATTTGTATAAATTTTGCTGAAGAGCAAAAAGCCTATATCCAATCTATTTTGGAGAAGTATTCAGGTCCTACCATCATTATTCAATTACATTTACCAGTCACTTAATTATTATTATTGTTGGACTTGGACAAATATAGAAATAAATTGTTTCTCTTCAAATTAGACTTGTACCTTCCCTCATCCATTGCTTTATATATATTTTTATTTAATTTCATATATATAATGTTGTCATTTTCTCCCAAAATAATGTAAACTCTTCAAGGGCAACAACTCTAATTTTTATTTTTATATCCCTATTATTCAGCATAGTACGTGATACCTAGTAGGCCTTAATAAGTATTTGATGAATTGGGATGGAAGTTAATCGATAAATCATTTTACATCTCTAGCCAGAAGGCTAGATCACTGGGGATTTAAATAAGCAATGCAACCCCTGAGGTTAGAGATAACTCTGAATCTTCCTGGAAACAGGAAAATACATGCATTGCCATACACTTCTGCTAAAAGACCAGAATGATCAGCTTCTGGTGGTAGGACAAGGGGATACCTGCTCCCCATCCCCCAACACACAAAACCTATTGAATTCTTGAGATTTCTCTGGAAGAAAAGTTGAAGAGAATAGTTGGAAAAGGCTCTAAATTTTCTAGGAAAACTCCTTTATAGACTAGTGAAAAGAAGTGAGTATCCTAAGAAGAGTTCATCTTCTCCAAAGACCTAATACATCTTGAAGAAGGAATGGAAGCCATCTTTCAGAAGCTTCCAATAAGTGTCCCCAAACCAATTTATTTAATGAGGTGGCAACTCCATTACTAAGTCTTGATAAGGAGATTTCTTCTGCCTTCTCAACAATATATCAGTGGACATATCTATTATCTATAATAGGGATTCTTCACTTGGGATCTATGGCTACCCAAGAGTTCCATGGATAGATTACAGGGAATCTATAAACTTGGACAGACAAAAAATGCATTTTAATTTTCATTAATCTTTAGCTAAAATTTAGTGCTTCTTTTAATTTTTTAAAAATTATCCTTTTGAGAAGAGGCTCTTAAGTTTCACCAGACTGTCAGAGGAGTTCATTAATCAATAAACATTTATTCAATGCCTACAATGTGCCAAGGACTATGAGAAGCACTGGTGATAGAAAAAGAGGCAAATAACAATCCCTGCCTTCAAGAAATTTATAATCTAATGGACATAATAAAGGATGAGAACACCTGCCCTATAAGGGAGATGCAAGTCCCCAAGATTAGATTACTAAATTAATCAAATTTCAAACAACAAACAAGTACAAATAGTGTATATAAAGGATAGGGACTATATTTGTAATTTCATTGTTAGAAGCAATTCCTAGTTAAGGAAATTCTTTCTAGCTGTACTTTTGTACTTTGTATCTTAATAGTCTTAAAGAGTTGCCTAGAGATTAAGAGACTTGTCCATGTTAGGGACCCTAGTTCTTCCTAATTGTGATACTACTTCTGTCTACTCTGCCACACACTCTCACATTGGATAGTAGATGAGAGACAGAAACCTAATAGGGAATATGGCCCTTGATCCAATTGCCTCCCTCACCAATGGTTTCTCTTAGCTATTTATTGGAGATAAATGAAGGAAAACTGAAAGAAAAGCAGAAATTATTGACTTCATTTTCTGATATAGCACATGATTATCTGGAATTCTTTTCTTTGTTTTTTGTTGATTTTTCTGCCTAACTTAAAATTTCAATTTCTTTCTCTGACTAGATAATCAATAATTCCCCACCAGAACTAAAGCTAGTAATATTTCATATACAGGTAAGCATGAATTACATCACAGAAAAGGGTAATCATTCATATCAACTCTTGAAAGTAGGATGCTACAGGAATGACAATATCAGAGAGTAAAGCAAGACCCTCCTTCCTGAATGAGGACCTACTTCTTGAATGAGGACTTTTAGTATCCCCACCTTGAGAGGATCCTACTCTGTGTGTGTATGTGTGTGTGTGTGTGTATGTGTGTGTGAAGAAAATGGGTCAATTGATAATTTCCTGCTTTTACCATTTCTGCTTACTCATGAGGTACTAAGTTTTGTTTTATTTTTTTCTCTGCTTATAAGACTGAAAGTGCTTTTAGTACTCTCTTAATTTGGCATCCTGAGACAAAGCTCCATTTGGTTCACCTTGGTTATGACTGTTCCCTGTTTTCTCAAATCAGCAAAATCTCATTCTCTTTTTCTTTTCCTCTATCATTTTTCTATAAATAAACCTATGCGTACTTTTGACTTTATAAAACTAAAAAGCTTTTGTACCAAAAAAAATCATTGAAAACAGAATTTAAGAAGACAATAGAGTAGGAGAAAATGTTTGCATTACGTATTACTCAAAACAAAATATAAAATCCAAAATATACAAAATTATATACAAATATGTAACATCAATTTGCATTCCTTTATAAATGGATGGTTAAAGGATATAGTTTTCCAATGAAGAACTGAAACCATAAATACCAACATAAGAAAAATGCTTCAAATCACTAATAGCATAATAAATTAAAATAATTCTGATGTTTTATCTAATAATACCAGATAAACTAGGAAAGATAACAAAAGATAGGAACATTCAATATTGTAGTAGCTGTAGGGAAACAGGTCTAAAAAAGATGAGTAACAACGATTTATCAAGTGATTGAATCATTCTGAATTTCAATGTGAATTTATCCAATTAAAGTAACAAAACAATGTATAATTTTGACCTATAAGTTTCTCTGTTGAGTATATGCCACAAAATTGTAAAAGACAGAAATCAACTTCTTAATACCTCATTGTTCATAACAGTACTAGTATACAAATGTAAACAAAGTGACTATTAAGAGGCAGAATAAGAATGTCTGAAAACCTATAGTATATGAACAAAAGAGAACATTATTGAGAAGAAAGAAATAATAAATATAAGGAATTGACAAAAATGGCAAGATTTGTATGAAATACAAGAGAAAGGAAAAATAATCAAGAATGTAATATACATTAGGATTATAATATAAATTAAATGTTCTCATCCAAGCATAGCTGTGCCACATTTTTGCTTCTAATTTATGGTATGACCTTTTCGTTTTTTACATCTTGTGATTTGATATACCACTAAATCAATCAAACAATAATCATTTTTAATTGCCTTCTATGTGACAATTCAAGAACACATATAAAATAGCTGTTGAGCTAAAATTCCTTCCGGGCCCCCCATATCCCTACCCCACTCTCAGCAATTGCTTTCTTGAGCTTTCAGAAAAATCCTTAGCCTATGGTTGAGGTCTTTTGATTTATTAAGTACTAGATTACTATGATTTATTGTTCTTGGTCTTGCTTACCTAGTCTTTTCTTCTGATCCATTTTTTCTATTTTTGTTAGCAGTATCAAATAATTTTTGATGATTAATTCTTTTATTTGATAATAGTATGTCCCCTTAATCTTACTTTTTTCATTACTTTCTTCAAATTTATTATCCTTTTGCTCCTCAAAGTAAATTTAATATTTTGTCTAGTTCCATATAGTAATGCCTGAGTAGTTTGATTGGTATGGCATTATAGTTAAGAATTAATTGTCATTTTTGTATTATATTAAGGTAGTTTATACATTGGCAATGGATTTCTTTTCTATTATTTGCCTTTTTACATCTCTTTTTTTTATTGATGCTCTTTGTTTCTATAGCACATTCATTTCTGAATTTATCCTTTTCCCTCTCACTACTCAACAAGCTATGACTTAGAACCAAGGTTAAAAAGAAACTTAAAAAAAAAAAGTTCAAGAAAATCAGCAAATATTTTAACCATATCTTTTATATATGCAATATCCCCTCTCTATTTCCCCCACAGACTCCTCTGCAATGAAGAGAGGTAAGTTCATTTTCTCAACCCATCTTTAAAGTCAAACTTGGTTATTATGATTAAATGGATTTTAGTTTTGTTTTATTATTCCCATTTCCATTGCCCTCATTACTATACATATTGAGTTTCTGTTTCCATTTACTTTACTTTAAATTTCTTTCCATGCTAATCTGAATTTTTTCTATTCATTTTTTCTTGTAGTTCAAGAATATTTTTTCACATTCATGGGCTCCAATTTGTTTAACCATTCCCTAGTTGATGTTTATTTATTTTATTTCTAGGTTTTTTTTTTTTTTTACTGCCATAAAATGTACTACTAGGACTATTTTGGTATGCACTTTATTTTTGTCTTTGTCCACCCTGGAATGTTTAGCATTTGCCTAGCACAGTGAATATCTAGGTCAAAAGGCATTGAGGTTTTGGTCACTTTTTCTCCATATAAATCCAAATTTTTTTTCCAGAAAAACTGGACCACATCTCCATAAATAGCCCCATTCTCCTTTATTTGTTTATTTGTTATTTTGAGATTATATTCATATAAAAGAGCTATGTGGTAGTTCTGTGGATACTATGATGAGGTGAAATTAGATATGAGACATGAGTTTGAACCGAGTTTCAAACCCTTTTCATCTGTGTGACTCTGAGCAAGTCATTTAATTTTTTTACCACTGGTTTTTTTTATCTGTTAAATACCTGTATCTTTCAGAGTTGTGGTGGGAATAAAATGAGATAATATTTATATAATATTTTATAAATATTTTACGTACATAAAGCACAATTAAATGCTGAGATGGGATGATGATAATGATGTCTTAAATGTCTCTTACAAGGTTGGTTCCCACATATTTTACACCTTTTTGTAGTTATTTCTTTAAAAAATTCCATCTCCTGTTTATTAATAATATTCAGGGATAATTACATGAATTTGTTTTATACCCAGTCACTACTAAAATTATCAATTATTTCTATTTATTTTTTGTTGAATCTTTAAGATTCTCTAAGAAAATTATCATTTCATTTCCACAAGGAGGTAATTTTGCCACTTCTTTTCCCCTCTACCTATTTCCTATATTTTTGTTTCTTCTAACTAGCATTTCTATTAGTAAATGAAATAGTATCCAGGGCAATAAACACCTTTACTTTAGCCTAAGATTATTGGAAAGACTTCTAAAATTTATCCATTAAAAATAAAATGCAAGCCTTTGGTTTAGAAACATACTACTTGTCATATCAAGGAAAGGTTGATTTATTCCTATTCTTTTAATGTTTGCAACATAAATTAGTGCTGTTATCTTGTCAGATATTTTGTAGCTATTTTAATAGTCAAATTTTTGTTTTTTAATTGATTTAGTTTGTTATTCTTATACCATTTTTTATTTTGCAACTAAAATTTAGGTATAAATCCAGCCTATTGGAAGTGAATGATCTTAGTTAATATTTCATTCAATATTTTCACTTTAATATTCATTAATGATATTGGTCTTAGTACATACATCAGGGAAATTTAGGTAGGAAAATAAGATGTACTGCTCCTGATAAATGATAGAAAATACATAATGTTCATCAGTAAGATATTAAAAGAATTGGAGGAAAGAATAGAGCTTCTATGAAGCAAATGTAGTTTTTAAAAATGGACAAGAATCGAACAAGTCATAAGGGAAGAGATGCATTCTGTTCTATATCAGACCCAAAGAGATGCATCAAAAAAGTGAAATAAATACTAAACCAGTCATTAAAACTAATAAAATCAATTAGACTATTTCTGATATACTATTTAGAGAAGATTAATGATATTTCACCATTGAGGATTAAGAAATACATTTCCTGAAGGATACTGTCAATTCACAGTATAAATTGTTTTTTCCACATATCAAATACTAACATCAAGATCATGAATAGAAATTTAGATTACTTACATAGTTACTGAACAACCCAATCCCACTGTTCCTTTTGGCCATTAAAAAAGTTCTGCTTCCAATACTTCAGTCTTGTAGGATGTTAAGAACAAGCCATATTATCAAAAGTGAGCTAATCATAATTGCTTTCAAAACCATAGAGAATTATAATCCATTATTAATTGATAGCCCTCAATTATGTTATAGTTTGCTATCCATTGTTGATGAAGAAGAACTAGCAAATAGAAGGTAGTAATTGGTACAGAAAACTATTAAGATGGAAGAAGCTACTAGATGGAAGTATGTTATTTAATGATGAAAAATTATTGAATAGGAGAGAATTTGTTTGATGGAAGAGGGATATTAGATGGTGTAGGATCAAAACAAAACTATTGTTCGTTCCCATGAAAAGGATAAGTGAATCCTCTCTTCTTTTCTTCTTTCTCTTCTTCCTTCTTTCTTTTCTTCCTTTTTCTCTCCCTTCCTTGCTTCTTTCCTTCCTTCTTTCTTTGCTTCTTCCTATCTTCCCTTGCATTTTTCTTTTCTTTTCTTCTCTTTTCCTACATTACTTAGACTGGGAGCAATTGTGAAGCAAAAGAGACCCATGATGGTGGATGGGAAGAGATTAGACTGAAAGCAGCCTACTGAGAAAGAGGAAGAATTTCCAAGTGGTATCAAATTTCATTGAGGCAGCCTAGAGAAACTCATTTTCTTTGGAGCAGGTTACCTCAATTAAAATCCTGGGGATCTTAAAGTAGTAGCCTCAAATGAAACCATTTTTCTGAATTTCATACGCAGCTTATTTTGGACACTTGATCTATATTGCCTACAATAAAAAGTGACAGAAAATAAAACTGAGTCTTATCCTTTATTATTTTATAATCTTGGATGCCTATATCCGCCAACCTGTCATTCTCTTTTTCATTTTCTTCCTCCTCAGTCATAATCACTGACTTTACTTCACTATCAGTGAAGCCTTTAAAGTATAGCCTCCCACTCCAACCATCCCACAGCCTTGATAACTTTACTAAAGATTAGATGTAGATTGGGTGACATCTAAGGTGCATTCTAGTTCCAAAAGCCTACAATCCTCATTCTAAAACCCTATGACTCCATCATCACATTTTATGCTCTAATAACAATAACTCACACTTGCACAATACCTTTGAGCTTATAAAAGGCTTTATATACATTATCTCATTTGATCTTTCCTCACAAAAATCCTATGAGGTCAATGTTATTATAACATCTCTTTTATAGGTGAGAAAACTAAGAGGCAGAACAGTTGCATGACTTGCCATTAAACTATTAAGCTTCAGCACAGGAATTGAATCCAGATCTTCCAGCAGAGTACTCTCTGCTATTCACCAATTGATTCAGAAAGGGATTTCAAGATGAGCCCCTGGGAGGCAAATGCAAGTTCAATCATCCCATGTGGTAACCTTGAATCACTACTTTTGAGCTATTCCTGATTTGGGATAAGGTTGCACAGAATAGATGTGTGTTCTTTTATTACAACCTTAAATGGGATTTGAAGGGCAATATTTTTTTAGCTCTTCTCCTGTTTGGGACCAATTAAAATAAGGGCATTTTAATAGGTCCTGTGAAAAGGAAACAAGAGTATCTTCAGCACACAGAGAATTGAGCACAGAGGTCGGGTCAAGATTAATAAGAAATCTCTAAGTGCAAAAAATGACCCATATTTCTGGGGATGAAACACTTCTGTTTGAAAGGTAGAAAATTAAATTATAATGGGAAAATATACATTCAAGCATTCAAGTAAATGCTTAATAATTAACAGATTTGGATTGATTTTTTCACATTAATATTAAAATTTATTTACATTGCCCAATAAATGGAATAACAGAGAAAAAGGTGACTTTTAAAAATCATCCTAAGATAGCAATGAATATTGGATTCCTTGATTTATGCTTTATTATTCTTATGGAGGCCCATTGACAGCCTTTTAATGACCACAATTTATTCCCTGAAGAATTGCTGGTTTGAAAGAAATGAACCACTTCTCTATTCAATTTTTTTCTTAAGAAGTTAGTTTAGTAACTGCCCAACCAACCAACCAATGAGTTAGGCAATAAGGGGGGCATAAAAAATAGGCATCCCTGACCTTATGGGACTCACTTTCTAGCAGAGTGATAAGGCACATAAGGCACAGAGTCTCCCTAAAAATTCTGACTCTGGAAATCCATTTGCTCTTTTCTCAAGTTCATGTGGCACATTTGGCAATCAGTTGTCCAAACCACAGCTTGAGCCACCATTATTACAATTTTTTCTATTCATAAACCATATAAGAGCCACAAAAAAAACCAAGGTTTTTCATTCAGACAGAGCACCAAAGTAGCTTATGTAGGAAAATAAATGAACAACAGAATCTAACCACCTCTGTGCCTCCCTTAATGAGGTCTAGGAAAAAAAACATTAGCTTCTTGTGTGTTTTTCCTGCATGATTCATATTGACCTTGCAGCCCACTAAAGTCTGAAGATTCTTTTTTTTTTAAGCTTTGTAAATATGTTTTGTTTTTGCATTACAAACATTTACAAATCATCCCCATTGCATGAGAGATCTCTTCTAACAAAGTAAAATGGTTAAGTCAAATTAATAATAATGACCTCATGTAAAAGAGCATGCACATGTCACATCTGTGGCACCTTCCCTGATTCTCTACTTAAAAGAAATTAAGAGAAACCTATTTTGTCTGCCTCCTCATTAGGAAAAAAAAGAAAAGAAAAATAGATTTCCTATAACAAATATACATTGTTAAAAAAAATCCCCTCTATAGCTGTGTGCATATGTATGTATATATGTGTGTATTTATATTATTAAACAAAACAAATTCCCTCCGTGTGTGTGTGTGTGTGTGTGTGTGTGTGTGTGTGAGAGAGAGAGAGAGAGAGAGAGAGAGAGAGAGAGAGAGAGAGAGAGAGAGAGAGAGAGATATTGATTCACACTCCCTTACTCCTTAGGCCTGTCAATTTTACTTCTGTAATATCTCTGAAATAACATCCCCTTCTCTCCTCTGACAGTACCCCTATTCTGATGCAGGCCCTGTGATGTGTGTGGGCTACTGTTGATAAATCAACCTGCCTCAGGTCTCTCTCCACTGCAATTCATCTCTCATTAAGCCTCTTTTCCCAAAGTACAGGTCTGTACTCAATAAACTTCAGTGGCTCCCTATTGCCTCTGGGAGAAAATACAAAATGCTTTGTTTGGCATTCAAAGCCCTTCATAACCCAGCCCCCTCCTACCTTTCCAATCTTTTTTGATCTTACTCCCCAACATGTATTCTTTGCTCAAGTGACTTGATTTCCTGGCTGTTCCACAAATAAGATATTCCATATCTCAGTATTAAAATTCTCTCTGACTGTCCCACATGTTTGGAATACTTTCCCTGCTCTACTATCATCTTTCTAAGTACCCATTAAAATCCTTTCTTTTACTGGAACTTTCCCCAACCCCCAAGAAATTCCAGGCCTTTTGGTCATTGTTTGGGCCCTGATTGACTCAGATTGAATGTAAACAGCAGTCATTTCTGGCCAGAAAGACTGAGGGTTTTCCCCTCCCAGATTTATTTTTTTTTTATATTTTAGGAGACTAGGTGAAAGAGGAGATTTTTTTTTTTTTTGCCTCAATTGCTACCTAGCCTTAATCACCAAATGGGTGCAGCCTCAAACTGAGACCTGTGGAGACTAGCTTTAAAAGGCCAAAGTCTCCCCTTGCACCCAAGGCATCTCCAGTTGTCCTGATCTGTATATTGTCACTGGACCCAGATGGCTCTGGAGGGGAAAGAGGCAGGTGACCTGGTACAGCCTCTCTCACTGAATTCCAATTCATTTGCATCTCCCTGATGTCATGATCCTCTTCGAAAAAGAGGGACAAACATACAACTCCAACTCCTTCCTAGTTATCCTGTATATTGCTTACTTTGTATATATTTGTTTACATGTTGTCTCCTTCATTAGATTATAAATTTCTTGAAGACAAGGATTGGGTTTTGCCTCTTTTTGTATTCCTAGAACTAATCACAGTGCTTGAAACATAGTAGGCAATTAGTAAATATCTGTAGATTGATAAATTCTTCTGGTTCTACTCAGTTAACTCTGATTCAGTTCATACAAGTCTTTCCATGTCATTTTGAAACCATATATTTCCTCATTTCTTCCAGCACAATAGTGTTCTATCACATTTTTATAACTCAATTTATTCAACCATTCCTCAATATGATAGGCATCCTTCTAATTTCCAGTTTATTTTTCCTTGTAATTCCAATCCTTCTCCCCCCCTCTTCCTCCTCCTCCTCCTCCTCCTCTCTTCTTCTTCTTCTTCCTTCTTCTTCTTCTTCTTCTTCCTTCTTCTTCTTCCTTCTTCTTCTTCCTTCTTCTTCTTCTTCCTTCTTCTTCTTCTTCCTTCTTCTTCTTCCTTCTTCTTCTTCTTTCCTTCTTCTTCTTCTTCTTCTTCTTCTTCTTCTTCCTTCTTCTTCTTCCTTCTTCTTCTTCTTCTTCCTTCTTCTTCTTCCTTCTTCTTCTTCTTCTTCCTTCTTCTTCTTCTTCTTCTTGTTCTTCTTCTTCCTTTTTCTTCTTCCTTCTTCTTCTTCTTCCTTCTTCTTCTTCTTCTTCTTCCTTCTTCTTCTTCTTCTTCCTTCTTCTTCTTCCTTCTTCTTCTTCTTCTTCTTCTTCTTCTTCTTCCTTCTTCTTCTTCTTCCTTCTTCTTCTTCTTCTTCTTCTTCTTCTTCTTCTTCTTCTTCTTCTTCTTCTTCTTCTTCTTCTTCTTCTTCCTCTTCTTCTTCTTCTTTTCCTTCTCCTTCTCCTTCTTCTTCTTCTTCTCCTTCTCCTTCTCCTTCTTCTTCTTCTTCCTATTACTTTGCAACAGGAGACCCCATTCCCACAGTTCTAGGCTGATCCAAATTGAATTCTTCCCCTAAAGTCATTCAGAACATCCTCACCCTACTCAGACACCCTGCCCAGTGACATTTTCTGATTATTTGAGTCTTCCAAACTTCCAAACTCTCACACTTTTGATGCAGTCTTTACATCTGGACACAAAGGTCATTGTATTCTGCCACCTTGGGGTTTTACTGAATGCAAACAAATTTCTATGCTTCCTCCCTTATGGATAAATTGGAGTCAATCAATACCAGCAGTTCCAATTCTCCCATTTATATACAGAAAGTCAACTGTTAATACAGGGAAGTACATGATTGATTATAAATGAGCTATGTGATATAGTACAGGGCATCTTAAACTTTTTCTACTTGTGACTCTTTTTCACCCCCTGAAATTTTACATGACCTTGGCATGTAGGTATGTAAAATAGGTATAAAAATTAAATATTTAATAATAATAATAAATTATAATTTTGCAACTCCCACATTCAGTTATTAGACCCCATATAGGTCCAAGATTCACAGTTTAAAAAGCTAGGGTATAGTGAATAAAGCACTGGATTTGGAGAGTGGAAGGTCTGAGTTCAAATCCTGCCTTTAACATTCACAAGCTGCAAAACTGTGACTAACTTACTTTTCTTCTCTATATCTATTCCCCATCTATTTGTGCAGAAGTGAAAAAGAGTCCACTATGGTATAGTAAATAGTCAACAACAAATGAGTTTGAATTCTGCTTTCATGAATGCTGGCTATATTACCCCAGGGAAGGCCATTAACCTACCTGCTCCTCAATTTGTCTGCCTCAGTTTTCTCATCTAACCCCTAATCAGGGCTAATAATATTATTCTTCCTCATACCTTGTATTAAACTATATAAGTAAATTGCATTGCAGACTTTTAAATGCTATAAATAAATCAGCTATTTTTATTATAATTAAGTTCTGTAAAGAGAGAAATTACTAAGGATTTGTGTGGGCAGAGAAGTTTAAGGGAGGCTATGAGCTGATTTAAGCTAAAATGTAATAATGGGAATATATATGTGGTTGGGAGTCCTAATGAGAACAGTCTGACTAGAGTGGAAAGTTTATCTAAAAATGTGATAGGAGAAAAAGTTGAAAAAGCACTTTGGGACAAATAGTATAGGGCCTACAAGGCTAGATCAAATAGTAAGGAGTTTTGAAATTTCTGAACATTCCTATGACATTTTCACATTGCTGTCCTAGGAAGATTACTTTTAGTAGTAATAATTTTTGAAGGGCTTGGAATCTATAATTTCAGTGATGTAGGGAATTCCTGGTATGTATATTCCCTCTATCAAAGAATAGAAATTTAATGTTCCTAGAGAGAGTTGCTCTAAGGCCTGAGAGGCCAAGTCCTTGCCCAGGGTTACATAGCCACTATGTGTCAGATTCAGAAGTGAATAGTTTGATTCAAGGATTTAAGCATCCACCCGAATATAAGAATGGTTCAGACATTATGAAGATTGCTTACTTCTCTACTGTGACCCCTGTCATTAACATGTTAGGCACCAGCTGCTAAGGGCAGGGACCAGCAAGCACTCTTATATTAATCATGACTGGCTTCAAGGCTCAGCTGGGTCATTTCTTTTTTCTCCTTTCTAATGAATAGTTTCAAAAAATAGCCATATGCAATTCAAATACCAAGACTAGAAGGAAGAAAAGCCCCTTTCTCTTCAATTCAAAGATCTCAGCCTAGAGACCTAGTATCTTTCAAACAAGAGACCAGGGATATATATTTTTTTTCTTTTTTTAAACATTTGTTGGTTACTTACTTTCTTCAAGGCACCATAAAATATGCAAATCTTATTTTTGACAAGCTGACAAAAAGAAATTAAACTTCTTCCTCCTCATGAATCTTTTCTGGAAGTAGTGAAGAAAATCATGGATTTGGAAATCAGGAATTGGGTTTGAATCTTAACCTTACCTAAATTACTTATTTACTACTTACTTTACTTGAATTAATTAATAGCTCTGTGACTCTGATTCAACAGTTCAGTCTTCAGTCTCAGTTTTCTCATCTGCAAAATGGGATAATAATAGTATCTTCAGGGCTTATAGGTACTTTATTATGAAAATAACTGTGGGTCCATAGAGTGATCTCTGTAACAAGATCTGTATGATAGTAGTGGAACAGAAGTTCTAACAGAATCTAAAAAGCTAGTAAGGACTCAGGAATAGTCCCTGTGATAGCCTGTATGATAGTTGTCCAACTATCAAACTAGTTAAGTTCAAACAGACTCATCAATGCAGCAGCTGTAGACAGATGGATTTGAGCCCTGTAATACCTCGTGAAGATGACATAGCAATCTCTTTCAGTAAAGTAATTGTCCATAACGATGAGAGCAAATCTATAATATATTAAAATATAATATTTCTATCATCTCTCTCCACTCTACATTTCTATGCTTATCTTCTAGAATTCACACACACATTTCTATTCCAGCCAGTATGTGCATTTTCCTTTCCATGTGTCAGGTATATTTGTTTCATGCTGTTCCCTTCACTTGGATGCCTTCTCTCATCCCCACTGGTTACCCCAAACAACTACGCTCATACAAGAAATGGGAGATATGACTAGTTAGCAGTTTGTTGGAAAAAGACATGAGGTTTTTAGTGGACTTTTCATACAGTTTTCTGAGTCAGAAAGTGTGATATTTTAGTCAAGAAGCCTAATACAATATTGGACAAAATTGAGAAAGCTATAATATCCAAGAATTTTGAAGTAATAAAAGTAGAAAAGTGTCAAGGGCAAATCATGATGAAGAAAGACTTTCAGTTAATTCTAGCTGTAGATTGGTTGAAAGAACTGGAGATGTATGAACTGACAAAAAAAAAGAACTAGAGGATAAATAAGCATTTGAAAGTTTTCACGTTACAAAAGAAACAAGCATCTATTATGTATTAAGCATTGTTCTAAGTACTTTACAAATATTTCATTTCATATCAATCCTAGGAAGTAGAAGCTGTTATTAACTTCAATTTACAAATGAGAAAACCGAGTCAGATGGACATAAGTGATTTGCCCAGAGTTTCAGAGCTGGTAATTCACATTTGAACCCAGGTTTTCTTGACTCCAAACCCAATGATCTAGTCACTGTATGACTTATCTCCTTCATGGAAGACAGATTAGTGCATTTCTGCTTAATCACAAAAACAAATTTAGGCTTAATATGAGGGAAAGCAGTGAAATCAATCCTAAAGTACAATGATTCACATCAAAAGATAACCGAAAAAATCCTCTTTGTTGGCAGTCTAGTCTGAAGTCTAGAAAATGACCTCTTGCCAGATAGGACATACAGAGGATTGTTTTCCAGAAATGAGGTGATTGGATTATATGTAAGATTCCTTCCAACCTGAGGATTTTCTGATTCTTGGACTTTCAGTTCAAGTCCCACATCTTTTTCTGAGCCTTTTTTGACCTTTCTAGTGGAACCCCTTTCTCAAAAAATCTGTTTCAAATATACTTTTATTGGTACATGACTGTGGGAAGCCTTGTACTATTTGATTGTTTGATTTTTATATTTCCCAACTAGTAACTCCCATTTTGATGCTTCTTCAAAACAGGCTTCGAACAAAACTTGAAAGCAAAGCATTTTCTTCATTACATTCTTTGAGGTATCAATATAAGAATGATTATCCCCATTTTAAAGCTTAGGGAAAAAAAAATCAGAAAATTTAAGTGTTCCAGATTCAAAAGTTAGTAAAATTCAGATATATGTCTGACTCCACTCTAAATCTACATCTTTTCCTCTATGATATCTCTCAAAACATTGATACATATTTCTCATGAATTTCATATCTATAATGGGTATGGTGTTTCTTGCATTTTCAATAGGTGGGGAAGAGTAGTGGTAGGAAGAAAAAAAACTGAATTGTAAATCAATGCCTTTTTCTTCTCCATTCTATAAAAATAAATGAGGGTATTAAGCACCAACTATGTACTGACTACCCCACCCTACCCAATGCCTCTTTCTACTTTTCACTTGCAGTTCTGGGAACCTCAATCAACTCCACACTATCTTTCCTGGAAAAGCCAATCAACTGTTCTATAACTCGATTCACCATCCCTTTGATTTCCTAGTCTAAAATATTCATTGTTTGTAACCACTTACATATACATATACATATACATACACATATACATATACATGTACATATTTTGAGGATAGGATCATATTGCTTTTTGTATTTTTGTTCCCAGAGCTAAACACAATACCTGGAATATAATAAGTACTTAATAAATGCTTATTTTTTTCCTTCATTTATTCATTCATTTATTTATATGCCATCCCTTATGAGCACATCAGGGAACTTAAAAGAGAAAAAATAGGCAGTATATTCCATTGGAAAATACCTAAATTCAGAATTGAATGAATGAGCACGTATTTATTAAACACTTATGTGTTAAGCACTATGCTAAGAGCAGGGGATACAAATAAAAAAGCAAAACCAGTGCCTCCAAAAAGTTTAAAATTCAGAAGACAGGTTCAGCAGGGTAGGTGGTATAGCCCAGTGTGTTGGATGGAAAATACATCCAATTTTCATGTGTGGAAAGGAATTAAGGCTTATAAACCAATATATCTTTAATGTCATTTTTATTGACAGAATCATATGCATTTCTGACATTGAACTATTTCATAGAAATAAGGATTATGATGATAACATTTTCCCCAGGTCTTTAGTCATCATGACTGCTAAGGAGGTAAGCACTTCAGTGAGAACAGAGGCAATTACCAGGCCATATTTATCCCTGTGATTATTTCCTTGGATAGTGTCAGAAGCAGGGCTAGAGTCAAAGCTAGTGCTTTGTAGTTTGCTGCTTCTTGGTTAAGGAGTCCTGGGCTGCCTATAATGAAGTCTAAGGGGTAACTGATGTTCCTGTTCTTAGCTTCCTGTTTCTGTCACCAGGCTCCCTGATGCTTTGCACTGGCTGGCTAGCTTGCCCATGTGGAGAATCAGTTCCATGGTTATCTAGATGCATGACATGAGGAAAATCCTTTTACCATAGGACTCAGTTTACCTACTTACAAAATAACTGCATTCAAAGTCAGAAAAATAGTAATACCAGCTTTTCTAACCTTATAAGGCTATGGTGAGAATAAAAATAATAAGAGCAATTACAAAATAATGCTCTTTTTATTTTATTCTTTTTTAAATTCTGCACAGTATTTTATTTTCTCCTTACAATAAACTTGTTTGAGAGGTAAGGCAATCATTATAATTTATATTTTACAGATGAGGAAACTAAGAAATTAAAGAATTTTCCCAAAGTCTTTAAGTTAATCAGTGTTAGGACATCACTTAAACACAGGGTTTTCAGCTATGCCAGTTTCAAATTGCCCTTGAGAACATCTGTTCTTTCCAAAATAATATGAATGTAAAAATGTTTTAAAACATAAAATCACTAGAGATGCAAAGAAAATAGGAAAATTTTCCTTTTGCCTCATTTTCTCCATTCATCTTAATTTTATCTCCCAATTTGTCATCAAAAATCTTTTCTACTTGTGGCAGTATGTTATCATCCATCCTGTAGTTATTTCTTCTTTCAAATGCAGCTTCTATGTACTCTGGATGTTCACAGAGAGGCAGCAAACAAGTAAAAACAGGATTTACACACACACACACACATTATATCTTATTACACTATAAGCAATGGATACCCATTGAAGGGGAGTTTTTGGACAGGAGAATGAGACTAATCAGATCAGTGTGTGTGTGTGTGTGATAGATTATAGCAGGCATTCCCAACTAAACTACAAATATCTCCAGGGTACATAAGAAAATTTGTCAAGGAGGTACAGGGATTGTTTGATAAATAACTACATTAGCCTATAGAAATATTCCAAAAATAGTAGGGTTGGTTACAAAATGTTATATACTAAATAGTTTTTATTTTAAAAAATATCCTTTATTTTATTGCTTATAACATCTGCAGAATAAACTTCTAAAATTTATTTCCTATTGTGTTGAACAGAGGGTATGGGAAATTTTGCTGAAAATCAAGGAAGTACAGGGACCAAAAAAGGTTGGGACTTCCTGAATTAGGCAGTGGAGAGTAATATTAGCTAGATCAGGGCTAATTAAATTTTCTCCACTGTGACTTCTTTTTACCCAAGAAATTTTTATGCCATCCCAGGTATGTAAATATACAAAATAGGCATACAAATCAAACTTTTTACCAACAATAAAACATAATTTCATGACCCCCCACATTCAGTTATGTGGTCCCATATAGCGTAGCCACCCATAGTTTAAAAAGCTTTGAACTAAATGTCTTGGAAGCAAGAGACCATTTTGAAGGCTATTTCATTTTTTTTAATTCTTTAAATGTAACATATTTTATTTTTTCTCCAATTACATGTAAAAATAATTTTTTAAACATTTTTAAATTTTGAGTTTCAAATTCTAAGCTATTTCAATAATCTAAAGGAAAAATGATGAGTGCCTAAATTCCATCTGTGGAACAGAGAATGGAAAAAGAAAGGGATGAATTTTAAAGATGGTATCAGAAGTTACAAACTCTGAAAACTGGTTAGATATAGGCATTTTAGAATTCTTTGGTGGTTAGAAGAAAAAGAGAATGGCTGGCAGTCATTTTTTGTATCTGAATCTGCACACTTTTCCCATTTTCCTGTGAATTATTTTCCTTTCTTCAAGGTGCCTTACTCCATCCTACCTAACATGAAAGTGATCTCGCTTCATATTTCTCATTGGATTTTGTTAGGATCTTTCCTTTTCTCTGATGTCACCCTTCCTATATCATAACCATTAGTGTACATGTGGATAGGTTGCTGGATTACTACTTTTGGGGCCAGGATGACCTGGGTCAGACTACCTCTGATTCTTCCTTACTAGTTGTGTGACTTTGGGTCAGTCATATCAGTCAGTCAATAAACATTTATTAAATACTCTCTATGTGTCAGACATTGAAACTACCAAAAGAAAAGAGAGAGAGAAAGACAGATAGAGAGAGAGACAGAGAGACAGAGAGACAGAGACAGAGAAGAGAGAGAGAGGGAGAGATAGAGAAAGAAGGGAGAGAGACAGAGACAGAGACAGAGACATAAGACAGGCATTGTCCTCAAGGAAGTACTAATCTAATGAGGGAGACAACTAAGCAAACATGTACAAAGGAGGTATAGATGAGATAAATAGAAGATAATTTAAAGAATGAATGGGGTTCAAATTAAGGATAAGGATTCTTGTAGAAGTTGGGATTCTAGTTGGGACTTAAAGGAAGCTGGGGAAGTCAGTAAGAGGAGACAAGGAGGGAGAGCATTATGTGGGGATAAATAAAGAAAATGCCAGTTGATGAGAGATGAAGTGTCTTGTTCTTGGAACAGCCAGTAGGTAAATGTCATTGGATCAAAAAATATTTGAGAAGGAGTAATATGGTAAGGTAGGATGGAGCTAAAGTTTTGAAGGACTTTCAATGTCAAACAGAATAATCATATTTCAAGTGGAAATGATAGAGAGTCACTAGAATTTATTGAGTGGTATCCAACCATGAATTAATGAAGGCCTGCACCAGAATGGTGATCATATCTATCTTCATCACTCTAACATCTAGTTCAAAGTCTTATATATAATAGGTGCTTAACAAATATTTGTTAAATTGCATTTAAAATATATCCTGAATGACTATTAAGTGCTAGATGCTGCAATGAAATAATATCTCTGGTCTTTAAAAGGCCACACTTATATCCAGATAATACTAGGGTATTAATTTTTTAAGGACCTTTGAGCTCTGAAATGCTATGATTCTCCCTGGCAACTCAGTTACACTTGGCTATCCTGAACTTCCTTGCATTTAAGTCAGAGAGTCTCTGTGATCTGAAGCACTGCCACCTTGTGGCAGTTTTTCCCAAGAAAACCATTCATTTCTATAAAAGTTTCCCAAAAGGGAGAATACCAGAGATGGGAAAAGGATGAATGCTGTACAAAGAGAAAACTCTGCAGAGTCCCTATCCTCTAGCTATCAAGCCTCCACCACAGTGTATAGAAAGGAAACACACAAAATAAAATTGTAAGCAACTGTAATCCTGGAAGGGAGAGAGGATTCTAATCAATTTCTTATAATTTAATGTTGACAGCAATGCAGAAACCAAATTATTTGTGTATTTACAAATGTTGTTGATCTCTAAAAAATGCATCAGCCTATGGTTCTTTCCTTAGCATCACAAATCTGATTTGGTAGCTCTTTGACAATTGGGGATTTCGCAGAATTTAATGATAATAGCAAGATTTATATAAGGGATTAAGGTTTACAAAGCACTTTATACATGTTCATTTCTTTGATCCTTACAAAATCTGGGAGATGTTATTATTCCTATTTTACTGATGAGGCTGAAAAGGATTAAATTACTTGCCTAGAGTCACACAAATAAGTAAAGGTCTGAGGTAGGGTTTAAAATCACGACTTCCCAAGAATTTCAAGGGAATTAATGAAAAAAAAATCAGATGAAGGTGGCCTAGCTGTACCAGATCTAAAATATTATAAAGCAGCGGTTACTAAAACTATCTGGTATTGGCTAAGAAATAGACTAGTTGATCAATGGAATAGGTTAGGTTCAAAGGACAAAACAGCCAATAACTTTAATAATCTAGTGTTTGACAAACCCAAAGACCCCAGTTTTTGGGATAAGAATGCACTATTTGACAAAAATTGCTGGGAAAACTGGAAATTAGTATGGCAGAAACTAGGCATTGACCCACACTTAACACCGTACACCAAGATAAGGTCAAAATGGGTTCATGACCTAGGCATAAAGAATGAAATTATAAATAAATTGGAAGAGCATAGGATAGTTTACCTCTCAGACCTGTGGAAGAGGAAGAAATTTATGACCAAAGAAGAACTAGAGATCACTATTGACCACAAAATAGAAAATTTTGATTATATCAAATTGAAAAGTTTTTGTACAAACAAAACAAATGCAGACAAGATTAGAAGGGAAATGATAAACTGGGAAAACATTTTTACAGTCAAAGGTTCTATAAAGGCCTCAGTTCCAAAATATTTAGAGAATTGACTCTAATTTATAAGAAATCAAACCATTCTCCAATTAGTAAATGGTCAAAGGATATGAACAGACAATTCTCAGATGAAGAAATTAAAACTATTTCTAGCCATATGAAAATATGCTCCAAGTCATTATTAATCAGGGAAATGCAAATTAAGACAACTCTGAGATACCATTACATACCTGTCAGATTGGCTAGAATGACAGGGAAAGATAATGCGGAATATTGGAGGGGATGTGGGAAAACAGGGACACTGATACATTGTTGGTAGAATTGTGAACGAATCTAACCATTCTGAAGAGCAATTTGGAACTATGCTCAAAAATTTATCAAACTGTGCATACCTTTTGATCCAGCAGTGTTTCTACTGGGTTTATACCCCAAAGAGATACTGAAGAAGGGAAAGGGACTTGTATATGCCAAAATGTTTGTGGCAGCCCTGTTTGTAGTTGCTAAAAGCTGGAAAATGAATGGATGCTCATCAATTGGAGAATGGTTGAGTAAATTGTGGTCTATGAATGTTATGGAATATTATTGTTCTGTAAGAAATGACCAGCAGGATGAATACAGAGAGGCTTGGGGAGACTTACATGAACTGATGCTAATGAAATGAGCAGAACCAGGAGATCATTATATACCTCAACAACGATACTGTATGAGGATGTATTCTGATGGAAGTGGATTTCTTCAAAGTGGATTTCTTCGATAAAGAGATCTAACTCAGTTTCAATTGATCAAGGATGGACGGAAGCAGCTACACTCAAAGAAAGAACACTGGGAAATGAATGTAAATTGCTTGCATTTTTGTTTTTCTTCCCGGGTTATTTATACCTTCTGAATCCAATTCTCCCTGTGCAACAAGAGAACTGTTCGGTTCTGCACATATATATTGTATCTAGGATATACTGTAACCTATTTAACATGTATAGGACTGCTTGCCATCTAAGGGAGGGGGTGGAGGGAGGGAGGGGAAAAATCGGAACAGAAATGAATGCAAGGTATAATCTTGTAAAAAAATTACCCTGGCATGAGTTCTGTCAATAAAAAGTTATTTTAAAAAAATAAAATAAAATAAAATCATGACCTCCTATGTCCAACAAGCTAGCCACTGTGCTCCTATCTCTCTCAAGGAAGGGTGATATGTGGCTTATATGTAGGTAAGGATTCTATAACAAATATCCCTAAGGGAGTTTATTTGTCTAAAAAAGAAAAATTCTTTTTATTTTGAATGTGAAAAATATCAACATATGTGACTACTGTAATAGACAAAAAATAAAAATTTTGAATTGTATATATAATTGTGAACTGCATTATGTAAAGTTTTGTTTTTATGTACATTTAACACAATAGTAACAGGGCTGTCCTGTTTGGCTTTGTGCCTTTCAGAATTTCTTCCTGCTCTCTCTGAAGTAGTTTCTTTTATGTTTTATTAAATTTTTTGTCTTTCCTTTTTTTGGCATCACTAAAACTACACTCCAACCCCCTTACCCTCCCACTTCTCCCACACCTAGCTTGACAAAAATAAAATCCTCTCTGGTAATAATTCAATATTGCCAAGCAAAACAAATTCCCAAGCGGCTGTGTTGAAAGCATATACCTCATTCTGCAACTCTGGTCCATCACTTCTCTGGCCAAGAGATGAGAAGCATGTTTCCCCATCAGTGATGAGCTTATTTTTTCCTTTCCTTTATGTTGACAAGATGTATAGTGTGGTAGAAAGAACTTTGAAACTGGAATTAGATATGCAGGACTTGAATACTGACACTCACTAACCATGTCTCTTAACATCTTCAAGTATCAGTTTCCTTTTCTGTAATTTTTTAGAGGCCTCTAGACTTTTGTCAGTAAAGGATATTCCCAATAAGGAAACTCCCTCTATTAGTGCATATTAGCAACTATATTTTACAATTTATAAACTTAGAGTAGGGGCACTGAGAGGAAAAGTGAATTATCCAGAGTCACACAGTCAAATATATGCCAGAGACAGACTTGAACCCAAGACATAGCTTGATGCTAAAATTAATTCCTCTTTGTGTTACTCAATTCCGCCTTTCATCTGAATAAAGGGAAATAGTCATGTCACCTTAGGGGATTGTATAAGGAAATGTTTTGAAAGCTTTTAGGTACAATGGAAATGTGAGCTATTTTTATATTTAAAAAGTCATTCTAATTTGTATCTTTCTCATTGGCAGCTTCTATTTGAGTTTGGCATTAACTAAGGTTTTTAAGTGAATCTAATTTCTTAATTATTCTAAATCAGGATTGACATAAACATGCATTTCTTAATTTTTCCCACATCTTAGGTGAGCTAAAAATAAAGGATTGAGTACAATAAAAATTATGCAAATAAAACTCTAATCAGTGAGTGCTTTAGAAGTGAGACCTGTGGTTTGGAAAGGGAAAAGCTGAAAGGACATTTACTGATCAGACTGATGAAGTAGTTTGCAGCACCTACTTTGTGGCACTAGAGTTAGGAAAACCTGAGTTCAGATCCAACCTCAGACAAATTACTAACTGTATAACACTGGGCAAGTCACTTAACCTGAGTCTGCCTCAGTTTACTTTATCTGTAAAATGGAGATAATAGTAGCAATTATTTCCCAGGGTGGTTGTGAGGATCAAATGAGACAATGATTGTAAAGTGTTTGACACCATGCCTACTACATACATAGTAAGTACTATAGGAATGTTAGCTCTTATTAATCCATAGCTTAGGGCTGTGCATTGTGAGATATATTAGGAAGTAAAAGGCCAGGGGTTTATAGTTTATTTTATTTGGGGTGGGGGGGGGGGGAGAAGGGGAGGCAATAGAGGTTAAGTGACTTGCCCAGGGTCACACAGCTAGTAAGTATTAAGTGGCTGAAGCTACATTTGAACTCAGATCCTCCTGCCTCTAGGGCTGGTGCTCTATTCACTGCACAATCTAGCCACTCTGAATTCATAGTTTATTTGGGGAGCCAAGACCTGAAATGTTAGCAAATTATTAATATAAAGTACAATATATAATTTCCCAAATGTTTTAGTGCAGTTTTGAGCTATAAAAGCTTTAAACTGCACTAAGACTTTTGAGATACACTATATAGTTTATTAAGCAAGGAGTAGCATGGCATGCTTTTTTAAAATGATGAATTTGAAGTAAGGAGATCTAGGTTAAAATTTCTTTTTCATATACTAGTTGTGTCATGAGATATAAGATACAGGATCTCTCAGAGCCTCAGTTTCCGAATCAATAAAAGAAGGATAAAAAATTATTCTACTTAAGTCAGACTTGTTGTGAGGAAGATGTTTTGCAAACCTTTCAACCTCATATAAATGTGACATTATTTTTGGTTGGTTGGTTTGGTTGGTTGGTTTATTCAATCGAATGAAGCAATCCTTATGTTCAAGGGGCTTGAATTCTAAAATCTAGCAGGGCATTGAGCGAGGAGATGGGATTATAAAGAGAAATACCAAAGATTTGGAGATTTTTATGAAGTTCACATTCTAATAGGGGATTACTTCTGTAAATGAATGAATAAATATAAAGCAAAATCAAAGTAAAAGTTCAGGAAATAGAATATCAATAAAGGAGGGAATCAAAAAAGATCTTTAGTAAGAAGTAGCAACTAGGGTGGTACAGTGGAGAGACTACTGGGTCTGAAATCAAAAAACCCTCTGACATGAACTATGTGACCCTCAGCAAGTCACTACATCCTGTTCACCTCGGTTTCCTCATCTGTAAAATGACCTAGCCAAGGAAATGGCAAACCAGTCCAGTATCTTTGCCAAAAAAAACCCCAGAATTTCACAAAGAGCCAGAAATGATTGAATGACAACAAAAATGTAGTACTTGAAAGCAACCCTGAAGAAAAGTAAGAATTCTGATTGTCATTTCATTTCAGAACCATTTGTGGAAAGACTGGAAATGGAATTTTCAACTCTGAAGTGTCCTTATAGAAAGCCTAGTGGTTGGTCTATTGTTCTTTCTCACTGGGAAAAAAAAAAGCAAATGGTTTAATTCTAGCAGAAGAACTTGAGGTGAGCTATAAAGGAAAATCTGAAGTTATGAAAAGCCACAAGAGCTGTAAAGCTAGACTGGATTGTTTCCTTTTTTTACTATTTTAGGAGACTTGGTCCTGCCTAGACACAGGCTGGTCTAAGTCAGTAGCATCAAACTCCAGTAGAGACCTGAGCCACCAAACATACATGAGGATCACTGAAGTTGCATATTGACTTAGAAAAATATTTTCACATTATTTATGTTCTATTGAATTTTTATTTGTTTTAAAAAAATATTTCTCAGTTACATTTCAATCTGGTTCAGGTTACAACACTCAAGAATATTATAGCTGCTATAAGTCCCAGAATGTTTGAATGTTTGATACCTCTGGCCTAGGATGCCATGAAGAATTAAAATTTATTTTTTAACTCTTCAAGGACCAGTAGATAGAATGCCAGAAGACTCATCTTTCTGTATTCAAATTGGCCTCAGGTACTTACTAGCTGTGTGAGCCTGGGCAAGTCACTTAAAGCTATTTGCCTTAATTTCCTCATCTGTGAAATGAGCTGGAGTAAGAAATAGCAAACAGCTCCAATATCTTTGCAAAATAACAATAACAAATAAAAACAAATGTATAAGCTGGGCTAGATGTTAGAAAAAGATTCAGTTTAGTTACTGAAGTGAATCTTACTCCTGATTCTGCTGGCTTTTGAAATCCTCCTTTATTAGTAAACTGCTCTGGGCCTCCTTACCTTCCACAGTTCCCTTTCTCTGCTGGGTTTCTGACTAGAAACTGGGTAGTAACTGGCAAAGCTACCTGTCTTTACCAATCTCAATAGCAGCACTCTTCTATGAGTCTGGGGATCCCAGTGTGGATCTGGGTCTTCCTCTTCCTCTGGAGCACAGTCTCTCCTTATATACCTGAGTACTTAACAGTATGATCCTAACCTAAATCTATCCCCAGTATCTGAAGACCTTTTTGTCTGGTACCCTATGACAAGTTGGACTAGACAGATGACCCATTGACTTTTTCTGGATTTTTGCATCAGAATTTAGTCTGGTGTCTTTTCTAGATCTGCTTGGAGGAGTTTTGTGAAGGGGAGTTTGGTTGTTCTGCTTCCTACCCCTCTACCATCTTTGCTGTACCTCCATAAGCCTTGTTTTGAACATGTGTGAGTGTGTGTGTGTGTGTGTGTGTGTGTGCGCGCGCAGGTTGTCAGGCCCACTAGGAGCTTTTCCTTTGTTTTCTGAGCAATCCTTAATTTTAATTTTTTAGACACTAGAGTTTTCATTACTCATAACCATATAATATCATCATAAAATATTATTTTTAGATGGACTTTTGTTTAAGAAAGGAGCTTGGAATTATTAAAATATGCAATTTCCCAAAACCAGTCCAATCTCCTCTTTTCCTTTTCCTTTCTGGGCCTAAATTACCCATTGTCTACTTGGAGTATCCTTCCATGATGTGCATATTGATGGACAGATTCTATAGATCGTTCCCATAGTTATAGAACTAGATAATAAATATTTTTCATCCATCAGTTTTCTCCTTTTAAATCAAAAGATCATAGAATCTGAAATCTAGAGCTGAAAGCGTCCTCAGAGGCCAGTCTAATCTCTTTTTACATTATGGGGAAACTGAAGGGAAAACTCTGGCTCATTGTCCCCATCTAAGAAGTGTCTGAAGAAGAATTTAAATCCACATGTTCCTCACAAGTCTGGCCATCTATCTACTGCACTACTCTGCAAACTCTTTTGCATGATTATAAATCTTATGTAGGAAGCTCCAGTGCTTAATGCAATCAGTATAATGCCAGCTGCAAATAAGAGCATCATGAAGACTTTACCATCTTCAAATGAGCTAATGTATGTAAAGTGCTTTGCAAACCTTAATGTGTTATATAATTGGCAGTTATTATTATCATTATTGTTATTATTTAACCATAGCAATGAATTGATCTATTTGGTTAAATCATAGATTGTTCACTCCTGGTTTTTACTATATTAACAAAACATGTTATAATCCATAGACATTCTTATTCTCTGATAACGTCTTCTTGGTAGTTTGGGGGCCAGGGAGATTTATCTTTTACCCCTCCATGGAAGTTTTCAAGAAAGACATTTCTGTGGCTTGATTTCATTGTAGCTCCCCTTCCCTTGGCAGGACAGATGGGGAGTTCAGCACCCTATAAATGTTTAATTGTCACACAGTAAAAATATTTGCTTTCAGTAGTTAGAAGCAGTGTGGAGTATGGGAGAGCTGCCTACCAGAGCTGCCAGACTTCATTCTAATGAGAACAGAAATAAAGTCTGATTAAATCAAATTCCCTATAGTGTAGAACCACTTAAATAAATGTTTCATATTGTTTGCATGATGCTTTTAAAATGTAACAGCTGCTTATGTAACCATTACGGTGGACATAAATCATTTATTACCATTACGGCCGTCATAGCAACACTCTCCCCCTTTCCTTCTTCCACTGACATTTTTATTACCAGCGGACTTCTCAGAGATTATGGAAGGCTTCACACCCACATGCTCAAGAGTAAGCATGAGGGAGTAAGGGGATTTGGGATGGTTAACATCATCCACGCAGCATCATTTGCTTTGCCTTAGAGACCCAAAGAAATGTAAGAAATCTTTCATCATATACAGGAAGGCAGAAGGCCAAGCAAGGACAACTTCAAAATCCTACAGATTTGGAGAAAATCAAAGAATTAGGGATTATCTAAACTAGCTAAGTCAACTCCATCTTGTAACCTCTCTGTGTTGGTGTAGCATTTCCCTACCTTAAATTCCACAAACTTATTTTTCCTACCAAAAAACTTCAATTTTCAGAGTATATGGGATTGCCCAATTTGTTTTCTTTTCCTCTCTTGGTCAGAAAGGAGGAGTGACAATGAGAAATCATGTAACATGGAAACATAGAGAGTATCGTAGGAGTAATACGAATAAAACTGAGTTAGGTTGGACATCAAAGGCAAGGAATGACCTATAGCACTTATGTCCATCAGCTCTGCAAGACTGATCTGCTCCATGTGAAGTCAATGAGTATTTATTTAGTGCCTACTACATACTAGGCATTGTGCAAAGCACTGAGGATACAAAGAGTTTAAAAAAAACAAACAAACAAATGGACTCTACCCCCCTTCCCCCCCACCACCACCCCCGAAAGTTCACAGTCTGTTGAGGGAAGAAAATAACCAATGCAGATGAGATAAAGACAGGATAGCCTGAAGATCATCGCAGAAAGAAAGCACTGGTATTAAGGGAAGATCAGGAAAAGCTTCTTTTTTTTTGAAATTTTAAAAGTGCTTATTAAATACTTACATGCAAACAACTATTCTATTCCTGGGGGGATACAAATAAAAACAGGCTTACCCTTGCTTTCTTTTATTTTTATTTTTTGATTAAAGCTTTTTTTATTTTCGGAACATATGCATAGATAATTTTCAACATTCACCTCTGCAAAACCCTGTATTCCAAATTTTTCCCTTCCCTTCCCTCCACCCTCTCCGATGGCAAGTAATTCAATATGTTAAAATGTGCAGTTCTTCTACACATATTTCCATAATTATCATGCTACACAAGAAAAATCAGGGAAAACAGAAGAAAAAAGAGAAAGGAAACAAAATGCAAGCAAACAACAACAAAAAAGATGAAAATACTATGTTATAATCCACACTTAGTCCCCACAGTCCTGTCTCTGGGTGCAGATGGCTCTCTTTATCACAAAGCAGTGGAACTGGCCTGAATCAGCTTATTGTTGAAAAGAACCACTTTTGTCAGAATTGACTATCACATAATCTTCCTGTTGCTGTGTACAATGTTCTCCTGTTTCTTCTCACTTTACTTAGCATCAGTTCATGTAAGTCCCTCCAGGCTTCTCTGAAATCATCCTGTTGATCGTTTCTTGTAGAACAATAAAATTCCATTACATTCATATACCATAAATTATTCAGCCATTCTCCAACTGATAGGCATCCACTCAGTTTCTAGTTTCTTGCCATTACAAAAAGGACTGCTCCAATTATTTTTGCACATATAGGTACTTTTCCCTTTTTATGATCTTTTTGAAATATAGGTCCAGTAGAGACACTGCTGGATCAGAGGGTATGTACAGTTTGATAGTCCTTTGAGCATAGTTCCAAATTGCTCTCCAGAATGGTTGGATCAGTTCACAACTCCACCAACAATATATTAGTGTCCCGATTTTCCCACATCCCCTCCAATATTCATCATTATCTTTTCTTGTTATCTTAGCCAATCTGAGAGGTATGTTGTAGTATCTGAGAATTGTCTTGATTTGCATTTTTATGATCAATAATGATTTAGAGCCATTTTTATATGACTACAAATGGTTTTAATTTCTTCATTTGAAAATTGTTTGTTCATATTGTTTAACCATTTATCAATTGAAAAATAACTTGAATTCTTATTTTTTAATTGATATATGGTCAATTTATAAATTTGAGTCAATTCTCTATGTATTTTAGAAATGAGGCCTTTATCAGAACCCTTAGAAGTAATTTTTTCCCCTAATTTATTGCTTCTTAGGAAAAGCTTTTTGTTGAATGTAAGGTATTTGTTGGAGTTGGAGGACTGAGGAGTCAGAAATAAGGAGGGAGAGTATTTCAGACACGGAGAATAGTCAGTGGAAATAGTTGAAATTGGGAGATGGCTATCTTATGGAAAGAACAGTAAGGAGGTCTCTGTCACTGAATGGGACATTACCACTCAAGTTCAAAATATTGCAAATGAATTCTCCTGGGTAGAAAGAGCTTTGTCATAAAGATTGAAATAGCCTCTTAAAAGAACAAATTTATTTTTCCTTTGCCAAAGGTATATCACACCAACATTATCCATAAAACCCATAGGGTAAATATCTACATATAAATCGGCAATATTTCTGCTTCTTTGTACATCATTGTCATAATAAATGTATAATTGTAATTATAATATAATTATAATAATAATTTATTATTCCTATAATACCTCTGCTTTCTTGTGAACCACTTAACACTGAAGTACTTAGATGTACTTAAGCCAATATCCTAGCCACCCTTCACTTGAGGCAGAGGATTTATGTTTATCACCCATGATGACATTTGTCATTTTAGTTCTACTCTAGGAGAAGCAGTTGGGGTCATTGGCATAGTTGGCCACTCATTCAGATGGGCACCATCCTATGGTGCTTCCAGAAAGAAAAAAGTGATCTAGAGAGGTGACATAATGATGTAAAGAGTACAATATTTGCAGCAATAACAAGATTATATGATGATCGACTCTAATGGACATGGCTCTTTTCAACAATGAGGTGATTCAGGACAATCCCAATAGATTTCTAATGGAGAGAACCATCTGCATCCAGAAAGAGGATTGTGGGGTTTGAATGTGGATTAAAACATAGTATTTTAACCTTTTTGTTGTTATTTGCTGGGTTTTGTTTTCTTTTGAATATTTTTCCCTTTTTGATCTGATTTTTTTTTGTGCAGTGTGATAAATGTGGAAATATGTATAAAAGAATTACACATGTTTAACATGTGTTGGATTACTTGCTGTCTACCAGAGGGAGTGGAGGAAGGAATTCAGAAAAATTTGGAACGCAAGGTTTTGTAAGGGTAAATGCTGAAAACCTATTTTTGCATATTTTGAAAATAAAAAGCTATTATTAAAAAGATAAATGTTTATTGGTTAATTGAGAAAAACCAAACAAAAAAGAGTGCAATGTTTGGGGGTCAGGGGAACCCTATCTTTGAATTTTGCCTCCAATCCTCACTAAGCCTGTGACCATAGGCAGGTCACTATAGCAACAACCAGTACCCATAGGACTTCTGTTAGGATCCAATGAATTTGAAGCATTTTAAAATGTCAGTTCTTATTAAGATCTGGAAAGCAACTGAACAGCTAAATTGCTCGATTACTAAATACCAAAAGTGGTATTTTTTTTTAATCTTCTCAGTTGTTCCTAGGATGGGGGTCTGGATTGTCATTCACAAGAGAGATTATAAAGATCTTTCAGGTACAAATTAGACTTTAGGTTTCTTTCCATTTCTTTTATAACATTGTGTACAATATACTGTTAGGTGCTGGGAATATAAAGAGGAGAGCAGCTAGATGGTGCAGTATGCATATAGAGCTGAGCCTGGAATCAGAAAGACCTGAGATCAAATGCAGCATCATATATTTACCATCTGTATGACATTATGCAAATCACTTAATCTCTGTTTGCCCTCATTTTACTCAATTGCCAAATGGACATAATAGTAACACTTATTTCACAAAATTGTTGGGAACATCAAAAAAGATAATTGTAAAGCACTTAGCATAGTGCATGGCCTGTATTAAGCATAATATAAATGTTAAGTATTATTTTTTTAATTTTTAAACATTTTATTTAAAGTTTTGAGTTCTAAATTTTGTTTCTCCCTTTCTCCCTCCCCTCCCCTTCCCTGAGATGATAAGAAATCAGATACAGTTATGTAATTAATTATGCAATTATGTAAAACATTTCCATTTTAGTTTTCTTTGACAAGAAGATTAGAATGAAAGGGGAAAAAGAAAGAAAGAAAGTGAAAAATAGCATTCTTCAGTCTGAATTCAGGCAATATCAGTTCTTTCCCTGTAGTTGGATACTGTGCTTAATCATTAGTCTTTTGGCATTGTCTTGGATCACTGTTGAGAATAGCTGAACCATTCAAAGTTCTTCATGGAACAATATTGCTGTTACTGTGTACACAGTTTTCCTGGTTCTGTTTACTTCACCATGCATCAGTTCATATAAGTCTTTCCAAGTTTATTCTGAAGTCATCCCACTTATCATTTCCTATAGTCCAATAATATTCCATTGCAATAATATAACATAGCTTGTTTAGCCATTTCCCAATTAATCCCTTCAGTTTCTAATTTTAGCCACATCAAAAAGACCTGATATAAATGTTTTGTACAGTCTTTTTTTCCTTTCTATGGATGTCTTTGGGAAGATGGTGGTAGTATTACTGTATCAAAGACTATACACAGTTTGATAGTTCATTGGGCATAATTCCAAATTGCTCTTCAGAATGGATGGATCAGTTTACAGCTCCACCAACAATGCATTAGTATCCCAGTTTCCCACATTCTTTCAAACATTCAACATTTTCCCTTTTTGGAATATTAGACAGTCTGATAGATGGGAGGTCATACCTCATAGTTGTTTTAATTTTTTTTAATGTATATTGTGTTTAAAAAAAACAGTCTAAGTTGTAATCTGAATTCCTTCCAGTATATCATAATCTATACCCTCCAGATTTATAATAAATGAAACTGCCAAATACTATGTAAAATGATATTTGAATTGTTTCTTTTTGGCTGTTTGCAATATTTTCTCCTTAATCTATGAACCCTGGAATTTGACTCTGATGTTCCTGGAAATTTTTTATTTGGGATCTCTTTTAGGCAGTGCTCAATTGATTCTTTCAATTTCTATTTTTCTTTTTGGTTCCAATATATCAGGGATGTTTTCTTTGATAATTTCTTGAAAGATGTCCAGACTTTCTTTTTGATCACGGATTTCAGGTAGTCCAATTATTCTTATATTATCTATCCTGGATCTATTTTCTAAGTCAGTTATTTTTTTCCAATGAGAAATTTCAAATTTTATTCTTTTTTAAACTTTTTAAACTTTTATTTTATCATATCTTGATGTCTCATAGAGTAATTAGTTTCCACTTTCAATTCTAATTTTTAAGGAATTATTTTCTTCAATAAGCTTTTGTAATTCCCATTTGATCGATTTTATTTTTTAGGGAGTTATTTTCTTCATTACATTTTTTATATCTTTTTCCATGCTATAGACTCTTTTTTTCCATGATTCTCTTTCATTGTTAACATTTCTTTTCCCAAGTTTTTTTCTATTTTTCTAATTTGCTTTTTTAAGTCCTTGTTAAGCCTTTCTAGGAATACTTCTGGGGCCTGAGCCCACATTATATTTGAGGCTTCATATGTAGCTATTTTGACACTATTGTCCTCTTCTAAGTTTATGCCATGCTCTTCCCTATCACCATAGTAACTTTTTATAGTCAAGCTCCTTTACTGTTTTTTGCTAATTTTTTCTGCCTTTTTCATGACTTGGTGTTTTCATCTGAGAGTTGGGTTCTGGGTCCTGTACTGTATCAATCTTTTTGTTCTAGGACTATGCTTCTTACTGTTGGCTTCAGGTTTAGCTGCTTACTTTCTCTGGAGTGTAGGCTTCTTGTGGCTTATACTGAGGAGTGGCGCTTCCCTGGTGGCCTCCCCAGGATGTAGGGTTTAGCTGCTGGTCAGCTCTCCAAGGGTGGAGTTTTGCTGCTGAGTTTCTATGATAAGTCTTTCTGGTGAGTAGTCCTAGAAAATAGATCTCATAGCTTTCTGCCTGAGGGTTGGGGCTCTGCTGCTAGGTACTGTGGAAGCAGGATCTTCCTGCTGGTAAACCCCAGGGGTGGGTTCTCACTGTTGGCAAGTCCTAGACAGGGTTTCACTACTGGTTAGCAAAAGGGTCAAGTGGCTTGTGCTGGGGGTGGGATTACTGGGATGAAACCTTGCTGTGCTGCACAAACTGCTCACTTGCTTAGGGTGCTGCTGGCTGGCAGGAGGGTACCTTACTGATAGATTACCTGAAGCTCACAACCTTGCTGCAGGCCCCCTGCTGTGAAAATGCTACAACTACCCTTCTCATTCCTTTGCCATCCTAGTGAGACAGACCTTTCACTTCTCTGTTTCTAGATCAATTCTGAGGCAGTTTTCTATTTGGTTAGAGGGGAATTTGGGAGGGCTTCAGAGGGTTACCTCTTTACTTTGCCATCCTGGCATAGGAAATAGCTATTATTATTAATAAGTATTATTAATAATAGGTGATAATTAATGATATGGTAATAACATGCTAATGTGCTAATAATATAATATATTAATAATCATATATAACATGATTATATATTAATAATTATATATAACATGATAATATATTAATAAAAATAGTTAACATTTTATGATGCTTTAAGGTTTGCAAAATATTTTACATGTATTATTTTAATTGATTCTTTCAACAACCCTTTAAATTAAGTGCCGTTGTTATGCTCACTTAACAGATGAGGAAACTAAGCTTTGGAAAAGTGAAGAGACTTTTTCAGGATCACATAGCAAATATCTAAGAAAGGATTCAAACTCAGACTTTTCTGACTCTAAATTCAGCACTCCATCTACCATTTGTCAGACTTACTGGGGAAAAAATGATGCAACTATTGACCTCAAAGAGATTACAGTCTAATATAATTTTGTCAAAATTTGACCTTTTGGTCAGCCCTGTTTCCTAATCCCTGATATTCTGAGAAGCCCATATGAAAAACTATCCCAGAGTACCGCAAAGGAAGGTCTCTCACCCTCTCCTGTTAATAGGAACCACATGGAAATGAGTTCAATCTGAACCTAGAATCCTTTGCCTTCCTGCCTCCATCTGCCCCAAGCCCAGCCTAAAGCCTCCCATTTAAGCTCTCAAATTTCATGATTTTGTGATCCTCACTTGTCTCTTTATGAAGAAGAAAACATAAGCATTTCAGTTTATGCTGATGTATACATTCATTACCTTCCATACAGCAGTGAAGCCCCAAATAGAACTGCTCATCAGACAACTAATACAATCTATATGCATCCCCCTATTATTCCTGATAAGCAGCACCCTGGAGGAACCTCTCTGCAAAGCAGCTTGTGCAAAGTAAGAATATAACTGTCATTGCTTATGTGGGAAGTTTGCTCTTAGCAATCTCTAGCTTCATTAGTCATGCCCTATTATTTAACCCCTGCAAATGTGAAAATCCTCTCTCTCCATCTTCTTTCTTTTCCAGATCATCAGCAATTCCAGTGTTTCAGTGCCAAATTATACAATAGGAAAGTACTCTCTCCCAAGGAGAAGTCAGTGGAATTTGAGTTAAATATAATGTGTTTAGTGTTTAAGAGATTTAAGAAGTAACATTCATCATCATCATGACTAACATTTATACAGAACTTAAGGTTTGCAAAATACTTTACATACGTACTTGTCATAAATTATCTCATTTTGATCCTCAAAACAATTCTGGCAGATAGGTGCTATATTATACCCATTTTATAGATGAGGAAACTGAGAAGTTAATGACTTTCCCAGAATAACACAACTATTAAATGTATGAAGCATGATTTGAACTCAGGTCTTCCTGCTTCCCAATCTAATACTCTGTCCACCATGACAACTAGCTATTCATTGAGGTAGGCACTGCACAGAGGGAAAAGCAGTAAGTTTGGATTCACAGAACTAGAGTCCAAAGACCTACTCTGCCACTGACTCTGTGATCTTAGGCAAGCCATTCCAATCTCCTTAGGCCTTAGTTTCCCCATCTATAAAATGAGGACTGGACTAGAGAGCTTCTGGGATCTCCTACAATTCTAGAAGAATTGTCCCCTGGAGTACAGCACCTTTTATTACCTTGTCTCTCAGAGGAGGCAATAGTACAGATTTATTTCTCCCTGTGCTACAAATGTGGCTAGCATCTTCTGGGTGGGGGCAAGGAAGTCAGCAAATGCTGTGAAGGAGAGGGAAGGGAATGTTTATACAAAAGAAAGTATAAGCACAAGTTACACTCACAGCCTTGGGGGACTTGTCAAATCAGGAAAACTCAGCCCCCCATCCTCAGGAATCTCCAGTTTAATAGGAGAACAGACACATCTGAAAAAAATGCATAAGTAGACACAACAGAAAGCTAATAAACAACTCCATATCTTACAGCAGCTAACAAAATAATCTAATACTCATAAGAGCTAGGGGGATGTAAAGGAAGATTTTGAATGAGGATCAGTTGCAGTAACTGGAGATATTTAGCTTGCGGAAGCAAAGATTTATGAGGGACATGACAGCTGTCATCCAGTATTTGAAGGACTGTCAAGTGGAAGAAGGAACAAAGGTTTGCTCTGCTTGGTCCCAGAGAGCCAAACTAGAAGCATTAGAGAGTGGGTGCAAAGGGGGAGGTTCAAGCAAGAAAAAGTTCCTAATAATTATAGCCATCCCAGAGTGGATTTGGCTGCCTCAAAAGATGGTGGGTTCCCCCTTCTTGGAAGTCTTCAAGCAAAGCATGGATGATCATTTATCGGATAGATTGCAGAGATTTACTGGTCAGGTATAGACCGGACTGGATAGTTTTTGTGGTTCTTTCCAACTCAAAAGTTCTGATTTGTGATCTGCCTTGGATAAGATTAGCCTGAGATACAAAAGTTGAGAGGATTGAGGAGAGGAAGGAAAGGTCTTAAGGAAAAGATGGCTACTAAGCCCCCTGACCAGAGCAGTCTAAGGCATCAGCAAATTAGTTTGAGTTCTTGGAGACCTCCCAGATGCCTGGCAAAAAAATGGGGATGAATTTCTGGTGTTATAGATAGCCATGACATCTGACAACATTACTCTTATCCCTGCTTAAAGAAATATAATTAAGGATGACATCAAAAAGACAGACAAGTCCCTGGAACATAAAATGATATCTTTCCTATTTTTAAAATAGATTTTTATAGCTAGAAGGATCTTTAGGAAATATGTATCCTGGGTCACCTTGACCAGTCCTTGAAGAATGCATACATATTTCCTAACTATTTGGATGAAAACATTGTTACGAGTTGTCGAGGCTTCTCATTCTTCCTACAAAATGCCCATGGTTCTACAATTGTCACACCCCCAGTTTATCAAAAAGTTATCATAAACTTCACAAGAGAAGGGAAGATATTTTTCCAAGATCATTTAGAGAATGGACAGTGAACAGTAATCTATCTATTCCTGGAGAACTAGACATTTAGTTATTTTTCATTTGTTCTCTTGGGACATTCTCCTAGGTCTTCTGAGCATTCCTATCCAATATGAGACAGGAAGAAGGCCATTGCAAGCCTGGATGGTATTCTATTCCTCAATACATCTCTACCTTTAATGTCCCATTCCTGCCTTCACCAATGTCCACCAGAACTGCTGCTAAGTGGTCATTGAAAGCATAACTTCCTCTACTTCTCTAAATTTTGTTTTCTGTCTGTCTTACATTCCCCCTCACAAAAATAATTGGAAATACTGAGGCAGGAGGAAGAAAATAGTATCACAAAAAGACTCCTGAAGCCAGGTTTCAGTCTGTTAACCAGGGGTGACTGATGCCTGAGCACCCTCCATGACATTGTTTTTGTTCATATTGGCTCCATGGAGTTCATCTATGGATTCATTAGGATTTAACTGGTAAAGCAAATTTAGAGCTTCTCTCCTTTGAGGCAAAGTGGTGAAAACTGTACAATTTTACAAGCAATTTGATCATGAATCTCAACAAACATTAAAGTTTACAGGGAGCTTTGACTGTTTTGAAAACTCAACAGAAACTGATTTGACTCTGAAGTTCCTCCTTGGGCTAAGTTTCCTACCTCCTGAAGAAGGTGAATAGCAGTAGTTGTCTTTGAGGAGTTTCACAAACACTTGCATATATATATGCAGTGGCAGAAGTGGGTAAGGTGTATTCAGGTATCAATGTATGACTCCATAGGGCTTTACTAGAGAATATTTCCATATAGACTACCTATAAAAGAAGGACTTGGAAGAGCAAATTGGTGAACTTTTATCCCCCCTTCTTCACTTCTTTTCCTATTGCAGGTATAAAGACAAGAGCAGTCCATTGGAGGAGATTTTTTATTTTTTTGTAATCAAAGAAATGCCAAGGAATTCAATGGGAGAAACATTACAAAATCTTTGCAATACATGGTATCATAAATGGAGAAATAAAAATAAAAAAAAAAAGCTGTCAGGGGTCATGTAATCTTGCAACCTCATTTTATAGACATAAACAAACCAAGTTCCTTAGAAAATGAAGTGAAAAATCCAGGGTGACACTAGTGGTAAATATCAGAAGTGAGTTTGGAAATCAGGTCCTCTAACTCCAGAACCAAGGTTCATTCTGCTGTGCTGTGGAGTCCTCTCTCAGACTTTTGTGGTAGTAAAAAAAAATTACTTGTGTGAGCAACTTAACTCTGTTTACCTCAGTTTTCTCTACTGTAAAATGGGCTAAAAAAAAGGAAATGGCAAAACATTCTGGTATCTTTGCTAACAAAAAATTCAAATGAGGTCACAAAGAGTGAGACGGGACTGAAAGGACTAGCAATAACAACGGCAGCAACAACAACAAAATAAAGCAAATTGATTTGGGAACACATAGGGAAAACATGCTATGTGGGTATAATGGAATATTATCATGTATTGAAAATTCAAAGAAAAGGAAAGATTTGACTAAACTGATACAGGGGAAAATAAGCAAAACTAAACATAAATACAGATTTGTATATACATATATACATATAAAATATGCTACTTATTCATAATGACTACAACAATATAAATGAAAAGATTACTAAAAGGAAACTGAATTCTGAGCAATGGAAAAATTAATAATGGTCCTGGAAAGAAAAAAATAAAGCAAGCCTCCTTCATCTCAGAAGAAAGATAGGGGATTACTAAGGAATAATTATATACATGGTGTCCCAAAGATCTTAGTGTAACTTTAAGCATTTACGTTCTAATGGTGGAGGAAAGGGAGGCCATAGGCAACATTTAAAATTGAACAGTGGAAGCTTTAATGGTTTCTAAATTAAATTAAAGCTTGAATTTAAGATTTAATAGCTTAAAGCTACACAAAGACTTTTTGGACAGCATATAAATGTAGCATATCCTGTAGCTATTTCCTCCAACTCCTCCTCTAATTGGCAGAGAGTCCCCAAAGGTAGCTAAATACTGATTTCTCTCTGCCTCAGTTTCCTCAAATGTAATATCAAATATTTTAACCATCAAATGAGATAATATCTCTAAAGTATATAACACAGTACCAAGCATATAGGCATTTAATAAATGTTTGCTTCATTTCTTTTTCTAGCTCCTGAGCCATCATTGTACTCCTCATTAACAATCAACAAATTAAACTCCATTAGCTTTTACAAAATGATTTCCTGAAATGCTACAGCTAGAACATTTGGCAAAAACCTATCCTCTAAACTAAGAGCACACTATCCCCTTGCACAGACTAAGTCTGTGGGAATAGAGGCGTAAATCTTAAATGACAAAGAAACTGAGAAACATGTATTGAAAACACATGAGGCCTCATGTGACTTCTTAACTCCTAACATTTTGAGGAATTTTTTTAACTTCCTTCCTTCCTTGAGCAAATTCCCTTAGGCATAACGCTTTCCTGGCACTCTCTAAAGCCCATAGCCAGCACATCTCCCTCTATCCATCCTCAAACTGCTGATGTCCTCTTTCCATATCTTTCTATAGGAGATCTTGCTAGTTCCTATAAAACTGAGGATCATCACTACAACCTTTATATCTTACAAGATCCCTGCCTGAACACTCCCACCTCAGGATTGATGACCAGTCACTTCTGGACTTCAATGGTTGCTTCTGCTAGTTTAGATAAACTCTTTTATCAACTTTACTCACTGAATTGGTCACTAGATCTCTCAAATTCACCAGGTCACTAGAATTCCTTTACAAATGTTCATTCACTCATTTACCCATTCAAATTTCCTTGTTTTAGATTGGGACCAAGCTAAGAATAAAAGTGATTTTTTTTTCATTTAATAATATTTTTCAGTGTACATGTAATGATAGTTTTTAACATTCATTTTTGTAAGATTTTCAGTTCCAAATTTTTTTCTATCCTTTTCCTTCCTCCTCTCCAAGATAGTATATAATCTGATATATTCTGATATAGGTTATACATGTTCAATCATATTAAACATATTTCCATATTAGTCATGTAATGAAAGAAGAATCAGAACAAAAAAGGGGAAAACCATGAGAAAGAAAAAAAAATTAAAGATAAATTAAAAAAAAAACAAAAATTGTATGCTTTGATTTGTATTGAGGTTGCATACTTCTTTTTCTGGATGTGGATGACATTTTCTATTACAGGTCTTTAGGAATTGTTTTAGATCACTGAGTTGCTGAAAAGAGCTAAATCTATCATAGTTGATCATCACACAATATTGTTACTGAGTACATTGTTCTCTTGGTTCTGCTCACTCCACTTATCATAAGTTCATGTTAAGTCTTTTCAGACTTTTCTGAAATTTGACTGCTCATCATTTGTTCAGCCATTTTCTAACTGATGGTTAATCCTTAAATTTCCAATTCTTTGTCATGCTAAAAAAAAGAGCTGATATAAATATTTTTGTAAATTTGGATTCTTTTCTGTTTGTTTTTTAATGATCTCTTTGCAATATAGACCTAATACCTATAGTGGTATTGCTGTATTAAAGTTTAAATTTTATAGCCCTTTGGGTATAATTCCAAATTGCTCTCCAGAATTGTTGGATCAGTTCACAACTTCACCAACAATGCATTAGTATCCCAGTTTTCCCTTGTCCTCTCCACCATTTATCATTTTCTTTATCTGTCATTTAGGTAATCCGTTAAGTATGAAGAAGTATGCCAGAGTTGTTTTAATTTTCACTTCTCTAATCAATAATGATTTAGAAAATTTTTTCACATGCCTATAGATAGCTTTAATTTTTTCATGTGAAAACTCCCCGTTCATATCCTTTGACCATTTGTCAGTTGGGGACTGGCTTTGTATTTTTAAAATTTGATTCAGTTCTCTACATATTTTAGAAATGAAATATTTCTGCTTCCCTTCTAATATTGGATATATTGGCATTGTTTGTGCAAAATCTTATTAATTTTATGTAGTCAAAATTATGCATTTTCACTTCATAATGTTTTCTATTTCTTGTTTGGTTATAAATTCCTCCCTTCTCCAAAAACCTAACAGGTAAAATATTTCTTGGTCTCCTAATTTGATTATATCTCCTTTGTATCTAAATCGTTTATCCATCTTGAACTCATCTTAGTATAGGGCATGATATTTTGGTCCATGCCTAATTTTTGCCATAGCATTTTCCAGTTTTCCCATGAATTGTTGTTGTTGTTTGTCAAATAGTGAGCTCTCCTTCTACAAACTGGAAGTTTTTTATTTATCAAAAATAGTCATTAACTCCTGCATCTTGTGTGCCTAATCTACTTTACTTATTCATCATTCTATTTCTTAGCCAGTACTAATTACCACTGTATAAGATCATTTTAAATCTGGTATAGCTAGGCCACTTTTTTGGTATTATTTTTCATTAATTTCCTTGATATTCTCGACCTTTTGTTGTTCCAGATGATTTTTGTTCTTATTTTTTTCTAGCTCTATAAAATAAAATTTCGCAGTTTGATTGGTATGGCACTGAATAAAAGATTAATTTAGGTAAATTGTCATTTTATTATATTAGCTATATTAGGGAATTGATATTTCCCCAATTGTTTAGATCTTATCTATTTCATGTGAAAAGTGTTTTGTAATTGTGTCTATATAGTTGCTGAGTTTTCTTGACAGATGTACTTTCAAATAATTTATATATGCCACAATTATTTTAAATGGAATTTTTCTTTCTACCTCTTGCTGCTGAGATTTGTTTGTAATATATTGAAATTCTGATGACTTATGTGGATTTATTTTATATCCTGCAACTTTGCTAATGTTGTTAATTATTTTAAATAGTTTTTCTATTTGATTCTCTAAATATACTATCATATCTGCAAAGGGGGATATTTTTATTTCCTCATTACCTATCCTAATTCCTACAATTTCTTTTTTCTTCTCATTGCTAAAGTTAATATTTCTAGTACTATATTGAATAATAATGATGATAATGGGCATCCTTGTTTCACCCCTTATCCAACAGGGAATGTTTCTAGTTCATCCTCATTCTGTACAATGCTTACTGATGGTTTTAGATAGAGGCTGCAAATCATGTTAAGAAAAACTCCATTTATTCCTATGCTCTGCAGTCTTTTTAGAAGGAATGGATGCTGTACTTTGTCAAAAGCTTTTTTTTTTGTATTTGTTGAAATAATTATATTGGTTTTGCTATTGATATGATCAACTATGCTCATAGGTTTCCTAATATGAATCAGTCCTGAATTCCTATTATAACTCCCCCTTGGTATAGTGCATTGTTCTTGTAATAAAATGCTGTAATCTGTTTTTGATATTTTATTTAAAATTTTTGCATCAAAATTCATTAGGGAAACTGGTCTACACTTATTCTTTCTCTGTTTTGGTTCTCCCTGGTTTGGATAACAGCACTATATTTTGTCATAAAAGGAATTTAGCAGTCTTCCTTTTCCATCTATTTTTCCAAATAATTTATCTATTATTTGCATTGGTTGTTCTTTAAATGTTTGATAGATTTCACTTGTAAATCCCTCTAGTCCTAGAAACTTTGTCTTTGGGAGTTCATTGATGACTTGTGAAATATTTTCCCCTCAAATGGGGTTATTTAGGCATTTTATTTTCTCTTTTCTTAATCTTAATATTAATCCATTTCACTTAGATTGTCAGATTTATTGGCATACCATTGGACAAAATAGTTCCTAATTGTTGATTTAATCTTCTATTTATTGGGGGTGAATTCATCCTTTTTATTTTTGATACTGATAATTTGTTTTTCTTTATTTTTTAAATCAAATAGATCAAATGTTTATTTTATTATTTTTTCATAAAGCCAACTTCTAATTTTATTTATTAGTTCAATAGTTTTATTACTTTAAATTTTACTAATCTCTTCTTTGATTTTCAGAAGTTCTAGTTTGACATTTAATTAGAGAATTTTAATTTGTTCTTTTTATCATTTTTAGCTGCATGCCCAATTCATTAATCTCCTGCTTCTCTATTCATGTAAAGCATTTAGAGATAGAAAATTTCCTCTAAGAACTTCTTTGTCCGCATCCCATAAGTTTTGATATGCTGTCTCATTATTGTTATTCTTTTTGATGAAATTATTGGTTGTTTCTATGATTAGTTGTTTGACCTACTCATGTTTTAGGATTAGATTATTTAGTTTTTCCATGACATTATTACACATAATTTTTATTATATCATGATTTATAAAGGATGCATTTACTATTTCTGACTTTCTGCATCTAGTTGTGAGGTTTTTATGTCCAATATATGATCAGTTTTTGTGGAGATTCCATGGTCCTTTCTACCTGCATTCAATTTTCTCCAGAAGTCTATAGTATCCAATTTTTCTAAAATTCTATTCACCTCAACTTCTTTCTTGTTTATTTTGTGGTTAGATTTATCTAGTTCTGAGAGAAGGAAGTTGAAATCCACCACTAGTATTTTGCCTTCTTAAAATGCTGAAACCAATTAGGGAATATTTACTCATTCTTCAAAGACTGGCCAGCACAGACCAGCATGATGGTAGCTATTCTGGATGTCTTTGCAGAACTG
Organism: Antechinus flavipes; assembly: GCF_016432865.1. NCBI lineage: Eukaryota > Metazoa > Chordata > Mammalia > Dasyuromorphia > Dasyuridae > Antechinus > Antechinus flavipes. The sequence continues at coordinate 423,281,965 of NC_067399.1, forward strand.
TTTTTCTCTTTTACAAAAGAGAGATCAGTTTGACGTGGTGAAAGTCACTGTGATATAAAAACAAATTCCAAAGCAAAGTAAATACAGCTTGATTTATACTATCTCTGATATTATATTGTCTGCTGAAAAACATCAGCAGCAACCCTGCTTAGAGGTTTGGGAATAGACTAGGATCATGGGATCTGAAACAAGAAAAAAGCTACAGATCATTTTATCAAACTCTCCCATTTTATATGCTATCTGTGGACTCCGATTCTATTCTCCTTAAACTCCATTACCAAGAGATTCTGGGCTCACACAGTCAGATTTGATTCCAAATGAATGACCTCAAAGGGATCAGATTCTCACATTAACTATTCCTATCCCAAAGTAAACCTCTTGGGAAATTTCTAATATGAGACTTAAATATGTTTTCTGCCTTGGATTTACTTAAAAATGAATAACAAAGTCTCTTCCCCCAAAAATGTGCATCTTGTATATTGTCCATAGGGCAGCTTTTTATTTCCTTTCCTATGGAACATGTATAAGGTACAAACACTCACAGGGTAAAAACAAGATAGATGAGGGGGAGTAGATCTGGGAGCCCTAGAAATTATTTAGCTCAACCCCCTCATTTTTTCAGGTGAAAGAAAAGAGACCAAAAGAGATTAAGTGTTTTCTCCAAGATCACAGAACAAATGTTGAAGGAAGAATTCAAATCCATATTATTTGACTTCAGTCAATACTCTCTATCCTGTACTGTACCATCTCTCATTATCCTCCCCTGTTGAAGATAAAGATACTTTGTGGAATGGGTCAATACATACTACCCATTTACCTTGAGTCTTTACTTACTATTCAAGCGAGTTAAAGTGATATTAGGGAGAATGGGTATTGTTCAGACTCTAATAGCTTAAATCCTTTAGACTATAGTTTGAATCAACAATTCTTCCACTGAGATTGGCCCTGTTAACAAAATCTTCTCATGTGAGGAAACCACTGCTTAAAGCTCAAACTCAAGAACTCAAGAACTCAGGATCTATCAAATTCAAGGATTGTTCATGAGAAGGTAACCTGAAAACATGTATACTCAGACTTCCTCATCTCTGACACTTGCTAAAAATCAATAAATGAACAAATAAATTAATTAATGGATGAATGAATAGATAGATGATAAATAAATGGCTGGATTAATAAGTAAATAGGTAGATAAATAGACTGATAGGGAATAGGAGGGCAGATGAAAATAGTCAGGACCTTGTTATTGTTATTCAATTATTCAGTTGCATACAATTCTTTGTGATTCCATGGACCACAGTATATCAGGCTCTTCTGATTTTTTTTTTTTTTTTTGTGGCTAAAGTATTTAAGCTTCAGGTTTAGCATTTGACCTTCCAGTGAATAGTATGAATTAATTTCTATAAATATTGAGTAATTTGATCTCCTTGTTATCCAATAAACTCTAAAAAGATTTCTCAAAATCACCACAATTTAAAAATGTCTCTTCTACAGAGCTCAGTTTTCTGAGCTCTAACTCTCAAAGCCACACATTGCTACTAGAAAAAAATATATAGTTTAAATTACAAAAATCTTTGTCAGGAATATGATGTCTCAACTTTTTAGTATGCTGCCCAGAAATTCTAGTCTTGGGCCCATCTGGCTAAGGAAAGACTTCTAGTTCCTTAACTGGTCATTTTATCCTTCTAGAAGGGGAAAGGATAAATCCCTTTCCCCATTCCTGCTGCTGAACTCTACTCTAAAAGTCTGAAATGGGGTAATAAAGATGGGGTAAAAGAGGAGAGCAGTTTTATAGTTTACTTACAAAAGGGACACTTTCTTCATCCAGGGAACCTTCTTGTGGGCCATAAACAGTAACCAACAGATATCCCCAATCTCTGAAACTCATTTGTGAAGTGCTAGGGCACCATGGAAAGTGAGTGTCCTCTGGCAAAGATCCACATACTGTAATTTAATCAAGTCAAATGGAGGGTCTCATCCAATTGATCAAGGACTGATGAAATACTATTATGCATATTTGAGGAATTTGAAGGCTAGAGGAATTAAGTGCCTTAGAACTGGTAGAAGGCAGAAATTAGGAAGTCATCGCATTCCAAAACCAATGCTATGACTGCTATATACCATGACTAGTGTATTAATGGTGGCAAGTAGCAAAGCCAGTATTTAACCCAATTTTTGTTACTTTTTGGTCATGTCTGACTCTTTGTGACCCTATTTCAATTTTGTTTGGCAAAGATACTAAAGTGATTTGTCATTTCCTTTTCCAGCTCATTTTATAGAGGAGAAAACTGAAATAAACAGAATTGAATGTCTTGCTGAGGATCACACAGCTGGGAAGTGTCTGAGGCCAAATTTGAAGTCAAGAAGAATAGTCTTCCTGATACCAGGGCTGCACTCTAACTTCACTGTTTCTTTTACCCACTATTCTAATTCAAATTAGGTTCAGATACTCTAATTTCACAACCAGAATTCTTGTCATTATCTCATGTTATATTGACCTTTGACTTCCTATTATTAACCTTGAAAAACCTATAATGAATTAGAATATAGAGATATGACCTTGACCAGGTAAGAAAATCTTGCTCAGGTCTCAGTTTCTTTACTTCTGTGTTGAGAATAAATCATCACACTGCCTATGTTAAAAAGTGATTGTGAAAATTTCAAATGATATCATGTATGTAAAAGTGTTTTCTGACCATTAACTACTATATAAATTAGTATCCGTACTTCCTAAGCAACATGTTTATGACAAGCTTCTATTTGACCTTGGGGTGACAAAGAGGCAGCTTGGTATAGCTGTTTAGAATTAAAATAAAGTGAATAGATGATATCATGTAAGCAATGAACATGAGAAGGTCCTGGAGTGTTGTGGTCCATGGAATCAAAAAGAATCGGACACAACTGAATAATTGAACAACAACAACAACAACAAAGTCCTGGTTACCTATATCTGACTTTTTATTCCCTATCTGTTGATCTAGCTACTCATTTATTTGTTTGTTTGTTTGTTTATCTTCCCATCCACCATCTATCCATCCATTTATTTATCTATTTATGTATCCATCCATCCATTCATCCATTAATTTATTTGTCCATTTATTCATATTTAGCAAGGGTCAAGCATGAAGGAATCTGAGAATACATGTTTCCAGATTTCAGGTTACCTTCTTATGAGCAACCCCTCCTCAAATGCTAAATAACTCTGTAACCTTGTGAAAGATTCTTAACTTTCTGAACTTCACTCTCAAGTAAGATATTATAGATAAAGTGCTTGGAAAACTTAAAGAGATGAATAGTTTTCTCATCTTAATTTCAAAAAAAAAGGAGCATACCATAGAGGTTTCATATAGGTAGTAAGTTGGAAAGACTAGAAAAGGAACAGCCTAGTAGTAATGAGCTCAAGTAAAAAAAAGAGAGATTTGGTATTAATTATTTGAAAAATCTTCCCAAGACCAAAGATAGAGTCCTACGGGAAGTAGCAGAGACTCTGTTGCTAGGGAACTTTCCCTGTTGCTAAGCACCCAAATTATAAGGAGCTCATCTGCTCCAAACTTGATCCTCAAATACTTTGAAATGTTCCTGTCTTTGGGGCACTTCTGGAGATGAATGTCAGAGTGCCCAGCACATTGCATTTAAATAAGACATCACTCTAATTTGCACTACAAACCCAAAGAATTTCACAACTTTAGCTCTTTCCAGTGTCTGTCCCATAACTTTGAAGGGCTCTGAGAAGCTTCAGTACAGGATAAAGAGCGAGTAAGCTTCAGGTTAGGTGAAGAAAAGAAATTCCTTGCTAGAGGATTCAGAAGCTTGGGAATCTGGGACAAATAGCGAGGGGGGGTTGAGTCAGGGATGAGCAAAGATTTCTAAATACCAAACTAAAATTGAGAAGAGATGATTCAGAGAATATTCTTCAAAAGAATTTTGTCCCTTGTCTATGCGAAACACTATATGACAGTGAATAAAGCCAATGAAAAGTTATAGAATCCTCGATTAAAAGCTGAAAGTGACAGGTTCTTTGATGGAAAAACATTTTCCCTAGACTACTTTGAGTTCACCCTTCTGATTTTACAGATGAGGAAACTGAGGCTGAGAGAGATCAAGTAACTTCTCTAGAGCCTTTGTTCAGTTATTTTTCAATTGCATTCAAATTTTTCTGCCCCATTTGGGGTTTTCTTGGCAAGGATACTCAAATGGTTTGCTGTTTACTTCTCTAGCTCATTTTATAGATTGGAAACTGAGGCAAACAGGGTTAAGTGACTTGAGGCAATATTTGAACTCACCAAGATGAAGTCAGATCTTCCTTACACCAGGCCCAGTGCTCTATCCACTCCCTAGATTCACATAACCCAAGACATATTTCAACTCCAAACTGCCTGACTCCACATTCAGTTCTCTATCTATTGTAACAGCTTCACCTTTAACAGAATCAATTTAATAGACCTACTATTTAATGTTCATTATAGTTTAAAACCCAGATCTACTACTTTTTTATTACTTGTGAATTTGTTAAATAAAGGGGTGTTAAATAACACCCCTGAGCCTCAGTTTCTTTATTTGTAAAGTGAAATATTGAAGCAAAGAAACCTTTTCCAGCTGAAAACTTGATCCTATGAGTCTCTGAAAGCACAAATGCCTTATATTTACATAACATCAAAAATAATGTCTTGAACACAGTAAGCAACTAATAGAGGTTTGCTGACTTTTTTGCAACAAAGTAATTTGAAAACAAAGTACTCATCTATTGAGTAATGGATTGATTAAGTTACAGTATATAAATATATTAGAATACTAATAGCCCTAGAATCAGAGGATCTGGGTTATTCCCTATCTGACCTTGGGCAAATCAGAGAATTAGAGCATCTGGACTTTGAGGTCCCTTTTAGTCCTAGCTCTATGATTCTCTAAGTGAGAGGACTGCATAAAGAATATAAAAGATTCCAAGAAACATGAGAAGACTTGTAGGAACTGATGCAAAGTCAAGAAAGGAGAACCAGATGGACAAGAGATATGATGACTATCAAAATGTAAATTTAAAAATTAAAAGATCATTAAACTCTGATTAATTATAGTGACTATACTCAGTCCCAGAGAGCATAGCATGAAACAGGTTTCTCTCTTCTCAGCAGCAAGGAGTTGGGATTACATGTATGAAATATTGTTTATATAATTAGTTGGGTCACAGTGTTGGTTAGTCATTTTCTTTTATAAGGGTGGAAAGAATTATTATAATATAAAAATTGTAAAATACAACTTCCTCCAGAATAGATTTCTTGGATACTTTGTAGCTTATAGAATGCTCTCTTCCCAGTAAGACTGTGTGGTGGTATTATTTTTTTCCTTTTTATTTTATTTTTTGACCAGAATTATAACTTTATTGGTATGTGGAGTTTTTTTTTGGGAAGAAACTGTCTTTATTTCCTGTGAAAAGTTACTCTTTCCTCATCCTTTTATAGTCTGGATTCGAAGTCATCATTCAAATGAAGCTGAATGATTTCTTAGTTGCCAAATCTATTATAGTTGCTTTTTAAGAAGTCTTCTTTACCAATCTGCTGCATCTGATAATGTTTGTATTTTTTCTTTGTAATACTCTCTCCATTCTGGGTTTGTCCACCACTCATCTCTCCTGGTTCACCCCCTATTTGTCTGAAGCTGCTTCCAGGTGGTACAAGGGAAATTTAACAAAAGAATAAACTGAAGCAATTCTCTAGGCATTTATTTGTGAGAGATGCTGCCTGTCAATAAGAGGGCCAAATGACTTTTCTCCCATTTATGCCACAGAGTGTGGACAAAAGGACATTTCATCTCTTATAGGTTTGAGAGGGTACAGAAGAAAAAAATAGAACAGGATAGATGACATCATGGCAATGAGTACATTATTGGTTACAAAGCTGAGGTACAGGGAACAACATGATTGGTTGGAATTTTGGCAATGAGGGCTAGCAATGACCTTCTTTATTCTCTCCTGAGGCTATAAAATGCTCATTGTTCAACTCCAGGTGCAAGATAGTAAAGAAGACATCCTTGACATATATGTTGATGATATAAAGATATTAGGCCCAACTCCCTTGTGTTCACACTTACCACTAAACTCACTTAAATTCCTTGAGATAAGAATAAATCCATGATTAGCAGGAGAGATAGATTTTTAAAATTAACCCATTTCAGGTTAACTGAATTCTGAACTAAGTTCAGAGACAACGAATTATAACTTAGCAATTACAGGACAAAAGCAGTTATAGAACAAAATCAATTAATTCTAAATAGTATCAATTAAAAAAGATTCAGGATCAATCTAAATATTTTTTGTCAGGTTCCTTTGTCATATATTTCATCATACTACTCAATTTCATTATATCACAGCCTGTACTCTGATCTTTCTTTTTTTATTAAAGCTTTTTATTTTCAAAACATATTCATGTATAATTTTTCCATATTAACCCTTGTAAAAGCTTGTGTTTCAATTTCCCCCCTTTTCCCCACTTCCTCCTCTAGAAATTATACGTTAAATTTATGTTAAATATATGTTAAACTAATTACATGTTAAACATGGTAAAAATATGTTAAATCCAATATATGCATACATATTTATACAATTCAATTGCTGCACAAGAAAAATCAGATCAAAAAGGGAAAAATATGGGAAAAAATAAAATGCAAACAACAACAAAAAAAGTGAAAATGCTATGTTGTGATCCACACTCAGTTCCCACAGTCCTCTTTCTGGGTGTAGATGGCTCTTTCCATCACAAGATCATTGGAACTGGTCTGAATCATCCTATTCTTGAAAAGAGCCACATCCATCAGAATTAATCTTCATATAATCTTGTTATTGCCATGTACAATGATCCCCTGGTTCTGCTCGTTTCACTCAGCATCAGTTCATGTAAGTCTCTCCAGGCCTCTCTGAAATCATCCTGCTGATTGTTTCTTATAGAAAAATAATATTCTGTAACATTCATATATCATAACTTATTCACCATTCTCCAACTAATGGCCATCCACTCATTTTCCAGTTTCTTGCCACTATGAAAAGGGCAGCCATAAACATGTGATTTTTCTTAAGTTTCTTTCCCAGATTGTGTTCTTTTCACTCTATACGTTCTCAGTAGCCTCATTAATTATCATTGGGACTCTCACCTCTATGCATTTGACTCACAGACCCACAATTCAAACCCTAGCCTCTGTTTTGAATTTCTATCCTCCATCACCAATTGCCTATTAGACATTTTGAAATAGGTGTCTCAAAGACATGTCACATTCAATATATCAAAAGCTGTTCTCATCTTTCCTTCTAAATCCTCTCATCTTCTAGATTTCTTTATTTTTGTTGAAATTACCACAATTCTTCTAGTCTTCCAGATTCATTAACTTCAACATTATCCTCACATTTCTCTCTCCTATATTGTAAATCTCTAAGCAATTGCTAAGTCTTGCTGGCTCACATCTCTCACATCTGACCTCTTTTCACTTTTCACATAGCTAGCACCCTATCTCAAAAGCTCTTCAATTCTTATCTAGATTATAGCCAAGAGTCTCCTAATTGACCTCTCTGCCTCCTGTCTCTTGCCCATCCTTCATTGCTGCCAAAGGAATATTTCCTAAATGTACAGCTAATTTTGTGAACACTCTCTAATTGATCAAGTCAGGTGACTTCCTATTGTCTTCCTATAATATAAATTATAAAGTCCTCTGTTTGGTTTTTAAACCCTTTTATAACCCGAGTCTTCTGTCTGTTCCTCACATATGACACTCCATATTTCATCTACTCTTTACACTGGCAGAATCCATGCCTGGAAAGTTCCTTTTGATTTTCATTTCTTAGAGTCACCTACTCTGTTTCTTTAAAATGCAACTCAAGGCACCATCTTCTGCATAAGGCCTTTCCTGATCCTTTAACTACTTAGTGCCTTCCCTCCCTAACTACCTAAGATTTTAGTTCTTTGTACATCATTGCAGTTATTCTCTTTATATTTAACTTGTTCACACACACATATGATTTATTTGTGTGTGTGTATGTGTATATAGATACATCTATGTGTATAAATGGTTGTGTGTGTGTAGATTCCTAATTGATTTGTCTGCTAATTAATATCTTCAGAGAATTATCTGAACACCTCGGTGAAGTTTTAATAAGGGAAAATAAGATCTTTTATATGAGGCGTGTCAATGAAGAGGAAGAAGACAGAGAAATAAGAATAAAATAGCATCTTTTCTGGGGTGAGGATAGAGTTTTTTGTATAGTTATAGAATATATATATGTATATTTGATGTATATGTTGATATATAAATCTAGAGTTATATCTAGATATATAGTTATACTTGCATATCTATGTATCTATATCTATATGTCTACATGTCTATAACTGTCTTTATATCCTCACCTAGAGATCTAAAGCTATGTTTGTATTTATATGTCTACATCTGTTTTTATATGTGGCTTTCCCTATTTCAATGTAAATTGAATGTCCTATGGAAGACATTTTTAGTAGAGACATTTTTGCCTCTGTATTTACAGAAACTAGCATAGTGCCCAGCCTATTATAGTTACTTAACAAACTTTTTTTGAGAATTGCCTGCATACTTAAAGGTTATGTCACTTTCATAGGACCGTATATATGCAGCCAGTGTATGTATGTTAGAGATGGATTTTGAATCCAAATTTCTTGAATCCCAAGTTAGCTCTCTATCTACTACATAATTACTCTTGTTGTATAGCAGTGAAGTAAGGTTGGGCAAAGGATATTATTGGAAGAAGGAAAAGTTTAAGCAATTGCACAGATGGACAGGAAAAATATATTTGAAGAACAGTGAGTAGTAGAGTTTGGCTTAATTTGAATTTGAGGGAATGTAATATTTGGTTGTGAAATAACCTAGAATTGCTCTCCAAGCCTTTTTCAAAAACTGCAAAAGAATGAAAACAATCCTGAAACTACTACTAAGGAGGATAGAAAAAGAAGAGTTTGTCACCTCCAACAGGAATCTTCAGAGAAAGGCAGTACTAGAGAGGCTGAAGATAATTGGAGCTTCTTAGTTGTGTACTCCTTCACTCTGGACCTCACCATCCCTAACTAGAAGAAGAGTAGATTGATCTTACTCATTTCTAAGGACCTTTTCTGGATGCAATTGTCTATGCACATTTTACCAACTTGTCTTTGCTTACTCTGAAGGAGACCATCTTTTGTTTCCAGAGTGATGCTGCTAGGTGATGGGAGTGAGCTCTATTTTGCTTTGACAAAAAAAAAAAAGTTTAACAGGAAAGGCCTTCCGGAGATGTATAGCCTATTCCAAAGAAATTCATTATAAAGAAAATCTTCTGTCTAATAATCATCCTGATGCTCAGAGGAATCAAAACTCTTTCTTGGGGGAAAAAAATCTTCTTGTCTGTAGCCAATACCACATATGGCCAGCAGAGAGCAGCACAGGCCATGTACTGGACACAGTTCATCCCAGCCTGCTCAGGGCTTCCTAAATATATATTGAGCATTCTGGGACTGTCATCCACAGCATTTCCCCCAAAATAATGAGTAATAGAAGGCTCAAAAAGGGATGGAATCAGAAATGAGAGTTGGAAGATATAGAATAAGGCAAAAGAAACACGTCTCCCTCCCTTTAAAAAAAAAAAAAATCAAATTCTCTTCTTTCAGAAGTGATTGCTTTGATAGTTTCATTGCAACACAGTTGAAGAGTTATCTTAAGTTGAGATCTTATGGTATGAGGACCTGGGGCTAGAAGCTTGAAAACATCTCTCTGTAGATTAATGTCATTGAGTGCTCCACAGTTATTCTCACACTCTTTGTGTTCTTCATGTTCTCTCTCGATTAAATTTACTTTAAAATAATATCTTTTGTTTTTACATCACCTTCATTTCTGAATGTACCCCTCTTTCGTCCCCATCCCTCTATCCAGTGAGCCTTCCCTTCTAACAAAGAATTTCTTAAAACATGCATCTGGCTTCTTGCAGTGAGATTCTTTGATCTGGTTCTCTGCCAGACAAAGACAAGGGGCTTCTTTCTCTTCCCAGCTGACTGACTACTCACAAAATTCTGTAGCTTCCTCCATTAGTCTTAAGAATTACTCCTCTAGAAAGTAATGGACCATGTGCCTGAAGAACTGAAAAGAATCTGCCCAGTCTGCAATTTTACCCAGAAGGAAAAGAGAGAATAGGGGTAGCCTAAAACCTTTGATTCGTTGCCCAGAAATCTGGCATCATGGAGATGAACCGCATAGAAAGCTTTGCAAAGGTCTTGCTCCTACTGGCATAGAAGATCAGTGTCAACTCTCATTACTCTATCTAGTTCATGCCAAACATTTTCAAAAGCATTTCCTTTTTATTTTCTTCAATAGCATTTTATTTTTTCAAATACATGCACAAATAGTTTGCAACATTCACCTTTGCAAAATATTGTATTCCAAATTTTTTTATCTCTCTCCTTTTCTTTTTCCCCATGGCAGCAATTCAACATAATTTAAACGTGCAATTCTTCTAAATATGGTTATCTTGTCATACTGCAGAAGAAAAGTCAAATCAAAATGGGAAAAACCATGAGAAAGGAAAAAAATTAAGCAAACAAACAACCACAACAAAATAAAGAGAAAATACTATGCTTTGATCCACATTCAGTTTCCATAGTTCTCTCTCTGAACATGAATGGCACTTTCCATCACAAGTTTATTGGAATTGCCTTGCATCACCTTGTTGAAAAGAGCGAAATAAATGACAGTTGATCATCACATATTCTTGTGTACAATGTTCTCTTGGTTTGGCTCACTTTACTCATCATCAGTTTATGTAATTTCTAAATCAGCCTGCTTATCATTTCTTACAGAACAATAATATTCCATTACATTCATATGCTATAATTTATTCAGCCATTCCCCAACTAATGAGCATCCACTAATTTTTCAGTTCTTTGCCACTACAAAAAGGGCTACTACAAATATTTTTATATATGTGATTCCTTTTCCTTCTTTTATGAACTTCAATAGTGATTTCCCTGGAACATTTGGCCCCAAGAAAAGAAGAAAGTGGATTTGTGGCATTGTAAAGAAAGAGGTAGATATTCTAAAGTGCCAGCATCCAGGACCCTAGATTTTCTAATCATCTTTTATGGGAGATCTCTGGGATATGAGCCCTCTTCTCTATCCCTCCCTTCCAGCAAGAAACAAAAAATTTCCTTTGTCACTTAGTATGCAGTTTCCCATTGTTTTTTTACTAAAAGAATTTCTCCCCAGAAAGTAGTCAGATTCATAGTTTTTTTTTTCTTTCTCCTACAAGTCACCCAACAATTCTATTTGTTTTTTGAATATAGCAAAAAATCATTGCTTTAAGGTATCCATGCAATTTTACTCTAGTGCCAAGCAATCTAAAGGTATAACACCAGTACAGAATAGACAAGTTACAAGGAATCTAGTCTCACATTTCTCAGTTAGATTGATTTGGTTTAGAGTATTAATCCTCTTCTCCTAAGGAGATTGGCTTTTCTAGTAAGCCTGGCTTTCTGTATCAATGTCTCAAATGGTTGATTTGCCCTTAATTGTCACTCCAATTTCAAGAATAATCAATTTATTTCATCCTATTTGATGATGCTAGATAAAAAAGACCCCAATTTGTTTGGCTTTAAGTCTAAAGCACTGACTGATAGCTTACTAACCACCATTATTCACTATTGTTCAAAGTACCAACCAGAGAAATTTTCTTGAATTCTCCTCTTTTTCTGGAGCATTGAGCCTGCCTCTTGCCTTTTATGACTATATTCCATGAACCATCTGTTCCCACCTTTAATTATTTTTTAGTTTACATTTTTAATCCCTTTAATCTAAATTAGTCCTTCCTAGATGTACCTTCAAATTATCTGTTCTCCTTTAAAAACAAAAACAAACAAACCATGTCTTCTTCCCCTCCTTACATTCTGGAGTCACAGATCTTTTTATCACTGGGGATCTTGCCATAAGCCGCATTCTGGTCTCAAGGATATAGCCATTCTACAAGTCTCATCTGAATGGTTTTCTTTTGTTTTTAGAAAACATGAGCATAGACCAAATATAACTCAATTTAATTTACATCCTTTTTAATTACATTTGGCCCCAAATCACATGTGAACCAGGGGAGAAGGGATGTGTGTGTGTGTGAGTGTGTGTGTAGTTTTTACAGTTACTAATTTTTTCCTTGAAAATGAGTCAACATCATTCTTCTTCTTTTTTTTTCCTCTACTTCCTATTTTCTTCATCATCATTATCTTCTTCTTCATCTTCATTATTATCATCACTTCTCCTCCTCTCCTTCTTCTTCTCCTCCATTTCCTCCAGATGTTTGATCTGAACTTAGATCCCAACTCTAGAGCTAATGCTCTTTTCTTTTTTTAAAAAAAAATTTATTTATTTTTAAACATTCTTTTCTTTTTAAATTGAGTTTCTATCCCCTCTCTCACCCACTGAAAATACAAGCAATATGATACTAATTATACATATAACATGCAAAACAATTTTATTTTCAGCTGTATTGCAAAAAAGAAGTGAGAAAAATTATATTTCAATTTGTACTCAGGGTTCATTGGTTCTCTCTTGGGAGGTGGATAGAAATTTTTCATCATGATCCTTTGGAACTGAGTTGGAATTGGAATTGCATTGATCAGAGTAATTAAGTCTTATTATATTTATTATAATTGTTATTATAACATTCTTGTTACTCAATATAACAATACCTTGGTTCCTCTCATTTCACTTTGCATCAGTTTACATAGATCTTGCCATGTCGCAATTTTCATAATAGTATACCATCACAAAAAATATGCCTCAATTTGTTCAGCCATTTCCCAACTGATAAATATCACCTCAATTTACAATTCTTTGCTGCCATAAAAAGAACTGATACAAATATTTTTGGTATATATGTCATTTTTCTTTTACCTCTTTGGGATATAGATCTAGTAGGGGAATTTCCAGGTCAGTGGGGTATACGCAGTTTTGTAACTCTTTAGGAAGAGTTCTAAATTGTTCTCCAGAATGGTTGGATCAGTTCACTACTCCACCAACAATTGATTAGTATACTTATTTTCTTTCATTATCTCCAGCATTTGTTATTTCTGATGGCATTAGATGGAACTTTAAAAATATTTTAATTTGACATTCTCTAATCAATGCTGAGTTAGAGCATTTTTATGTGACTATAGATTTCTTCTTCTGAAAATTTCCTATTCATATATTCATTGTGCATTGATTGGGGGGTGGCTCTTATTTTTTATATACATTTGATTCAGTTTTCTGTATTTTTAAGAAATGAGGACTTTATCAGAGAAATTAGCTATAATTTTTTATATTACTTCATTGTCTATTGTTCCTATTAACAAAATGTAGTTTTCCTGATTATATCTTTTAATTGGAACTATTTTTGCTTTTGCTTTGTCTGAGATGGAGATTGCTACTTCTGTCTTTTTTTTTTAATTTCAGTTAAGGTATATTAGAATCTGCTCCAGCCCTTTATTTTAATTCTTTGTGTGTCTTTTTAGTGGGACTCATAAACAGTATTGTTGAATTCTGGTCTCTAATTCATTTTACTACCTATTTCCATTTTATGGGTCTGCTCATCCATTAACATTCATAGTTATGACTACTAATCATACATTTCACTTTATCCAATTTTCTTCTGTTTACTTCTCTCACTCTCTTTTTACCCTAATCTTCCTCAAAAAATTATTTTGCTTCTAACCACTGCCTCTCTTAATCTTCTCTACTTTGTATCACCCCTCTCACTTTCTCTTATCTTCTTCCCCTCTTATTTCTCCATTGGCTAATACAGATTTCTATCTACAACAACATATGCTTGTGTGTGTGTGTGTGTGTGTGTGTGTGTGTGTGTGTGTGTGTGTATGAAGACAGAGACAGAGGAGGGAGGGAGGAAAGGAGAGGGAAGGAGAGAAAGAGTGACAATCAGATTTAAGGTCACAGAGATAGTAAGTGTCAGAAACTGGATTTGAATTACAGTTCTCCTGTATCCAAGTTACCTCTTAGAAAAGTTGTTTCAAATATGTTAAGTAAATTCAATTAGACTCACTTTGGGTTAGAATTTGCAACAAATTGGTAAAGGGTATTCTATGGCAAAGTAGAAGGAAAGCCAGTCATGAATTTGAACAATCTGGATTCAAGTCTGAGGTCTATGCTATTAACTGTGTGGTCTTGAACAAATCACTAGATTTCTGAGGTTCAGTTGCCTCATCTATAAAAAGAAATTATAATACATTTGCTAGTATTAGCTGGGGTGTTGGGAGAATACGAAGTAACATAATTTTGTAACTCATTAAAGTGTTACAAGAAGGTAAATTTTGACGTTATTGTTATAAGGTTACAATGGCCATATATAGAAACAAACAATGTTAACTAAGCTGTGAGAAGACTGGAACCTTAAAACACTTTTAGTGGAACTATGAATTGGTCTAAACATTTTGGAAAACAAGTTGGAATCACATGGTCTGTGGAATCAAATGTCTGTAGAATCACTAGATATATAACCCCAAGGAAGTCACTAACAAAAAAATCCCATGCACATATCAAAATAGTCACAATAAAACTTTTATTTTTAAAGATGAGATTAAATCATTTATCTTATTTGATGTGCAAAGGATATACATATATTGAATAACAATGGGAATAAACATAACAAATTTAATTAATTTAAGTTATCTGGGGGTAAAGGTAATACATTGATTTCAAGAATAATGCTTTTCCTTATTTTAATGAACAACTTACATGTATATCTTTCAGGAATAAAATGGCTTGCCTAGAGTCGCATGATTAATAAGTGTCTTGGTTTGGTTTTGAACAACCTTATCATTCTGACTCCAATTCTGGCACTGTATTGCCAGTACCAACAAGTTTTGTGGGAAAATTGATAGGCAGTGGTGCAAATAAAGAAAAGTCAGCATAATAATATATGAAATGCATATCATGTAAATAGAAACAAACTGAAACATTCATAATTAGTTTAAATGTAGTGACAAATCTTGGTGCCAAAAATCAGTGTTAATATATGCTACCCTACTCTTGATGAAGGTGATTCTTGATGAACAACTATGTCTAGGGAATGTTGCAGAACAATTTTATATGTACCTATATTCTTTTCTCTTTGAATCAATTCCTTGAGAGTAAGGTTCAAGAATTGTCCATCACACCACCTCCCATTTTTCCCTCCACTTGTAATATTCTGCCTTGTGTGCCTGTTTTATATGAGACAATTTTCCTCACTCCATCTCTCCCTTCTCCTCTTCCCCTGTGCTTTTTTAGGGGACTATCATGCCAACATAATTGACTCATTCCCATTCCTTCAGTCTATGTAAACTCCCTTTATGAAATTATGTAAACTACCTGTCCTAATACTGATAAAATTTTTAGGAGTTACATAAATCATTTTCCCAAATAGGAATAAAATATTTTAAATCTATTATATTCCTTATGATTTCCCTTTCACATTAACCTTTTACGTGCAACTTTAAGTTTTGTGTTTGAATGTCAAATTTTGTATTTAGTTCTGATTTTATCATCAGAAATGCTTGGAAATCCTCTTTTTCATTAAATATCCATTTTTCCCCCTGAAAATTATACTCAGTTTTTCTGGATATATTCTTTTTGGTTGTAATCCTAGCTTATTTGACTTCCAAAAAATATCATATTCTAAGCTCTCCATCCCTTTTAAATGGAAGTAGCTAATTCTTGTGTGATTCTAACTATGACTTCATCATATCTGATTTTTTTTGGCTACATCAATATTTTTTCCTTGACCTGGAAGCCCTAGAATTTGGCCATAATGTTCCTAGGAGTTATAGCTTGAGGACCCTTTCATGAAGTTATAGATAATTTTTTTTCCATTTCTATTGAATCTAAATGGTGGTAGAGGAAAAATCTAAACATCTAAAATGTTTGGAATCTAAACATCAGAAAAGTTTCCTTTATTATATTATATATGTGTGTGTGTGTGTGTGTGCATGTGTGTGTGTGTGTGTGTGTGTAAACATATACATATACATATATACCTATAAATATATCTTGAAATATGATGCCTAAGCTAAGATTTTTTGGATTATGGATTTCTGGTAGTCCAATAATTCTTAAATTATTCTTCTAGACCTATTTTCAGACCAGTTATTTTTCCAATGGGATATTTCATATTTTCTTCTATGTTTTTCATTGCTTTGACATTGTTTTATTGTTTCTTGATGTTTCATGTGTTGTTAACTTCCAGATGGTCAATTCTGATTTTTAATTAATAATTTTCTTCAGTGATCTTTTGTACTTCTTTTTTGATTTAGCCAATTCTGGATTTTAAGGAGGGCTTTTCTTCAGTGATTTTTTTTTAACATAAACCAATTCTGTTTTGAAAGTGTTATTTTCTTTAAAATTTTTGCCTGTTTAAGCAAATTGTTAATTCTCTTTTTATAATTTTCTTGTATTGCTCTCATTTCTTTTTTCAATTTTTCCTCTACCACTCTTGTCTTTTAAAAATTCTTTTTAAGCTTGTGCCCAATTAATATATTTCTTTGAAGTTTTGATTGTAACACTTTGGTCATTATTGACTTCTTCTGAATTTGAGTCTTGGGCTTCCCTACCACCATAGTAATTTTTATAGTCATGTTCTTTTATACTTATGATTTGATCATTTTCTCAACCTATTTCTTGACTTTGAATTTTATGTGAAAATTAGACTCTGTTCTGTGGAAACACTTTTCCAAGTTTCAGGCTTTTTCATGTTGTTGCTTTCAGATCTAGTTCTGAGTATCTGCAAGTTTTCAGTTCTTCCAAGGTGATCTGTTCTTTACTTAGGAAGGTCCCCTCCTCCCCTGCAGCTACAAGCATTAACATTCCTCTTGGCCATGCTCTCTTGTGCCTGACACAAAACACTCCTTTCCATTCTGGAACTGTGACCCAGAACTGTGTATAGGCAATAGACTTGCCAATAGACTATAGCTAGTGTCAGCAATGTCTGTTCTATTATCTCTTTCTAAATACATTACCATCTCCGAGCTGAGAGACCCTAAAGCAGCAATGGCGGCAGCAGCTCCTGCTGCTGTGAGTTTGAGCTCCAGACAAGCCTCCACCTATCCTGGTGCTTACTAACCTTTTCTTTGAATCTTCTAAGTTTTCTCTGTCTGAAAAAGGTGACCCTGACCTTTGGGGGAGGGTCTGCCATATGAAAATTTGATTTGAGGTAGGTTTTTTAAAGTTGGAGAGAATGTTGAAAGAATTTCGCTGAGTGCTATCTTTAATCTGCCATTTGGCTTTCTACCCACTATGTCTTAAGTCACCTGGGTTATGCAGGCCTGGCATCTATCCCTAGTATCTGTTGGGCATGCATATGTATTCTTATAATCATTGAATCAATATAGGGGAAACAAAGACCCTCTCCCATATAATTAAGAAGAGGATTTCAGTTTGACAGATTGTAATATTTAGAATTCTTGGCAGCCTGAGCAGGAGACTCAGGTGAAGAACAAATTTGAAAAGAACCAGAGATCTGGGAAATGATCCAAAAGGAGTTTACTTACTACCTGTCACTTGTTCCTTCCTAGCAAATGTGAGGGGAAGCCAGAGGACTCACGAGGAATATATGTGTATGTGTGTGGTGTATGTGTATGGGTGTGTGGGTGGGTGGGTGTGGGTGAGAGAGAGAGAAACAGAGAGAAAGAGAGAGAGAAAGAGAGAGAGAGCGAGAGAGAGACAGAGACAGAGACAGAGACACAGAGACAGAGAGACAGAGACAGAGAGAGAAGCGAACCCATTACAAACACAGGCAGGGGAACCTGGCATCTATCTGCCTCCTTGTCTCTTTATTTATATGTATATTTGGATAAGAAGAAAATCTTTCCAAGGGGGAGTCTAGAGCCACATTGGTTTGAGCTACTGATGGACACAGACTGCTGTTTTGACAGAGATAAAAAGTTTCTTCAGCTCAGTTTCTTTTCTGGATGAATGATATTTTTGAGCAGCACTTTCTAATACTTCAGACTTAGGCTACTGAAGGGAAAGCTTATAAATAAGAAGACTTCTTCTTTTATCTTCTTCATACCACCACTAGATTCCCTTAAAGATACAGATAATAGTTCTGGTAATTTAATTATCTTCTACTTAATATAAGTAATATAGTAGAAGAACTGGAGTGGAATAAGCCAAAGAGAGATATAGATCTCAAGCATTTTTAAAGATGGTAAGAATCATCTAATGACTCCTCCAAATTGAGAAAGTGAGTCACAGAGAAGTTAGAGTGATGGATTAAAGTAAGACAACTTGCTAGTGGGAAGACTAAGTTTAGAATTTTGAGTCCAGTATGTTTTCTGTTGCATCTCTTAATATTTCTATGCCCCAGGGAGTGATTACTTATTGGTAGTTGCCTCAGTTGATCCTTACATCTAGCATCAGCTCCAGTTTTGATTCACTTCATTCCCATTCATCTCATCAGCTACCATCCTAGCACATACATACATAATAAAACCAATTGTCACTTCTCCTAGAAAGACTGTGTCTTCTTATTCTTTTATGTCTCCACTGACAAAACAAAATGGTTCTTCCTGATTACCACTTCTCTATATGTCTTTTCTGCTCTGTTAGAAGGTAAGTTCCTTGAGGGGAGGGATTATCATTTTTGTATTTATAATCCCAATGTTTAACACACTGCTTAGGATGTACTAAGCATTTAATATTTATTTTAATTCATTCATTGTCATACAGGATTGCTTATAGAAAGGTTTAAAGATTAATATTCCATGTCCATTGTTATTTTCATCATATCACATAATATTTTCACAGGTGGCTTGTGTTTTGGCTATGGATAGTTCAGAAGAATATGAAAATTTCTCAATCAAAGATCCAGGGGTAAGGACCTTTGTTTTCAAAAATAGGCTGAAGGTGAATTCTTTTGCTTGCTGTGGTTCAGTGGAAGACAGAAAATTCTGAGAAATAAAATTCTGCCCTGGACCATTGGAAAGAATTGCAGTAGTTTATTTTGTCAGTCATTTCTGGACAAAGAGATAATGGAGTCCAGAGCTTGTCTTCTTGGTCATCAGACACCAAAATAATAGGCATATTTTGCTAAGAAGTTTTGATATAGCCATCTTGTTAAAGACACCCCAAAAAACACAACACAACCAACAAATCAAGATGGGGCTCAGGTTCTTTAGATTTATGAGCCCTTTAGGAACCTAGAGAATGTCTAGAGATATTCTATTGTCAATTTTTTTTTTTTTTTTGCTGAGACAATTGGGGTTAAGTGACTTACCCTGGGTAAGGGGTTAACAGTTAGGAACTGTTAAGTGCTGAGGCTACATATGAACTCAGGTCCTCCTGACTTCAGAGCTGGTACTCTATCCACTGCGACACCTACCTGCCCCATAAATCTAATTTTTTTAATGACTTAGACTCCACGCTGGCATTACAGGATCATTCAAGCAGAGTTGGAATTTTGAGTGGACATAAAGATGTAGTTTGGGACAGATGGGGGTAAAATAGAGCAGATTACACAGTAGACAAGAGTATGTTGCTCACTGAGCTGGCTCCAACAGTATGCAAACTTTCTCCATTGAGAAAGACTGAAGAATAAGAAGTCAGAACCATGGATGGCTCCCAAGGAAATTTGATGCTCACACATCCAATTACAATCAATGACTTCTTTTTTCTTCCACCATGCCTGGGTCTACCTATCTCCTCCCAGGAGGTAGCCTTTTTTTTTCAAAGAGAGTTGTATGGTAAAAGGGGGTAAAGCACTGTCGCTGGGGTCAGAAAACTTGCATTCAAATCCTTACTATTAAGAAAACAGACTCAGTAAGGTGAAGGGATTTGTCCTCAGTTATATAAGTAGTCTGTTTTCTTAATAGTAAAATGAGAATGTTAGATTAGCTCAAAAGCTCCATCTGACCCTAAAAACCTATGAATCTAACATTTTGATCAAAGTTACTTATACTTGTGCTTCCCAAAGTTGGAGGCTTATCTTCCTTCACAAAGGCACAAAGCTCCCCCTCACCCCCCACCACCGTATCAATCTGTATTGTATGATCTCTCCCCAATTAAAAAAAAATTGCACAGGGAGTGGGACCTTAAATTTAGAATTAGGTGGAGAATTCTTGAACTCGAGTTATCTTTCTGCCACAGTGCTTCCTTTTACCCTCTTCCTCCAAGTTGGCATTCCAAGTTCTGCCCTCAGGTTTTTTTCTCAGGATTGAGAAATCCTTCATACATTACACAATGAACTCTGGCCATATTCTTACCATATTTCTCTGCATGTTTACTCCTCCTCCACTTTCCCCTTTCCCCCCTTCTATCTCTTTCTAGGAATAAAATCATTGAATCAATTCTACTATTCCAATTTCTTTAAGATTATACTCACCATCATTTTGATTTTTTTCAGTGCAAAACACTTCTTGGATATTCTTCTCAAACATCCCCATTATATGCCATCATTCTCTATTAGCTTTTTGAGGACAAGGACTATCTTAATTTTTGCATTTATATCTTCAACATTTAACATAATGGCTAACAAAAAGCAAATGCTTAATAAATACTTTTTTTATTCCTCTTTGTTTCCCTGTTTTTGAAAAATTAAGACTGAATTTCTGGTGGAAAGTTTTGATTTGTGCCATCTCTGAATCCTTCCCAAATAAGATCAGTCTCTCTTGTGCTCTCTGGGAATTCCTGTGAAATCTGGCTATTACCCAGTCCTTGGACTGTTTAGAAATATGAGCTGAATGTTGGCCAAAATAAGGCTGTTGATATAAAAACTGGTGTCCATGGAGACAATAAAACTTTTTAAATGGCTTAAGCTTATATGGCTTGAACAAATGCTATAGATTCATCTTCAAGCTGCCATTTTGGGATCCCTATATGCCACTAAACCTTTCATCCAGTCAAGCTTCTCTCTTGACTTTTTAAATATGCTATGTGCCTTGCTTAATCTGTTGCCTCTGTCCAGAATATTGTTCTCTCCTCTCTGCTCACTGAAATTCTACCTTTTTCTTGGAAGAAGTATGATACAATGAGAATGCTCTGAAGTCAGAAGATATAGATTTGTGCCTTGATTTTTCAAGTAACTACCTTTGTTACCTTGAGCAAATCATTTAATATATTTGGACAGTTTTCTCTTCTATAATCTAAGGGAGTTGACCTTTAAGATATTTTCCAGTTCCAAATCTATGATTCTATGACTTAGATTCCACCACCTCCTCTCCTAAGAATTTTTCAACCAGATCAGCTCATAGAGCCCCCCCTTTCTCTTTCTCTCCTCCTCCCTCTCTGCCTCCTTCCCTCCCTCTCTCTCATCCTCCATCCCTGCTTCTCTCCTCTCTACTCTCTCTCTCTCTCTCATCATCTTTCATTTCTTATGTAGCATTTACTGCTTTATATTATTTATAATTTTAGATATTTGTCCTGTCTTCTGGGAAATAAAGGGCACATGCTGGGTGTTTGCTCTGAAATATGCCCATCATTAAGCAATGCATGGCCTGAAGGGAGGATGCTGTCCCTGAGGGAAATCACAGATGTGCTGAGGAAGAGAAATATTTCAAGTCCCCAAAGAAGAGATAGCCATCCCACAGCTGGCAGCATCCCTCCTCTGTTCATGGGATATGCCATGGTTTCAAGGAGCTGAAACACAAAGCCCTTTTTGTTTAATTTGTGGCAGATTAGAGGCTTCCCATGGCTCTGACAAGTCTGCAGTGAAATCTGCAGAACGAGAGCACGGCGGGAACATAAAGCCCATTGTGGAGGCTTTGTGACTCAACAATCAGGGGCTGACTTTGGTGAGTGGAGAACAAAGCTCACAAAAAGCCTGGAGAGGAAATGGGGGGGGGGGAGAGAAACAGTGGCAGGGAGTGGAGAGATATTTGAGAAACACTTATGCTTCCTCCTTTTCCAAAGACTTTGTAATTGTGTCTAAAGAAACATATGTGTATAATATACTTAATAAATGCTTGTTGATTAAGTTGTTGAGCCCCAAAAGGTGCTTATTGTTTCTGCATTGTCCATTCCAGTTTCTAAAGATTTGACTTCTTCAGTGATAGCAGCTACACATACCTAGATATAAAGTTATTTTGAGGCTTTTCCTGGGCAGAATCCTCACATTTATATTATCTGAGCAAACCATTTAAAGCAGAATAATGTTGTGATAAAAAGAACACTAATCTTTGAGGCCAGATTCACTCACTTAACAAGCATTTATTATGTGCCTACTACATTTTTTAGTTCTGGCCCTTACTAATTATGTGGTCATGGGAAATTGCCTATATTTGGAAAATGAGGCATTTATAATAGATTTTTAAAAGATCTCTGTTCATCTTTAATATTCATCTCTGTAATCCCCTTAGAAGAATCAGCATCTTGAATTGAAAATGATATTCTGGAGTTATTTGTATACAAGTCATTTTCCTTCAATAAAATAACTACAAGTTCCTTGAAAGCAAATATTCTGATATTTGTCTTTTTAGGTGTAGTCTGTAGCTACTAGGTTAAATAGGTAAAAGAGTTGTAGCCTTTGTGTCTAGCATAGTGTGGAGAATGTTAGGGACCAATTGGGAAAAGATTAGCTTTGGAATCAGTTTTCATTTGACTTATTTGCAGTTTGTCAATATTCTGGGCTTAAAAACAAGGGCAGATGGAGAGCTTCAAATATCATTCTGTAAGGAGATGAGGATAAATAAAGACCTTGCTCTGTAATTGAATTATATAAATAGAGTAGATAAGCACAAGAAGAGGCAATCTCCACTCTAACTATTTCCTTGGTACTCAAATCATAGACCTATTACATAGGTAATATTCAAAGGAGGAAATATGTGCAGAGTACCTTGGAAACTTTAAAATACTATTAAAATTTAGTTGCTGCCATTGTTGCTGTTGTAATAGAGGTATATATTGTGCGGGAGAGTTGTAATCTTTGGATATGCCATAGGAAAAATCAATGAGGACATCAACAATGGCACTAGTAGGGACCCCAAAGTCAACCATCTTCTTTATGTATAGGTATGGTAAGTAGACATTGTGCAAACTTCTTAAATGCTGTATGACTTTTCATAAAATTCCAGATTTTGAAGAGACTGAGAATCTCAGGTCCAATCTACCTTGGATCCTGATGACAAGTACTATTGGAAGTCTAAGTAAAACATCTTGTGAAAACCATTTTTTAACCCAGAGATGTCAAACTTGTAGGCATAGCTAACAGCAGTAAAACTCTGGAGTGAGACTCAAACTAGATTAAAATGTAATTGGGAAACTGTGTCAAACTATAAAAGAAAGGGATCTTTGTGGACTGCATAGTGACTTAGAAAACCAAAAATCAATGTTATATTTTCATGTTGCATTGTATTTGTGTTTTGTTAGTCATTTCCCATATGCTTATTATATATTATGAATATATATACATATATATCATACATGTATTATATAATCTGTACATATCTACATTACAAATCTCTATGTTAATATATTTGTATATATTATTCCTATATCAAATGTAATATATAGATCTGCATATGATATATATTATTCCTATATATATGCAGATCTATATATTATATACATTATACAGATAAATATATAATACATGATATAATACATATATATATATATATAATATGCATATTATATATGATAATAATATATAATATAATAATCCTGCCTAATGATGTCATTATTGGCATTGAATTAGAGAATACATCAAAGCATATGTATATATGTATAAACCTATGTACATTTTACACACTACCTTGTTCAGATTTTGGTAATAGATGTCCACTAGCCCTTAGTGCCTTCTCTCTTCTTTCTCAAAAAGTTTAATATTTTGCTACCAGTTTTTCTATTTAGATAAATCTCTGACCTCATAGAGTCAAGTTATAGGCAAGATAGCAGAGCAATTGTTTTCCTCAAACTTCTTCAAATTGAAAAACCTTAGAAGAGACTTTATACAACAGAGAGTATTTAAAAGCTGTATCTGTGAGATAAGAAAATAGAAACACCATACAAAATTTTTTAAAATACAAAAATATATGTTATAAAACTTAAATATTTGGGGAAAGGCAAGGAAAAGGGCATTTATTAATCCCCTACTATGTGCCAGCATGGTGCTATGCACTTTAAAAATATCATTTTATTTGATCCTTATAGTTTTCATTGAGCAACACATTTTACAAAGAACCTCAAAAGTTTATGCTTCAGGGAGTAGCAATGGAAATCCCTCCTTTGCTCCTTCTTCTCAATCTAAATCTTCCCTTCTCCACAAGAGATGGGAAAAAATGTTATCTTTGGTCAGCATCTTGATGGAAAGGAAACAACTGGAAGCAAAGAGAAAGGTTCAGGAAGCACAGAGAAGAACTGAGCTAGCTTGAGAAGAAAGGGATTTATTTCTATTGAGAAATGGAAATGGAAAATCAATTGCAACCAATCTTCTTCCCAAAAGAATCTGATCTGTGCATGGTATTATCTTCTGTACATCGGCCAGCATTAGGTATATACATCAATGGAATGGGAACGGTTTAGAAATCAGAAACAAACAATGGGGAATTCAAGAGAAAGACTGAAAAACCAAATAGCTTAGTGAATTGCATGAGTAAAAGCTTTCTTTACAGGCAAATGAATTCAAAGAATAGTTCGTAAAAACAGAAAGAAGAATGAGTAAAAAATTAAGAAATCCTAATATTATGAACATTCATTACATTTTGTCAAAAAAAAATGAAATAAAGTTTCTCATCAAAAAAGAATTCTGCAGACCTCCCAGAAATCATGGCTCAATACTAAAAAACTCCAGAAAAAACTTCTAAAAAAAATAAAAATTATATTGCCAGACATTTATATTCTCTAAAGTTTCAAATAAGACACATAAACAATAAGATGCAGAACTTAGAAAACATGATAAATAATAAATCTGAGAGAGAATAATGGGATAGGAGCAAAAAATACCAAAATGAAAGAAGATTTCCAAAGCAAAACACAGCAATATTTAATATGTAAATTCTATACAAGACAAGATGACTTACCTTGAATACAGAATGTGCAAGGTTATTTTAAGAATTACAAATTTCAAAAACTATTTAGAGCAGCCTTTTTGTGATGGTTAAGAAATGGAAATCAAGAAAATACACATCAATTGAGGAATGACTGAACAAATTGTAGTATATGATTGTGATAAAATATTACTATGCTATAAGAAATAACAAGCAAAATGGTTTCAGAAAAAAACTGGAAAAGCTTACAAGAATTGATGCAAAGTGAAGTGAGCAGACCTAGGAGAGCATTGCACACAGAAACAGCCATATTGTACTATGACCAACTGTGAATAACAGTTCTTAGCTATTCTCAGCAATGCAAAGGTCCAAGGTAATCCCAAAAGACTCATGCTGAAAAATGCTGTCTATCTCCCAGAAATAACTGATATTATTTGAATGAAGACCAAAGCAGACTTATCTTCCACTTTCTTTTTTCCACACTTAATAGCATTTTATTTTTTCCAGTTACATGTAAAGATAGTTTTGAAAATTCACTTTTATAAGATTTTGAGTTTCATTTTTTCCCTTCCTTCCTCCCTAACCTTCTCCCTCCCCAAAATGGCAAGCAATTTGTTATAGGTTTTAAATATATAAATATATTAAACATATTTGTACATTGATCATGTGATGAAAGATGAATCAGAACAGAAAAGGAAAACCATGAAAAAAGTGAAAGTAGTATTCTTTTTTAAGCTTTTTTTATTTTCAAAACACATGCATAGATAAATTTCAACATTCACTCTTGCAAAACCTTGTGTTCCAAAATTTTTCTCCCTCCCTTCTTCCCATCCCCTCCCCTAGAAAACAAGTAATCCAATATGTGTTAAACATGTGCAATTCTTCTATTACATATTCTGCAATTATCATATTGCATAAGAAAATCAGATAAAAAAGAAAAATTGAGAAAGAAAACAAAATACAAATAAACAACAATAAAAAGTGAAGATACTATATTGTGATCCACACTTAGTCCCCACAGTCCTCTCTCTGGATGCAGGTGGTTCTTTTCATCACAAGACCATTGGAACTGGCCTGAATTACCTTATTGTTGAAAAGAGCCATGTCCATCAGAATTGATCATCATAAAATCTTGCTGATTCTATGTACAATGTTCTTCTGCTCACTTAGTTCATGTAAGTTTCTCCAGGCTTCTCTGAAATTATCTTGCTGATCATTTCTTATGGAAATAATATTCCATAACATTCATATAACATAATTTATGCAGCCATTCTCCAACTGATGGGCATTCATTCAGTCTCCAGTTCCTTGCCATGAAAGTAATATTCTTTGATATGCATTCAGACTCCATAGTCCTTTCTTTGAATGTGGATAGCATTTTTTTATTGTGAGGCTTTTGTAATTGTCTTACATCATTTTTTTTTTGCTGAGAAGACCTAAGTCTATCAAAGATGATGATCATACAATGTTGTTATTACTGTGTATGATGTTCTCTTGTTTTTGCTCACTTCAGTCAGCATTAGCTCACATAAGTTCAGCTGAACAAACTTCCAAACTCTTACAGGCACCTAGCTACAAGTCATTAATAAATATTTTAATTTTAAAAAATTAATTACAAGTGTAGAAGACCATGACAAATCAAAAATAAAAACCTGAATACTATACTAAAAGAAGCAATGCAAGAAAACTATCCAAAATTATTAAATATAAACAACAAATCATTTATGAACCAAATTCATAGATTACTAACAGAACAGAATTCCATGCTTGAAACTCAAAAGTTAGTAGTGATTTAATTTAGTAATTTTAATAATAAATAACGAATTTACAAGCAATATGGAGGCATAAATTCAAATATGAAGGGAAGGCAATTTGAATAACACAGGATTATTCTATAGTCATGGAAAAAGAGAATGAAGTAGACTATCATAAAAAGCAAATAAAAGGAACTTGAGCTACAAACCAATATAATATATAATGCACAGTTGTATCTAATTATCAAAGAAGAAAAGATGAAATATATACAAAAGAGAAACATTTGAAGCATCACTTCAGAAAAAAAAAAGCAAGGAAGCAAGCAAAACTTCATCAGAAAAGTAAGCAAAATATTTGACTTGCAAATCCAGTGGGAGCTTGAATACCAAGAGGCAAATATACCAAACAACAAAAACAGAAGGCAAATGAGTATAATTAGCAATTATCTCATGATCATATGTTATTCATTTTTTAAAAAAGAAAGCATTTGAACTGAGGGGGAAAGAACAAAGAGGATTCATCCAGGGACAATAAGAATATAAAATACCATAGATTTAAAAGGAGATTTGGGAAAATGAAGGAGAAAAACTGAATTAATACTCCATGGATTAAATCCAATGATCCCCTAAACATGATTTATGTGTGTTGCATGTGTGTATATATGCATACACATATATGTATATGCAAACATACACACATACAGATATACACATATGCATGTGTATTTGTGGGAGAGATTAAGCAGTAAGAAGATGCTAGAATGAAGTTGAAGGAAGTAAGAAAAACAAAAAAAGATATAGAAGAACATCATCATCTCTAATCCAAAATTGAACAGCTAAGAGTTACTAATTTTTCTCATCTCTTAACAAGAGTGAAGGCTGCAAAAGAATATCATAATAACAGTAATAATTTATTACCTAGAATTTCTATATTACTTCAAAGTTTGAAAAGCCTTTATAAGTATCATCTAAATTTATCCTCACTAAGATCATTCTGTCTCCAGATCTATGTACTGAGTCACCTAGCTGCCAATAATAGTTCAATGGAACGGAAAGTCTCGGATAGAAAAAGATAAACAAAAAGGAAAAGGTAGGATTTTACCCAGAAGTAGAAACAAACTAAAGAATATTTCCACAATCTGAAGATGTTTATTTGTTGTAAGAAACAGATACTTTAGACCATGGCTTTCCTCTTGTGAGAGTTTGAATATTAAGAGATTACTACATTAAGAAAGGGTTATAATTCAAAGAACTGTATCCCTATCCCAGAGGAAAGATGACATGAGCATCCAAGGGAAGCCTTACCTGAAGGCTTCAGTATGCATTTTGGTGTTCTCTCAAACACAAACTACTCTTCCAGCTTATTAACCTCATTTTCCATGACTTCCAATGCCAACTCCATCTCAGCCCACACAAAGATGGCCAAATCCTTAATTTCGCCTTTACCCACAAATATTTTACTTCCACCATATGAAATTTTGAAATTTCTTTAATTGTCCTAGCCTCTTGTCCTGTCATATTTCTTTGTGCCTCATCCCTTTTAAGCTTATTCTTCTTAGTCACTACAATCTTCAGTCACTGTATCCTTTTCTGTTTTTCTAATCAATCATCCCAGCTGAAAACTCACTTTCCTCCCTTCAAAATCTTGATCCTATAATTAATCTGTTCATTCTATTCTCTGTTTTCAAATACCCTACTTCTTGTCCTATAAGCATTCGTTCTTGAACAAACCCTGAACCATCCCCTCTGTCTTCTCTCTCTGTTCCTAATGCTACCAGAAAAAGTCATGAAATCATACTGAGGGATTCTACTACAAAATTACATTATCTGATTTCAAGTCCTTACTACTGTGTTTTAACATTTTTATCTTTCTCTGATTATCACAATCTTTATAGCGGCTATTCTTTTGTTACCAGCTGTCCACTAGCCATGTCTATCTGGATGTCCCATAAATATCTCACATTCAATATACATCTCAGTAAGAATCTACCATCTTTCCCCTGCCTTCTCTACTAATCCACCCTCATTTCTAAAGTCCTTATTTCTGCCAAGAATATCATACTACTTCACCAGTTATCCAAGTTTACAACCCCATACTTATCTTAAACTAACTCATTTTCTTCTAGACCACATCTGCAATTATTTCTGAAGTCCAGTCACTTTTACCACAACATTTCTTATATCTATCTCTTCCCCACTCATGCAGCCATCATCCTAGTTCAAGATATCATCATATCTCTTCCGATCTAGCTCAAAAGCCACCTAATTATTCTCCTTTCCTCCAATAGCTCCACTCTTTAATCCTTCCTTTAAGTAGCTGAAAATATTAATACTCCTAAAGTTCAGTAACTTCCTATTGTCTCTAGGACAAAGTAAAAACTCCTTCCATTTAAAGCTAGTAATAATTGGGCTCCAACTCACTTTGAAGTCTTGTGATACATTACTGACTTTCATGGTGTGTGTGTGTGTGTGTGTGTGTGTGTGTGTGTGTGTGTATCTGAGAGAGAGAGAGAGAGAGAGAGAGACAGACAGACAGACAGACAGACAGACAAAAACAGAGATAGAGAGACAGAGACAGGCAGGCACTGGAAGAAAGGTGGGTACCCATCAATTGGAAAATAGCTGTAATATGTGAATGTAATTGAATATTATTTTATAATCAGCAATCATTCATATAAAGAATTCCACTGGGAAGAATTATATCACTGTACTGATGTTTTCACTTAACTGCTTTCTTTGTTAAAAGTGAGAATTTGTTTTAAGGAGTATAGATAGAGGATATTTCAAGAAATGACAATGATGCAATAACAAAAGACATCAATAATTTTTTTTTTCTGAGGCAATTGCGGTTAAGTGAGTTGCCCAGCATTGCACAGCTAGGAAGTATTAAATGTCTGAAGTCACTCAGGTCTTCCTGACTTCAAGGCTGGTGCTCTATCTGCTGTGCCACCTACTTGCCCCCTATCAATAACATTTGGTAAAAAATAGGAAGTGAAAAGGATAAGAATGGCAAAGGGGGTTTGAAGAAATAGTAGGTTTAGAAAATCTATTACAAGAAATATGAATTCACTACAAGGATCAATTAAGGAAGAATAGGATTATCTTAAGGTAGTGAAGTGCCTCTGAAGATTATATGAGTTGAATTCATAATAGGGCATTTTTTCAATAGTTTTTGTTTTCTAGTATTCAGGTCTATAGGAGTAAAAAGCTGATGGGAAGGAACTAATCAAATATAAAAGGAAGAAAGTATAAGTGTGATGAATTGAGAGAAGAATAGGTAAGGAAAAAAATAATTGACAATCACAGTGTGGACAAAGAATAAGTTTAATGAGAGTAAAGCAAAGGGAGAAATGGAAGGACAGGAGATTATGATTAGAGGACAATTTCAGAGTTCAGTTATCGTGGAAGTAGAACAGTTAAGTGTAATAGAGAGATCTTCTAGAGCAAAGCTTCTTAAATGGTCTTTACAATTCCATATGGAGTTGCATAACTGAATATGGGGATCACAAAAATATGATTTATTGTCAGTAAATGTTTGATATATACAAATCAATTGTATACTTTATAGCTGGTATCACATAAAAATTTCTCAGGCAAAAAGGGGTTACAAGTAAAAAAAATTTTAAAGTCCCCATTGAAGGTATGAATATCTATCTGGGTAGTTGAAGTGAAATGAAGATAAGTCATGGAATATGAAGAGATCAATGAATGGGGTGGTCATTGTGTTGAAGCAAAAATCAACAAGTACATTGAAGCCCCCAAGTATAAGGCTGGAGAATATCGTGGAGAATATGGCTATGAGACTGGAAAAATTAGGGAGAATGACACCCAGGAGCTGGCAAAGGATTACAATAGAGATGCAGACTGGGTGACATAGGCAGAAGGAGTCAATTTCAAAAGAAGAGAAGCTGTATCTGTCCCAAAGGCCAATGGTTCTGAACAGCAAGGAGGCTGATATGATGCTGATTGAAGAGAGAGATAAAAAGTGCTCAGCTAGAAAGATATTGGTCAAAGACATCCCTCATTTCTCAATTCCGTTCTTGCTATTCATTCACAGATATTAGCCTTTTCCCTGGGCAAAGTCAGGAAATGCTTGATTTGTGTGGACTGTATAAAGTTTGGGACAAGACCGGGAAATTGCAATCCCACTGCCTGTTCCATTCAATATTTCATAACCATGCAGCGTGACCTAGAGAGAGACTGACAGTTTAAAATATATTGAGTAGCCTCAGCCTCTCTCTTTATTACACTTTAACATGTTCTAAATGAAAGCTCTACTGTAACAGTAAACCCAGGCAAGCCTTTTGCCTGTGTGAGGGCCATTTATTATAGTTATTGGCAGTGCTGAGGAAAAAAAAAAAAAACATTGCTGATGGGCAGAGTTGGGAAATTTTTCCCCCTCTCTGATAGATTGGGGAAAGTTTCTAGCTGAAATAATATGTTTCTGGGACATTCTTGACAGTTATAGCCAGTCCTCATTTACTTATTGCCATCAAAGTTATTTAAGGACATATTTCTCACTATCTCTCCCCATATCACTGAACTCACACTAGACCATTTGTATCTGGTCTTGTATTTTCTTCCCAGGAGCCTTATGTGGTCCACGACAGGGTTTGTTAGGTCCCAAAGCCATTTCTCATCCTATCTATTATTTCTATTTCTAAATATCTATATAGAAGGTCTCTCTTCTCTAGACTATAATCTATTCAATGGCAGATACTATCACAAATATTTTCCTCTGCATCTTCAGTGTCTGCATATGCAGCACCTAATAAGCAATTAATAAATCTTAATCAATCTATCTTATCCTTAGTGCTTGTCTTAAAATTTGTTATTATTATTGTTTAGAACTCCAAATGGCTCATTTAAGTGGAAGCTATCCAAAAATAACTTTTTTTCTACTTTTAAAAAAGTATTTCATTCAATAAATAATCAGCAAGAATTTATTAAGTGCCTACTTTCTGCCAGATATTTCTCTAGGTATTTATAATCCCTGATCTCAAGGAATTTATATTCTACTTCTATCACTTTACAATCCCTTCACCATCACCTTTACAAGAGCCCTTTCTTGTAAGAAAGATGGCTAGGGAAAACAAACTATCAACTACAGCTAATAGTGACTTTAATATTCTGTGCCTGTAGTCTGCCACCTCTCTACTATGAAAAAGTAAGAGTGGAGAAAAGGTCCTTTTTCTACTTCCTTCCTTTCAGGTTGCCCTGTCTCCACGGACATTATTATCATGTTAGAGAAACTCTCCATCACATATGCCAAGCTAAAAAGCCTCCAGTTCATCCTGACTATGAGGCAACAGGTATCTATTACTTTGCACCACTCAGTTTGAAGGAATTCATGGTTGCCACTGTTATGCTATTAATAGGTTGAAATATTTAGCCTGTCTTTATAATTACTCCATTATTTCTAAAGATCTTTTTTTTACTAGTAGAGATACTCACCCTACTGATACTGATGGTAATCCCCTTGTCTAATATATGATTCCAAGGATACTTGTGATCAAAAATTTAAAAACCCATTGTATGAAGACCAATCTTTGGTCATTTGCATTTTTAAAAACAAATTTTTAAAAGCTATAGAAGAGCTGAACAGTTATTTTTAAAAGCAGAAAGGAAACTAATTCCATCTGGTTTTATTGACTGTTAGACCAAGTAATTACCAAATGAGTTGCATAAACAGCTGCTATTTTGTTTATCAAAGTTCTTATAGTGGTGGCAGAGAGAAGGCACTGTATGATAAATAATACTATTTTGCAATAATCCTACATTTCAATATTAAATTGGCAGTCATTTCTAATGCCTATAATCTGCCTGCCTTTCCTTCACTTTTTTTATGTAAAAGTAACTACTTCCTGATCACCATGCTGCTTCAACTCCAGTCATCATCCATCCCCAATTTTTCCCATGCCTCTCATCCCCAACCTGAACTTTGTACTTTTCTGCTGGGATTCCAAACTCTAATAAATGAGTTATCATCTTATCTTGCCCAGAACAGAGCCTCCATATCATATCCCAACTATTTATACATCATGCTCACCTCCTCCTTATTTTTTTTCTGCTAGTCTCTATGTGTCACCTCCCCCATTATAATGTAAACCCTGTGAGCTATCTTGCTCAATTTATTTGTATCCCTAAGGCTGAGCATAGTGCCTGGAATATAGTAAGTGCTTAATAAGTAATCTGTCTATCTAACAGAAAGACAAAATCTACTCTTAGATACCCAACAACAACAAAAGGTCATGAAATGCAAAACAAAACTTTTTCACTAGAACTATTAGTTATCATCATCTAGGAAAAACAATCACATTAATTTTCCTGTTTTGCATTCTGTTAATGAGTCATCCATTCTGGAGTTTTTCAAACTTCCTACCAAGAAGTAATCAGATAATAAGAAGAATGGGAAGGGTTATTTTTTTAAATTATACATGAAAATGAATCTTGGGTTTCTTGGTTTATTTGTCTTATAATCTTGGAACATCACAGCACCAATGGGCAAATTCTTGACAAGCCCAGCAGCTTGGAACCTCTCAAACATGAAGACAGATTCTTGACAAGCCCAGCAGCTTGGAACCTCTCAAACATGAAGACAGTTTCCCTTATTTACTACCACTTAAAAACAATTCTCCTTTATACTTTCTTGCCTAAAAGTGATGGGCACCACCTCTTTCCATTCCCTTCACCCCAGTTCAAGAGAATTTATATTCTCAAGGACAAAACAGAGGCAAATGAAGACGTTCTTTCAACATGGGTTGTCATAGTGATGACCTGACAGAGAGCAACGTGCTAGGGCTCATTGTCCACCAAAGAAAACCAAGAAAAAATTGAAGTCCTTTATTTAAATGATATTCTGGGAACAGGATGACATTTTAAAAGCTGTCAAGTGGAAAGGATAATAGAAATAAAAACAATTAGCACATTACTCATGGGGCAACTTGGATTAAGCCCTATTTGCTCTTTCTGAACTCTGGAATCCAGAGGAGTAAAGAGTATTACAGATGTCTTTGTTGCATAACAAGCCTTGAGTCTGTTGCACATTTGGGATCCAGAATTTAGGAAAAACATTGATAAGATGTAGAACATCCAAAGAGCAAACAGGAAAGACAATGTAGTACAATGAAAAAGGCAAAAACTTAGAATCATAGGAACTGAGTTCAAATTTTATCTTTAGCAATTGCTAGTTGTATAACCATGTTAACATCAACCCCTCTGGGCCTCCTTTGTAAAAAGTTGGATTAGAAGATCCCTTAAATGCTGTCCAACTCTAAATCCATAACCAAAAGGCTTGAGTTCATGACATAATGATAATCTATTGAAGAAAATGGGAGAGAATGTTTAGGCTGGCATACCTCATAACTCTAGATCTGAAAGGGACCCAGGAGGCTATCTAGTCCAAATTCTGCCTCATTTCATAGATGAAGAAATTGAGACCCAGGGAGGTTAAGTGATATAACTTTAAGCATTTGAAGGACTATTCGATGAAAAAAACATTTGGTTTATTTCGTCCCTGAGAGCCACTCTAAAAGGAATGTGTGGAGGCTACATTAAAGCAAGGAAAAAAATTTCTAACAGTTTGAGATATACACATATACAACAGGGTTTTTTGAGAGAATGTGGGCTTCAAACAAATGATCTTCAAGCAAAATTTGGACAATAACTTGTTGGGTAAACTATCAACAGGTTGTTTGCCCAGCTACAATTCAGATGAACTATCTTCTAATTTTTTTTTGCCACCTAAGATTTAATGATATTGAGTCAAATATGGAGCAGAAGTGGTGGGGGAGGCCTAAAGTGGGAAAGAAGAATCAAAAAGCTGATTGCTTACCTGAAACAAAGAAGGAAGATCCTCTAAAACAAGAGCTCTTAACATTTCATGGCTCCCTCTAGCAGTCTGTAAAGCCTAAGGTCCCCTTCTCAAAATCATCCTTTTACATGCATAAAATAAAATACATAGGATTGCAAAGGAAACTAATTGTAGTGCAACAGTCATCAAAATATTAATTTTGTTTAAAGTTCATGAACTCCAGGTTTAAAATCTTTGTTTTAAACTGTTGTCATAGAAGCATTGAAGGTCAAGTAAGTGTGTTCTGCTGAAAAGAAAAACTAAGGACTATGAATAGAGTGTGTTCATTTGCCAAGCTTTATTATAACTCTAACAATATAAAATAATTGTTCCATGTGCTTTCTCTCTGCCTCTCTCTGTCTCTCTTTGCTATTGTTTTAAGTAAAAGAATTTCTCAATTAATCTGTCTACCCTTCCCTATTGAAAAAAACTAAAAAAAGCAAAAATAAAAACTTATCATTCAATACATATCTATGACATTTGACAAAATAAATCCCACATAAGCCATGCCCAAAATGAAGTTCACTTTCTTCATTATAAATTGTCCGTGTTCTCCTAGAGCTTCTTTGATATTTGTAACTGTTCCCTCTTTGATATAGGTAATTATTCTAGTGATTACTGACTGGTACTAAAGACTTGGGGAAAACTACAATATTTCTAATATTATAGTATGGACAAAATTCTACTTTGGTGATATTTTTCTGAAAGCTTGTGCTCTCTCCCTCCCTCTTCCTTTCCCTCTCTTTTTCTCCCTCTCCCTCTCCCTCTCATCTACTTCTCTTTCTTGGCCTGCACTCACTGTGCTTTAATCTGACCCCTTCATCACAGACATTTCTATATGTCTACAACCTCACTGATTAGCCCTTTCCTGCCCATGACCTCAGAGAGAGAAACCATTCAGACTAGCCTAAGTAATACCCTGTCCCCCTCTACCTTCCCAGTCCTATTTTGTGTTCTTGAGCTGTCTGGATTCATGGGGAGATATGTGGAGTGGCAATAGAGAAGTGTAATGATGTGCCAAATCCTGGGGACAGCCCTCACAAGAAACCACTGTGACTCTCTTCTCCTTAATTGGCCTAAAGATTATGCCCGGAGCTTTCTGGTAAATTCTCTTGTGGTATCCTTCCCTGCTCTTTCTTTGATTAACCTGCTTTGGAGAAATCATAAATAGGTGCCCCAGTTTAGGAAGGTCCTTGTGTCTCCTCCATAATTCCTAAAATGATGAGGAAAAAATATGTCGCTATTGAATTTGTTCACCTAATTCCCATTAGATTAAAAGCTCCTTGAGTGTGTGAACTATCTTTTTCCTTCTTTTTCTATATCCCCAGCTTAACATACAGTTAATGCTGAATAAGTATATATTGAGTGATGATTAATTGGTTGATTCTTCCACTAATCCCCTTTAAATTCTAGTTCTTCATTGCAATGGCCTCCAAACTCATTTCCCAATCTTCTCCTGAACAATCTTTACAATTCTGTATGCCCACTTTCTTATGATGTTTATATATGTTCCTATACTCTCTTGTCCTCTCTTCAGCCCAAAAAGTTCTTGGTAGAACCCAAAATCCCATTGGATTTTCCTTCTAGAAAGAGAAGCCAGTTCCACTTTCTCTTTTCCCTGAGTCTGTCCTCTCTCTATATATAGAAAGTTCTGTGTACCTGATCCTTCATTTAGAGGTTTTATTCTCCTCAGGGTCCACAAGGGCAGCTGCTTCACATCCTCTCCCTATATTTTAGCCAAGCAATCTTCTTGTGAAGCTGCTTTAGCCCTATGAATCAGGACCTAAGTTAATGAGTATCTCGCATGGAGAGTTTCTTACTAATCTAACCCAGCACACCAAATAGGAAAGAGCCCACTCCTCATAGGCACCTGAGCTGGTAAAAAAAAAAAATCAACATTGGTTTCATTTTGTCTTGATAGTGAATTTGTGAAGCAAATTTTGGGGTGTGCCCCATGATACTAGGAGCAGTGCTTTATGTGTAGAAGGAATACTTCTTATTTTTTAATTGAACTGAGAGATACAATAGTTTTAGTGGAAAGAATATAGTAATAGGAGATGAAAGAATTGGGTTCTAGTTCCAAAGCATCCAATCAATAAATCAGTTAACAAGCATTTATTAAATACCTTCTTGGTGAAGCACCATACTAGTTGATGAGTATATAGAACCAAGAGGAAAAGACAAAACTTACTCAAGAAGTTTATGTTCCAATGAGAGAAACAAAATGTGTATGTAAGTATAATCATAATATATATAAAATTAACATGAGATAACCACTATGACTATTTATAGGACTTTAATGAAATCACTCACACTTTTTGAACAATTTATTTATCTCCAAAGCTCTTTCCTATTCTATTGGTCTATATTTCTATTTAAATGAATTCTCACTAGAAATCTACAGAGAACTGTTTCTATTTCAAAATAATGTCTGCTGATATTTGCTTTAAAAAATATTAGTGTTGGATTATGACACCCACCTTCATTGATTATCTTCCCATGGAGAACTTTTGATGGATTTTGGGTATGCCAAAAGCAGTTGTGGCCAGAGAAGTTTCATGGGCTAATAGCTACAAGTTTTTCCTCCCTCAAATGCCCAGTAACACTAAACCTCTAAAATGAGTGCTGGGGCTTCTAACCTTTCTGAGGACTGGGGACTGCCAGAGAGGAGCAGGACTGTTAAGATTTTTTAAAAACACTGTTATGCTGTGTATATAGAGACTAGAAAGATATCTTTGAGTAAATAAGGAAAGGGGAGGAGGAGGAACTAAGTTTTTTCAGACAGTAGCTTGATTTGGGGATTACCAGGGATGCTAGTGGTGATACAGCTGCCAAATAAACTATGATTCATTTTTCTTTTTTTTTTAAGCTCTTGACTATAGGCAAGATTAAAGTTAGCACAGCATCTCTTATCAGTAGAAGGCACATGGAACCATTCCAAAAATCTAATGTCATGCTCAGATGAGAAAAGAGGCCACCAGGTTCTATAATGTCCTCACATATATCTTCCCTTATTGCTATAGTCAGTATGGATACCCAGAAGCAGAGTGATGCTGGTAGAGGCCAATGAGGACTCTTGGATTGAGAATGATGGAAATCACATTTGACCTGATTTGTAAGGCCCAATTTGGAAGCTGCTGTCAGATGTCTCCATGCACATGTAACTGGCATCTATTGCTACAAAGCTCTGCCAGTGTTCTTTACTACTCACCACAGATGACTTGTCTCTTCTTTATGGTGCTTTTTCCTTATTTTATGAAATTTGTCTTTTTACTGTTGACACTCATTCTTCCCTCAATTCTCAGCGAATGACTGAACTCTTACTCTGTCAGTTATTTATCTGAGTAATTTCTTGATGAAATTGCAAATATAATTGAATTCTGTGAAAACCATGAATTCAAATGAGGCGACAATAGGAGGAAGCTGCGTGATTAAGGAATTGTTATTCACTCACTGTACATCATTACAGCCCAGAATTCATTGCAGGATCACTCGCAGATGGAGTTGCTGAACTATGATTATATTTCAGAAAATGAAAGGGGACAAATATAAAAAGGCAATAAAACAAATTAGGGACCTTCTTGAGAGACAGGATTATTACTGATTAAGTATATTTGGTATCACAAATATGCTAGAACTTTGGCAGTTTAAATTATACCATTGTGGTGTCCAAATTCTTACTGGTCTTGGGATATTTGTTATTTTGGACTTTAAAATCACATTTCCTTTCAACCTCCAAATTGACAATTTTAAAGAACATTAGAAATGACCCATCTCTGAGATGCTTTCTCATTCAAAATGCATTTACACTCAACCACATTAAAAGGCTATTGTCTAGTCATTTCAACTCTCAATTTAACTTTAAAACAAAGTTACTGCATTAGAGAAAGGGCCCTTTATTATAATAAAAGAGTTTTTTGTTTTCTTCTAATGTACTATTTTAGCAGAAAGGCTTAGGGATGTGACTTGGGACTATTCTTCCCTAGACAATTCACAAGATGACAGAAACACAGACTATTAGAATTGCAAACAATCTCAGCAGCCATCTTCTTCACATTACTGTCCCCCCCCCAAAAAAAAGAAAAACCCTACTACTACATACTGATTATGTGAGTGCTTATACAGCCTTCACTTGAAGACCTCCAATATAGGAGAACTTCCCAAGATAGTCCATTCAGCTGTTAGATTTCAAAACATTAGGAAGTATTTCCTTACATTGAGTCTGAATGTGCTTCATTATAATGCCCATTCATTGTTCTCATTTTTGGAGCTAATAACAAGAAGTCTAATCTCTCTGCCATGTGACAGACTTTCAAAGATGAAGAAAGCTATCATGTTCAACTGAAATCTTCTCTTCACTGAGCTATCTTCAATTACTTTTATTTCATTTATATTTTTTACTTTTCTTTACACTTTACATGTAATAAAAATTTACTTTTTTATTTACATTTATTTCAATTATTTATCTTCATTTGGTAAGGATTCAAAACCCTTTACCATGATGAGGTTTAGATTTGGGGTACCCAAATGAAATTAAGGTTTCTGGTGGTCAGGGAGGTAAATGAGGTCTAGTGGTGGCACAAGAGTAGGGAGTTCTAAGGATTCCCTTTCTGGCGGCACAAGAGTCCTCTGTAAAGGAATTTACAGACCTGAAAACCTAGATTGATAAAATAGATTTATTATGGGGATTGGAAGTAAGGTTAAAGTCTAGTTAAGGAAATAGGTGAGAGTAAATAGACACTGGAAACAGTATTCCAGCGGGCAAAGACTCTTGGCATACCAAGCCAAGCATAGAGCTGGCATGTTTGGAAACCTCTGCAAAGAGAAGACTCCAGTTTGTCTCTTTTTATAATGAGAGATTTAGCTAAAGGGGCCCGTGGGTGGAGTTCCAAGTTGGCTCAGATCCGATGGGGGCTAGGAGAGCCCGGATCTCCTGTTGGAATTCAAAGGGATGCTTTTGACCAGGATTTGTGAATCAAAGGTCCTAGCTTCTTGAATTGATAATGCATCAGCCAGGAGGGGTTGGGAATAATCTGAATCACACATCAATCAAAGGATTGAAAGGATCACAATTGAAAGGATCACAAATCAGTTTCTTAAAGGGACTATGACCTGCTCCAACCATTCTGGCTATTCTCCTCTGGAAAACATCTTCTTCAACTTAGCAATGTCCCTACTAAACATGGTATACAGTATCGAACATATTAATCCAGCTGCCTCCTTTTATACATGAGAGCTAAAGTGATCTTTCCAAGATCAAATAGGTGACAAGTAGCAAAAATGAGAATAAAGCCCAGTTTCTCAGATATCAGATCCATTACACTTTCATTCATTCAACAATCATTTTATTTAATACCAATTACACGTCTGGCAGAACATTAGATGTAAAAGATACAAAGTTTATAATAAAATCATCCCTACCCTCAAGGAGATTAGATTTCATTGGCAGGAAACTATATGTACACAGAGAGGTAAATCCAAACTATGCATGAAATAATGTCTGAGGGAAGGGCCACCAATAACTAGGAATAGGCTACTTACAGGAAGTAGCCCCTAAGTTGAGTCTTTAAAGGCAGCCTGGGATTCAACGAGGTGGAAGTGAATTCCAAACATAGGGGACAGCTTCTGCCAAGTCAGGAAGGCAGGAAATGGGGTATCATGTACAGGGTTCAGCAGGCTAGCCAAGTTGGCTGGAACAAAGGGAACATGGAAAGGAGACTGTTATGAAATAAACCTAGAAGAAAAGCTAAGCCAGGTTGAGGAAGACTTTCAAAGCCAAACCAAGGAGTATTTTTGGTCCTAGAGTTTCTTCTACTTTAATACCTGAAAGTATTATAGGAGGTTTCATGAAATTACCCAGAGATAATCAGGCTGTCGAATGAAGGCAGGGAAAAGAAACCTATGGAAAAAATAGTGAAATAGAATCACGAGAGCCTTTTCATACTGCTGTTTTTCCTGACACTCCCTGCCCCCAACAATACTTGCTAATTCTATTTTTCATACAATCATTGAAGGTTTACAAGGGACATTGGTGGCCATCCAGTTCAATCTGTATATGAAATGAATCTCTACTAGAACATATCTGAAAAGTGATTACCCAGCGATAGTTTGATTTCCTCAAGGGCATGCTAGGTGACAAGGTGGATAATTTGATAACGACATTAATGTGAGGGGAATGCTTTGCAAAGCTGAAGTGCTATATGATTATACATTATTATTGTTGCTGCTATTTTTGTCACAATCAAATGAGTAGCCTAATGTGTTTTCCTATCTAATATAGACATACATCAATAGCAGTGCTCTATCCCTAAGTAGTATTTAACATGACTATGAAAAGCTAGTAAGGAAGAAAATATAACTAATTTTGTTGTTGTTGTCCATGTATGCATTTGTGTCCAGCTCTTAATGACATTTGCCAAAATGGTTTGACATTTCCTCTGTCAGTTTATTTTTTACAGATAAGAAACTGAAGCAAACAGGATTAAATTATTTACCCAGGGTCACACAGATAGTAAGTGTCTAAGGACTAATTTTTAGTAACCCCTAAAATTTCATATATATAACTGGGCAGAGATTGTAGAGTCATCACTGTTTGTTCATTCAAAAACCATTTCTTAAGCACTTGCTATATGCAAAACACTGTTCTTGATATGGAAGTCTCCTGTAGAATTAGATTTTACTACCTTCCTCAAATTATTATCTCAGTCATAGTTTGCTGAGGTTGTAAATGATTGATCTAGAGTAACACCAAGATCTCTTCCAACTTGTAAATATCATATTTCTTTGAAACAAAGTACAGGCAAGTTTTGATGAGGAAATAGGCAGTTGAGGAAAATATGGAGCCTATCGATTACCTAAAGGGGTTGCCATGACAACAATCATCATAGGATCATAGATTTAGAATTCGAAAGGAACTGAGAGAGTATTAAGTCCAACCTTCTCATTCTACAGATGGGGAAACTGAAGCCCAAAGTCCATTTATATAACATTGAGGATCATGCAGTTATTAAGTGTCTAAAGTAGAATTTCAACACAAGTCTTTTTGGCTTACACTCCTATGCTCCATCAAATCTATATCAATTCCATTCTGTCTTTCCTATAATAATAACTTTATTTCCCATAGTCTTCTTCCCCTCACTCCAAGTGATATTCTTGAAAAAATTTCATGAACAAGCTAGTATAAAGGTGGATTATCTATCCATGATAAAAGAAATTGAGCTCCTAAGCAGTTCTAATAGCACAGAAAATATCAGCCAGAGATCAACACACACTTTTACTTACTATCTTCAGCTAGAGAATCAAATGTGTAGCTCAGGAAGGGCTATTCAATTGCTGTCTCAGCCATAGCCTCTGGAGCTAACTTTCCCTCGCCTCCTCAACATTGCACTCATGGACCTTTCCTATGACTTCATACTCACACTGCAGCTTCAGTTCCTTACTCATCTACAAGTATAACTGGGCATTGAAGCCTATTTATTCATGTTCTTATTCAGGAAATGTTGAAGTGCCTACTGAATGCACAACATCATGCTAGGTGCTAAGACAAGTTTGACATTGTGGAAGGACTCATGACTTCAATCCATGCCATTCCTGCTACTTTCCATCTATTTGCCCTTGTTCAAGTCACTTATCCCCTCAGGTATAAATGGGGAAAATTGGATTAGATGATCATTCAGCCCCACTCCGCCTGGCCAGTTGTGATATGATGGATGTGGGATCGCTAAAAACATCCTCCCTGCTTCCACTTGTCCTGCTTAGTTGGCTGTTGCCCTTTATTCTAAAATATGATTAGTAGTATTATTATATTGGCCAATATTATACCACTATGTAGGGTCAAGGTACAGTGTGTCTGACTGTGGCTGACCAGACCAAAACAAGTTGGGAAGGCTCTATCACAGCAGGTCAGGCACAAATAGTTCTTAGAGATGATTCTAAATTTGTGCCACACCTTCCTTTGGAGTTTCCTGAACACTGAGATAGTTCTGGCAATGCATTCATCAATCTCATCATTTATGTGTATATCTCTGGAAAGTATGTTGTCAAGGTAAGTGAATTTATCCATAACATTTAAAACTTCCCTATTGCTGTAACTGACGATTCCATGGATGGATTTGTGGTACTTGCTGGTGAAGTATCTCTATTTCCTTGGTGTTAATTGTCAGGTCAAAATGAATACAAGCAGCAGAGAATCAATCCACACTTTGTTGCATCTCAGTCTTAGAAGCTACATCAACTGCATCTTTAAACAAAAAGTCATGTACCAGCTAAATGGAAAACTCCCAGGATTAGCCTTCCATTTTCCTACTTCTCATGTAGCTATTATGAATCTGACCTGACTCTTACAGAAACTTGTCAAATAAGGATATCAAGAAAGTGGTGACCCTTGAAGGGAATCTTGGGCTACCAACCCAGGTTATTTCTTGTGTGTAGTAAACCTCATGGTCTGTGTAGTCAATGAGAGTAAAGTGGAAAATTTTGAATCTTCATTTCCCAACCAAAAGAGGAATTTCATGACCAGGGAGTCCACATCCCTAACTTATTTCCCTATATTGGAGATCCTATGCTCTATTCACAGTCCTTATTTCAAAGAATTCTGTAATAGGAGAAGCATGGAGTCTTTTGCTGGGAACTAGCAATGTCACCATATTCAATGTCCTTCCCTTCCACCCCAAAGAAGGGATGAAGGAAGAAAGAAAAGTAACAGTTGGACTAGAGTTTCTTCCATCTCACAAATTCCTTATTCTGAGGGCAAACAGGTTTAAACATCTCCCCTAGTTCCAGCACTTTGTTTATGATCTTGGAGTCATAAAGAAAAGAGCCTCTGCCTGTCCCCATGCAGTGACATCACAGTATCATGATAAGAATACTGGCTCATATATCAGAGGATCTGCATTCCCATACCACCTCTACTTCTTCATACTAGTGTGATCTTTTGCAAAATCACTCTATTTCCCTCAGCCTCACCTTCCTTAATAGTATAGGAGCACAAAGAACAGTTTGCAAAGATAGCAAAATACAGGAGTAGTGACTATTGGAGGGGTTATGGGAAGACAGGTTCACATACAATTCATGCTAGAGCTGTGAATCAATAAAAACATTTTGGAAAGCAATTTGGCATCACCAAATAAAGTAGCTAAGATTTCCACACCCATTGATCCTGAGATTACACAGCTAGGCTTATAAGAAAGTCATTGAGAAGGAGATCCCATATGCACCAAAATGTTTATAGGAGTTTGGTAGCAAAGAATTAGAAACAAAGGA
This sequence comes from Antechinus flavipes, assembly GCF_016432865.1. Lineage (NCBI taxonomy): Eukaryota > Metazoa > Chordata > Mammalia > Dasyuromorphia > Dasyuridae > Antechinus > Antechinus flavipes. Next base: position 423,325,794 of record NC_067399.1, read on the forward strand.
GATTCTCATTGATTCAGAAATGACTAAGCAAAATGTGGTATATGAATATAATGAAATACTACCCTGCTGAAAGAAATGACAAATATAATTAGTATAGGAAAATAGAAAAATTTATATTATCTAATGCAAAATAAAGCAAAACATAATATATACAATGATTAGAATAATGTAAACAAAAGGTACAAACACATTACAATCAAAAGTGAATTTTGAAAAGACACAAAAAATAATCATAGTTCAGACAAAGAAGTACTCTACAAGAGTGTCATCCTATACACTTCTTTTTCTCATATCACTCCTTTGTGAGTATGGAAAATTACATATATCTTCAGATTTTTTCAATGTATTGATCAGTTTTGCTGATTTTTTGGTCACTTTTAAAAATTTTTTTCTCCTTTCAAAATAGTATTTAATATATGGAATGGACCTTGGGGAAGTGATTTGGAAAAGGATGCTGGGAAAAATTCTGGTCATGTAAAAAAATCAATAACAATTACTTTAAAAACCATTATAGTGAAAGCATAGGAATAAAAAACCTCTGAGGTTCCTTCCAGCACTGTCTATGATCTATGAACATTACTAACACTGTGAAATGGTATAAATTTAAAATTAGAAAAACCTTAGGCATCATCAAGTCCAACCTCTCCCCATTTTGTAGATGAGGAAACTAATACACAGAGATTAAATGACTTGCCTAAGGTGTCATAACTAATAAGGCAACATAAGAACCTAAGTAAGATGCTCCTCATTTGAAGCCCAACACTCCATCCATTGTGCCACACTGCTTCTCTGAGCTCCACAACATCATAAGAAGAAAAGTGTAGAATGTCATTGTAAGATTTTGCTAAGTGAAAGACAAGAGGGGCAGGTATTAAGTGCTGTGGGAATTGAAAGAAAGGAGGTTATAACTGTGGGTTGAGGAAATCAAGGAAGACATCATGGAGGAAACAAGCCATGGAAATGGGCTGTGAAGAAAGGGTAGAATATAATTAGAGAAGCCATAAGTTGCAGGAAAAATAAAAACAAAAAGACAGAAGGAAAAATATACTTTTTTCTGTAATATAGTCAGAAGATAGAGAATAAACTCCCTTATTTGAGAAGGAATGTATTAAAAAGTATTAAGAATATTGTTAATGTAATGTAAGTTAAGCTGATATTGTGGAGGAGCTTAAATATTAGGTGAAGATATTTGGGCTTGGAAAAGAACCATTAGAGTTTTATGAGCAGAGGATTGATATGAAAATAGTGTTTAAGAAGGATTACTCTGTCATCAGTGTGGAGGAGATATTAAAGGAGAAGCTAGAGGAGAGAAACTCCTAATTCCTAGAGCTTTTGAAAGACTGGAATAAATCAGTAAAGAAGATGGTTTCTTGTTCCCTGGGCCCTAACACCAGTTTCAAGAATCAAATTCTAGTTCTCCATGGTGTCATTCCACGGTCAATCTGAATTGAAAAGTGCATGTCCCTGGAGGGGTCAGCTAAAATCCTTAGGGTTGAAGTTGCATATTACTGGTATCCAGAATGATGGCTTATTTTCAAGGCTCTGTGTCATCAGACACTAGAAGACAAGCGGCTATCTAATGAGATAGCATGGCCTCATGCAAAGACAACACTTGGAGCCTGGATTTCAAGTTCCAAACGAACATCTGCCACTAGATGCATGAAATTAGGTTCCTTAATGGCTAAATTGGGCTAAATAGAACTGTTATATTTACAGGATTGTTGTGAAGATAAAGTTTGATAATTGATAAAACAGCACTTTATTTCCCACTTCTTTTTCCATCCCACTTATAATATCCCTTTATCTCTATGGACAATTAATCCATTGGGAAATACCTAGGGCTGGCCCACAGGTTTCAGCTAAAATGGTAGTGATTTAGTAAGTAAGAAGACTGAAATCTCATTTGCATTTGACACACTTTCCCTAAGTCTGAAACAATAATTTTTCTTTTCTGTCCTTGAGATGACTTTTGGAGTGGTTTCCAATGTCTGAGGCTTATGCTTATTACAGAAATTCCTCTATGTCTGCTTTTCATACCTAGGTATGATTTCAATTTAAAAAAAGAAACTTTCACTCCAAAAGCATATGCAAGTTGAAAATTCTCTTTTCTAACTAGAGTTGAAATTATGGTTATGTAATTGAATTTTAGATATGTTAATATAAATGCTAAAAGGACGATGAAGTTAGGAAATGTGCACATATCTGTCATAATTTCAAATAATGCCCTAAGCATTTAGCATCTTGGGGTAGAGGAAGGGACCTAAAGTACAGAAACACAGAAATTTAAGAATATAGAGAAGGAAGGACTTGGAAGTAAGCAAAGGAAAGCTAAAGCAATGATTTAACAAGTGGAGTCAATCTCAAGGGATGTGTGATCAACCAATCATAGGGTGAAAAGAATTAATTCTTTTAATTTTTCCCAATAGTTAGTCATGGGATTTGTCTCCAACACAACCAACCTACCCTAATCTCTTCCCCAATTCTGCCTTTACCTGATAATCATAATTTAAATTTTTTTCCCTGTCTGAGCAGGTAGGGTTGACCTTTCAGGGCAATTATAACTTGACACTTACCCCATCCATAGCAAAAGTTGCTCAGATACCATTGGAAAAATCTTCTAACTAGTATGCCCATATCTTGTATGCCCATACATTGCCCCCATTTATGAAATCTTTATGGTACTGACATATTTTGTACTTTCTAGTATGATGACTAGTGAGTAAGAATCCAACCTTCCTTTTCATTTTTTGTAGGATAGAATGAGTTTCACAGGATGAATGGACAAGGATTGGGATGTGAACTGCATATCAGATCTCATTATCTTTCCTTCCAAACTAAAAAAAAAAAAAAAAAAAAAAAAAAAAAACTGTCTTATTATTCTTTTAAGGGCACTACTATCCTCTCAATGATCCCTGTTCACATCTTCAGTGTCATACTCAATACCTCTTTCTCCCTCATCCCACATGTCCAATCAGTCTTATTTCTGCCTTCATAACATCTTCTGTACATCCATCTCCCTTCTATACCCTCAAACAACCACTACCATAGCTCAGATGTTCATCATCTTCCACCTGGCCTATTGAAATAGTTCCCTCATAGATCTCCCTTCTTCAAGAATCTCTCCAAATCCTCTGCATAGCTGCCAAAGGGATTTTCCTAAAGGTCTGGTCTAACTATGTCACTCCTCTATTCAAAAAGCTCCAGGCTTCCCTAAATACCTCTAGAATCAAATATGGTTTCATTTTTAATTTAACCCACCTTATTTTTGCACACATTTTATAAAGTATGTATTATTTGTACTATACAGGGGTATATACTCTATTTTTATCAATAGGTTGAATGATCAAAAATTTTAGAGATTATCAAGAAGAAATATGCAAAGACATCAGTGAAATCTGTCCTGGGCTTTCTTCACCCCTTAGCCTAGAGACTCTTAGCCTTTTTTGTGTCATGGATTCCTTTGGCAGTCTAGTGAAGCCTATGGACTCTTCCTCAGAATAATTATTTTAAAAGCATAAAACAAAATACAAGGGAAAACAATTGTATCAAAATAAAGATGGAAAGAATTTCCCCCATTTGAGTTCATGGGGCCCCTGAAATCAGTCATCCTATGTTTGAACTAGGACTGGAATCAAGGTCTATTTTTAATTTTAAGGCTGACTCTCTATTCACTCTTTATGACTACTCCTTGATTTATCATTTCACCCACTGCTCTGGATATTGTATTTTAAGAGCTATACAAATAATCTCTCACTCACATGATCACACCCTAATGCTATGCTGGTACTCTGAAAGAAAAACTGGAACTTAAGAGGACCTAGTAAGGCAGGGTTAGACTTTGGACCCAAGGGCCCAGTGGAGTGAGCTATCTAATTTTCAGAAGAGGGAAATATAAATGTTTCTAGAAAAGCAATAAACATGTCAGAAGCATTCCTAAATTGATGTCAATGGAAGGTTACCTGGCATAGAAAATGGCAAAAGGTACCTTCACTAGAGGCCATTTTGGATGCCAATTTATGACACAATTTATAGAGTACACTCACTGAAAGACATTGAAGGTCTCCCTAGACTTTCTTGGTCTCTAAAATACCTTATTTATTCAATTATTACCTTTTTGTGCCCCATTCTAGACAAGAAATTACAGCATGAATGAGTTTTGCAAGTGATGACAGGCTGGGTAGACAATGGTAATGCAAAGAGCAGAAAAAGACATTTCCTTCCTCGTTCTCCATCTCCAGGCATCCATAAGTAATCCATATTCCAGAAAATCAAGAGAAGCAAGTATTGAGCAGTGTGCTTCTTCCTGCCAGTTCCCCTTTTTCCTTATTTTGGCTAGACACTGATCTCCCCAACCCCATTCTTTTGGAATGGAACTAAGAATCTTACTCTATTCAGGTTCTGTGTCCCTTTTTCCTCCTCCTTCTGGTTGGATAAGAGGTCATGGGATTTGTCTCCAACACAACCAACCCCGTCCCTCTTCCCCCACCCCCAGTCTCCACCATTGGAGAGAAGCCAGAGACCCTGCTCCAATCAGATCCTAAGACATTTCCCCCTTTCCAATGATTGTGGCAGGTACACCCAGGATCCTCCCTTCTCTCCCCAACAGGTGGCTATGGCCACAGGGGGATCAATTTTAGTCCTTCCAATATGATGGAGAATAGAAGATGAACTAGCCCTCATCAAGTAACCAGCTGATGCCTTGGGCTTTGCCATACATTCCACTTCCGGGGCCTCTATGTCTTATCTCTTCAATTAGACTTGTAACTCCTTCAGAGCAATCTGTCTTGCTTTTCTATTTATATCTCCTATACGTAGTGTATAGTATAGGCTTAATAAATGCTTTTTCACCCATTCATTCATGCATGCATGCATTTATTCATTCATCATAGAATCATGAATGTGGAATGGGAAGGGAATTTAGATATCATTAAGCCCAACTTATCATTTAAATGATATGGAGGTACAGAGAAGTTAGATGATTTGCCTAGGGCCACATAATTTGTTAAGTATCTGTTGTCTTCCTGACCCCAAGTCTATTTCCCTATCCAATATATTTCAATGTTTCTCTGGGAAATTCCTATAGTGGGAAAGACTGTCTAAAGTATTCTGGGGTCAGAGAAGCAAAAGTGTGGGAATTGAATTCCCCCCTCTCTTCCCAAAAAGGAATGGCACTAGTGAGCTCACTAGCAGTTCAGTGTCCCCTGGGGGTCTGAGGCCAAGCACTTGAAATGGGGCTGATTTCTGAATTCTTCCCTGGGCATCAGCTCCATTGACAAGCTGTCCCTGGAGGTGAGCCCTGTAGGAGCCTGGGCTGTGGTCCCAGTTTTAAGCACCATGGGAGAAGATTGGCTCAGACCTTGGGAGGTTTCTGCCAAGTCTTTGCTGCCTCTGGGAATGGCAGAGATTGGTGTGTGCAAAAAGCTGGCTCCCTCATTCATCACTGACTTAGGCACTGTGCCATGTCCCCTTAAGAGGATTGGCTTGCTCTGAGGTAAGCTTTATACAGAGGAATTTTTTAAGGGGGACAGGAGAAGAAAACAGCTAAGTCTGAACAACCCAAATTATAACTGGAAATCCTATGTCTCAGTCCCGATGGGACAGAGAAATAAACTATCTTGCTTACAAGAGATAGGGGATGCAGTTGCTCTGTAAAAAGCAATAAACATTTCAGAAATATTCCTGATGAAACACAGGACTAATGGATGGCTAAGTTCTTTGAGTCATAGGCTCTTAAGGACCTCAAGAGGTCATTGGTTCCATCATTCTCCTTCCACTAGGACCCCTTTAAAAGCATGCAAGATATAAAAGCAGGTATCTGTCTTTCCTTTTCTTATCAGCTTACCATTTATGTAAATTTCATATATTCTGCTTCCTATGGGAGCTCTCAACCAATCAATCATGAAACTCTGATTAAGTGCCTATTATGTTTCAGGAATTGTACTAAGGAATACAAAGGCAGAAAAGAAAAAGGGAGAATAGAGAAGAAAGGAGAGGAGATATAGGAGAGGACAGGACAAGAAAATACAAGACAGAACAGGACAAGACAGGACAGGACAGGACAGGAAAAGACAGAAAAGACAGGACAAGACAGGAAAAGACAGGACAAGCAAGAGAGGACAGGAAAGAAGAGGAGAGGAAAAACAAGAGAGACAGAACAGGATAGGACAGGACAGGAAAGACAATACAAGCAGAAGAGGACAGGAAAGAAGAGGAGAGGAAAGACAAGAGAGACAGGACAGGAACAGGACATGATAGGTCAGGACAGGAGAAGACAGAAGAGGACAGGAAAGTCAGGAGAGACAGGACAGGACAAGAAAGAAGAAGAAAGGGAAAAAAAAATAGCTCCTGCCTTCAAAGAGTTTACATTCTATAAGGAGAAAGAAATACAAATAACAAATATTTTTAAATAAATACAATTTGGGAGATAAGGCCCTAACAACTGATAGACTTCATATGAAAGCATTTGAACTGAGCTTTGAAGGAAAAAAAGGACTCTACAATGTTGGAGTAAGGAGTACAAGGGGGAAAAGACAGGTGAAGAAGCCTCATATGGGAGGAAAAACTATAAGAGCAGATAGAAAAAAAAGATATTATTAGTTTGCAGAGCCCTGACTACGTGGCAGGCACATGGATGTGTGCATAAAGAGCATCCCCTAGACATGTACCCCCTACCCCCACCCCAGCAGCTTGTTTTGCACGCAGTCTCTTGCTGCCAAACCAGCAGGAAGGCCACTTTGCAGTACACGAACATTAGGCTGGGTACATTGGTGAGAGAGGCATTAATGCAGCTCCTGCAGAGCTAACATGTTGTAACTTGTTGGGAACTAGGGCACAGGACTGAAGCTCACTATGCTGCCAACCCTGTCTATAAACTGAAGCAATGGATTCCATTAATTCATACTCGGCCTAGAATGCAGTTCTTTGTCCTCTCAACATTGTGCTGCTGCCTCCTAAATAGGAAACTCCCCTCCTTTGTAAAATGAGGGCATTGGTCTACATTTAGTCCAGGGTAATTCAACCTAAGTATTTGTATATGCTTATATTGATATGAAATATGATATATATGAAAGCCAACATGGATGAGGAAGTGGAAGGACATAGGGTTCAAATCTTACCTCTGGCACAGACAGGCTGTGTGAATCTGGGCAAATTATGAATTATCTCAATTCCCTAGGCAACTCACTAAAAATATAAATTGCAGAACAGTTGCTGATCTGCATTGACAGAGGGAGTTTCCTCAGTTGCAGACCTCTTAACCAAAGACATGATAAATCCAGACCATTTTTTTAAAATGTAGCATTATGCTAGACATTAAGGAAAAATAAACACTCCCTATCTTCAAGAAGATTATGTGTATGGAGGGAAAACATATACATAGATAAGAAGGCCTAGTTTCTTTTTTTAAATAATAGCTTTTTATTTTCAAAATACATGCAAAGATAGTTTTCAATATTCACCCTTGCAAAACTTTGTATTCCAAATTTTTCTCCCTACCTTCCCCCACTTTTCTCCACTAGACAGCAAATAATCCAAAATAAATTAAACATGAAATTCTTCTATTCATATTTCCACATTTATCATGCTGCACAAGAAAAATCAAATCAAAAGGAGAAAAAATGAGAAAGAAAAGAGCAGGCAAACAACAAAAAAGTTGAAAATATTATGTTATGATTCACTTTCAGTCCCCATAGTTCTCTTTCTGGATGCAGGTGGCTCTCTCCATCACAAGACTACTGGAATTGACCTGAATCACCTCATTGAAAAGTCCATTATAGTTCGTCATCACATAATCCTGTTGCTGTGTACAATGTTCTCTTGGTTCTCCTTACCTCACTTAGCACTTAGCAATAGTAAGTCTCTCCAAGCCTCTCTGAAATCATCCTGTTGATCAATTTTTATTGAACAATAATAATCCATAATATTTCTATACCATAACTTATTCATCCATTCCCCAACTGATAGGCATCCACTCAGTTTCCAACTCTTGCTATTATAAAAAAAGAAGTATTACAAACTACAAACATGCACATGTGGGTTCTTTTCAGTGGCCTGGATTCTTATCTCACCTTACTAGTTTTGTGATTCTGGGAAAGTCATTTCAGTTTTCTGGGCTTTAATCTCCTTATCTGTAAAATAACTCGACAACTTTTTAGGTCTCTTCCAGCTTTGAATCTATAATTCAATGAAAAGCAGATTCAAAATACAAATAACTACACAAGTCACTTTAAGATTCAAAATCCTATGATCTTAGTCAGCAAAATACTAAGCTGTCTTTTTATTCCATTCTGAACTTTGTGTGATTCTGTAAAATATCTCTCTGGTCTTTTCCCCTTTCTGCAAAAGGACATCAGAACTAGTCATTGGCCCTAACCCTGGCTCCACCATTCTGGCTCGATTCCTTCTGAGCCAATGTCAGAATACCAATATGTTTCCACATTGCTTGAAATCCGTTCTGTAAAAGAAACCTAAGCTAGTCTGGAGCAAAATGATGATGCAGACACCAAGTCCTACATTTCTTTAATATTCATTCTATGTACTATTATCCCAATTTCTATCTAAATTTTCCCAATTTAAAGCCTTTTATAGAAAAATATTCGATAAGCACACATGAAAATATAAATGATTTAATGTATCACTTTTTATGGGATATTTTCATTTTCCACAAAGGATAAAAGTACTGTCTGACTTAAACCATAATAATGAAATTCTTATTAGGAAACTAGGACAGTTAGTAAGCAAGGGGGACTGGGAAGTATTCAGTCTGTAATTTGGAGTCTTCCCTAAATGAAGAGGCACCTTCTACCAAAGGGGCAAAATGATACTGAAAAGACAGTCATGGAGCTCCCGGATGATTATATAATCCATTTAATAATATGGGTTACTTACATAGGGACACAATCTGTAATGACAACCAGATAATTCAATGAATGTAAAATCCAAAATTCTGAAAAGACCCCCCAAAAGCCCTGTGGTGACAAACAAAGGGAGGAGGAGCTGTAGAGCATCATCATATATGTCATTGTGGGTTGGCTCATGGATTAGCATTTTGCTTTGCAAGAAGTTTTGATTTTGGGCCTGGGGCCCAGGGCTCAGATGTCATACCAGTACTTTGGGGTGAGTGATTAGTCACTAGAGGTTATGTACTGGGCACTGTGGAGTTTATGTTCTGATTACTGTGTTTTTGTTATAGCTTTCTATAGCTTGCACCTAGTTACCATACCCTTGTTTTGGCTTTCAGTTCAATAAGGATCCCACAGGAAGATATGTTTGTCACTCTTGAATTCATTCCTTTAGGACCTTCTAGATTTATCATCAAGACAAGGGGAAGGATGGGATAATTTCTCAAGAGATCTAGGTTTCTGTAAGTGTTGTGAATTTTGTGACCTTGGGGCCAGGTAACTAATAATCCATGATTTTAGAGGTCATAGAGATATGTTTGCATCTTTCTAAATAAGTAGATACCATCTTAGCCTGAGGTCCCCAGTGGTAGTCAGGTCCCTAAGAGGTCAGGAAGGAAATTACTTAACCTCATTCCCTAATTTCTCTAATAGTATTGGGTGGTATTTCTTATCTCTCTTTTTTTCCTTGACAAAACCTTCCTTTTCCCTTACATGCTCATTCATCATCATTCTCTAAGCTCTCTGCAAGACAGGTTACATCAGGGAATTTTTTTGATGTTCATTTTAATAAGCTTCTTAATTGTTAAAACAGGTGAGACAAGTCACCAAATATTTAATGGCCCATTCTTCATTTCTTTCTCTAAGACCTTCTGACAGGTGGAGGCTAGGGAAAATATATAGCATCAGCAACATCAGAGAACTAATTATTAGATGTTATTTTAGACAAGGCTGACCATCATCAAAATGATTAAGTAAATAAGGTTGGGCTCGAACTTTCTGCCACTTATCACACATCAATTAATCAATCATTCATTCAGGAAATGCTTAATGTTTGCTATGTACTCAATACTATGGTAGGTTCTGAAGGTTACACAGAAACATGAGCTCAAGGAGCTTACAATCATCAAGTCAGGAAGAGAGTAGAAATATACAAGAAGCAATAGTGAATAATATTATATTTCTCTATAGGTCTACAATTTTTTTCTATGTAGATTGTTTTCTCTTCACCAATGTAGCTCATAGATGCTATACACTTTAATAAATAATTTTGTGAGTCTCTATAGTCAAAGATATTGATTATCTGACTGGGTGTGGCCCACACTCTGGTGATAATGTAAGTTTCATCTGAGTTGACAGACACACAGTCCATTGCTAAGACAAGTCAATGAGCATTGCTAGATCTGTACTCAAAGGTTTTCTATTTTGTAAATGGGAGAGATGACATCCATGGCTTATGCTCTGCTGCCTTGCCCTTTATGAACTCACTGTGCAACCAAGAAGCCATGATGGAACTTGAGAGGAGGACTGTAGTAGAAGGTTCATAGATATCAGGAGAAATTCCTTCTCTCCAAGTACCATTTCGGAAGAATTTGGGGTGGATGTTGTCACAGGAATGACTGTAATAGCAGGAATTGCCCATTAGCATCTGTCAAGTAGCCAAATTCTCTATAGAGTATTGAGTATAACAACCTCCTGTGTTTATGATCTGGAGCAGATAAATAGATGTGGGAGATGGTTTGTTTGTTTAATAATTTCCTGAAAGACATTGTGGCAGAGTGGAAAGACAGCAGAACTTGGAATAAAGAGACTCTGAGTTGGATTATTTCCTATGATACCATGAGCTCTATTACCACTGACAAGTTGTTTTACCTGTGGGAGCTTCAGTTTCATGACACAGATATAAAGAAGATAATTTCACCTACTCAATAGAGTTGTTGTGAGGGTCAGTTAAGATCATAAGAGCATAGATATAGAACTGCAATGAGCCCCAAAGGCTATGTAGTTCAAACCACTCAATTTACAGAAGAAGAAATTAAACAACTTGTTCAAGTTCAACAGTTAACAAGTAATCAGGCTACTATTTAAATTGAGGTCCCCTGCCTCCAGATCCAGGGCTCTTTATACCATACCATTACATAAATATTGGCAATTATTTAATTTTGGAATTATCAACTTCAATAAAAATAATTAAGTAAGCATACAAATGAAAGGGCACAATATTATATAAAGTGATTACAATTTAATAACATAGAACCAAATAAATTTGTTTCTTTGTTTTAATGACTTCAGCCTTAAAAAAGTGGAAGGAACAAAAAAAATTTTGTTCTAGATCTGACTCTCATCAACATAAAAGAAATTATCCAAGAGGTGGAAATTATGAGAACATTGGTCATGATTATGATTGTGAGAACCTGATCACTTGATCTTAGATTTGTTAAAGTTTGGAGAAGAAATCTAGTCAGACCATGACATGTGCCCTAACATTTGGTAAGGAAGATCAGGACTGCTTCATAAGGAAGACAAGTGTGATTCCCAAAGATAAATTCTACAAGGAGAAATCAGCCCAGGAAGAATGAGAAGGTTTAAAGAATGAAACTCTGAATATACAAAGAGAAAGAATTCTGATGAGAAAGAAAATTAAAGGAAAGTGATATTCATGCACAGGGAATTAAGAAGCAACCAACTTAATTTTTAAGATATAGACAGAAGATAGGAACAAGGAGAGCTAATAAGGAAAAAAGAGAAAAGGATGGCAATGATCCCATAAAATCAATGTTAAGGGAGAGAAAGTTTATCATGTTTAAAGTCTAGCAAGGAAAGGTAAGAAAACTCAAAAATGGTTTTGTGTTTTCTTTCAATTATATTTAGAAAAGAAGAGAATCAAAGAATGGTAGGACAAATAATTGCTAGGATAGAATGGACTTCTGATAATGGATAGTGGTGAGAAGATGGCACAACTTATCTCTTATTTTATTTCTGCATCCTCTTCTAAAGAGAATAATCTTTAGACCAGAAAGGATCAAGGAGAAATGGCTAACAGGAAGCAGACATATAAAATAAATAGGATAATGACAAGAAAACAGGGTTATTACTTTTGATGAGCTCATTATCTAGCCATAGTGAATTAACATCTTATGCTTTTAAAAAAAGATATGTTTGAAAGACAATGAAGAACAGGACCATCTAAAAACGGAACCTTACTGAACAGAATTTATTGAAAAAGAACAAATGTTTCCCTGATTTTCAAAACAGGAAAGGGAATAGAATCTCTAGGCTCTAGCCCAGTGAGCTTGGCTCCTATTTTTGACAAAAATCTAGATCATATCATTAAAGGGATATATGCTGAACCAATAGGAACCATTATAGAACCAATAGAAAAGAAACTAATCATGAAGAGTCAGCATGGTTTCAGCAATGACTAACCATCTCAGACTAACTTCATTTCCTTTTTTTTAAACATGATTAGTAGTTTGATAGATTCTCATAGAATGCCAGAGATCTAGTTTACTTGGATTTCAATGAAGAATTTAAAGGATTTCTCGTAGACAAAATGACAATAGTGTGATCAGCATAAAACATATTGTCATCCTTCATTTCACTGGATAACAGAAAGGATCCAATAAGATCTCAACAGATTAGAACATTGAACAGAATGTAAAAAAAGGAAAAATTTAAGGGGGATAAATGTGAGATCTTTTACTTCAGCTCAAGAACTGTTTCACAAGTACAAAATGAAAGAGCCATGGCTAGATCCCAATTCTTCCAAAGAAGATCTGTGGGATTTAATCAAGTATTAGGTCACAAAAGGTAATGTGGGGAAGGGCAATTCCCCCCAACCCCTAAAAACTGAATTAAATCTTAATCTGAATTAATAGAAGCATAATACCCAAAATGAGAGAGGGTTTAGATTTTTTGCATCTTCTATATTCCCATGGTCAGATGATAGTAACAATACGGTGTTCAGTTCTGGATGCTAAATGTAGGAAAGACATTGATCACTTGGAGAATGTCCAGTAGAGGGTAAGTAAGATGATAAGAAACTTTGAAATCATGACATCTAAAATGTATTTGAATGAACTTGAGAAGTTTAGCTTAGAGAAGGAAGAATTAGAGGGATATGATAGAAGTATTTAAAGAATTGTCATATAGAAGAGGGATTATGTTCATTTTGCTCAGCTCCACAGGGATGAATATAAACAGTGGGTAGAAATTGCAGGGCCAGATTTAGAGATGATGTAAGGGGAAAAAATGACCCAATAAATGGCATCCATATAGAGTATGAAGGATTACAAAGTATTTTTAGATACACCTCAGTTAAATCTAAGAACAACCTTATGAGTTGAGTTTTCACCATTTTACAGATGAGAACACTGAGACCGAGAGAAGTTATATAGCCTATTAATCAGGAAAGAGATGGTAAATATCAGAGGAGAAATTCAGGTCTTAACTCTGAAGTTCTTATAATGAAAAATGCTATCCATACTCAGAGAAAGATAGGAAAGTGTCTGAATGCAAATAGAAGCATAATTTGTAAATTTTATTTTTTTCTTGAAGTCTTTTTTTTTTGTCCTTATTTTCTTTCACAACATGATTATTATGGAAATATTTTGCATGACTATGTAGATAAGCTATATTGAATTGCGTGAATTCTCAATGGAGTGGATGTGGGGAGAGAAGAAGGGAATCTAACTAAAAGTTTTAAAAACAAAATTTAAAAGTTGTTTTGACATTTAACTGTGGAAAATAAAAAATTAAATTAAAAATGAACAGGGAGAGAGGGAGGAAAGGAGAGAAGAGAATATGAAAAGAAGGAAGGAAGAAAGGAAGGAATGAAGGAAGGAAGGAAGGAAAGAAGGAAGGAAGGAAGGAAGGAAGGAAGGAAGGAAGGAAGGAAGGAAGGAAGGAAGGAAGGAAGGAAGAAAGGAAGGAAGGAAGGAAGGAAGAAAGGAAGGAAGGAAGGAAGGAAGGAAGGAAGGAAGGAAGGAAGGAATACCAGTTCTTCCTGATTCCAAATCCTTTTTTTCCTTCTCCTTTACACTTCATTATCTTTCTAGCAATTATGAACCTTAGAGCTACCCAAAAACAGAACAGGCTACCATAGGAAGTAGTGAACTCTCCTCTTCCAAGATTCAAGGGAAGACTAGTGGGTCTAGAGGCTGGGAAAATCAGATTTGAGTTAGACTAGTTGGCCTCTGCACCATTTTTCTAACTCTGAAATTCTGTCATTTTGTGAATTAATAAGTAAACTCCAATACTTCTAGCTTTTCTTCATTCTTCCTTTCTTCCTTCTTCCCTTCCTTTCTCCCTTCCTTTCCTCTTTCTTTTCTTTCCTTTCTCTTTCCTTTCCTTTCTTTTCCCTTCTTTCCTTCTCTTCTTCCTTTCTTTTCTCTTATCTTCCTTTTTCTGTCTTTATTCCCCCTTCCTTTCTTTTTTCTCTTCTTCCTTTCTTTTCTTCCTTCCTTCTTTTTTGTTTTCCTTCTTTCTCTCTCTTTTCTTTCCTTCATTCCTCCTTCTTTCCTTCCTTCATCCTTTTCTCCTTCCCTTCCTTCTTTCTTTCTTTCCTTCCTTTCTTTCTCTTACTTACTTATTCTCCCCTTTTAAGAATAGTTAACATATATGCAGTGATTCTGATTCTATTGATTTTCCTTTGTACCACTTTTCCTATTACATAGTTTTTCTTTTTTAATATTATTTTATTTTTCCAAATACATGCAAAGATCGTTTTCAACATTCACCTCTACAAAACCTTGTGTTACAAAATTTTCTGCCTCTCTGGTTCTTCTTCCCTTTCCCCAAGAGAGCTAGCAAACAGATATAGGTTAAACATGTGCAATTCTTTTAAACATTTTTCCAGATTCATCATGTTGTACCAGAAATTAGATCAAACCATAAGAAAGAAAAAAAAGCAAGTAAACAAATAACAATAACAACAAAGTGGAAAATGTGTACAGAGTTTTATACATGATGTAGCCTCAGGGTAAAATAGTGCTAGGACTGGCCTGATAAAGCGAATCAGGGACCAGGCTTAAAATCATAAAAACTTGAGTTCCAAGCCTGAGGAGTAATGCATCCTGGCTGGGTAGCCATAGTTAGGTCATTTAAACTCTTGATTCCCATGGACAACTCTCCAGGGTTAAAAGTTATAGGCAAAATTAAAAATTTAGCCATATCAAAACAAAGAACACAGAAAGCACATGCACTAGCTTGTGTTATAATCACATATAATCTTTTTGTTCTAATTGGATCTTATCAAAGCATGGATGAAAGAGATCAGAACAATCAGCTCTGCCAAGAACAAATTTTCCAAGTGCCTCCCAAAGTTTGGGTTTGTACTTTTCAAAGTCTGAAAGTAATAAAGTGAGAGTTCTTTCAAAATGAACCATTTTAGGCAAAGTAGACCCAAGGCACCTTTGAATATATCAATAAGAAGTAAGCTACCATATGATCATACTTGGTTAGTACAATACTTTTGATGCTCAGTGGATACTTCTATGGATTCATTAGTCACTTGGACTGCTTCTATCTAAGAGCTCCCTCTTCTGTGTCTGGAAGCAGAGTAAAATCTGAACAAGCTGCCTCAGGTTATCTTGGAAGAAGGATTAGCCTTATTCTGCCTAGGCCCACTGCACAGAAGCAGGAGTAATGGATGGAAGTTGTAATGAGACAAATTTAAGCTTAATAAAGAGCAAAAACTCCATTACAAAAAGAACATTGAGAAAAACTATTGCCTACGAAGGTAGTTTGTTCATCCTCACCAGAAATCTTCAAGCAAAGATTTCCTGACTCATTGGATGTATTATTTAGACTGAAGGTCTTTGTTCATGTCAATTGGATTAGGGGGACCTCTGAAGTCCCTTACAACTTTGGCATTGTCTGATGCTATTTAATACATAGAATGACAATTTGAGATCCAAAAGTCATGCTCTGGGTTTACAGGGGTTAAATATAAGCTCTCAGACCTCTTCATTGGGATCATGACCATTCAGAATGTTCCTTGAGGAACATCAGAATTTGATTAAGATTTAAATCTTAAATTTTTTTAGTAATTTTAAAGTACCTTCAGATCTTGTTCAAGCACTCAGGACTAGAAGAAATCAACTATATTCCAGGTTTTATTTAACTCAACAACAATAAAATGCAACAAACCAACCCTCAAGTTCATAAAAAATAAAATCAATTCTTTCGGTTTTGGACTTCTTTCTTTCTCAGGGACCTATAGCCTTCAGATTTACATTATTACCTTCCTCTCTAAAGGAGAAAAGAATTTAGGATGTTAGAGTCAAGAAATCCATCCCTATTATAAAAGCTTAATCTTCTACAGATCCTCATTTAGATTCTTAAAGTCTAGAGAAGGAATTTCATTATTAATCCTAAATTTTCCTCTAGTGGAGGGTATCCCCAATATTTAGTACAGTGCCTGGAAAAAAAATAAGCCCTTGATAAATGCTAATTTACTGAGTTACCCAAGGACACAAAACTAATAAGTAACAGACTCAGATTTTTTAACTCCAAAGCCAAGGTTATTTCCTTCCTGCCTCTCATCACATCAAGATGCAAGATACAAGAATGTACTGGAATTCATGTTTCTAAATAGTAGACCTTGAGAGAAGAAATGGTTCTGATGTTTGTTGTTCACTGACTTTCCCAGTTGTCCCTATAAGTAGTGAGCGAGTAGAGAGCATAGCTCAATAGACTCCATGAAAATAATTGAATTTCATTCATATTTTCATATTGACCCATACAGCCTGTGGTAATACTTAATCATCATCCCCACTTCATATTGTCCTCTGAATATATCTTTCAGTCCTGTCATTTCTTTCTGACTCCATGCTCTTGCTTTTGCTTTTCCACCTTTCCTCCCATCTTTCTAGATGGTAGTTATAGAAGATTTAACATGACTTCTCCCTCCTAATCCATGAATCCTTCCCTGATGAATCCAATCTATAATGTTCTTCACTCAGTCAGAGCTGAGAACTCATTATCTTTGCCCCTCATTTACCAAGCCACCCACCATATTACAGTGTTATTTCATTTTCTCTACATGTATGTCTTCTCTGTCCAACCAGATCTTGAGCTTCCTTATGGAAAGAACTGGGAACCCACTAGGCTCTCAAAGATTTGTGGATCATGGAAGATTATTCTTTACCACTTAGAACACAAAATCCCTGTGGAAGTACAAAGCAGGGATTAAATTGGGATGTTTGGCAACAAATGTGTCATCATACATTTTTCTCAGCCTGCAAAGTGACTGGGGAGCTATTATGCTCATAAATCTAAACCTGGGAGTCTTTAGAGGTCATTGAGCCCAGCCCTTTCATTTTACAAATAAAAAAAACTGGGATGGAGATAGTTAGAATGCCTTGCTCAAGGTTATCCAAGCAAGAAGTGACAGAAACAGGATGCAAATACAAATCCTCTGACTCTATTTTGTACACTCTTTCTACTTTATCATTACTGTTTAATAAAGGAAATCTGGGCAACTGCTTCCTGTTGATAGTTTAGAAAGCACTCCTAATATGCTCTTGGTTTCTTAGTCCTTACATCATACTTATTCTCATTACAAGCCTAAGTTCCATTCATTCAAATTGAAGTCAGTTTTAACCAATCTCATTGTGTAGAGCCAAGATCATTAGGCTATAACTGAGTTTGTTATGGCACTGATGCATTTCATTAGTGAGCTAACAGTCTTTAGCTCAGCCCTCTACCTAACTTGATCAGCTCTGCTTTTCCCAACATATGTGTCTTTTCTCTAGTAATATTTTTCCTTTTAGAGAATGACGTATTTCTCTGATGAGATTATTCAGATGTAAACATGGATAGAAAGTTATTACACTAACATCACAGATGGCAGCTGTTAGCCACCACCAGCAAAGGACAGATCTAGAGAAGAAGAACTTAAAAGATTTCTCTTCCCGGATCAGGAAAATGATACACATAATGACCACAACAATGAAAAATGGAATACTAACAACACAATAGAAACTAAAGAATGTAAAATAATCACCATGCTTGGCTCCAAAGAAAAGACAAGAGAAGGCATCTTCCTGCTTTCTTAGCAGAGATGCAAGACTATAGGTGTGGAGCTTCACATATGTTGGAAGACTTTTTTGATGTATTCATTAGCTTTGCAGGAGAAAAAAAAAACATTTTTTGTACTTTTTTAAAAATTACGATGGCACCCTGTAAGGGGAGGGATAAATTGGAAAATGTCAGAAATATAGAAATAGCAAACAAAACAATTTAATAATTTATTTACTTAAAAATATGTCATCTACATGATTACTAAAGGTCTACTTAACTGTAATGGAAAATAAAGCAAGAAAAATAAAATGAAATATAATTCAAAAGTTGCATTTGAATTTATAAATCAATAAGATGATTGACTAAGATTGTCCTTCAATGGATGGCTTTAAATACCAGACTGAAAAATTTGTCAAAACAATGACGACAACAAAAATAGCTATATTTATATACTTTACAAATATTAATTATCTCACTACTTCCTAAAGACCATGTTATTGTTGGTGGTAGTAGTGGTGATGATGATAATGATGATTTTTAGCTCTTGAAGAGGACCAAAGAAGGCACAGTAAGTCATGAAAGAAAGTAATCAGTCTGGTCTGATTTAGAATTTTCTTGCTTATCATCCTACAGATAGACTTAATGACCTATGAAAATCTCCTTCCATTATAACCAGCCATTTTTTTTCTCAGAAGTAGGCTTCAAGACTCTACCAGGAGTCCTCCAACTATGGCCCGTGGGCCAGTTGTAGCAGTTGAGGATGATTATTCCTCTCACCCAGAGCTATGAAGTTTTTTTATTTAAAGGCCCACAAAACAAAGTTTTTGTTTTTACTATAGTCCGGCCCTCCAACAGTCTGAGGGACAGTGAACTGGCCCCCTATTTAAAAAGTTTGAGGACCCCTGCATCCATTAATTGCTTTAATTGATCTCCTATTTCAGATATTTAGTAATTGTGTGATTCTGGACAAGTCACCTGACTACCGTTTGCCTTAGTTTCCTCATTTTTTAAAATAAGAGGGAGCAAAAGTGGGAGAGAGAGAGAATAATAAAACATACCTTTCAGGCTTGTTATGAGGCTCAAATAAGGTAATATTTAAAAAGCACTTTGCAAACTTTAAAAATACATGCTAATTATTAATGCTAATTATTGCTGTTATCAGAACTTACCAATTTGGATATTCCCTTCACTGATGAAGATTATATGTCTTCTCATGCCTATAGGATTTTTGTCCATATTACCCCACAGATTCTTCACAAAAGAACTAACCCATAGTAGTGGAGATCTAATTCTAAGACTTTTTATACTTCATCCATACTAGTAAAGTCCTCAGGGTGTTCTTCTATCATTCCTAGTTTTGTCACATGATTATTCCATATCTTTTTATGAGAATATATATTCTCTTTTTAATTAAACCAGTAAGTAATGAAATCACTAAGCCCTAAATCCCTGATTCCAATGAGAGAGAATTCTTTCAATTTCTTTAAATTTCCAATTCTATCTAAATATTTCATAGACATGAATTATAAGTTGATATTTCTTTCCTCTTGTTTTAATCTTTTCTTTATGATGGCAAATTAATTAAAGGAACACTGAAAAGACAAATATTAAATAATAATAGGGAAATAGTTTTCTTGATGTTACACCTTAAAAGATTAAAACTAGATTATGAGCAAAAATGAAGTGATTTAAGGGAATAATATTTTTATATCAAAGGATCTGAAAAATTGTAATCTTTATTTATGTGACCTTAGACAAATGACTTAATCTCTTTGGGTCTCAGTGTTCACCACTGTAAAATAAAGGGGTTGCATTAGATGATCTCTAAGATTCCTGCCAGCTGTAATTTCTATAATACATGATAGTTGCTGAGTTGTAGCTCACTTTATAGTAATAGGCACGTGTCTGAAGCGTGGATTATGAAAAAGTTTCAATAAAATTGAATCAATATTTTATATTGATTTTCTTTTTTTAATTGAAAAATGTGTTCACATGGGAAAATTCTGATATGTCAGGGAGTAATTTTTTAAAATCATACCTAAGTAGGCAATATACGTTAAAAATTCTCATCATTAAAGAAAAAAAATGAAAACATTCTAACATATTGTTATACTTAGCTTAAAGATCCATTTGCATGGATTATTGTCATCAGACAAAATTGATTATTCAATACTTTTTGCCTGCATAAATGGTAGAATTGGCAAGAATTAAAGATAAGAGAGATGGTGGTCTTCTGATGTCTAGCTTCAAGAAAGAAAACATATGGTTTCAAATTAACCATAGAAAAATAAAGACTAAGCAACAACTGACATTTAGCAAAGCCAGAACCTCAGTCATGTACTTTCCCTAACTTACTACTATAATTTCCCCTTGGATAAGAGCTTGATTTTTTTTTTTTGAGTAAGCATAGTTATCTTGCTTCCAATAGGAGAGCTAATTCCCTTTGTATAATATTTGGTTTGTATTCTCATATATATACTTTCTATGATTTCAATTTGTGTCTGTTTGAATAAATAGGTTTACTTACTATTTGACATGTGTGTTTATTGTGGTACTGGCGTCTGATAGCAAAGAAGTCAAATCTTGGCCATAGAATGTGGGGTATTCCTCCATTAAGGGCTAGTGATCAGGAACTCAACTTGGACCTAAACATTTTCCCTTAGATTAATAATATAAATAGATTAAATTCTCTTTAAGAAAAATAGAAGAGAGAGTTTCTGAATCCAATATTTTTGTTCCTTTCCTGACATGAATAAAAGTCTCCCTTGAAAAAGGATAAGAGGAAGAGAATCTAGAGATGTCTCCCTGAAAGCCATATCTAGATTGACCCATGGATAAAAGAGCACCCCTCACATATCTCTCATATGATAATAAATAAGTTAGAACATATAGCCAAGAGATAGAGAACTTAGTAACTAAAGTCCTTTTAGGACAAAAGAATGGAGAAATGAACTATAGGTTGTCTGATAATTTTGTTTCAGTCTATTATTTCCTCTTTCTCCTAATGTAAATATTTTCTTAAGCCATAACTGTTTGTTCAAAGTTTGTTTCCTTTAATGATTTATTTAAATATTCTAATCATGTGTATTTTCTGCTTATTGAAAACTTGCTTTGCTTTCCACCACATGTAAAACTAAAAGGAGAATTGTCTTGGTGAATTCTTTTCACATGTGAGGATTTTAGGAAAGTAGGTTAGTTTCCAGCACAATGCAGCTGTAACTCCAATCTCTCAGGTCAAAAGAATTCTTTGAGACATTTGCTTTCATGGCTGTGGTTAGCGGCCCTTTCAAAGTCTCCATAGCTCAGTAGACACAAGCTGTGGGCCTGCTTGCATGAATGAAAAATGAATGTGTACTTCAGTTTTGGCCATGAAAATGAGAAAGGAAAGAGGGTTTGCAGAATTTGGAGGGGGGAAGAAATGTTTAAAAAGGTTTAAACCTTCTTTAAATGTTTTATCTCAACTCAGAGTTGAAATTTTGAAAAGCTGCATCTGATATAATCTGTAAGGATCAAAACCCAAAATTTCAGGTGCTAAGCAGGAACGTGAGACTTCAAAAACCAGGTTATGATTTTTTTTTCTTTTGGTTAGGTAGTCTTACCAGAAAGTTCATCAGGTGAAGTCACAGAAGGACTCATGGTTTATTTTTATCTAGTTTTCAACATTTATTTTATAAGACTTTGAGTTCCAATTTTCTCCCTCCCTTCCTTCCTCCCTAAGATAGTAAGCAATGTGGTATAGGTTATACATGTACAATCATATTAGACATATTTCTACATCAGTGATGTTGTAAAAGAAGAATCAGAACAAAAGAGAAAAACCATGAGCAAGGGGAAAAAGTGAAAATAGTATTCTTTAATCTGCATTCACACTCCACAGTTCTTTCTCTGGATGTGGATACTTTTTCTATCTTTTGGAATTATCTTAGATTATTGCTTTGCTAAGAAGGGCTAAATGTATCAAAATTGCTCAATGTTGCTGAGACTTTATAATGCTCTCCTGGCTCTGTTCACTTCACTTAGTATCAGTTCATGTTAAGTTTTTCCAGGATTTTCTGAAATCCTGAAATTTTCTGAAATTCCTGCTCATAATTTCTTATTGAATAATCATATCCCTTAATATTCATATACCACAATTGGGATTAGCTCCAAATTGCTATCTAGAATGGTTGGATCAATTCACAACTCTAACAATAGCATATTAGTGTTCTAGTTTTCCCACATCCTTTTCAACATTTATCATTTTCCTTTTCTGTCATATTAGCCAATCTGAAAGGTATGAGGTGTTACCTCAGAGTTGTTTTAATTTGCTTTCTCTAAGCAATGGTGATTTAGAGCATTTTTTCATGTGATTAAATAGCTTTAAGCTCTTCATTTGAAAAATGTCCCTTTATATCCTTTGACCATTTATCAATTGGGAGATGATTTGTATTCTTATAAATTTGATTCAGTCTTAGAAATATGAACTTCATCAGAAACACTGGCTATAAAATTTCCACCCAGCTTTCTGCTTCTCTTCTGATCTTGGTTGCATTGACTTTGGGCAAAAACGTTTTAATTTGTTATAATCAAAATTATTCATTTTGCATTTCATTATATTCTCCATTTCCTATTTGGTCATACATTCTTCCCTTCTCCATAGATATGACAGATAAACTATTCCTTGGTTTACTAATTTGCTTATGTTATTATCCCCATACCCTCTTAATAAAAGGAAAACTCTGCTTTTCTGAATTGAAGGTGAAAAAGGAAGGCATACCGCTCTGGATAGAGAGTGGGGCAGAAAGTTGTAGATCTTGTCAGAAGATATAACTCTGGCAGAAGTTCTTAATATAGGAACCATGAATTTTAATTTGGTTAAGAACTTCTGCCCTAGAACATTTCTCTGTTATTCAATATCTTTGTTATAGATGGGATTCATCTTGGGAGTAGAAAGGAAAAGAAAGGAAATACTTATTTACTGAATTTAATATAATATAAAGACAAAATGAATGGATAAATTTGATTTTTAAAAATAAATGAAAGTACAAAAGAGAATGGAAATGCAAAGTCAATCTTTCTAGTAAGTGGAATGATTATTTGGTAGTATCATAGGCTATAGCTCTAGAAACATTCTGTAATAATAAATTTAGAGCTGGAAAGAACATTAGAGACCTACCAATCTTTTCATTTTACAGATGAGGAAACTGAGGACCAAAGAGGTTGTGTAATTTCTCCAGTGTCACACAAGGAATTAAGTAATAGTCCCTGGAGAAATTTAAGGTTCTATGACCTTTAATTCAATGCATTTCTACCTGTTTCACAGTTCATGCCTTTATAGTATTCTAGGGCAGCTAGGAAGTACCATGTTAGCACCTGTATAGAGTACCAGACCTGGAATCAGGGAGACTCGTTTTCTTGGATTCAAATATAGCCTCAGATACTTACCAGCTATACAGGTCTGGGTAAGTAACTTAACCCAGTTTGCCTTAGTTTTCTCCTATGTAAAAATGAGCTAAAGAAAGAAGGGCAAACCACTCCAATATCTTTCCCAAGAAAGTCCCAAATGCAGTTATAAAGTTGGATATGACTGAACAATAATAACATCTTCTGATGTTCCAATTTCCAACTACACATTCCATGGCTCTTGACAAGTAGATTGAATATGTGATGAAGAGAAGAGAGAGAAAAAAGGAATGAGAGAAGGAAGGAAGGGAGGAAGGAGAGAAAAGAGGAAAGTATAGAGGGAAGAAAAGAAGGTTAGATTGAAATAAGGAAGGAAGGATGGCAGGCAGGCTCCTAGGAAAAGTGAAAGTTTAAAGGTATTTAACTAATACTTTAAAGGATATTATTTGACAGTCACCTGAGGCAAGGTCCTTAGAGAAAATCAGATTATGTGTTTACTTTGCAAACCTTTGCTATATCAATGTCCACTATGATAATCAACAATAATAAAAGTTACAAATATTATTATTGTTATTAATTTACATATATAAATTTGTATTGAAAAACATATGTTTAATAAAATAATTTTATTTTATAATAATAAAGGTAATACATAAACATAAATTTCATATTTATGTCATGTTTAAATATTTTATTTCTATATAAATATAATGATTTTAGGGTAATTATTAATATTCAGTAGTGGAGCACAGTATGAGTGCTGGCTAGGGGACTTTTAAAAGGGGCATATGTAAAGAATAAAACTAAAAGAAGGGAAAAATGATTTTGCTTACTATGGCATGTTTTTGCTGGCTCATTGATTTTACACTGACTGAGGCCACTAGGGATAGAGACTAGACTTGTGATTTCTCTGATATAGGGAATTTCCTTATCAATATAGCCCAATATTTTCTCTGAAATTTGAGGTCTTCTAAAAGTGCCCAGGGCATGGAAGGGTAAAAAAAGAGGCATCACACTTCTGGACACATTGAGTTCAGCACTTCCTAGAGCAGAAGCATGTTCTCCATCCCCTAAGCCCGGGTTCTTCTCTCATGTAACCACCAAGATTTCTAGGAACTCTACTAAGGAGATATTTTACCATGATTTCACAGGAACAATTTTTTTTGTTTATTTGTTATTTGTTATTTTTTAATAATTGGAAAATGGTAGTTCTAAGATAAACAAAAAGCCAGAATTACTTGATATGGCGGAAAAAGTAAACTCATAGATCTTGGAGTTATCTTGATGCAGTTTACAGATTGTAATTAAAAAAATGTAAAGAGAATAAAGAAAGGCTTTGGAAAATTCATGCATGATTGATCTATAATTAGTGATTTAGGGTTGATTGAGGTCTTGGTTAATATATAGATGCTCCTGTCAGAAACAAAACCTTGGAGTGAACTAAAGTATCATTCTTTGTCTAAAAGGAATAGTAATTAAGAATAAATGAGAATTTATTAAGAGTTTACCCTTTTTCAACCACTGTATTTGACATTATGCTAAGTACTGGGCATCGATATAGATATAGAAAAATAAAAATAGAGATAAACGGAGACAAACATATATATATATATATACACACATGCACGCATGTGTGTGTGTGTGTGTGTGTGTGTGTGTGTGTGTGTGTGTGTAGGAAGCAAGATAGTTCTGTGATGAGGTAAATTCAGGAAGAGCTGTTCAAATTGAGCCTCAGACACTTACCAATTGTCTGAAGCCCAATTTACCAATTGTGTGACCTTGGGCAAGTTATTTAACTTTGTTATTCTCAGTTTCTTCATCCATTAAAATGAGTTGGGAGCCAAGATAGTGGAGTTGAACTCAAGATGCAAGAATAAAAGCAGAGATTCACCCAACCTCTCTCCCAAATCCCTCTAAATAGCTAGAAATAGTGAGTCTAGGAACAGGGGGTGGAGCCAAGATGGTGGAGATTAGACATGTTCCTATTTAAGCTTCTCCAAGCTTCCTTAAAATCCATAGCAGATTAAGCCTCTGAACTGGTTTTGGAGTAACAGAACCTACAAATATTTGGAGTACAATAAATTTCCAGAAAAAGATACTTTGGAAGAATTTTAGAAAAAGTCTGTTTCAACCAGGCAGGGAGAAAGGCTGCCGAA
Source organism: Antechinus flavipes (assembly GCF_016432865.1). NCBI lineage: Eukaryota > Metazoa > Chordata > Mammalia > Dasyuromorphia > Dasyuridae > Antechinus > Antechinus flavipes. Next base: position 423,351,253 of record NC_067399.1, read on the forward strand.
CCCAAGTCTAGGGCAAGGAGCTGGGGTGGGAAGCCAGAGCATTGCAGTCAGCCCATGAGGGAATCTACTGCATGGATCTTAGGCCACTCTGTCCTGGTTACAACCAATGGTTTAGTAGATTTGCTGTGAAGCACCCAAAAGCAAATAAAAAAGGCAAATTGTGAGCCCCTGAGCCCCAGAAGAAAGAAAGGGGCTTACCTAGCACCATAAGTCAGTCAGAAACACCAGCCCCAGGGCACACTAAAGTGGTTGTCTCCCCTTTGCCTTAAGAGCAAACCAGTTCAACCCTTAAAAAATTCAGCAAAAAGAACTCTGGCCATAGACAGCTTTTATGGAGAAACAGAAGAACAGACCTCAAACCTTGAGGGTTCTAAAGGCAAATCAGCTCCAGATAAAGCCCCAAAAAGTGATATGAGTTGGTCCCCATTTCACAATTCTTGGAAGAATTCAAAAAGAATCTTAGAAGAGAGAAGAAAAATTGGGAAAGGAAATGAGATCTTTGTAAGAGGGTATGGAAAAGAAAAAAAAAAAAAACAGAAATTATCTGAAGAAAATTCCCTAAAAAATAGACATGATGGGGGCAGCTAGGTGGCACAGTGGATAAAGTGCCAACCCTGGAGTCAGGAGGACCAGAATTCAAATGTGGTCTCTGACACTTAATACTTCCTAGCTTGTAGAGAGCTGAAACTATTAGGTTGATGCACTGAAGTCGGGACTGCTAAGTGCTTGAGGCTAACTTCTGATTGGACAATATTCTATGGGCATAAGCTTAGAAGGTGGTCCTTTCCACTATTGGTACTGGCCCAATGATTGGTATATAGAGGATTGTAGGAGGGACTAGGGGATAGAGTGGAGCTAGCCAGGGACACACTCTTGGTGGTGGACAAGAAGAAGGTGGTCGGGTTGATTCTGCTTCCATCCTGTTCAATCCTGCATCTGGGGATGGAAACAAAAATTGAGGACTTTTGCTTATCCTGATTCCGGCTGATTCTGGGGCATCCTGGGAGCTAGCGCGGTTGTTACACTAGCTATGTGACCTTAGACAAGTCACTTAACCCCAATTGCCTCAGCAAAAAAAAATTTAGATATGATGAAAAGGGAAAAGCATATAACTCCCTACAAAATAGATTTGACAAAATGGAAAAGGCAAATAACTCCTTTCCATTTTGTCAAATGTTCTCACAAAATAGATATAAAATATAATAGATATAAAAAAGAAACCAATTCATTGAAAAACAGAATTTTTGAGATGAAATAATGAGTCAAAAAAAATTCAAGTGCATCAGAATCCACAAAAAGACAGTAAAACAATTTTTCAGTTCTGGACAATGTGGATGGTTGGCAGGAAAGATTTGTTGCTCCAGGATGAGCTAGAGAAGAAAATAGAAAACTACTTTACCCCAAATGGGTAAATGAAGACTTAGATACAACTGAAATAAATAAACAAATATGTGATATATTATATGTATGTATAGAAAATGAGACAGTAAATTTATATCCTCAAAGATCTTCCATTCTCACAGAAGACAATACTAACAGGAGCATGGTGACCAGGAAAGGAATTTTATTCCAATGAGAAAGGAAGCTGGGGAAGAAGAAAACATAAAAATTTGATGGCCTGGATCATTACCCTGCATTTCTATTACAGATGATTAGTAAGATGTCCATGTGTAAGTCAGTTCCCTCTCTAGAATTTATTTATCTCATTTGAGAAATAAGATCACCCCTAGAGAATCAACTAAAAAACTATTAAAAATGATCCAAAACTTCAGCAAAGTTTCAGGATACAAAATAAATCCACATAAATCATTAGCAATTTTATACATCACTAACAAAACCCAACAGCAAGAAATACAAAGAAAAATTCCATTTAAAATAATTGTCTATAGTACAAAATATTTGAGAAACTACCAAGGGAAAGTCAGGAACTATATGAGCAAAACTACAAAACACTTTCCATACAAATAAAGTCAGATCTAAACAACTGGAAAAATATCAAGTGCTCTTGGATAAGTTCAGTAAATATTATAAAGATGACAGCACTACCTAAACTAACCTATTTATTTAGTGCTATACCAATCAAACTCCCAAAAAACTATTTTACTGACCTAGAAAAAAAAATAACAACAAAATTTATCTGGAAGAACAAAAGGTCAAGAATTTCAAGGGAATTAAAAAAAAAAAAAAAAAAAAAAAAAAAAGCAAATGAAATGGCCTCACTGTACCAGATCTAAAACTGTATTATAAAGCAGCAGTCATCAAAACCATTTGGTTCTGGCTGAGAAAGAGTAGTTCATCAGAGGAATAGGTTAGGTTCACAGGACAAAATAGTCAATGACTATAGTAATCTAGTGTTTAACAAATCCAAAGACCTCAGTTTTGGGGATAAGAACTCACTATTTGACAAAAACTGCTGGGAAAATTGGAAACTAGTATGGCAGAAACGAGGCATTGACCCACACCTAACACCGTATACCAAGATAAGGTCAAAATGGGTTCATGATCTAAATATAAAGAATGATATAAACAAATTAGAAGAACATAGGATAGTTTACCTCTCAGATCTATGGAAGAAGAAGGAATTTGTGACCAAAGATCAATTGTGATCAATAGTGATCACCAAATAGATAATTTTGATTATATTAAGTTAAAAAGGTTTTGTACAAACAAAATTAATGCAGACAAGATTAGAAGGAAAGCAATAAACTGGAAAAACATTTTTACATTCAAAGGTTCTGATAAAGGCCTAATTTCTAAAATATATAGAGAATTGACTCAACTTTATAAGAATTCAAGCCATTCTCCAATTGATAAATGATCAAAGGATATGAACAGATGATTTTCAGATGAAGAAATTGAAACTATTTGTATCCAATGAAAAGGTGCTCCAAATCACTATTGATCAGAAAAATGCAAATTAAGACAACTCTGAGATACCACTACACTCTCTCTCTCTCAGATTGGCTAAGATGACAGGAAAAGATAATAATGAATGTTGGAGGGAATGTGGGAAAACTGGGATACTGATACATTTTTGGTGGAACTGTGAATGGATCCAACTATTCTGGAGAACAATCTGGAACTATGTTCAAAAAGCTATCAAACTGTTCATACCCTTTGACCCAGCAATGTTACCACTGGGCCTATATGCCAAAGAGATCTTAAAGGAAGGAAGGGAACTACATGTGCAAAATTGTTTGTGGCAGCCCTTTTTAGAGTGGCAAGAAACTGGAAACTGAATGGATGCCCATCAATTGGAGAATGGCTGAATGAGTGATGATATATGAATGGTATGGAATATTATTGTTCTGTAAGAAATGATCAGCAGGATGATTTCATAAAGGCCTGGAAAGACTCATATTAACTGATGCTAAATGAAATAAGCAGAACCAGGAGATCATTACATGGCTCTCTTCAACAATGAAATGATTTAAACCAGTTCCAATTGTTCAGTGATGAAGAAAGCCTATGGGAACTGAATGTAACCCACAACATAGCGTTTTCAAGCTTTCTGTTGATGCTTGCATTTTGTTTTCCTTCTCAGGTTTTTTTCCTTTCTAGATCAGATTTTTCTTGTGCAGCAAGATAACTGTATAAATTCATATACATATATTGGATTTAACATAAATTTTAACATATTTAACATGTATTGACCTACCTGCCATCTAGGGGAGGAGGTGAGGGTAAGGAGGGAAAAATTTGGAACAAAAAATTTTGCAAGGGTCACTGTTGAAAAATTACTTATGCATATGTTTTGTAAATAAAAAGCTTTAATAAAAAAAAAGAAAGAAACAATCACTAAATTCTCTTCTGTCTTTTGTACACTATGTATGTTCAGTCCTGAGTCTCAGAAAAAAACTGAGATCCGAATTTGATATATAATTCAGAACAATATACTAGATATGGAAGCCTGTGGAATGCTTATGTGTTTCTTTGTTTTTTCTGCATATCCAAAGAGTACATTTTTGGCTTGATTCATCCTCCATTACAAACAAACAAAAAAATTACTGAAAAAATAGGGGTTAGAGGCTGCTGTGTTTTTCTCCATTTGGTTATAGTTTCTTAAAGAGTTTATAGACAGGGCCTTCAGCCTCCTAAGGAACCCAGTGGTGTGACACTAATCCCTAAGTAAGCATGTGAGGGACTTTCTCTCACCTCTTAATGAAATGTCAAGGAGATTCAGTTCTTCTCAATGCATTCATCCATTCTGCCTACCCATGCTCAGCACATAGATCTGCATGCCTATACTGGCAGCTCAAGACATCTACTATTTGCTAGAGATGCTAACTGTTTTGTCCCTTTTCCTGTATGAGTGATCTTTAATAAAGGAATGATAGAAGAGAATGCAATGGTTTATATTGTGAGGAAAGCATCAAAATGGGAGCCAGAAAACTTATATCATTATTTGTTATAATAGAAAAACCATTCCTAAAAAATCACCAGTCATTGCAAAATCACACTATGAAAACCACAGGGAAAAAATGGGATTAGGGACACAGCACCCAAACATTGATCTGTGACACACAGAAGATAACAGGAATGGTATCATTTTCTACATTTCCATGGGCAAAATCACACATAAGCAAATGTAAAATTCACATGTTCCTCAAATTCCCTAACACATCAATTGTGTTGAATAAATTCACATTTTCCAAAAGCCTTAGAGCAGAACTGTTATTTTTTTTTCTTAGATTTGTCACTGAATAGCTGGGTGACTTCTGGAAATTCACTTCTTAGTTCTCCTTTTCCTCTTCCTATTAGGTAAGATAGACTAGATGATATCTGACTTTCCTTCTATTTCTGATATTCAATCCATAATTAATATCTAATAGGATACCTGAGTAAGTTTTCCCTGGACATCTCAGAAAGTCCTCCTGAGTCCCTTTGGGAAGAAAAAGAAAAGTCAAAGGTGGAAGAACCCTGGTGGGGTGGCTAGTGCTTGCTAGGCTAATGGAGGAGAGATACTCAGGATGGAGACATTGGCAGGACAAAGGCTCTGTGGTGGATATAATGTTGCACCTGAAGGCAGGAAGCCTAGGCATAAATTGCTTCTCAGACACCTAGTGGCTGAATGACCCCAGATAAAGCATTTAACCTCTTAGAGTCTCATTTGTAAAATGAGGATGAATCCAGCATCTTTTTCATTGGTGCTTAGTTGTTGAGCAAATCAACTAAGATATTTTATGAAATGTACTTTCCAAACTTCAAAGTAATACACGTATATTTACATATAATTACATTCAGATATAATTATATCTGTATAATAATTATACATATGAGTTAGTATTATTCTTTGGTAGTTGGAGCAAGAAATAGAAATTGCCTATTGCAATTATTAACACAAAGACTCTTTTATAGGTACATCTCAATTATCTGTTGAAAATATGATTTAATATAAAGCAATGTGAGGTTTTATTTCTTCCTTTACATGGATATGGATAATGGAGGCCTAGGGCATACTGTCTGTAAGGAACCAAACAGCCTGGATGAAGAGGCCCTTTGCACAGAGCTTGAGATCAGGAAGTCTGCAAAATAAAAAAACTGGCATCCTCACAATATTATCAGATTTCCCTATGCAGGCATATTCCTTTAGGAAATGCCTAGGTCACACTAGGTCTGCCTATTCATTTGGATTCATGCTTTAATCTCACAGCTACAGTTCCATGATTGATTTGTAGGTTGGGGAAAAGATGTGGAGAAATCCCAAAGAAACTCACAAATAAAAAATAAGCCCTGGGCGGTTCTTCATGCAAAAAAATGAAGTTTGTTTTTAAGCTTCCTTCTCTGATAAAGGAAGGAGGAAGGGTAAGAGCCAAATCTCTCTCCAGTTGAGAGGAATGGAAATGTGTGCACTATTTTTTGATCATCTGCATGGTCATTTACATAGATTTGCATAAGCTAAGCCTCAGTATGCTCCTAGACTCGGTGAACTAACTTGACTGTCTTTAAGGAGACAGAGGGAGAACTGCTCTCTGTTCTGACTACCTTTAAAGGAAGCAGTGGGGAAAAAAGCCACTAGCTGGGAAATTAGAAGATCTGGGTTCAAATCCTTCTTCTGGAATTTATGTGACTCAGCTCCCATTTGGTGGAGGAAAGGGAAGTCTTTTTGTGTGAAGTGTGGAAAGAAGGAAATTTGATTACTCATTGGTTGAAAGAATGCTGAATTGAATATCGACATCCTTGTCACCAATTAGGAGTCACACTTACTTTAACATATGGCACAAGTTGTTACTCCCCCATCCAGATTGAGGGAAAGCTGATTACATCTGCTATTTGTATAATGATGAATAAACTACTTAATCCCTCTTGAGACTCAGTTTCCTCAGCTGTCAAATAAAGAGAGTTTTACTAGATATTCTGTGAGGTCCTTTTTCAACTAGATTTGTGATTTTATTAGGATTAATTCCTTTAATTCTCTAGAAAAATCATACAAGTTTAAAATGCAGAAGTAAAGATCTAATGTATGCATGTCTCAACAAATGTGCTTCCTGGTGGAGTATGAAGATTCCAGAATGGCATCTTTATCCACCAATATTCCTCATTTTTCCTGTCTAATTCCTGACTATTTAAACCAATACTCTAATAACATTATCTCATATATCTTCAGGCTAAACAATCTTTTGTTGTTGTCCAGTCATGTCTGACTCTTCATGACTCCTTTTAGAGTTTTCTTGGCAAAGATACTGGTTTATCATTTCCTTCTCCAAATAATTTTACATATGAGGAAACTGAGGCAAATAGAGCTTAATGACTTGCCCAGGGTCACATAGTAAGTGTCTGAGGCCAGATTTGAACTCAGGAAGATGAGTGTTCCTAACTCTAGTCCCAGAGCTTTATCCACTGCATCACCTAGCTGCCCCTCTAATTTAATGTTTTATTGTATAATTAAAATCCTTAACAAAATTAAAGATTGTTACCTGCATTAGATATCCTGGTGAGATGGATCTCATTCTCAGCTCCTGCTCTTTGCTCCTAGCATAACCAGAAGTCATGGATTCTTTCTCTCACCTAATTCTCTCCAAACTATTTGATCAGTAGTCTCTAAACTTGTTTTCATCTCATCTCATATCACTCAGTCAAATAAGTGTGTGTTTACTATACATTATCCTAAGTGCTAGAGATGCAAAAATAGGCAAAAACATAGACTCTGCTCTCAAGAAGCTTCCATACTAATGAGGAAGTAAATGTGAAAGGAGAGAGAAAAGAAGAAGAAAGACAAAAGAGGAGGAGGAGAAGGAAAAGGAGGAGGAAGAAGAGGAGGAGAAGGAGGAAAAAAGGAGAAGGAGGAGAGGAGGGAAGGAAAGGGGAGAGGAGGGGGGAAGAAAGAGAGAAGGGGAGAGACTGAATGATATGATATGATACAGATGAAGGAGTAGAATTAAGGTCATCTCAGAAAGAAAATCATTAGAAGCTGATAGGCACAGCAATTCCTCCTCCACAAAGTAGCATTTGAACTAAGTCTTCAAAGGAGTAAAGAAACAGACATGAGGAGAGAGAACATTCTAGGATTGGGGGTGAGGGTAGCCAAAAGGAAGTCACAGAGATGGAAAATCAAGTGTTGTGTGCAAGGAATGGCAAGTAAGCCAGTATGGCTGGACCACAGAGTGAAGGAGAAGAGTAAAATATGAGAAGAATCCAAAAGGAAAAAGAAATCAGGTTATGAACAATCTTAAATGCCAAACAGAGGACGTTATATTTAATGCTAAGGGAATTAGGAAACCATTGGAGTTTACTGATCTGGAAAGAACATGATCAGACTTATATCCTTTTGGAAAATCCTTTCTATAGCTATGTGGAGAATAGATTGGAATAGGAAAGATTTGAAGGTAGGACATGAGTCAGTAAATTACTGTAATAGTCCAGGCAAGAAGTAATGAAGGGTCAGCTAAGTGGCACAGTGCATAGTGCAATGCCAATAGAGTCAAGAAGACCTGAGTTCAAATCCAATCTCAGATACTTAATAGCTGTGTGCGAGTCACTTAACCCTGATTGTGGGGAAGAGGGGAAGAGATAGACAGACAGATAGACAGGCAGACAGAGAGAAGACAGAAACAGAGATACAGAGACTGAGACAGAGAGAGGACTTATAAGAACTAGCATGCTGACAATTTGAGTGAAAAGAATGTTCCATGGTATCCACTTTGGAGACCACTACTCTAGGGCACTGAACAGCAATCACAGGAGAAAGACCTTATACCAGTATCCTACTACTCCAAGGAAAATTCAAGTGGAACAAAAATTTGGAATGAGGAATTTCCTGAGATAGCTTCTATGAAAGGGTTCTAACTATATGAGGCAATTGAAAAGCATTCATATCAATTAATAATAATAATAATTGACATTAACATAATGCTCCAAGGCTTTCAAAGCACTTTCCTTATAATCTTGAGAGATAAATAGTAAAAAACTATTTTTGCCCCATTTTTCAGGTGAAGAAACTGAGTCTTTAATAAGTTCAATGCTTTGTCATAATTACATAGCAAATAAATAGCTCATATGGGATTCAAATCTGTATCTCTTTATGTCAAGGACAGCACTCTAACCAGCACATCAAGCTGCCGGTATTTATACAACCAATTCATACTTTTCCACTGAGCAGTATTAAACCATCATTTCATCCAGCTCTGTTGATAATTTGGATGTTCTCAGAAAGGAGTTCTTTCATATGAATTTTATCTCCCCAAACCACTCACCTATTATATTCCTAGCCCTCTCTGTGCTGTCTCATCCAGTCTATGAAGGTAAGACCACAATGAATTTTCAAAGTCTGATACCCTCAGTGCTGAAACTCTAAGTGGCAGTGGATGATTCATCTCACTAATATAGCTCCTGTCCCCAGGAGGGGGTGGTGGGTGGAAGCATTTGTAGAATTTCCTGAGCTTTAATATATCATTTAGAATATATCATACATCAGATATAGGTAACAAATTAATAAAATCATGCTCTGTCTTCCCTCTTCTCCATTTCCATACAACAAATATCCAGGAATTATATTTGTTTGGGGGAAAATTGGAAGGAACTGAGATGCTTGAAGAGTCTCTGACATGACATTTCTGGCCCTAGGTCAGGCCATAGCAAGATTGACCATGTCAGGGGTCCTAGCCAAATTCTTCTCAGCCTAACCAGAGGGTCTGTCTGGTGCTTTCAATAAGGCACATTTGACTCAATGTGCCTTATTCTTAAAGCCACAGTTTTGAGGGAAGTAGTAGAAAGGTAGGGAACAAAGGTGACTGGCAACAGCAAATATCATGTGACTACAGAAACAGCATCCTGACCCCTTTACCCTTCAGTGTCTTGTCTCTGCAGAGACTGCTATTCTGGGAACCACCCCCAGGGAGCCTTCCACATGGGTGGGGAGGAGGGGAAAAGAGGAAGGCAAAGAGAATGGGAGGGTAGGGACAGGGAAGAGCAAGTCAATCCCCTTGACAGGTCCCTCCCTCACTCCCTGGGGCCATAAAGGTACTGGAAAGAATTAGTAAGGAGGGTGGTAAAACAGGATTTTGGTGAGTGGGCACAAAAGAAAGGGTACAGTAAAGATAAAATAAGAGAGGGGTGGGCAACACCCCCTCTGTACCTTTTCTTAGCTGATGGCAATGTTTACAACGGAGAGTACCAAGTACCAAGAGAAGGAGGGAGAGAGAAAGGAGGAAAAGGGGAAAGCTCAAGGAGATTGCATAGTACAATAGAGTATAGAACACATCATCACTAGAAGTGAGTTCAAATCCCAGTTCTGCTTCATGATTTCTGTTTGACCTTCAGCAAGTTTCTCTGCTTCTTGGAGCCTCTATTAAACCCTCTTCTACCTCAAAGTCTATGAAGCAGCTTCATATTAAAAGCAGCAGGAACACCAGGACTTCAGAACCTTTATTCTCAGCCATAAATAAGTTAGTTTCAGTTTAATTTCCAGTAAGGTAAAAGCTCACAAGTAGAGCCCAGAGACCTAGGGGCCTAAATATAAATAGTTTGGCTGAGAAGAATGAGAAGAAGGTCAAAAGGTAAGGGGGTGTGTGTGTGTGTGTGTGTGTGTGTGTGTGTGTGTGTGTGTGTGTGTAAAAAGAAGTCAGAATGGGAAGGATTTCTGGATTAGTTTAACTAAGAAGCCCTGCCAATGACTATAATATGGGACAAATCATTTTGGCTGGCTGGCTCTTTGCTTCTTCACCTGTAAAGTGATGGGGTTTATCCAAGATCCCTAACAGTTTCCATTTCAGAGCCTACAGCACTTTAAAATAAGGATCATTAAAAGTCACACTTCAGTGCTCTGACCACTAACAAAAGATGGTTTTTGCTCCTTTGAAGCCTCAGCTGTAGGTTACTTCTGGGAACTGGAGGCACAAACATGAAGTCTTCATTATGAGTTGCTGCCAGGCAGGCCCTGTGTCTTCTATGAAACACCCTCTGGGAAGCTAGAAATGAGATTTATTTTTCCTTTCAGCTTATGTACTTTTTGTGTTTTTTCTCCTGGTGAACCTGATAGTAAACTCAACTCAGCTCTGCTTAACTTCCTCTGTCCAACTCAGTTCAACATATATTTATTAAACACTTAAGGTATACCAGACACTGTAAGACCATTTTGAAATTTCAGAGAACAATGCAAAAAAAAGTCCCTGCCTTCAAGAAGTTTGCAATTCTCACTCAGCCATGTTATTTGAAAATTTTTTCAAGACTCCATATACAAATTGTGGTGGAAGAATGTCACAGTCATCCACAGCATCCTGGGTCATACATAGCCAGTCATCTTGGCTTTTGTCTTGTCACTGGAGGAGAGAATGAGACCGATGAATGCACAGGAGTGCTTCACTTAAATACAATTCACACAAGATATCACCCTTGTGGGACAAACCACAAGCAACAACAACACAGTATGTAGGAGGACTTCCGGTTAAGATGGCGGAGAGGAGGCTCACAGTTGCATAAGCTCCGCGCTTTCTCTCACTATCCACTTCATTACAAGCCTCTGAATCAATGCTTGACTGAAAAAAACCCACATATAGTTACCAAGAGAAGCCATCCTTGAGATCCACCAAGAAAGGTCTGTCTTTACTGGAGGGCTGGAGCGGTTTTAGATCGGGCGCAGGCGGCGGGCAGCGGCAGTGAGAGCACGGGAGCAGACTGGAGAGGGGGTGGAGAGTGATCGTAGCCGTCTCTGCGGGGAGAGCTTCGCTACAGGTTTGGAACCTGCAGCAAATCAGCAGCCCAGCAGAGAAGCTAAAAACACCGGGGCTGAAGAACACAACCGCAAACAGCTGGAGTCTCTCAGGACCTGGCCGCCCCCCCCTTCCCCCCCCTCAGTGACTCAGCACGCTTTGGGATCTCAGAGCGCAGGCGCAGCACAGTCCTGCTAGTGCCTCACTGCTGCCACCTGCAGTCTGGAGAGGAAGCTCGATAACACACCCAGCCCCCCCCCAAAGAAAGACTCCAGTTTTTTCTGTTTTTCTTTGGTAGTTTGTCTCTGATTAATAGACAGAATGAGCAAGAAGCTGAAGAGGACTTTAACCCTTGACAGCTTCTACACAGATAGAGAGCAGACTCTAAATCCTGAGGAGACTAAAAACAGGCAGTCCCCAGGTGATTCCCCAAAGGAGGAGATCGTCTGTTCCTCAGCACAGATGAACCTCATAGAAGTGATTAAAAAGGCTCTCACAAGGGAGCTAGAAGAAAAATGGGAAAGCAGAGTGAGGCTTGGCAAAAGAGAGGGAAGCTTGGGAAAAGGAGAGGGAGGCTTGGCAAAAGAGCCTGGAGAAAGTTAAAGAGAGAGTGGATAAAGAAGTAAAATCCTTGAAAAATAGGATTGGTGAACTGGAAAACAAAATTGGCGAAATGGAAAAAAATTCCACAGAACAAAAGAACTCAATGGGACAATTAGAGAAAGATTTTTAAAAAGTGAGTGAAGAGAATACTTCACTGAAAATCAGAATTGAACAAGTGGAATTGAATGACTCGAGGAGACAAGAAGAATCAGTCAAGCAAATCCAAAAAAATCAAACAATGGAGAAAAATGTGAAATACCTTCTGGGAAAGACAACAGACCTGGAAAACAGATCCAGGAGAGACAATCTGAGAATCATTGGACTCCCAGAAAAACATGATGAAAAAAAGAGCCTGGACACTGTCTTCCAGGAAATTATCAAAGAGAACTGCCCAGAAGTCATAGGAACAGAGGAAAAAATAAACATTGAAAGGATTCATCGATCACCCACTGAAAGGGATCCTAAAATCAAAACACCAAGGAATATAGTGGCCAAATGCCAGAACCCTCAGATGAAAGAAAAAATATTGCAAGCGGCTAGAAAAACCCAATTCAAGTATCAAGGAGCCACAATAAGGATCACCCAGGATCTGGCAGCATCCACATTAAAAGATCGAAGGGCCTGGAATATGATATTCCGAAAGGCTAAGGAACTTGGTATGCAACCAAAAATAACTTACCCAGCGAGAATGAGCATCTTTTTCCAGGGAAGAAGATGGACATTCAACGAAGTAAGCGAATTTCATCTATTTCTGATGAAAAAACCAGAACTTAACAAAAAGTTTGATCTACAAATATAGAACTCAAGAGAAATCTAAAAAGGTAAAGATTAATCTTGGGAACTATATTTTGACTATATAGATGTATAAAGAATACATGTATACCTTGTTCTAGAAATTGATGTGGAAAGGACATTGTACCAGAAAAAGGGTAAAGTGGGGGTAGTACATCTCATGAAGAGGCATAGGAAACCTATTATATCTGAGAGAAAGAATGGAGGGGGATGAATATAGTGGGTATCTTACTGCCTTCAGAATTGGCTTTAAGTGAAAAATCTTAAGACATATTCAATCTATGGTGAAACTTCTCCCATCTCATTGAAAAGTGAGAAGGGAAAAGTGGAAAGGGAAGGAATAAGCTAAGGGGAAGGGAATACGGGAACTGGGAGGGAAAGGGGTAAGATAGGGGGAGGAACTCTAAGGCGGGGGGAGGGACACTAAAAAGGGAGGGCTGTGAGAAGCAAGGGTGCTCACAAGCTTAATACTTGGAAGGGGGGGAAAGGGGAAAGAAGGGAGGAAAGCATAAACCGGGGTTAACAAGATGGCAAGTAATACAGAATTGGTCATTCTAACCATAAACGTGAACGGGGTAAACTCCCCCATAAAGAGGAAGCGGTTAGCAGAATGGATTAAAAGCCAGAATCCTACAATATGTTGTTTACAGGAAACACACCTGAAGCGGGGAGATACATGCAGGTTAAAGGTAAAAGGTTGGAGCAAAATCTACTATGCTTCAGGTGAAGTCAAAAAAGCAGGGGTAGCCATCCTGATCTCAGATCAAGCTAAAGCAAAAATTGACCTAATTAAAAGAGATAAGGAAGGACACTATATCTTGCTAAAGGGTAGCATGGATAATGAAGCACTATCTATATTAAACATATATGCACCAAGTGGGGTAGCATCTAAATTCTTAAAAGAGAAACTAAGAGAGCTGCAAGAAGAAATAGACAGTAAAACTATAATAGTGGGAGATCTTAACCTTGCACTCTCAGAATTAGATAAATCAAACCAGAAAATAAATAAGAAAGAAGTCAAAGAGGTAAACAGAATACTAGAAAAGCTAGATATGATAGATCTCTGGAGAAAATGTAATGGAGACAGAAAGGAATACACTTTCTTTTCAGCAGTTCATGGAACCTATACAAAAATTGACCATATATTAGGACATAAAAACCTCAAACTCAAATGTAGTAAGGCAGAAATAGTAAATGCATCCTTTTCAGACCACGATGCAATGAAAATTACATTCAACAAAAAAGCAGGGGGAAGTAGACCAAAAAATAATTGGAAACTAAATAATCTCATACTAAAGAATGATTGGGTAAAACAGCAAATCATAGACATAATTAATAACTTCACCCAAGAAAACGATAATAATGAGACATCATACCAAAATGTATGGGATGCAGCCAAAGCGGTAATAAGGGGAAATTTCATATCTCTAGAGGCCTATTTGTATAAAATAGAGAAAGAGAAGGTCAATGAATTGGGTTTGCAATTAAAAATGCTAGAAAAGGAACAAATTAAAAACCCCCAGTCAAACACTAAACTTGAAATTCTAAAAGTAAAAGGTGAGATCAATAAAATTGAAAGTAAAAAAACTATTGAATTGATTAATAAAACTAAGAGTTGGTTCTATGAAAAAACCAACAAAATAGACAAACCCTTAGTAAATCTGATTAAAAAAAGGAAAGAGGAAAATCAAATTGTTAGTCTTAAAAATGAAAAGGGAGAACTCACCACTAACGAAGAGGAAATTAGAGCAATAATTAGGAGTTACTTTGCCCAACTTTATGCCAATAAATTCGACAACTTAAATGAAATAGAAAAATACCTCCAAAAATACAGCTTGCCCAAACTAACAGAGGAAGAAGTAAATATCCTAAACAGTCCCATCTCAGAAAAAGAAATAGAACAAACTATCAATCAACTCCCTAAGAAAAAATCCCCAGGACCAGATGGATTTACATGTGAATTCTACCAAACATTTAAAGAACAATTAACTCCAATGTTATATAAACTATTTGAAAAAATAGGGATTGAAGGAGTCCTACCAAACTCCTTTTATGACACAGATATGGTACTGATACCTAAACCAGGTAGGCTGAAAACAGAGAAAGAAAATTATAGACCAATCTCCCTAATGAATATTGATGCTAAAATCTTAAATAAAATATTAGCAAAAAGATTACAGAAAATTGTCACCAGGATAATACACTATGACCAAGTAGGATTTATACCAGGAATGCAGGGCTGGTTCAATATTAGGAAAACTATTAGCATAATTGACTATATCAATAACCAAACAAACAAAAACCACATGATCATCTCAATAGATGCAGAAAAAGCATTTGATAAAATCCAACATCCATTCCTAATAAAAACACTTGAGAGCATAGGAATAAATGGACTTTTCCTTAAAATAGTCAGGAGCATATATTTAAAACCATCAGTAAGCATCATATGCAATGGGGAAAAACTGGAACCTTTCCCAGTAAGATCTGGAGTGAAGCAAGGTTGCCCACTATCACCATTATTATTTAATATCGTATTAGAAACACTAGCCTCGGCAATAAGAGTCGAGAAAGATATAAAAGGAATTAGAGTAGGCAATGAGGAAACCAAACTATCACTCTTTGCAGATGATATGATGGTATACCTAGAGAACCCCAGAGATTCTACCAAAAAGCTATTGGAAATAATTCATAATTTTAGCAAAGTAGCTGGCTACAAAATAAATCCCCATAAATCCTCAGCATTTTTATACATCACCAACAAAACCCAACAGCAAGAGATACAAAGAGAAATTCCATTCAGAATAACTGTTGATACCATAAAATACTTGGGAATCTATCTACCAAAGGAAAGTCAGGAATTATATGAGCAAAATTATAAAAAAGTCTCCACACAAATAAAGTCAGACTTAAATAATTGGAAAAATATTAAGTGCTCTTGGATCGGCCGAGCGAACATAATAAAGATGACAATACTCCCTAAACTAATCTATTTATTTAGTGCTATACCAATCAGACTTCCAAGAAAATATTTTATTGATCTAGAAAAAATAACAACAAAATTCATATGGAACAATAAAAAGTCGAGAATCTCAAGGGAATTAATGAAAAAAAAATCAAATGAAGGTGGCCTAGCTGTACCTGATCTAAAATTATACTATAAAGCAGCAGTCACCAAAACCATTTGGTATTGGCTAAGAAATAGATTAGTGGATCAGTGGAAAAGGCAAGGCTCACAAGACAGAATAGTCAATTATAGCAATCTAGTGTTTGACAAACCCAAAGCCCCTAACTTCTGGGAAAAGAATTCATTATTTGATAAAAACTGCTGGGATAATTGGAAATTAGTATGGCAGAAATTAGGCATGGACCCACACTTAACACCATATACCAAGATAAGATCAAAATGGGTCTATGACCTAGGCATAAAGAACGAGATTATAAATAAATTAGAGGAACATAGAATAGTTTATCTCTCAGACTTGTGGAGGAGAAAGAAATTTGTGACCAAAGATGAACTAGAGACCATTACTGATCACAGAATAGAAAATTTCGATTACATCAAATTAAAAAGCCTTTGTACAAATAAAACTAATGCAAACAAGATTAGAAGGGAAGCAACAAACTGGGAAAACATTTTCACAGTTAAAGGTTCTGATAAAGGCCTCATTTCCAAAATATATAGAGAACTGACTCAAATTTATAAGAAATCAAGCCATTCTCCAATTGATAAATGGTCAAAGGATATGAACAGACAATTTTCAGAGGATGAGATTGAAACTATTACCACTCATATGAAAGAGTGTTCCAAATCATTATTGATCAGAGAAATGCAAATTAAGACAACTCTGAGATACCACTACACACCTGTCAGATTGGCTAAGATGACAGGAAAAAATAATGATGAATGTTGGAGGGGATGCGGGAAAACTGGGACACTAATACATTGTTGGTGGAGTTGTGAACGAATCCAACCATTCTGGAGAGCAATCTGGAATTATGCCCAAAAAATTATCAAAATGTGCATATCCTTTGATCCAGCAGTGTTTCTATTGGGCTTATATCCCAAAGAAATACTAAAGAAGGGAAAGGGACCTGTATGTGCCAAAATGTTTGTGGCAGCCCTGTTTGTAGTGGCTAGAAACTGGAAAATGAATGGATGCCCATCAATTGGAGAATGGCTGGGTAAATTGTGGTATATGAATGTTATGGAATATTATTGTTCTGTAAGAAATGACCAGCAGGATGAATACAGAGAGGCTTGGAGAGACCTACATGAACTGATGCTAAGTGAAATGAGCAGAACCAGGAGATCATTATACACTTCGACAACGATATTGTATGATGACATATTTTGATGGAAGTGGATTTCTTTGACAAAGAGACCTGAGTTTCATTTGATAAATGACGGACAAAAGCAGCTACACCCAAAGAAAGAACACTGGGAAACGAATGTGAACTATCTGCATTTTTGTTTTTCTTCCCGGATTATTTATACCTTCTGAATCCAATTCTCCCTACGCAACAAGAGAACTGTTCGGTTCTGCAAACATATATTGTATCTAGGATATACTGCAACATATCCAACATATAAAGGACTGCTTGCCATCTAGGGGAGGAGTGGTGGAGGGAGGGAGGGGAAAAAAAAATCGGAACAGAAATGAGTGTCAATATAATGTAATTATTAAATAAAAAATTAAAAAAAAAATAAATAAAAAAAATAAAAAAAATAAATAAAAAAAAATAAAAACACAGTATGTAGGAGTCAGTCATTCAGTCAAATAACATGTATCAAGTGCTTATGATATATCAGGTATTGTGCTAAGTGTGGAAGATACAAAGAAGATACAAAGATAAAAGAGGACACAAATAAAGCAATTTGGTTACTGCTGTGGAGTCTACATGTGGATGCTGTCTAAATGTAAAGACAGCTTAGCTTGCATATCAAGTAAAGAAGATATCATCATTCTCCTGGGAATTCTATTATGATATTCATTATTTGATAAGAGAAGAAAATGAGGGCCTGATTGGGCAAAAGAGGAACTCTCAGGGAATTGAAGACAAAAGCCACACTCACTCCCAGGCATTCTGCATCCCAATCCAGGTCCCTTTTTCCTACACCAGACCAAAGTATTTTGGAAGCTTTTGAATCCAAAGAGTACAGGAGAGCCATGGGGAGTAAAAGAAAACACCTGTGCCAGATGCTCTGGTTATTTCTTGATGAATAACTTTCTCATTGCGGAATCAACCTTCCTCTAGGCTGGTCTCTGCTGACCAGGGACTGAAAATGAAAGGAAGGAAAGAATAAAAAAACTTTTTTTTTTTATTTCAGGAAGTTTAAAACATACATTGTTGAAACTGGAAGCAGTTTTTGTACATAGAATAGAAAATGTCAACATTTGGAGGAAACTTAAACACTATTTAGGTGACCATCAGCAAGAAATCTCAATTTTCTCATTTA
Organism: Antechinus flavipes; assembly: GCF_016432865.1. Taxonomy (NCBI): domain Eukaryota; kingdom Metazoa; phylum Chordata; class Mammalia; order Dasyuromorphia; family Dasyuridae; genus Antechinus; species Antechinus flavipes. The sequence continues at coordinate 423,369,256 of NC_067399.1, forward strand.
TCAAAATATAGAATATAGAAATGAGACTCCACAAAATGGGTGTGAAGAAGGTATTTAAAAAATAATGAAGCACTATGCAAATGTGAGTTATTGCTATCATTACTATTATGACTAGTGCCTAGACTAGACTAGTGCCTTAACACATTGGGTAGGAGCTAGACCTGTAGTTTCCTTGATACAAAAAACTACCAGGTGAAGAAATTCCCTCTTCTAATGCAGGTTGGCACTTTCTTTGACATTTATAGTCAGAAAGTTGCCAAGGAGATTGAGAGGATAAGTGACTTGTCCATTGTCATACAGTCAGCATGAATCAGAGATAGGATTTGAACTCAAGGCTTCCTGGCCCCAAGACCAATGTACTTTCTCAGAGGCATCAAACAGGATGACTAACTACAAAATGCTTCTAGAACTAGATTAAAATATAATTGAGAAATACTTAACCAAATAAATAAAAATACAATAGATTATAAATGATGTTAATAGGTGGTTTTCTAAGCTAGTTTGGGGCCTGCAAGGATCATTATGTATAAATTACTGGCTCCCTATCCTATCTGAATTTTTTTTTATTTTTTTTTTTAAATTTTTTATTTAATAATTACATTATATTGACACTCGTTTCTGTTCCGATTTTTTTTCCTCCCTCCCTCCACCCCCTCCCCTAGATGGCAAGCAGTCCTTTATATGTTGGATATGTTGCAGTATATCCTAGATACAATATATGTTTGCAGAACCGAACAGTTCTCTTGTTGCGTAGGGAGAATTGGATTCAGAAGGTATAAATAATCCGGGAAGAAAAACAAAAATGCAGATAGTTTACATTTGTTTCCCAGTGTTCTTTCTTTGGGTGTAGCTGCTTTTGTCCGTCATTTATCAATTGAAACTCAGGTCTCTTTGTCAAAGAAATCCACTTCCACCAAAATATGTCCTCATACAATATCGTTGTCGAAGTGTATAATGATCTCCTGGTTCTGCTCATTTCACTTAGCATCAGTTCATGTAAGTCTCGCCAGTCCTCTCTGTATTCATCCTGCTGGTCATTTCTTACAGAACAATAATATTCCATAACATTCATATACCACAATTTACCCAGCCATTCTCCAATTGATGGGCATCCATTCATTTTCCAGTTTCTAGCCACTACAAACAGGGCTGCTACAAACATTTTGGCACATACAGGTCCCTTTCCCTTCTTTAGTATTTCTTTGGGATATAAGCCCAATAGAAACACTGCTGGATCAAAGGGTATGCACAATTTGATAATTTTTTGGGCATAATTCCAGATTGCTCTCCAGAATGGTTGGATTCGTTCACAACTCCACCAACAATGCATTAGTGTCCCAGTTTTCCCGCATCCCCTCCAACATTCATCATTATTTTTCCCTGTCATCTTAGCCAATCTGACAGGTGTGTAGTGGTATCTCAGAGTTGTCTTAATTTGCATTTCTCTGATCAATAATGATTTGGAACACTCTTTCATATGAGTGGTAATAGTTTCAATCTCATCCTCTGAAAATTGTCTGTTCATATCCTTTGACCATTTATCAATTGGAGAATGGCTTGATTTCTTATAAATTTGAGTCAGTTCTCTATATATTTTGGAAATGAGGCCTTTATCAGAACCTTTAACTGTGAAAATGTTTTCCCAGTTTGTTGCTTCCCTTCTAATCTTGTTTGCATTAGTTTTATTTGTACAAAAGCTTTTTAATTTGATGTAATCGAAATTTTCTATTCTGTGATCAGTAATGGTCTCTAGTTCATCTTTGGTCACAAATTTCTTTCTCCTCCACAAGTCTGAGAGATAAACTATTCTATGTTCCTCTAATTTATTTATAGTCTCGTTCTTTATGCCTAGGTCATAGACCCATTTTGATTTTATCTTGGTATATGGTGTTAAGTGTGGGTCCATGCCTAATTTCTGCCATACTAATTTCCAATTATCCCAGCAGTTTTTATCAAATAATGAATTCTTTTCCCAGAAGTTAGGGGCTTTGGGTTTGTCAAACACTAGATTGCTATAATTGACTATTCTGTCTTGTGAGCCTAGCCTTTTCCACTGATCCACTAATCTATTTCTTAGCCAATACCAAATGGTTTTGGTGACTGCTGCTTTATAGTATAATTTTAGATCAGGTACAGCTAGGCCACCTTCATTTGATTTTTTTTTCATTAATTCCCTTGAGATTCTCGACTTTTTATTGTTCCATATGAATTTTGTTGTTATTTTTTCTAGATCAATAAAATATTTTCTTGGAAGTCTGATTGGTATAGCACTAAATAAATAGATTAGTTTAGGGAGTATTGTCATCTTTATTATGTTCGCTCGGCCGATCCAGGAGCACTTAATATTTTTCCAATTATTTAAGTCTGACTTTATTTGTGTGGAGACTTTTTTATAATTTTGCTCATATAATTCCTGACTTTCCTTTGGTAGATAGATTCCCAAATATTTTATGGTATCAACGGTTATTTTGAATGGAATTTCTCTTTGTATCTCTTGCTGTTGGGTTTTGTTGGTGATGTATAAAAATGCTGAGGATTTATGGGGATTTATTTTGTAGCCAGCTACTTTGCTAAAATTATGAATTATTTCCAATAGCTTTTTGGTAGAATCTCTGGGGTTCTCTAGGTATACCATCATATCATCTGCAAAGAGTGATAGTTTGGTTTCCTCATTGCCTACTCTAATTCCTTTTATATCTTTCTCGACTCTTATTGCCGAGGCTAGTGTTTCTAATACGATATTAAATAATAATGGTGATAGTGGGCAACCTTGCTTCACTCCAGATCTTACTGGGAAAGGTTCCAGTTTTTCCCCATTGCATATGATGCTTACTGATGGTTTTAAATATATGCTCCTGACTATTTTAAGGAAAAGTCCATTTATTCCTATGCTCTCAAGTGTTTTTATTAGGAATGGATGTTGGATTTTATCAAATGCTTTTTCTGCATCTATTGAGATGATCATGTGGTTTTTGTTTGTTTGGTTATTGATATAGTCAATTATGCTAATAGTTTTCCTAATATTGAACCAGCCCTGCATTCCTGGTATAAATCCTACTTGGTCATAGTGTATTATCCTGGTGACAATTTTCTGTAATCTTTTTGCTAATATTTTATTTAAGATTTTAGCATCAATATTCATTAGGGAGATTGGTCTATAATTTTCTTTCTCTGTTTTCACCCTACCTGGTTTAGGTATCAGTACCATATCTGTGTCATAAAAGGAGTTTGGTAGGACTCCTTCAATCCCTATTTTTTCAAATAGTTTATATAACATTGGAATTAATTGTTCTTTAAATGTTTGGTAGAATTCACATGTAAATCCATCTGGTCCTGGGGATTTTTTTGGGGGGAGTTGATTGATAGTTTGTTCTATTTCTTTTTCTGAGATGGGACTGTTTAGGATATTTACTTCTTCCTCTGTTAGTTTGGGCAAGCTGTATTTTTGGAGGTATTTTTCTATTTCATTTAAGTTGTCGAATTTATTGGCATAAAGTTGGGCAAAGTAACTCCTAATTATTGCTCTAATTTCCTCTTCGTTAGTGGTGAGTTCTCCCTTTTCATTTTTAAGACTAACAATTTGATTTTCCTCTTTCCTTTTTTTAATCAGATTTACTAAGGGTTTGTCTATTTTGTTGGTTTTTTCATAGAACCAACTCTTAGTTTTATTAATCAATTCAATAGTTTTTTTACTTTCAATTTTATTGATCTCACCTTTTACTTTTAGAATTTCAAGTTTAGTGTTTGACTGGGGGTTTTTAATTTGTTCCTTTTCTAGCATTTTTAATTGCAAACCCAATTCATTGACCTTCTCTTTCTCTATTTTATACAAATAGGCTCTAGAGATATGAAATTTCCCCTTATTACCGCTTTGGCTGCATCCCATACATTTTGGTATGATGTCTCATTATTATCGTTTTCTTGGGTGAAGTTATTAATTATGTCTATGATTTGCTGTTTCACCCAATCATTCTTTAGTATGAGATTATTTAGTTTCCAATTATTTTTTGGTCTACTTCCCCCTGCTTTTTTGTTGAATGTAATTTTCATTGCATCGTGGTCTGAAAAGGATGCATTTACTATTTCTGCCTTACTACATTTGAGTTTGAGGTTTTTATGTCCTAATATATGGTCAATTTTTGTATAGGTTCCATGAACTGCTGAAAAGAAAGTGTATTCCTTTCTGTCTCCATTACATTTTCTCCAGAGATCTATCATATCTAACTTTTCTAGTATTCTATTTACCTCTTTGACTTCTTTCTTATTTATTTTGTGGTTTGATTTATCTAATTCTGAGAGTGCAAGGTTAAGATCTCCCACTATTATAGTTTTACTGTCTATTTCTTCTTGCAGCTCTCTTAGTTTCTCTTTTAAGAATTTAGATGCTACCCCACTTGGTGCATATATGTTTAATATAGATAGTGCTTCATTATCCATGCTACCCTTTAGCAAGATATAGTGTCCTTCCTTATCTCTTTTAATTAGGTCAATTTTTGCTTTAGCTTGATCTGAGATCAGGATGGCTACCCCTGCTTTTTTGACTTCACCTGAAGCATAGTAGATTTTGCTCCAACCTTTTACCTTTAACCTGCATGTATCTCCCCGCTTCAGGTGTGTTTCCTGTAAACAACATATTGTAGGATTCTGGCTTTTAATCCATTCTGCTAACCGCTTCCTCTTTATGGGGGAGTTTACCCCGTTCACGTTTATGGTTAGAATGACCAATTCTGTATTACTTGCCATCTTGTTAACCCCGGTTTATGCTTTCCTCCCTTCTTTCCCCTTTCCCCCCCTTCCAAGTATTAAGCTTGTGAGCACCCCTTGCTTCTCACAGCCCTCCCTTTTTAGTGTCCCTCCCCCCGCCTTAGAGTTCCTCCCCCTATCTTACCCCTTTCCCTCCCAGTTCCCGTATTCCCTTCCGCTTAGCTTATTCCTTCCCTTTCCACTTTTCCCTTCTCACTTTTCAATGAGATGGGAGAAGTTTCACCATAGATTGAATATGTCTTAAGATTTTTCACTTGAAGCCAATTCTGAAGGCAGTAAGATACCCACTATATTCATCCCCCTCCATTCTTTCTCTCAGATATAATAGGTTTCCTATGCCTCTTCATGAGATGTACTACCCCCACTTTACCCTTTTTCTGGTACAATGTCCTTTCCACATCAATTTCTAGAACAAGGTATACATGTATTCTTTATACATCTATATAGTCAAAATATAGTTCCCAAGATTAATCTTTACCTTTTTAGATTTCTCTTGAGTTCTATATTTGTAGATCAAACTTTTTGTTAAGTTCTGGTTTTTTCATCAGAAATAGATGAAATTCGCTTACTTCGTTGAATGTCCATCTTCTTCCCTGGAAAAAGATGCTCATTCTCGCTGGGTAAGTTATTTTTGGTTGCATACCAAGTTCCTTAGCCTTTCGGAATATCATATTCCAGGCCCTTCGATCTTTTAATGTGGATGCTGCCAGATCCTGGGTGATCCTTATTGTGGCTCCTTGATACTTGAATTGGGTTTTTCTAGCTGCTTGCAATATTTTTTCTTTCATCTGAGGGTTCTGGCATTTGGCCACTATATTCCTTGGTGTTTTGATTTTAGGATCCCTTTCAGTGGGTGATCGATGAATCCTTTCAATGTTTATTTTTTCCTCTGTTCCTATGACTTCTGGGCAGTTCTCTTTGATAATTTCCTGGAAGACAGTGTCCAGGCTCTTTTTTTCATCATGTTTTTCTGGGAGTCCAATGATTCTCAGATTGTCTCTCCTGGATCTGTTTTCCAGGTCTGTTGTCTTCCCCAGAAGGTATTTCACATTTTTCTCCATTGTTTGATTTTTTGGGATTTGCTTGACTGATTCTTCTTGTCTCCTCGAGTCATTCAATTCCACTTGTTCAATTCTGATTTTCAGTGAAGTATTCTCTTCACTCACTTTTTTAAAATCTTTCTCTAATTGTCCCATTGAGTTCTTTTGTTCTGTGGAATTTTTTTCCATTTCGCCAATTTTGTTTTTTAGAGAGCTGTTTTCTGTTTCCAGTTCACTAATCCTATTTTTCAAGGATTTTACTTCTTTATCCACTCTCTCTTTAACTGACTTCTCCAGGCTCTTTTGCCAAGCTTCCCTCTCCTTTTGCCAAGCTTCCCTCTCCTTTTGCCAAGCCTCACTCTGCTTTCCCCATTTTTCTTCTAGCTCCCTTGTGAGAGCCTTTTTAATCACTTCTATGAGGTTCATCTGTGCTGAGGAACAGACAATCTCCTCCTTTGGGGAATCACCTGGGGACTGCCTGTTTTTAGTCTCCTCAGGATTTAGAGTCTGCTCTCTATCTGTGTAGAAGCTGTCAAGGGTTAAAGTCCTCTTCAGCTTCTTGCTCATTCTGTCTATTAATCAGAGACAAACTACCAAAGAAAAACAGAAAAAACTGGAGTCTTTCTTTGGGGGGGGGGGGGCTGGGTGTGTTATCGAGCTTCCTCTACAGACTGCAGGGGGCAGCAGTGAGGCACTAGCAGGACTGTGCTGCGCCTGCGCTCTGAGATCCCAGAGCGTGCTGAGTCACTGAGGGGGGGGAAGGGGGGGCGGCCAGGTCCTGAGAGACTCCAGCTGTTTGGGGTTGTATTCTTCAGCCCCGGTGTTTTTAGCTTCTCTGCTGGGCTGTTGACTTGCTGCCGGAGGAAATTATCCAAACCTGTAGCGAAGCTCTCCCCGCAGAAACGGCTACGATCACTCTCCACCCCCTCTCCAGTCTGCTCCCGTGCTCTCACTGCTGCTGCCCGCCGCCTGCGCCCAATCTAAAACCGCCCCAGCCCTCCAGTAAAGACAGACCTTTCTTGGCGGATCTCAAGGATGGCTTCTCTTGGTAACTATTTGTGGGTTTTTTTCAGTCAAGCATTGATTCAGAGGCTTGTAATGAAGTGGATAGTGAGAGAAAGCGCGGAGCTTATGCAACTGTGAGCCTCCTCTCCGCCATCTTAACCGGAAGTCCCTATCCTATCTGAATTTAACACTACTGAACTATGTTGCCTCCCAGCATTTTAAATAAATCTTAAAAGGTCCATAGTGCACAGAATATAAAACATCATTGAATATGATCACCTTATTTTACAAAAGGGGAGACTAAGCCAAAAGAGGAAAAATGACCTGAAATCAAGTTATAACTGAGGCAAAACCTGACATCTGGCTCACACCTAAGGCTTCTTTTCCCACTAGCAATGTTTCTTCCATAGTTAGCAACTTATTTTTCGTTCTTTCCCCATTCCTTTCAACTTCTGGGTCTCACCAAAACCTGGTTCCCTTTTGATGGCACACCTCCCTCACCACTCTTCCAGTTTTCCTTTGTTTTCACTCATTTCCCCTGACTCATTAGTTGAGGTAAAGGAGTTGAAATACTCCTTGTTTTTCATGGATACTTCCAGGCTCTCACTCTACCATCATAGTAACTTCTTCTCTGAGTTTTATTCAATCAATATCTACCATCTAATCAAAATTGTGGTAACTGTTGTCTATAGACCTCAAGGAAACATCCCTTCCTTCTTTAATGAGTGCCTGGCTCAGTCTCCTGCCTTCATACTGGGGGATTCTAACATATGTGTTAATACTTGCCCAGTACCTCAATTTAGCGGCTTCCCATGACCTTTTCCTTAATCTTACCTTGATAGACCTCAGGTAGCTTATCCCCTTGATCTTGCTATTATTCATAAATATTCTAGTTCCATGTTAATGAACCCAAAAGTGCCATTATATGATTATAATCTGTTGTCTCTCTCTGCCTTGCAAAACTAATCTCTTGAACTTACTCCCACCATCTCCCATCTTCATTTCTATTCACTTGCTACTGATCAAACCTGTAAAAAATCAAAATTAGTAAGACTGGGTACAAAACAAATTTATATTATATAATCTCAATGGGGTCCTCTATGCGGCAGGGTGATTCTTTTATAGCTGTCTAACTGACTGACTGTACAATTTGCCACAGAGGCTTTTTCAAACCTTTTTTTCTATCCTCAAAAGACCCATGATTCCCTGTCCTCCAACCATTTCAACTGAGGACATTGCCTCATATTTCACTGAAAAAAAAATTGAAGCCATTCTCTGAGAGCTCCTCCTTTCCCCTTCTCCTCATTTCATATCATTCAGATGGCTCCTACCACTCTCTCCACCTTTACCTTAATCTCATAAAGAAATAACCTTCCTCCTTGCCAAAGCAAACCACTCTGCATGCCCAAATAATTCTATTCCATCCTGTCTTTTCCAGGAGATCAATGCCACCATCATCCCCATACTCTCACTTGTTCTCAATCTTTCCTTGGCTCCTAGTCTGCTTTCTTACTGCCTACAAATCTGTCCATGTCTCTCCATCCTCAAAAACACCCTCACTTGATTTATTCCTCTCTACTAGCTATCATTCTATATCTCTCCTCTCTTTTGTAGTTGAACTACTTGAGAAGTCTTTTCACAAGTGATGCCTTCATTTCCTTTCCTATCATTCTCTTCTTGATTCGTTGTAGTCTAACTTCTGATTTCATCATTCAATCAAAATGGCTTTCTCCAAAGAGATCACTATGATCTCTTAATTGCCAAATCTAATAGCTTTTTCTCAATTTTAATCCTTCTTGAATTTTCTGAAACCTTTGATACTGTCAATCACCCCATTCTCAATACTTTCTTCTCTCTTTTGTTTCTGATTTCAGTGACACTATTCTGTCTTCACAGTCTTTCTATCTACTGCCTCTTGGTCTCTTTTGATGGATTTTCATTCATGTCACTCCCTAATCATGACTACTTTCTTTTTTACTTGGTGATCTCATCAGCTCTCAAGAATTCATTTATCATCTCTATGCTAATGATTCACAGCTCTCCTTATCTAACTCTATCTTCTCTTTGGACCTTTAGCATCATATCTCCAACTGCCTATTGGATATCTTAAACTGCATACTCTATCCATAGGAAAACTTATTTGGTCCCTTCAAGATTGAATCCATGATTCTATGATTTAATCCAAACCTCTCATTTTCTTTTTTTTTTAAATTTATTTCCTCAATTAAATGTTAAAAAATTTTAACACTTTAAAAAAGTTTTGAATTTTAAAGAGAAATTGAGATGCAGGAACATTAAATGATTTGGCCAAGTTAATAAAAAAGAGGTTATAGTGAATCCCAACACCTTTGGCCTCATTCTGAGAGTTCTTTATTGCTTGTGTTCCTCTTCACCTATTGATGAGTTCTGTTCAGAACCTCCCCTTTATTTCTAATGATATTTTATTCTTCCAGATTATACAAAGATAGTGTTCAACATTCACTTTGGCAAAACCTTGTTTTATAAATTTTTCTCCCTCCCTCTCCCTGCCTTTCCCAAGAGAGTAAGCAATCCAATATAAGTTAAACATGTGCAATTCTTCTAAACATATTTCCATATTCATCATGCTTCATAAGAAAAATCAAATCAAAAATGAGAAAGAAAAAAAATGAGCTAGCAACAACAAAAAGGTGGGAAATATTATGGTTTGATCCACAATGGGACTCCATAATTCTGTCTCTAGATGTAGATGGCATTTCCATCTCAAGTCTATTAGATTTGCTTGAACTCCCTCGTTGTTGAAAAGCACCAATTCCATCACAGTTGATCATATAATCTTCTTGTTCCTGTGTACAATGTTCTCTTGTTTCTACTTACTTCATTCAGCATCAGTTCATGTGAGTCTATTCTGAAATCAGCCTGCTCATCACTTCTTATAGAACAATATTTCATTACATTCATATATATATAACTTATTCAGCCATTCCTCAACTGGTAGACATTCACTCAATTTCCAGTTCAGAACCTCCCTTTTGAGGAAGGGTTCCAAAACAGCCTTCTCTCATTCCTCTCCAGCTATGCTTCTGACTTTTAGAACTTTACTTCCATGTTCCTATATGTATACTTCCCCATTGATCTTTTGGCTCCTTTTTTAAATGTTGCCTTCCTAGTTAGGTGATGCAGTAGAAAGAATACTGATACTGGACTCAGGAGTACCTGACTTCAAATCCAGTCTTAAGTATTTACCAGTCTTGTGACTCTGGGCAAGTCATTTAATCCTGTTTGCCTCAGTTTTCTCATTTGTAAAATGAGCTAGAGAAGGAAATGGCAAAACACTTCAGTATCTTTGCCAAGAAAACCCCAAATAGAATCACAAAGAATTGGAGAAAATCAACTAAATGACAACTTCCCCCATTAAAATATAATCTCCTTGAGAGCATAGATTATCTTTCTTTCTGCTAAAATTTCTGTCCCCATTACTTAAAGACTGACTGATCTTGGATCTCTGACTCCTAAATTGGTAGTCTTTTCTTTATGTATTGTTTAGTCTAAGAAGAGAGTTTAGAGTGGTAAGTAAAGCTAAATTCCTCATTAGAATGTAAGTTCTTTGAGGTCAGGGACTGGATTTGAGGGATTTTTTTTTGGTTTGATTTATTTTTTTTTCTTTCCTTGTATACTTATCTCTCAGCATAGTGCCTGGAACATTTGAAGTTCCTAATAAATGTTTGTTGACTGACTTGTTGGTTGACTTCATGGAGGAGGTAGAATCTAAGGTGGCCCTCAATAAAATTTTAAAAGTTAAGATTAATATTGACAAGGTTAATTGGTTAAATGATAGGGAAAAAAAGAAGAAAGGGAAGGGCATTCCAGTAGTAAACCAAGGAGAGCTAGAGCATTCCCATGTACTCCGATACTCAGCCCTGAATAGAAAAACCTTTAGAAAGTCCCAGAATAATAAATATCGGAATCTATCCCAGTGCAAGGAGAAAGGCATGTCTCCAATTAGGTGGAAGGTCTAATTACAGAGCCTGGAACACAATGCTATGTGTATAAAAATAAAAATACTGAGCCTAGCTCAAGCAGTGAATAGAAGGAAGATTTCATTAGCGTTCAAAATTAGTAGCATGGCTCCCCTAGCAGACAGGAATGAGAGGTCAGGGAGATGGCAGTGGATAGCTTGGCTATTACACAGTAATTTATAGACAAAGGGAAGGAGAAAGTACAAAAGGAAGGGGGGAAGTCACAGTATCATTAACCTAGGCACTGACCCCCGAACAGATAGAAATTTCCCACAAAGTAGGAAAGGAAGACATGCTCAAAGACATCCAGTTTGTGCACAAACAGGCACAAAAGCGTGTGAATGGCTGGCAAAGCATTTGGGAGAAAAAAATTAAAAGAGGATGCTCTGATGGAGAATACTTTTGAGCTTCTGGCCATTCCTCCAATATGAAGCCTGGCCTAATTCAAAGAAAGTCTTTCTGAATTGCCTTTAGCATCCTCATTAGGCAATGAAGCCCATTCCCATGCCCTCACTGGACATCTGCTGACTACTTTTTTTTGATCCTTTCTTTTTTCTCTCTTCTTTTTTCAGGCACTGAAGATCCAGGCCCTGGCAGGGGGATCTTCAGAAAAGAATGTAAAAGGGGTGGTAAATTTCAGAATCCCAGATTCCCCTATCTGTACCCACTGGGTCCTTTCTTCTTTGATTTCAGGGGCCCAGAGCCTTTGCTTCTCCCCATTCTCCATAGAAAAACCCATTCTCAGGAAAGAATGTTCTGTAATGAGCAGAGCACTGGATTTGCATCTAAAGAATTAGCTATTTAGTAAAAAACACCAAATCTCTGGGGGCCTCAGTTTCCTCATATGTATAAGAAAGGAGTCCTATATAGTTCTAAATCTCTAATCCTATGATCTGAATTCACCATTTACACTTTAGTGTGAATTTCAGGCTTGTGATTTCCTTTCTAGCTAATTGAATTATTTTGAGGAATGAAAGGCTTTTATTTCCTATTAAAGAAAATTCAGATTTCAGAGCATTGAAGGAGGTATATTTGAAGGAGATTGCCTTCTTGGTATTTCTCTTATAACATATACTATAGATAGCTATTTAACCCAACCAACATTATGATAGGCCCTTGGTCTTATAGAAGAAGTTGCTTCCCCTATGGGATGGAAATAGATAAAGCCTCATTTCCTTATATTAGATTCTTCAGGACTACTCTGGAGTGCTCCTCTAGGCATAGGTGATGGATTAATGGTTGGGAATTGGGAAATACACATTCTGGTCCCAACTCAGCTACTATATCCCGTGTGACCTTAGAACCTCTGGACCATAAGACTTAAGAGGAGACAGTGTCTTTATCATAGTGTAGCCCTCAATACCTAAAATTCCTTTTCACAAGTTCACACTAATAAATGTGTTGAGTTAAAATAAATGGTAATACTGTTGTTTCACATATAAAATGAAGGGATTTGAAAACATGATCTTTAAGAATCATTTCAGCTTGAAAATTGAATTTACTGTGCTATATTCGAAGATTCTTGGGTGAAGGAAAGAGTAGGGGGAATTCTATTCTTGTTTTACCAACCAATTCTAGTGGGGAGGGGGGGAAGAATGTACTCACAATTTAAGTTTAATTAGTAGTATTGACATGTTCTCTATCACTGCTTGAAGCCTGAACAATCAACAAAACAATGAACCAAGCCCAGATTTGCTTACATGAATTATTTTACTTTGTCATCAAAATAACTTTGTTAGGTACATATTATGGGTACTAAGGCTCAAATTGTTTAAACAACTTACATACAGCTAGTAAAATGGTAGAAGCAATGATGGAAATCAGGCCTTTCTGATTCCAAGCTAAGCAATCTATCCACTGTACTATCTAGATGCTCATAGGATTTGCTATAGAAGAAATCATCCTAAAGTTCAGTTTTTCTATCATCAAAATGCCTTCTCATTTATAGCTATGTAATTGTGACACTGTGTTGGGCACAGAGATAAGATAAAAAATAAAATTGCTTCTACTCTCAAGAAGGGTACATTCCACTTTAGATGGCAGTAAAAGGTGTGGGAGAACAGTATATTTATATGTAAGTTGATACATCCTATGTAAAAGGGGAACACAAAGAAATTCAGGAGGTACAAGGAGTCGAAACTGGGGAAATGTTAGGAAAAGTCTAATGTAGGTTGGGATGCTTGAGCAAAGGTTCAAGAAACTAGTGGTCCTTGTTGCTGTTGTTTTTCCTGTTTTAACAGCTGCTGTTGTTAATCCTTTATTCTCAAAGAGGACCAATGACATCAGGAGAGTGATGTCTTAAATTGCAAGTGAATGAATGGGATTTAAGTGAGAGAGTTATATTAGCCTCACTCTCTCCACCAATCATCAGTGGCAACACAAAGGTCAGAATGATTAATGATGTCCTCCAAATGTATTCTGTGTCCACCCTCTAGTGTCAAATTTAACTATAGACTTTATATGCCCTAATTCTGTTCCTAAAAGGAAAAATGAGGAAGGAGTATATTCCGGTCATGGGGTGCCAATACAAAGGCACTGAGATAGAAGATGGAATATGTACATGTGAAACTACAAGAAAATTGACTAGATCCTATCATCTAAAACTATGGTCCATGACCCCATATAAGGTCTTATGGGGAGGTCATGAAATTATAATTTTTAATAACAGCGTTCTATTTTTATTTATTTATTTGTGCTGAGGCAATTGAGGTTAAGTGACTTGCCCAGGGTCACACAGCTAGGAAGTGTTAAGTGTCTGGGGTCACATTTGAACTCAGGTCCTCCTAACTTCGGGGCTGGTACTTTATCCACTGTGCTACCTAGCTGCCCCAGCTTTTTATTTTCAAAATACATAGAAAAGTAGTTTTCAGCATTTCCCCTTGCAAAATTTTGTGCTCCAAATTTCTCCCTCCCTTCCCAACCCCACTCCCCTGGACAGCAAATAATCCAATTTTTTAAGTGCATTTCTTCTATTCATATTTCTATATTTATCATGCTGCACAAGAAAAATCAATGAAATTATGATTTATTATCAGTAAATGTTTGGTTTGTTTACCTATTTTATATGCTTATATACTTGAAGCAACATAAAAATTTCTTTGGTGAAAAGGAGTCATTAGTGGAAAAAGTTTAAGAAGCCCTGGACAAGACTCTACACTATGTAAAGGGGAGTAATTTAGAATAAATGGAGGTCAAGGTCAAATGTAGAATAACTTTCCACAGTAAAGAGAAGAATTTGCACATTCTCCAAAAAGTAATAGGAAGCCCCTAGAGGTTTTTGAAAAGGAGAGGTGGTGTGAGTAGACCTATGCTTTAGAAGGGCCACTTTAGTAGTTATGAGGAGGATGGACAAAAGAAGGACCTAAGATAAGAAGTCCAGTATTGCAATAGTCCAGTTGAGAAATAATGAAAGCTTGAACCATGGTGGTCACCATGTGTGTAGAGAAAAGGGTAGTAATGTAAGAGATATTGTATGATCACTAACTGGATATTAGGGAATGGAGAAAGATTCTGATTGGGCAGAGTTATTTTTTGAAAAGAAATAGAAAAGTAAGGGAAATGTTATCCTATCCTTTTTATTTCCACTGCCATCACCTAAGTACATGATTTCCTTACTTCATGCCTATTCTATGACTAGCAATAATTTCCTTAATAACTAACCTCCATGTCTGACCTCTACTGCTCTCCATCTAATAATAACAATTACAACAACTTACATTTATATACTATTTCAATATTGGCAATGAACTGTCCGTTCTTTAATATTATGTATTCCTCACAATAACCCTATGTGAGAGATACAATCACTTACCCATTTTTATAAGCCCCCAGAGCTATAACTAGTATGTGACTGAGGAGAGATGAGTGGTCAGATCTTCCTGACTGCCAAGCCAGCTCTCTATTGAGGACACCAAACTACTTTTAATTGAGGACATCAAAATACTTTTAATAAACAATGCAGCTCATACCTCATTGTCAATTTAATCTTTTTAATGTCTACCTCAGCTGGACATTTAAGACCTTCTCACAATCTGTTCTAGACTCAACCTTCTTTTCAGCCTTATGTTCTACTGTATCCCTACCTCTCATAATTCTTTTATTTCAGCCAAAATATTCTATTTGTGAGAACAAGAGCTTTTTTTTTTTCATTTTTGTCACCAAGCATAGCATATTTCCTGGTACATAATAGGTGCTTAATAAATGTTTGGTCAATCAAGTAGAATTGAATTTTGTGCCATTGTCTCCCAAGCCCTTGGTGCTATTCAATGAGATATGATATAGAAATAGTCCCAATGAAATGCAATAATGATGTGATACAAATGTTAGTTGAGTGCCTACAAATCTTACTCAGATGTATAAAACTTGTGGAGGGACTTGGAAAGCAAAATGGAAAGCAGCCTCTCCTACTAGCACATTCTCCCAGGTGGCTGAACATCCAGCTTCTTACACTTTTCACTCTGTAGGCTTAATATCAGATAGACTGCTCTGAAGCCCTTGTTTCTGATCCGTCCTAGTGCTCATCTGCCTAACATTCTCCTTCTAGAACAGCTCTGGGCTTGTGCATATGAATACTAATGCGGCATGCAAATTTCAAAATAATAGAAACTGTACAAACTAGAACAAGTACTCCCAACTCTCCTGTACATGACATGTTTGGGCTCATCATAGGATGTTATTAAAAAGGAAAAGAGGGGAGAAAAAGAAGGGAAGAAGGAGGATGAAGGGGAGGGGGAAGAGAGAAGAGAAATGAAGGGGAGAGGAAAGAAGGATAGAATGGAGGAAAGGAGAGAGAGACAGACAGACAGACAGACAGACAAGGAGGGAAGGAGGGAAGGGAAGGGAGAGAGGTGGGAGGGAAAGGGGGAAGAGAGAGAGAGAGAGAGAGAGAGAGAGAGAGAGAGAGAGAGAGAATGAACAAAAAGAAGTAGAAATCATTTTGATGAACAACTCTTGTCAAGAAATATCTCTCTTGAGTGGCAGCCCAAATGAAAGGAGTGAGTGGGGAGGGGAGCAGAGATGCAAACTCCAAGTGAGTGTGAAAGCACTATTATTCATCAAGAAAGAGCTCACAGTAGAACTCCCAGTAGGTTTTACTGTCTTCTCAGGGTCTCAGTCAATAAAAACTACATGAAGGTCACTCTGCCCACTCATTCTTATATACCCAAGTCTCTTATCCTCCCAGACTTGAATTTAAAGAGGCCTTTGGCATTGGAAAATCTAAGAAAGTAGTCACTGCCTTTGCAGTGTTCATTATCACCCATTTCACCAAGAAGGAGATGAGGGTAAATGTGGACGGTTTCCTAATCAACTATATCATATTACTTCTCGATGTTTTCCTTTCCTCTCTCTCCCTTTTTCTCCTTACCTCTCTTCTTTTCTCTCTCCCTTTCTCTCTTCTTTTCTCTTTGCTCAGGAAAATCTAAATTTGAAGTTGGTCTCAAATACTCACTTACTATATGACCCTGGATACTTAAACACTGTTTGTCTCAGTTTCTGCATCAGTAAAATGGGGGTTAAAATAGCACCTACCTCCCAGGGATGTTGTAAAGATCAAATAAGGTAATAGTTGTAAAATGCTTAGCACAGTTTTTGGCATAATAAGTGATGTACAAATGTTAGCTATTATTGTTACTGTTATTTCCTTCTTTCTACCATGTAAATGAAAAAAGTATTTATGAGACCTGGGCCAAAGGTTAGATGAGATGAACTGAGGCAACCTTCAGCATTATTGGTGGGATTATATTTTGGTAGGGGGAAAAAAACTCTTCTGTAGGAATTCAAGGAGACTCTTTGACAAGTTTGATCCAATTCACAAAGTATGTATTCAGCTCTTATTATGTACAAAGGCACTGTCCTAGGTTAAGTCAATTTATTAAGTGTTAATTGCTGATGATGTGTTAAGTACTGGGTATACAGAAAAAGGCAAAAATATTGTTGCTGCTATCAGGAAGCTCACAGTCCAATGAGACAGACTTCATGTATTGCAAACAAGAGATCAACAGGATACAAAGGATATTATCTCAAGTGTAACACACCAATATTAAGATAAATTAGTGTCAAGCACTGGGGAATACCAGGACAATAATCCCATTCTTCAAAAAGCTTCCATCCCATCAACTCCCTCAAATAATTGCTCTCTCCCTCTCTTTCTCTGACTCTGTCTCTATTTCTGTCTCTCAGTCTATCTCTCTGTTTCTCGGTCTTTCTCTGTCTCTGTCTCCATCTCTTTGTCTCTGTGTGTGTCTCTGTCTCTCTGTCTCTGTCTCTCTCTCTCTGTCTCTTTCTCTCTCTGTCTCTCTCTCTCTTTTTCTCTCTTTTTCTGTGTGTCTCTCTCCATCTCTCTATCTGTATCTTTCTCTCCCTCTCTCCCTTCTCCCTCCCCCCTCTCTCTGTCTGTCTCTGTCTCTCTCTGTCTCTCTGTCTCTGTCTGTGTGTGTGTGTGTGTCTCTCTCTGTCTGTCTCTCTCTGTCTCTCTCTCTCTCTCTGTTTCTCTGTCTCTCTCTCTGTCTCTGTCTCTCTCTCTCTCTTTTTCTCTCTTTTTCTGTGTGTCTCTCTCTATCTCTCAATCTGTCTCTTTCTCTCTCTCTCTCCCTTCCTCTTCCCCTCTCCCTCCCCCTTCTCTCTGTCTGTCTCTGTCTGTCTCTGTCTCTCTGTCTCTGTCTGTGTGTGTGTGTGTCTCCGTCTGTCTCTGTCTCTGTCTCTGTCTCTCTCTCTCTCTCTCTCTCTCTCTCTCTCTCTCTTTCTCTCTCTCATTGCCAAAATGATCTCTAATAGGCCTTAAAACTCTTCTGATTTATGGGATGTAGAGGAGAAAAAAAGCACCAGGTGGTTCAGCAATATTTACTGAGGTGTTTTGCATGCAGAGTATTTTCATTGTGTACAACTTGTACTTCCCCAAAACCTGGCTCAATCAACAATGGGAACATTTTAGAAATTAAAGCATTAAACCAGCAGATCTGCCAAGACTCCAAGGACCCTTAGTGCAAGCTACAAGATGTATTTTTATGGATAATTCTTCTATGGGATACAGATGAGCTTTCCTACTTTAAGAACTTTTGTGGGGGGGGGGGGGAACAAAACAGTTGGGTTAAATTACTTGACCAGGATTACACAGTTAGGAAGTGTTCAGTGTCTGAGGTCAGATTTGAACTCAGGTCCTCTTGACTTCAGGGCTGGTGTTCTATCTATTATTCCACCTAATTGCCCTTATATCCTAAAAACTTTCTGATAAATCATGCTGTTCCTGAAAAATGAAAAGACTTCAGAGGAGGTTTGGATTTGGAAGACCTAAATTTTTGTGGCCTTAAGCCTATAAAATGGATTTATGTCTTTTTGAGAACGGGTCTAAGCACTTCCCTATTCAAATAAAATCAAGAGCACAGATTTTCTAGCTATGTTAAGGACAAGATATAGATCAGAGAATGAGTAGGACTGTTGCTCAAGAGGGAGCAGATATTAATAAATATTTCAAACTAGATGCCTTCTAGACATCTTAAACTCAACACATCCAAAACTGAATTCAGTACATTTCTCACCTAAGTCTTCTCCACTTATGAACTTCCCTATTAGTGCTAAGGATATTGCCATCCTCCAATACACCAGACTTACAATTCCATATCATATTGTCTCATTCTCTCACCTACCTCCCCCACTACATTCACTATGTTGCCAAATGTTGGAACTTTACCTTGTGACCAACATTTCTTACAAAATTCCTTCTTCTGATACAGCTACCATCCTGATAATATAAGTTCACATTACCTCATACCCTTAATATTGAAATAGCCTGCTGGCTGATCTGCCTACCACAAGTACTCCTTTCTACTTCACCCTTTTTTCCTTAATATCTATAGGAAGCCTTTCCCAATCCATCTTACTTCTAGTGCCTTCTGTCTGCTAATTATTTTCTGTTTATCCTATATAAAGCTTATTGTACATATTTGTTTGCTTGTTGTCTCCCCCATTAGATTGTGAGCTTTTTGAGGGTAGAAACTGTTTTTTGTCTTTTTATGTTTGTTTGCTTGCTTCCCCCAGCACTTAGCACAATGCCTGGCATATAGCAGGCACTTAATAATTGCTTAGTGACTATCTGAATGCCTCCAATCCATTTGTACTCAGCTGTCAAATTAATCTGAACTGACCATGTCATTCCCATATTTAATAAATTCAAGTGTCTCCCTATCACCTCCAGGATCAAATATAAATCTTCTGTTTAACATTCAAAGTCCTTTGTAACCTGCTCCACGCCTATCTTTCCAGTCTTATACCTTATTCTCTCCCAGTTGTATCCTTCAATCCAACAACTTAGACCTCTTTTCTATTCCTCCAACAAGATACTCATCTCCCAATTCTGGGCCTTTTATTGGCTGTTTCCCATGCCATTCCCTGTTTTTTCCTTTCCTTCCTCATCTCCACCTCCTAGATTCCTTAGCTATCTTCAAGTCCCAGCTAAAATCCCACCTTTTGATTGTATCTATTTAATTTATATCAGAGTATTTGCTATCTTGGAGGTGGAGGAGGGAAGGGAGGGAAGAAGAAAAATCTGGAAGACAGTCTTACAAAAATGAATTTTAAAAAACTATCTTTACATGTATTTGGAAAGATAAAATACTATTGTACATAAAAAAGAGAAACACAAAAAAATCCAACCCCACCTTTTATAGGAAGCCTTTTCTGATTAATGCTGGTGCTTTTCTTCTTTTATCTCTTATTCTTCCTGCATATAACTTGGTTGTGTGCAGGTTGTATCTTCAATGTTTAGCATACTTCCTGCCACATGTTGTTGATGTTGTTCAGTTATTTCAGTTATGGCCATCTCTTTGTGACTCCATTTAGGGTTTTCTTGGCAAAGATACTGGAACAGTTTGCCATTTTCTTCTCCAGCTCATTTTAAAGATGAGGAAACTGAGGCAGAGTTAAGTGATTTGGCCAGGGTTATACAGCTGGTAAGTATTTGAGCCCAAATTTTAACTCTGGTCTTCCTGATTCTAGGCCTGGTACTCCATACATTGCACCATCTAGCCTCCTGGTACATAGTAGAAGCTTATTGACTGACATAATAGATAACAAAAAGTATTAAGATCTTCTTTATTTTGTGTGATGAGTAAAAAGTTCACAAAGGTAGACTGAGGTATGTTCACTTCAAGAAAGATAACCATGTACTAATAGGGTGCCAAATCTAGTTTAAAAGGGAGTCAATGGATTACCTCTATGTATGTCAGAGAGCCTGAGATGAAGAAAACTTATTTTTATAAGGTCAGAACAAAGAACAGAGCAGGGTAGGTGATATCACGGGATTTAGGAAACATGATTGGTTATAGAGTTGTATCTAGAGAAATAATATAATTGATTGGAAGTTAGGAATTGAGGGCTAGAAACAATATCCCTCTGTCCTCTGTGATTAAGAAGTATTCATTGTTTAAATCCATTTGCAAATTTAAACAATAACTTCTTTGGATAGCTTGGTGGTATAAGGATAAAAATTCTCTGGTGTCTACCTGCATTTCCCCAGGATAGTAGAATTTCTTGGGGCAAGAATAAAACAGTGATAAGCAACAGAACTGGTTTTCTGAATATCTCATTTTACAGGCTGCCTGAATTTCTGTACTGTTTCAAAGATGAAGAAATATAACTTAGGCAGTTACAGGACAAAAATCAATTAACTATAAATAGGATCAATAAAAATGATACAAAAATCAATTTAATCTTCTCAGTTGATTATCTCTAATTTTCCCCGTACAGATCATGGTAATTGGAGTTGTTTGCATATTGTCTCCTCTATTAGAATTCAAATTTCTTGATAGTTAGGACTGATTTTTGCATTTCTTTGTAACCCTAAAGCTTAGCACAGTGCCAGTGTCTAGTACATAGTAGTAAAAGCTTGTTTAATAAAAGCTTCTTGATTATTAAAAAGAGGCAGAGAAGTATATGAGTCCTATTTTGTTTCTATTTTCTTTTCCAAGAGCAGTCTTCAAATGGTCAGGATAGAATAAAAATTGGATAGAGAAAATCAAATACAAAAGTTATCTAGAAGGCAGTAGGAGGCAGTATTGTATGGTGGAAAACTGGCAAACTGAATACACAAATCACAAATCTGACACATATTGGCTATGTGACAATTTGGCAAGTATTATCTCGATTCTCTCATACCTCTTTCTAATACTTAGAGTATTAGATTTGCAAAATAATAATTTTAAATCTTAAGGAAATTCTCTACACTGGTGAAATAATGCTTAGACAGAAAAAGGTGGGAGTGAAGGTGGCACACAGCCAGCAACAGTGGACTCAAGTTCCCACATCAAGATAAATGAAATTCCAAAAGACCAAGAACTTTCAGGGGAGGAATGCTGAGCTTTGAATAATTGTGAAACATCTCTAATGAAGAACCACAGTCTTAAAAAGATGGAATTTTAAGTTTAATTTCAGAAAATAATAGAAAAAATGTATCTTTCCCCTTTCTTATAAAGTGCTGAACTTATGACTGTAGAACCCAGTATATACTGTGAGTTTCAGATTTGGCTGAAATGCTTCCCCCCTCCCTTTTTTTTGTAAAAATGTTTTTGCTTGTTACGAATAGAAAGAGAGAGGGAAAATGGAAATAAAAATGATACAAAAATTATCTGTGTCTCTACTTCTGTTTTTCTTTCCTCTTTGTCTCTACTCTCCATCTCTGTCTGTCTCTCTCCCTCCTTCTCCCCTTCTCCCTTCCCCCTCCCCCTCTCTCTCTCTCTTCTTCTTCCTCCCTCTTCCTTTTTCTTTCCCTCTCCCTCTCACTCTCTCTTCTTTCTTCTCTTCCTCCTTTCCTCTCCCTCTTTTTCTCCTCCCCCCTCTCAATTTTCCCATTTGTAAAGTTCCAATAGTAATAGTATCTACTTCTCAGGATCATTGTGAGGATCAAAGGATATAATATTTGTGAAGCATTTTGCAAACCTTAAATTGCTCACTATTTTTAAGGCAAGGTTTTATTTCAGATATTAAAAATGTTGCATACTTTTCACTTTGCAATCTTACCCTCTCTCTTCTCCACTTCAATTCTTGGCCCAGCTTATTACCCATCTGTAGGGATTGTAAAGGATATGTGTGCTGATGGTCTAACTTAATAGACTGTCTTTCCAATTGCTTGCTGTAGTCTGGATAATAGATATTATTCAGCCATTTGGTTTTTCCTGTATAGATTGTTAGGCTGAGCTCTTCCAAGAGAGAATGAATTTTAATAACCAGCTCTTGTACTTTGGGGCTTGATTCAACCATCACAATATTATTTGCAAATAGGAGCATCTGGAGAACTTCATTTATTGGAAACCCCTCTTTGGAACCTGTGCAAGACATTGGTAAGCATCCATCTCCCTGTTTTATGCCTCACTTAATCAGTGGTAGTCAATGAATGCTGGACAAAGTTATCTCTGTTTTAATTTATCAAGGAATTATATATGATATTAATATCTGCATGAAAGATAACACATTGAAAGAGAGCCTTTGAGGCTGCATTCTATCTTACCTAGTCATATATTTTTGGTAGGGTTTTGTGGGTTTTGGTGATCACTGAACAATAAACACAGTGGAATCTTATATTCTCCATACCTTTTAAATCAGCTGTTTGACTGTGAAAATGTGATTTGTTGCAGAAAATTGTGGAAACTTGTCAGTATGGCCCCAGTGTAAGGTCATCTTCAAAAAGATTTTATAAATAAATTGACAATCCTCTCAATTATCTTTTTGGGTAGCAATAGTGTGGTTTGTCTGTGGGAGGTAAGGTGTATTTGTGTGTATGTGTGGGTGTGTGTTTCATTTTCTCAGATTCTTAGTCTCTTTAAGATAATTTAAAAATCACCCTTTCTATGCCTTCCAAATCGTATTGCCCCCAGCATGGATCATTTTCTTGTATTGTTTGCCCCTGTCCAGCTATCTTCTTGTCTACCTTTTCCCAAGTATCATTTCTTTTTGTAGCACACTGGAAACTATTACAGTATCTAAAGAATAAAAATTGCAAATGATCCAAAAAGCAATGGGGAGATAAATGGCAGGGGGAGTAGGCATATTATCAGTGACCACCGTATACAAGAAGTAGCCTAAAACTATCAGACAGAAAATGAATAATCAGGAAAGGGGATGAACCAGTGAGAGCAAAATTCTTCTGGCATCTACTGATTGTTAAAAGATTTACAGAGCAGTTTCCAGTATATTGAATAGATTCTTTTTGGATAATATCATTCAAAAAAGTAAATATCTTGACAAGGAAAAACAATGGATTGAATTTAAAACGATAAAACTTATTAGATACAAATATAAATCCCTAAAATAAACTCAAGTCAAGTTCACAAATACAGAATGTGAAGGACATGGCCAAACTTGTTGGTGACAGAAAAGACCTGTACATTTTAGCCGACTGTAAACTCTATATAAATCAACTGTATGACGTGATCACTCCAAAAGTCAGTGACTAACCCAGTTCTTAGATTTCATTGTGTCCAGAATAAGAGATAATTCTCCCCCACTTTATATCATGTCTGAAGTCCTATACTCAGGCCTGGTTTGCATTTTAGGTAAGATACACTCAAGTTGAAATGAGAAGAATAGAGGGTGACTGAAATGGTGAAAGGACTTAGAATCAACCCTGCCTTATGAGGATTATTTGAAAAACCTGGAGATGTTTAGCCTAATGAGAAAAATACGTGGAATTTATATCATCTCAAAGGTTTGTAAAATGCTTTATCTTCTTCATTGTATTTGAACAATTCCTATGAGACAAGTATTGCAGGTATTATTATCCCCATTTAGCTGTCTTCAAGCATTTGAAAGGCTGTCATGTGGAAGAGGGATTAGATTTGTTCTGAGTGGCCCCAGAGGGTATAACCAGGAGCAACAAGTGGAAGATGCAGAGAACTATATTTCAGTTCAATAGAAGGGTGGAAAAAAGCATCCTAACAACCACAGCTAACCGGAGATGGAATAGGCTGCCTAAGGAGGCAATGAATTCTCTATCACCTGAGCTCCATGAGTGGTAGTTGAATTATCACTTGGCTGGTGTGTTCTCAAGGAATTCCTGCTCAGGTGTGGCTTGTACTAGATGCTTATGAGATCCCTTCCAGCTATAAGAATCTATGAAGAGGATTGCTTGCCATCTAGGAGGAGTGGGGGGGAGGAGAGGAAAATCTGAAATACAAGGCTATGCGAGGGTCAATGTTTAAAAATTCTCTGTGCATATGTTTAGTAAATAAAAAGCTTTAAAAAAAAAAAAGAATCTACGAAGAATCTGTTGAATATCTATAATGTATGCATTTTTAGGATGTACAACCGGGGAGATGGGATCAATACACAAAAGAAATAAAAGATGCAAGCTTTTTATATCTAAATTTGCCCTCAAAGCTTTCACATTCTAGCTGAGGAGACTAGATTTACACATGCAAAACTTTTGGAGAATAACACAAAACAAAATAAAATCAAGGCCAATTACATCCCTTTCCTGAAGCAATTTAAGAGTCTTCTGTTAACATGGGGAAAAGCATTGAAAATAAATTTAGTGGTTAATTAATTATATTAATATAATCCCTCTTCCCTCATTCTTAATATTAACTTTCAAGATTTTTTTGTATGGGAATCTCCTAGAAAAGGGTAAGGATGAAATATGCCACAAGTGAAGTGATAGAATATATGTAACTTTGTATAAATAACTTTGTTTTCATGGAAGGCCAGTGAATATTTATTAACTAAGCATCTTACAGAGAAAACAGAAATCCCATGGACTCAACCTTATCTCCTTGGGAGGCACTGTTCTCTGAGGGGAAGCTGCGGATTTGGGCAGACATCTGATGGTTTTTTTTCAAGCTAGGTGTCTCAGACTGATTTTGAATCCTTACATAGATATTTACTAGCTATGTGACCCTGAGCAATTCACTCAAACTCTTTGAGCTTCAGTTTCACAACCTGTAAAATGTAGATAATAAGAGCACCTCCCTTTCAGGATGATTGTGAGGGTCAAATGAAGATCATATGTATATGTGTGTATGTGTGTAGTGCTTTGTGAACCCTAAAGAAATATGTGAGTACTAACTGCTATTATTATTATTAAATCAGACCATTTCAATCCAGAAACTGAAGATTTATACTTCTTCCAAAGTACAGCAGAGGTAATATCATGTAGTAGAAGGAGTACTGGTCTTGGTGTTTAAGAAGACCTAGCTTATAAAGTCTTTGTTCTCAGTCATATGACTCATCATATGACCTTGCATATGAAAACCAGAAACGTGCACCCAAAAACATCAGTGATTGGGAGTTACCATCCACAGAACCTCAACAACCTTCCCAGAGTAGACCAAAATCATCATAATAATCCCAACAAGAAGTTCAGCCAGTATCTCTTGTTTTTCTTTCTTCTCACTCCTATTGGAAAAAGATAAATTGTAAATGACTTGGAACTCCACTAAACAGATAGCTCATTGCTTTTGGAAAAGGCCCATCCCTAAACTCATATAAGTGTATAAGAACAAGAGTCATTCTCCCAATTGGTAAGTAGTTAAAGACTATGAACAAGTAGTTTTCTAAAGAAGAAATGCAAGTTATCAATAACTATATGAAAGAGGTTCCTAATCACTAAAAATAAGTTAGATTCAATTAAAGCTGAGTTTTCACTTCATACCTATCAGATTGGCAAGATCATAAGAGAATTAAAAGATAAATGCTGGAGTACCTGTAGGAAAACTGGCACATTGATGAGCTGTTGGGAAAGCTGTGATGTGTTTCCCCTGTTCTGAAAAAGAATGTGGAATTATAGCAGAAAAGACATTAAGCTCTTTGCCCTTTCACCTAAGGGTGGCACTATTATTTATGTGCCTCAGGAAGATCAAAGAAAGAGGGGAAAGCCTTACATATATAAAATTGCACCACTTTTCTATGGTAGCAAAAACTGAAAAGTAAGAGCTCATTGAATGGAAAATGGCTGAATAAAATATGGTATAGGAATATAATGGAAATGTAAGAACCAAAAATATGAAGAATTCAGAGAAGCTCGGGAACATTGGCATTAGCTAGTTCATAACAACCTTAGTGTGTTGAGATAGTGTGCTATTGTTAACCCCATTTTACAGTTGAAACAAATAGAGAGATTAAATGATTTGCTTAGTGTCAAAGAACATGTAATTGTCCCTCAGGTCTTCCTGACTCCAGGCCCAATGAAATATTAATTTAGGAAGGAAGGAAGGAAGGAAGGAAGGAAGGAAGGAAGGAAGGAAGGAAGGAAGGAAGGAAGGAAGGAAGGAAGGAAGGAAGGAAGGAAGGAAGGAAGGAAGGAAGGAAGGAAGGAAGGAAGGAAAGAAGGAAGGAAGGAAGGAAGGAAAAGAAAAACTCTCAAAAAACAAACAAACAAACAAAAAAAAACCTTTCAGTGGTTCTTCAGGATAAAATACAAACTCCTCAGCCTGTCATTTAAAGGCCTCCCAAAAGTTAGCTCCAGTTTATATTTCTAGCTTAATTTCCTTTTTTATACAATCCATAGTGCAGCCAACCTGGACTATTAGCTGATCCCCATCTTACTCTACCTGCCTCACATGTATTCATCTGGGCTATTCTCTGGATTGGTAAAGATGTCCTCTTCAGAGTTACTTGTTAAAATCCTCTTTCTTCAAGATTCTTCTCCTCCATGAAAACATCCCTGATTCCCCCCATTTAAAAGCAGTTTCTCTCTCTCTCTCTCTTTCTCTCTCTCTCTTTCTCTCTTTCTCTCTCTCTCTCTCTCTGTCTCTCTCTCTCTCTTCATATTTTCTAATGCACTTGGTTTAGACCTCTTCATGATGATGTCCATTGTATCATATTTATATCTGTACATGTCACTGCATACACTAATGTATATATATATTATGCGTTTAGTGGGATTAAGGGGATCACTACTAACAAACAGTCTTTCAAATAGCTTATATCATCCAAATTTTGGGCAGCAAACAAAAGCAAATAGATATCCCTGGAACCAAGCTCACATCTGAGAAATTAAAAAAAAAAAAAAATCAGAAATCAACTAGCAGCTAAAAGAACATTAGACAACACATAGGAGGATTTGAGTCCAATCTTAGCTATGTGATATTGGGCAAGTCATTTTCTCTCTCTAGGCCTGTTTTCTCAGCTGTAAAATGAAAGACTAGATGTTCTCAGAGATCCCTTCAACCTTTAATATTCTGATTCCATAATTAGACTTGAAATAAAAACTTACTTCAAAAAGCACACTGCAGAGTACCCCAGTTTGGGGTTCTCTATCCACTAGCAGGATTATCATCTTCATCAGAAACCTGATAAATGTAGTGACCCTAAGAAGCATGGCTTGAGTTCCTAGAAGGTATTCTGGGCTTCATCCATCACCACTTTTTATGTAAATATTTCAATATATAAGGTATTCTAGCCTCCCCCACCCCAGGGTGTGGTCAATGGCATGAGAGGGCAGAATTGTCTTTCATCCCAACGCGGATTAGCTAATTCAGTTTTTCTCTTCCATCTGCCTTCTCTGACCCAAACCCCTTTCCCCTCTCAGCTCCCTAGAACTCGAGAGAAAAATCTGATGGCTTTTCAAAGACAGGCGCTAATAAAATATATTTTCTCTAAAGGCAGCCCTGCATCTTTTGGTTTGGGGGAAAAAAATTGTTGCTACACTGAGAAAGGTGACAAGGCCAATAGCTGAGGCTTCTCCTTCACGATGATATATGCCCATTTTTACCCTGTACTGTATGCAATGAGGATATTATCATTAGCTAGCTTAGCACATGCATCTGACACGTGAGGAAGTAGGGAAAAAAAAAAAAAAAAAACAAGCAGTGGGGCAATTTACCCCCAGGCTGTCTGACACCTTCCTTATTTCTTTGCTGGGGTGGGGGAAGGAGGAGGTCATGCGCCAGGGAAGAGGGTTTCCCAACCCCCTCCCCCCCAACAATTTTATTTCCTGCTTCCTTAAGACTCTATTAATCACAGCGAGCGCGCCTTCCGCACAGCTGCTCTGCCTCCGACTACTTCACTCTCATTTTCCACTGAGCAGGTTCTCATTCATTCATGATTGGTACTCAGCCCCAGTCCCATGCCTCCCGGGAGACCCACCCCATGCCT
Organism: Antechinus flavipes; assembly: GCF_016432865.1. Lineage (NCBI taxonomy): Eukaryota > Metazoa > Chordata > Mammalia > Dasyuromorphia > Dasyuridae > Antechinus > Antechinus flavipes. The sequence goes on from NC_067399.1 coordinate 423,397,142, forward strand.
CCCGAACTGGAGTTTAGTATGCACGGGGAGGGGAGGTATTGAGACTCAGCCCCACAGGCGGCTGGCTGACTGGCTCGCACCATCATCGGGGACGCGAGTAAGGATTAGCCCGATGTGTTGATGGGGCTGAGCTCCAGTAAATATTTTGATGCATCTGCTTTCAGCCCTGGTCTGAGGGAATCTACCTGGCATTATCATTTGACGGGGAGCTGTTTTGAATGATAACAGAGCAGCTGCTTGTGTGAGTCAGTGCATGTGTGTTGACTGAAGAGGAGAAAAAAAAATCTACAAACCCAACGTTTGCTGAATACCAAGCTGCAGTGTTGGCTGCCCCCTTTTCTTTCTTTCTTTCTTTCCCTTTTCCTTTTTCTTCTTCTTCTTCTTCTTTTTTTTTTTTTCAGTAGACAAGCCAAACTGATCTCTTTCTAAAAGAGGGGGAGGGGCGGGGGAAGTAGGAGATCCAAAGTAACACACAACTACCAGTGATCATGGGGGCTGTGATGGGCACCTTCTCCTCTCTGCAGACCAAACAAAGGCGACCCTCCAAAGGTAAGCTTCTCTCCTCCACTACCTTTTGTTCCTTTGAGCTGTATTTTGGGATCACTAGAGTGCTGCTGCAAAGGGGACCACCATGTGCGATACCCCTGGATGTGGAAGTGAGGGGCAAGTATGGTCCCCTATACAGACAAGATTTCCTTGTGAATACGGGGGAAAGAAGCAGCACTGAGGGAACTCAGGTTTTGCCTAGTTGTGGTTGTAATTCACCTTTGCGGTTTACCATGCCATTCTTGGATATGTGTATGGGGGACTGACAGGTGCTGTCAGGGACTACCAGAACCCTGGCTTCAGTCAAATCATAAAAGGGAGAGAAAATGGCAAATGAGGAAGAGAAGGGCTGAAAGTCTGCCAAAAGAGAGAGAGAGAGGTGATGGGATGGAAATTTTAAAGAATAAAAAAATACATTCGAAAATCTCCTGGTTCCCATGACATCTCAGAGCACCAGCTATACACAGGGACCACACACATGTCTATGGTAGCTTGTAGACATGGGAATCCCAGCAGGGAAAAGGAGAGCTTCTGTCTGCAAACCAAAACGAATTAGCTGCCTGGTGGGATAAGATACTCAGAGCTCCTGTTCCGCCCTTCTCAGGAAGTCAGTAGCAAGCAGGTCAAATAGAGGCTTCATTTCTGCTTCATCTAAGCATGGGGTTTAACGAAAAACATCAGGGGATCCAACAGGAAGTTAGAAGGGACAGTAGGGGGTGGGACTGAAAAATAAATAAATCGGGCTGAGTCAAAAGCTCCTCCTGAACCTCAACTCCCTTTTCTCCCTAGGAACTTCTGTAACTATACCTCCTCTGCTGAGGGACACTTTTCATTTTTCTGTTCTTCTGCAGAGTTTTCTGCTCCCTAGGAGGGGTGGCCTGAACTAGGAAATTGACAGGAGCTTCCAGATCAAGCTAGGAGAAGCTGTTATCTTCTTTGAGTTGGGTTGGGGAGCATTCATCTAGTCAGGGCCAAAGGAACCACATCACCAATATGTCAGTATTTTCTTGCAGCTAGAAACAGACAAGGAGGAAATAGAATGCTGAAAAGTTTAAATTTTGTTTTGTTTTGTTTTTTAAATGAGTAACCATGCTAGAGATTTTCCAAAGAATTTCTTAATGCCTATAAGTTATACCCAGAGAGTTTTGTCAACTCAGTGACCATGATGAAATGTGGGAGTCTGTGTTTTGATTAAGTCCTTAGTCGCATCCATGTATTGCTTAATGATATTAAGTACAAGGGAACAGTGATGCACCCTTAGGTACCACATGAACTTTTTTAAAAATGCCCTTGAAAAGATTTGCCTGCTTTAAATGCCTCTGTAGCCATCATTAAGTAGAAGTCTCAGTCCCATTGGATTTGTCTCCCTTTAGAGAATTCTTTGTACCATTCGTGAGATGATCTGCTCAATAAGGGCTGAGGGTAGCAGTTTCATTGGGCCTGGTCCAGACAGTGGAACTTTCATAGGACCTGCATGCCTGTTTTGGGTAACCTGTTTCCAGTACAATTAGATGGTGAGGGACATTGGTTTAATATTGGGTAGGGAAACAAGTAGGACTGGAATTTCCATCCATCCTTTGAAAGCTAAATAAAGTCAAGTCAGCATGAAATCAGAAGGAAGGAAAGCTGAAATTTGAAAGTGGTGCCAATTATAGAATTACATGGCTTGGCCTAATACTGTGAAACCAGAATGTGCCCCCAGGATGAGAGGATTGTAGATTGAGACCTGGAAGTGACCTCTGAGAGGCCATTGAGGCAAATCTCCTCATTTTACAGATAGGAAAATTGAGGCTTAATGAGGTTAAATGGCTTGCACATGGTCATACAGCTAGTGTCTGAGGTGAGACTTGAACTACTGACTCCAATCCCAATTCCTACTCTCTCCACTAATGCTTTTCTATATAGGGGAACATAAGCAAATACTTAATGAGACCATAGAACTGGGAGCTTGAAGAGACCTCAGAGCTTAGCCAGTCCAGTCCTTTCATTTAACCGATGAAGAATCTGAAGCCCAGAAATTTATCCCAAATCACACAAGCAGTGGGTGGCAAAACCCAAGATTCGAGCCCTGATCTTTGGGCCCCAAGTCTATTTCTCTTTCCATCTCATTATGATGCTGATCTTTACAAGTTGAGTGTATATAAATATCTGACCTTCTCTTCATTGGTCACTTCTTTGAGGACAGCAGAAATGCAACGTTAAAGAGAAAAGATGAGAACTATTGAGACTTAGGAGCTTTTTTAAAGTTTTCATTTTCTGTGGCTTCAATGGAACTTTCCCCCTTTTCCTCTCTTCCTTCTCTTCTCCCTCCTCTGCCTCCCTCTCCCCATATAAAATTCTTGGGATAATGAATAAAAAGTCAGAGAGAGAGAGAGAGAGAGAGAGAGAGAGAGAGAGAGAGAGAGAGAGAGAGAGAGAGAGAGAGAGAGAGAAAGAGAGTCACCAGTGTTTCTCAAACTTTTGTTCTCAGTATCTTCATATTGTTAAAAAAAAAAAAAACTATCAAGGATCTGTTCAAAGAGTTTTTGTTCACATGGTTTATATTTATAGTTATTTACTATATTAGAAATAAAAAATGATTTTGAATTTGTAGACCCTCTGAAAGGGTTTCAGAAACCCCAACAATTCTTTGGACTACACTTTGAGGACCACTGATTAACCTCTCAAAACAGGCTTTTAATACAGGCTTTTAAGAAGCCACATGGTCCCCTTATCCCCTATCTTCATGCCCCTCTGGTTATTCCTGTGTCACACAAACTTCCTCAATATAATTTAGTATTATCTGCTTGTCCAAGCTACACTAAAGCTGGTGGGGCCCTGCATCTGTCCCTATGAAAGGATTTTTAAGATGCTCTACCTTGTATTTCAGATTACATTCTTGTCATAGTCAAACTCCTGGCAAAGTAGTTACTGTGAGTCTGGGGACCTGTTTCAAGAACTCAGCTCCAGCTAGAAGGTGACAAGTAGTCTTTGCTGCCTTCTACTCTGGGTAAGACTATCTGAAGTATCATTCAGTTTTGGAAGCCACATCTTAGGAAGAACATTGTTAAACCGAGCATGTTTGGAAGAGAACAACCTGAATAGTAAGAAGTCTGGAGGTCACACCATTGTAACAGGGTCAATTAAAGGAACCCAAATCATTCTCTCCTGGAGAAGAGAAGACTTAGGAGAGAGATGACAGTTACTTCAAGCACCTGGAGGGCTGTTATATGGAATTTTGCTTTGCTTCATCCCCAAGAGGATAACTAAGAGTAGAGATGAGAAGCTTCAGAAACAAAACAAGAACAAACAAAAGAAACAGATGTTGATTAAATATATGAAAAGGAGCAAAATCTTAATGATTAGTGCTGTTCAAAAGTAGAATTGGCTAGAAGCTCTGAAACAGAATATGGATGGCCTCTTGTTAGCAATACAAGGGATTACTTTTCAACTGTGAATGGGACTAGGTGATCTCTAAGGCTTCTTCTAGCTTTGAGCCTATAGTAGTCTATGGATTGGTCCTTCCTATTTTTGAATACTTGCTTAGTGTCATAAGAAGTCTAGAAAAAGAGTTCTTAACCTAAAGGTGAGGGAGTTAAGGTCTGTGAACTTTAAAAAATTTTTGATAACTCTCTTTCAGTAATATTGGTTTTCTTTGTAATATTCTATATTTTATCATATGTGTTCAAAAATATTATTGGGGGGGGGGGGAGTCTTACAGTCTTCACCAGATGGCCAAGGAGATCCATGATATAAAAAAAGATTTAGAACCCCTGGTTCAAACTAAACTAATTCTAGGAAAGACAGTCACTAATGCCATAATCCCTGAGCACTTCCTTCCAGAAACAACTTTTAATTCCAACTTTCTGTGATTTGAACCTTAAAATAAAGCAGACACTGTCTCCACATAACTTCAGGATCTATTGCTGCATAGCTCCTACTGTATACTGATGATGTCAGTCCACTGCCAGCTGACATGCCTATTACCTTGAGTTTTTCTCTTCAAATATATTAAAGATAATTATATTGTCCAAATCATTTTTATTTGGCACTTGTTGGAACTACATGAGACATTGAGAAAGGTAGAGATTTTATGAAGTATTTGTTCTGGGTTTTCAGCTTTCAGCATCAACAAATACCTTCTCTTTTAGCCTTTTCATTATTTAGCTCAGGTAATTCAAATGTGTTTACATTCTTTCCCCTTAACTAATTTTGGGGCTGCATTTGTTGTTTCAGAGTCCTTTGGGACTTTTATTTATACATCATTTAGATTTGGAAAGTGCCACTCCACTGGGTAACATTGGCTTATTCTGCAAATCTCAAGTCCAGTTGTAAATTTCCAAAGGCTTGTTGTTCTCACCACTGAGTGTACCTGTGTGTCTGTGTGTTTGATGAAGGGGGTGGGGAGGTGGAGGGGCAGTCTATGGCCTGGGTAATGAAAAAAGGAATCAGATAGATGCTTTGCATGTGTGTGAAAGTGAGCTTGCAGCCATGTATGCACAGGGGAGGAGCATGCTTAGGAGGAATTCTAATAGAATTGAGTCACAATAGATTTTTACTGTAAGCAACAGGAAATGACAAAGCAACTCTAGTCAACTTCAGATTCCTAGAGAATTTTAAAATCAAAATAAAGAGAATCAGAATCTTAGTGGTAGAAGGGTTGTGTGTTCATTAGACTCTTTTCTGCTCACCCTCCCCTCATTTTAAAAATATATCCAGAGAAATTAAATAATTTGCCCCAGGTCACACAGCTTGCAGGAGACTAAAGAGCTGATATTAAAGCTTCAGTCTCCTGATTCTCAGACCACTGGTCTTTTGCCTCCTTTCCCTGTATACCCTTAAGTGTACCCTGAGAGTTCTAAGAAATGGGATTTTCCCCACGTGGTTTCTATAAAGGGCACTTGCTGCATTTGAGGACATGTTCAAATTAAAACCCAATTTTATTATTTTTTTCAGCTTCTTGAGATACATTGAGATACATTTGTGGGTTTTGCCTTTGTTTATTCATTCACTTGGCTGCATGGAATTTTCTCCCCACTGATGGACATCTCCCTCTGTTTAATACTCTTGGAACTTCTAGGTACAGCTCATGGGCTATATCCTACATGAAAACATTCTGATCAACCCTTTTCCTTCCAGCCAGAAACCATTCCTCCTTCCTATGAATCATAGATCTTCAGCTAGATGACCATCTACATGTGGAGAATGGATTGGATCATACTCATGTTTATCTCCCCTATGGCATAGCATAATGGATGGATGATTGACCTTATAGCTAGGAAGATCTGGAATCAAATCCTGTCTCTGAAACTTTCTAGTTGTGTGACCAAGGATAAGTCATCTTACCTCTCAGGGTTCCAGCAACTATCTAAAACTGGAAGTTATGAAGAAGATGCCTACCTTCATTGGGAAAAGAAATTTTCACCCTTGAGAGTTTCCTATGTAATAATAAAAGCTATCATTTATATGGGGTCCTAAAGCTGACAAAGCACTTTTAATAAATTATTTCATTTGATATTCACAACAACCCTGGGGGTAGGAACAATTATGATTCCCATTTTACAGATGAGAAAACTGAGATACTGAAAGATTACATGATTTGTCCAGGCTCACACAGCTAAAGAGTGTCTGAAGTGGTATGCAAGTTCATCTACCCCACTGCCCTACCTAATTACATGTCAATGAACTCAGAATCTACTCTTTATCTCTGTCCTTATAGCACCTAGCAGAATGCCTTAAGCATAGTGGCTGCTCATGACCCCAAAAAGTGTGAATTAAATTAATTAGTCAATAATTCAATCAAAAATCACTTAGAAGGTAGTGGACAGTATGCTGAGTGAGGCAGACATGAAGGCAAAAGCAAAACAGATTCTGCTTTCAAGGAGCTTATGTTCTACAGAAATTTATATAAAGTATATATATGCAAATGTATATATAAAATACATATGATACATAATTATACACATTTGTATATGAATATACATACAAACATGTGTGTATGTATATATATATATTATGTTATACATATATAGAAATATTGAGATGGAATGCACTGTTATTGGGGCTTGGGGAGTCCTTTCATAGAATTTACAGTGAAATAATGATGGCCATAACAACAATGGTTATGAGGATGATGATATCAATTGCCATCCAATATTTTATAGAGTTGTGAAACCAACAACAAAAGTTTGTTTCCTGCAAAAATTTCAGCCACCAGCACTCTATTTGGAATGAAGCCTGGTATTTGGTCTAGTGGTTTTGAATTGACTTTATTTATTAAATGTCTTGTACTTCTTTCTAATTTAGGAAAAAAGTTGAGAAAACAAAACAGAAAATATTTCCCTACCTATGATGTGTCCATATCATAGGGAGTGTTTATAGTAGCTGTATCAGAAGAGAAACAACCGAGAGGAAAATGGATTGGCAACCACAGTGTTATCATGGAAAGAGTCATATAGTTAAAGTTAGGCAAACTGAGTTGAAACCCCAGTTATATTACTGTGTGGCTTCATTCAAATGGCTTCAACTTTTTGGGCTTCTATGATTCCCAAACTACTTTGCTCATAATATAATATTCTTCTTTTGTGTGAAGAATTGCTACTGGAGTCAAGAGACCTTCAATTGCCTTGTAATGAAACATAATTTTTGACATACCTAGGAAACTCCTAGAATCCCCTTGGAGAACCAGTGGCCTCAATATTGTCAGAGGTTCCTTCCATCTGTGTTTCTATGAAGAAAAGGTCTGATTTAAAAACATGTTGAATATAGATTCAAAAATTTTCAGTAAATTGTGGATATTCGCTGAGGGATTGATTAGGAAAAATTAGGATGTTCTAACATATCTCTAACTTTTGAATATGAAATGATAAGAAGCTTCCCTACAACTCTACCTTGGTGCCACACAAAGAGGAAGAGAGGAATTTGAGAAAGAACTGACAGCATGAAAGTTCCCCATAATCTTAGCCTCAGAGGTTAGAAATGTATACTTTTGTGAAATATCAGGAGGGTAAGCTCTGGGTATTGTGTAATGGATGCTCTAGATTTGGAGAGATTGAATTTAGAGAAAGGATCAATAAGACTCTATACTCTAAGAGGCTGCAAGGGATACTTGATCCAGAAAGGTTAGCAAGCCTTTGAGAATGAATTACTGATTTTTTCTGAGAAGGGTCTGGTATCCAAGATATATGTGTATATGTATGTATATGTATATGTGTGTGTATGACAATTAGTTGTTCCCGGTAAATAAATGGTGAAAAGAACTTCAAAATACTCACAACCACATGGGGAAAAATGCTCAAAATCACTAACAAAAATGCAAATCAAAACAACTCTAAGGTCTCACCTTACTTCTTGAAAATTGGCCAAAAATGATAAAAAATTCCATTACTCAATGGTGGTGTTGTGGAAAGATAGACACATTTATACATTGTTTATGCATCTGTTAAATAACATAACTATTTTGGAAATCTATTTGGAATTATGCAAATAAAATGACTAAAATATTAGCCTTTGAACCAAAGGCTCTATTAGTGGCATTGTATACCTAGGAAACCATTGCTAAGAAGTCCCCACACACTCCAAAATATGTGTAGCACCACTTTTTTGTATGATAGCTAAGATTTGAGGAAAAATATGGCCATCTATTAGAGAACAATTTGTGCATTTTACTGTACAATCTGCATTTTACTATACTATAAGAAATGATGAATGCAATGAATATAGGAAAGCATGCAAAGACCAATATGAACTGATGCAAACTGAAGTAAACAGAGTGAAGAAAACAGTGTACATAGTAAGTACAATATAAATGAAAAGAACAGTGGCACACCAAAAAATTAATGTTGAATGAAACAAAATAATAAAGCTCAAGCAGACTCAAATGAAAAGACATAAGAAAATATAGCTAACCTACTCCTTCATGGAGGTGGGATGTCCACAGTCATTTACACATTCATGTATTTTTGGACTTTCTCATATTGATCTTTCTCTCTTTAAAAAATTATTTGTCATATGGAATAGCTTTCAGGGAGGAAGAGAGAGAGAGGAATATATAAAATACTATGGTGATATAATAAACAGAAAACATCAATGATTTTTTAAAAATTTTTAATAAAATATAATGGTGTGAGAGATTGATAGGGAATTCACATAGCCAAGGCAACTCCTATGTGTAAAACTGAAAGGAAAAAAAAAATGATTTACTCAGATGCAAACACAAGCAATTCTGATGAGGAAAGAAAAGGATACCTAACTAAAGTTGGTCATATGCTAGACAGGGAATTCATCAATGAACCATAATATTTAACAGACATGTACACAAAATGGAAACAAAGACAGATAATGGAGGGTAAGTATAAAATAGTAGCAGGAATTCATTAAAAAGAAAGCCAAGAATACACAAAAAAACACAAAACAGTTCTAATTTGGGGATTTTAGTGTATTGCAAATACAACATAATCTAATTACATAGTTGCCAAAAAGTTATTGCAATCTTAGACTTCATTAATAAAAATGTAATATTCAGAATTAAGAGGAAGGAGTTCCACTATCCTGTTATCTGCAGTATTCCTTCCTGCATGCCACAATTTAAAAAAGGATATTGAGAAGCCTTGGACAATGAGAATGATTTAAGAGTACTAGAAACCTCCCTAGATATATATACACTGAACTCAGGATGAAACTTGTATATATATGGGGGAAATAGATTGACAGCTATATTCAAATATATGAAGAGCTATCATGCTAAAGAAGAATTAGGTTTGTTCTATTTGGTCCTAGGGGGCAGAACTAGAAACAATGGGTGGGAGCTGAAATTAAGCAGCTAAGAATAAAGAAAATATCTTAACTATAATTCTAAAAGAAAAGAATGGTCTATCCAGTAAGATAAGGAGCTTCCCATCACTAGGAGTTTTCAGGCAGAGTTTAAAAATGACCCAAACTAATAATTCTTGTGTTTTTCAAAATGGTGCATTCATTCAGTCTCCCCCTTTCCCCACTTTTTTTGTGTTTGGAGAGTTGTTTCCCTGGAACATTGTTGCTCATGCTATTGTAATCTTTGTGACATACTATCTGACTCAAAATCATGGAAAAAAAACAGTGAAAATGAGAAGCCCAGGTTTCCCTATTGGGAGAAGTACCGCAAAGCTCTGCATAATCGTTCTTGAGCAGATGTTCCCATTTATCAGGCTAGAAGTGAACAGTGTTTAAAAAAACCTAATAGCAAGTCTCTGGTAGCTATTTGGAAAATAAGGACCTTAGGAAAAAAATTGATGTACAGTGAGAGGCCCTCACAACTAGGCAAGTATTTCTGTGTAGATCATTAGAAAGTACATAATTAGAGAAATTTTGCTTCAAATCCTACCTCAGCTACTTTCCAGCCATATGAATGAGCAAATCACAATTTCTCTAAGCCTCAGTTACTTCATCTGCAAAATAAACAACAGCAACTAGTTCACCAGATTATTGTGAAAATCAAAGGTGATAATGTATGAAAGTGATTCATAAATGTTAGCTATTAGGAACAAAATGTGGAATCAAGAAATGTTTTAGTAAACGACTTCCCTGATTTGTTGTCTCTCTTTGTGTTATACACCCTCATTAGCAATGACTTAGATATACTGTTCTGACTTGATTATTCCAGGAAAAAAGCAAAACTGAGAGCTTCCCAATCAGTGGGCACAATTAGCCACATATATCAATCAATGAGTGTTTATTAAGTTTTAAAATTATTATTATTATCATTAAGGGCCAAAATGTGGCCTCTCTCTCTCTCTCTCTCTCTGTCTCTTTCTGTATTTCATATCTATCTATCTGTCTATCTATCTATATACACACGTGACATTCATCATATTAAGAGCATATGAACATGGTATCTCCCAATACACATATATAGAAACATGCCCTTTCTCAAAAAGAGCAAGAAATGCTCAGATGTTATATTTATATATGTGTATATAATTAACATATTATATATGCAAATATCCATTTTTATGTATACATATAAACTAACATCTATAAAGTACTTACTGTGTTCCAGGCACTGTGATAAGAGCTTTACAATTATTATCTCATTTGATAACATATATGTGAGTATATAAAACATAAATGTATATATTTATATGTGAAAATAAATAAAAGGTAATTTGGGAGTGAAGCACTAGAATCTGAGGAAATCAAGGAGGGTTTCATGTGGGAGCTGGCATTTGAGCTGAACTTTAAAGGAAACAAGGAATTCTTAAAAGATGGGAATGAAGAGAGAGTACATCCTAGATAGGAAGTACTAATTTATATATGGTCAAGGAAACTAGAATTGGAATGCTATGTGTAAGGAACAAGAAGAAGAATTTGGCTGGATTGAATAGTGTATGGAATAGAATAGCATATATTAAGAGTGGAAAGGTAGGTTAGAACTTAGTTGCAAAGTTCTAAATAGAGAAATTTGCATTTAGTCCTAGATGTAATAGATAACCATTAGAGTTTATTAAGCAGGAGAATATACTGTCAAACTTGTGCTTAGTAAAGCCACATATTTGGCAGATGAATTGAGAATGGATAGGAGATTATTTTGGTGGGAAATGGTGGGAGCTTAAACTAGGTAGAAATTGTAAAAGTGGTGAGGAGGGAGCAGATCTAGAAGTCATGGAGAGCTAATTTATCAGACCTGGCAACTGATTGAAAATGTGGGATGAGGGAAAGGAAAGAATCTAGGCTATAAACCTAGGAGAGAGGAAGGATGGTGATTTCCTCAACAAAAATAAGGAAGTTCTAAAGAGGGCTGGATTTGGGGAGGGGGGGGAAGGTATTGAGACATGAAAAACAGCCTAATGGGATAAGAACCATGGGCTGGAAGATGGGAGGTCCGAGTCCTGCTGGAAGTAACAATAGAAAGGACATCCTATATGTTACAGACAACTACACACAGATCACTGCACAGGGACCAGCTCATAACCCAATTCCTGGTGCTCAGAGAAAACCTTGTGCCAAGTAGAAGGGGACAGACTTTTCACCATCCTTGGCAATTATGGAAGGTGCTCAGAGCTGTAGCACAGAAGCCACATCATTTGCATCACATTTAGCTGAAGCTGCACTTTCCCTCTTGCCTGGTAGACTTTTAATGGAATAATTTCCCTGCTGAGGTTAGTCCACATTTTGTGGAGATTCTTCTAAGCAAAATTTGTCTTGCTGTTCCCATCCAGTGTGGAACAGTAGAAAAAATAGTGTTTATAATTTCCAAGGACTGGGGTTCATGTTCTACCTTTAACCTCTCCAGGCTTTGTTTTCCTCATCTGTAAAGTAGAGCTTGGGGAAGTTTAGACTATATAACTCTGAGGTTCTTTCCATCTCTAGATCTGGGATCCTAGGTATTGTTTCTCATTTTTACTTGAAAGAACACTAGCTAGTTGCAGAGGTAAGACTTAATTTAGATCCTAGCTTTTGCTAAAAGCAAAGTCTTTGAGATCTAGGAATATCCTTAGCTAGTCATGATCAGAAGTCAGAAAAGGCAAGAAGCCAAGGATACTCCACTTTGATTTTGTCATTTCGGTTCCATTTTGTCATTTTCCTGTTCCAGTAAAATGGCTCTTTACTGATCATCTAGAGGTAGCTACATTGGACAGTAGTAGAACTCCCCCCAGGTTTTAAGTCATTAAGACCTCAGTTTTTTATCTGGTCTCACTCTGTGTACCCTCCAGGCAAGAAACTTAAAACTTTTTGTTCTCAGTCTTCTCATCTATAAAATAGGGATAGTAATAACATATACCTTCCAGGGTTGTTGTGAGGATCAAATGAGATAAAAATTGTTAATTGCTTAGCACAGTGCCTAGAATATAGTAGATGCTATATAAATGTTAGTTATTATAATTATCAGAGATAACTCAAATTTCACTGCCTGTTACTCAAGGTCTGCCATCATTGGGCTATACTGTAGTTATTTAGTATGACTCAACTAGGATAAGATGATAGATTTAGAGTTAGCTTAGAGATCACTTAGGCCAACTTTTTTTCTCCTGCATTTCAAAAAAAAAAAAAAAATGAGTTTTAAAAAGAGGTAAATAATTTGCCTAAAGTGACATGGGAAATAAATGGCAACATTAAAATTTGAACCTAGATTCTCTGAAATCAAATCCAGCTTACTTTCTACTCGATAACTCACTCCTGTCTCACTGCATGAGCCAAACTCCTTCCCTCCTTTAAAACTTTGCTCATACTCTTTCTTCCACCTGATCTATCTTCACCAGTCCTGTACACTCATCAATTTTTATTCAGCTTCAAGGTCTAGCTTGAGTTCCACCTCCTCTAAAAATAATTTCTCCTGACTATAGCACACAGTGATGAGTAACAATTATAGACCTTAAAGCTTGTACCACAAAATTTAGCACTGGATGGTATGCTGCCTTATACTGTTCTCTATTTTATTTTTGTTTTCCCATAGATAATTTTGTAGCATGAAGACTTAAAAGTAACTTCTGCTGGGACTCTCAGGGGAGCATAATATCTTCACTTTCCTCCTTTGTGCCCAGATATGAAATTTTGAACAGGATCCAGTGATAAAGTCTGATTTCTCAAATATTAAAAGTAGACTCCTCTCTTCTCACATTCGTTGACTTATTGCTTCCACCCTGGTCATTATAAGGTCAACTCTAATTTGAGTTCCAGGTTAGAGTTTCCTTGAAAAAAGGGAGTGGGATAAGGTGTTTTTTAAAAATATATATATATATATAATGTTTCAATATGAATTGTGTACAGAACATATCCTTTATTCTGATGCCCCTCCCCCCACAAAAGAGTAAAAATAAAAATCACAATATGCATTACAGAATGATTAAAATAGAGTCTAGGAACATTACTCCTTTCACAATCATTTTGGAAGGTTAGTAGTCAAGCCTCACTGAAACATAAACAGTTTTTGAAATGCTACTAATTGTCTATTTTATCTATCCCTTCTAATGGGCCAAGCATGTTCTTCTTTCCAGTGGCCTTGCTCTCTCTGAAGCTGATAACTTTCCTTGCTGCCAACCTATCCCTGCTGCTGCCACTGTTACTACAATCGCTCTGGTTGATGCTTCTTGCCAGCCTTTGAAGGCATTTCAGACCTTTTTATGTTTATTAAGTTGATGCTAAAGGAAGAAAAAGAAGAAAAGAGAAGGGAAGAACAACCAGTTGAATCCTCATTCTATGTGGGAAGGCCTTTCTATCATTATATCCAGGATAAAAAAGGGCCATCCTCACATTTTATTACTTGGGAAATTTCAGCCAAAAAAACCTCAGGCAAAATCCTCTTAATTATAATTATTATTATCAGAAGTAGCATCATGTCCCCTTTCTGTTGTTCTGGGAGCAGGGAGTAGCACTGAGTTTGAGAGTGATGATTAAGGGGATACAGACCAGAGAATCAGAAAATCTTAGAATTGGAATGAACTTCAATGGCCACTTACTCCAAACCATGCCTCAAATTAATTCTTATGAAGTCATTTATAACTAGTGATTTTATAGCCTGTATATGAATGAATGAATGAAAAATCATTTGTTAAGTACTTGCTATGATAAGTACTGTGTATTAGGTACTATACTAATATGCAAATATAACCACATCAAAATTATAGTTTATATAGTTAATTTTCATATTATGTTTGTAAACATATGTATACATACAGGTATACACTCACAAACACATAATCAATATGCATACAGATACAAATAGAGATTAATCAAGAAATTTATATTTATTAAGAATCTACTATTTGCTAGGTACTATGCTAGAGATTGGGAATATAAATACAAAAATGAAATAGTTCCTACCCTCAAGATACTTACATTTTAATGAGGAGATATGTAATATATAAATATGTGTGTGTGTGTGTGTGTGTGTGTGTATGTGTGTGTGGTTTAGTGAGTTCAGTTATGCATGTGAGAAAGCCAATGAAAATATCTTTAGACAGGAGATGAAATGTCTTGTTCAATCGGTGAATGGCAAGGAGGGAAGTATCACCAAATCCCAAAGAGCATGGGAGAATATAAGGTGTAAGAAAACTAGAAATGTTGTATGGGGGGAATAAAGGTAATAGAGGGTTCTGAATGTTTTTTATTTGATGTTATATTTGATCTTGGAGATTATAGGTATCCACTGTAGTTTACTGAGTATGAGAACCCACATAATCAGATCTGCATCTTAACAAAACAGCTTTGGCAGTTGAATGGAAAATGGTTTGGAATAGGAAGAGATTTGAGGTAGGGAGACCAACCAAGCATCAAATTATTGCAATAATCTAGGTGTGAGATATTGAGATCCTGCTTTAGGAAAGGAGAGAAGGGGGCATACACTAAAGATAGCATGAAGATAAAGTCAACAGAACTTTGCAATAAATTGGATATAGAGGTGGGATGAGATAAAGTGAAGAATTGAAGATGATACTTAGGTTGCAAGCTTAAGTGACTGGAAGGAAAGTGACACCTTTGACAGCAATAAGAAAGATTGGAAAAAGAGAGAATTTGGAAGGAAAGATAATGAGCTCAGTTTTGAATATATTGAATTTAAGATCTCTACTGGACATCCAGATCAATTTATCCAATAGGCAGTTGGATACAGAATTAACTAGAGGTCAGATTAATATATTGTTGGTGGAGTTATGAGCAATTTGGAACTATGCCCAAAGAGATATAAAACTGTGCATACCCTTTGCTCCAACAGTATAACCACTGGGTCTGTAGACCAAAGGGATCCTAAAAGAAGGGAAAGGACCTACATATGCAAAAATATTTGTAGCAGGCCTTTTTGTAGTAATAAGGAATTGGAAAATGAGTAGATGCACATCTGTTGGGCAAATGGCTGAATAAGTTATGGTATATGATTGTAATGGAATATTATTGTTTTATAAAAAATGATGAGCTGGAGAAAAAATGATAATTTCAGAGAAGCCTGGAAACTCTTATGTGAACTGATGCTGAGTGAAGTGAGCAGAATCAAGAGAACATTGTACACAATAATAACAAGATTATATGAGTATCAACTGGACTTGGTTCTTTTCAACAATGTAATGATTCAAGACATTTCTAATAGACATAGAATAGGAAATGCCATCCGTGTCCTGAAAGAACTATGAAGACCAAATATAGATGGAAGCATAGTATTTTCACTTTTTTGTTGTTGCTCTTTGCTAATGTTTTCTTTTTCATAGTTTTTTATCTGATTTTTCTTATATAATATGATAAATATGCAAATATGTTTAAAAGAATTATAGATATTTAAACTATATGAGATTGCTTGTGGTCTTGGGAGCAGGAAGATAAGGGAGGGAGAGATTAAAATTAGAATGTTGAATGAAATGTTACAAAAATGAATGATGAAAAAACTATCTTTGTGTATATTTGGAAAAATAAAATACTATTGGGGGGAAAATAACTAGAGGTCAGCAAAGGACTTAGGATTGTATAAATAGATTTGAAAAACACCAACATAGATATGATAATTGATGGAAGCTGATAAGATCACCAAGTGAAGTAATATAGAAGGAAAAAAAGAGGATCTCAGACAGACTCCTGTGAGACACACACACACACACACACACACACACACACACACACACCCTTTAGCAAACATGATCTGGAAGAAGACCCAACAAAAAAGACAGAGAAAGAGTAATCTAATAGGTACAGAAAAGACTAATATCCTGAAAATTTAGAGAAAAAAGAATATCAAGAAAAGGGTCATAGTACCAAGGACAACGAAAGGTCAAGAAGGATGAAGGCTGAGAGAAGATTATTAATTTTGGCAATTACAAGCTATAGCTTGTTAGCAACTTTGGAGAGAACTATTTTCATTGAAATTGGAAGTCAGACATAGAGAATCAAGGAAAAGGTGAGAGGAAAAGAAGTATCATAAATGGCCTTCTCTATTTGTGAAAGAAAGGAGAGAAATTGTATGATACTTATCAGGAAATGATGGAGTTTTGAGGATGGGAAAAACAAAGGCGTATTTGTGGGCAGTAAGGAAGAAGTCAATAGACAGGTAGATACTGAAGACAAGTGAAAAGTAGGATAACGAAAGGGACAATTTGCTGGAGATGACAGGATGAAATGGGATCATTTTTGCGAAGAAACATTTGTCTGGACAAGAAGAAAGTCTGTCTTTTCATGTGAGACAGGAGATGAAAGAGGAAATGGTGGCAGAAGGCATCTGTGATGTAAGAATTGAAGAGAAAGGGAGAAGAAGAATCTCTCAATAAATTTTCTCAATTTGTTTTCCATGAAATATGAGGCAAGCTTTTTACTGACAGAATAGGAGGGGAGTGAACTCTGAGAGGTTTGGAAAAACCATTATAAACACATGAGTCAATTAGAAATATGTAAAAGGATTGCCTTGCAGCAGTGAGGATCCAGTTGAGTTTGCATAAATTTGTGGACCCAGGAACCATTGTTGTGTGAGTTTCCTCTAGCATCATCTGCAGCATATGAGTAAGGGTGAAGGCAGTGCACAGTAGAAGTAATCCAGAGCTAAGGCTTAGTAAGGCAAAATCAGAAGTAGGATACAGGGGCAAGAGATTCAAGAGAAGTAATACGAATTTGTACTGGTTCACCAAAAAATTTAAATGGGGAAGGGAAGAGAATGCAGCCATTATATGGGTTATGACCTGGGAAATAACTAAAGAGTTAAGGAATTGAAAGTCACCATGAATACAAAGAACAGGGGTTAGGGTCATGAAGGAGAGGTGGAGAGACAACAGATTGTCATCAGGTAAGGGAATTTCAGAGTTCATGGATATTAAATTAGAGCATTTGTAGGTTATTGCAAGAATAAGAATATAAGCATCTCTGTATATAGATAGCTGTGTTAAGAGTTGAGGTAAAAGTTATGGTAAATGAAGTAAATTTATAAATTGAGAAATTAAAATGTTTATGAGAACATGGGTATAAATGTTGAAATCCCCTACTGTGAGAGCAAGAGAAGGGAGAAATGAAAGAATCTCACCCTAGCACTGAACTCATCTTGAGGAAAGAAAGGGAGTGTCCCAGCAGCCCATGGTAAATAACTACCAAAATTTTGATTGGGTGGAAGTGAACTGAATGAATCTCAAAGACAGAGATGTTATTGTGAAAGAAGTAGAGAGAGAGAGAGAGAGCATGCTACAGATATAGATAGATATACAGTAAATTCATCTATAAGGATGAAGTTGCTGGACAATGCCAGAATAGATTAGAATAAAAGATATTTTTATAGCAGCCAAATTGGAACTTCTTCATTATCACATAATGGAATAAAGGAGGAGAGAATGGTGTATAATATCATGTTTTACTACATAGATATAGGTATTGATATAGATAATTAAGTTTGTAGATATAGCTATAGTTACCTAGATATAGTTAGTTACCTTGAAAACAGAGAATATATCATTTACATTTTTCCGTATTCTTGAGTCCTAGTAATATGCTAGGCATATGGTAGATGCTTAATGAGATTTGTTGTGTTAGATTTTAGAAATTACAAGAGTTTGCAAAAATAACTTGTGCCTCACTAATCAGAAGCAAAGAAGTATGGAAGTTTGGGAATCTGTTTTGAAAAACTGAGTAAAAAAAATATCATCAAAGATATTGCTCTCGTGGGGATGTAAAGGCTCACATTTTCAGGTTTTCAGTCTAGGAACAGAGACCCTCTTGTCCCCGTTATCTGAATAGTTTTCTCCATAGTCCTTTTCATTGCTGAGAGTTTGGTCCACGGTCCGTAAAGATCCAGAACTGTATACTTCCCCACAAAACTTATTTAATAGTAAAAGAAATGGAATAGATCCATCCAAAACATCCAAAGCAATAAACACTCCCTTATTATAACAGGAGGTTTAGGATCTGTACATTGATTAATGTAGCAAAGTTAAACTTCCTATCACTTAAGATCAGGGTAGATAATGTGCTTGTTAGGTCCCCATCTTCTGTAAAATCAAAATATGTCATCTTTCATATTAACTTTGTAGCTATTTTAATTGATATGGTAAACATTATTCAGCAAGCAAAGGACAACTCCTTTAGCTCCAGCTTGCCTCAATGTCCTTAGTATAACAAAGTATCATCATCTTCATCCTTACTTCAGGCTTTTCTCCCTTGAATGAAATATCAGGAGCTGTGTGCCCATCTTCCTCTCTTCTTTTTGAAATCATTGAAAAGCAGCCTATGGTAATTTGCATAATCTGATCCAATTGCCTTGGGAGATGAGAGGTGAAAAGACAATTGAAAATGGGGTGCTTTTTGAACTCCCAAAAGATTCAGTTGGAGATGCCGCCTAGGCCAAGAGCATGCTTCCCTGGCACTGTAGGAAAAGCTAAATGTGGAAGATTCACCAGGAGCTGACTCAGAGTAGAAAATAGAAACATATTGGAGCTCAGAGAAAGAGTGGTTCCTACCACTATCGGAAGAGACCCTTTCTTTCGAGGGTGGAGCTACAGGATGTTGAAATCTAACAAGTGAAGTTTTAAATAGCCCAGGAATATTCTTCTCAAAGAAATGTGGAAGAATTTTAAATACTATCAACCAGGATTCCAGCTTGATTCCTCAGTCATCAAGCTGCTCATAAGCTAGCACCATCTCTTGGGGAAAGGATTGATAGGAAGCAAGCAAGGCAGAACTGAAGACAGTGAAAGCCGACTGAAAAATGAAAACTAGGAGTACAAGGTGGAGACATGGCAAGATGGATTCTGGGAATGGAGGACTGCAGAAATGGTTATGGGTCAATGAGACAGGGAGAAGAGACAAGTTTTAAAAATCTGCTGCCAGAGGAACAATAATTAAAAGAGTGGCTGGGTAAAATAACTGTGAGGCAGAGAATCCCAGTTTTGAGTGTGAATCCTAACTCCTTTCTGCTTGCAAGCTTCCTAGGGCATTATTGAGTGTCACAAGAACTGTGCAAGTATCCTAAGGGGAGATGACCGACTGAAAGTTAAGGTGGTATTGGTTTCTCTGTGCACTGAGATGTGAATACTTTACCTTCCCATGTCCCTTTTCAAATTAGCACACTAATTTGCAAAGATTGTAGAGATTAATTAGTCTTTTAAAAAATGGGAGGGATTTCTTTACTTTCTCAAGAATCCTGAGTTTTCTTTTATTTCTGGATATGGTATCTAGTATTATACTGGAAATCATAAGGTCTTCAAAAGTTATGGGTTTTGGAGAGCTAGCACCTTGCATAGAAACTCCTTTTAACTATATAATATCAGTTAGGTAGCTTACACGGACAGTTAGATAGATGGTATAGTGGATCGAACAGTGAGCTTTAAATTAGGAAGAACTGAATTCAAATCCTTTCCTCTTTTATAGCTAGGGCAGACAGTGCTTAGAGTGCTGGGACTGGAGTCAGAAACAATCACCTTCGTGAGTTCAAATCTGGCCTCAGATAAGTATCTGTGTGACCTTTGGCAAGTCACTTAACTCTGTTTGCCTCAATGTCCTTCTCTATAAAATGGGCTGGAAAAGGAACTGTTCTGGTATTTTTGCCAAGAAAATCCCAATTGAGGTCATGAAGAGTCAGATGTAATTGAAATAACTGAATGACAAGAAAGTTCTATAGCTACAGGAACTGAGACTGAGGAGAGGGATTACTTGTCCAGGGTCACAGAGATTATACATATCAGAAGAAAGAGTCTAGCCCAGATCTTCCATACATTATATTTGCAACAACTCACTGATGCCTCCTATCAGAATATGGACAGAGCTTCCCTAAGGAGTAGATACGGTAACTGATTGAATATATGGGATGAATGAGATTGAAAAACCAGAATGATACAAAAGTTTGAGTCTGGATGACTGGATACATGGTGGTGTACTCAATAGTAATAGTAAAATTCAAACAAACACACACAAACACACACGCACGCACACACACACGCACATGCACACGCACAATAAATTTTGAGAGAAAGATAATGAGTTCTGGTTTGGGAATGTTAGTTGAAGACATCTATGGAACAACCAGTTTTAAATGCCTGGGTGTTTAGTGATGAAGGACTCAGAAAAGAGAAAAGGGCTAGTTTTACATTGTGATGATCTCTGAAGCCTTGTAATTGATGAAATCACCAAGTGAGAGAGCAAAAAGAAAAGATAATTCCATTCAGTGGAAGAGCTTTGGTGGACTCACACAGTTAGAGGGAATGATATTGATAGTTCATCAAAAGTGAGATGTGGTCCCACAGGAAAAATAAGTAAAAGAGCAGTCATGAAAATCCAGAAAGCAAAAAGTATATAGAAGAAAGGGTGCTCAGAAGTGCCAAATACTACAGAGAGATAAAGGAAGAATATTAATTGCTATTAGATTTGGCTAGAAAAGGATCATTAGTGACTTTTAAAAGAGTGGTTTCAGTCCTATGATCACTTCAGAAGCCATATTGCAAAATGTTCAGAGAAAAGTGGGAAATGAGGGTGGGAATAGGGTAAGGGAAGGAAAGTAGCACAGTAGATAGAGCACTGAGCCTGGAGTCAGAAAGATCTGAGTTCAAATATGGGCTTAGATACTTATTACCTATGTGACCCTGGGTCAGTCACTTAACCTTGTTTGACTTAATTCCTCTTCTGTAAAATGAGCTGAGAATGAAATGACAAAGCATTCTAGTATCTTTGCTAATAAAACCCCAAATAGGGTCACAGTTAGATACAACTGAAATGACTGAAGAAGAACAAGAGGAGAAGAAATGCTGGCGGCTAATATAGATCTTCTAGCAAACGTGGAAATGATGAAGAAATAAGATCTTTAATAAATAAAAATGCCATGAGGCTGAGGTGATATCAGGTCTGCCTCCTACTAATAATAGCATCTTTGGCAGATCTATGAGCCTCTAGTAGTTTGTTGGATGTAATCTAGAAAGATAAAGTGGAGAGTTGGGTGGAGATTACTATAGGCAGAATACAATACAATGTAAGATCTCTGAGGGGAGGGTCTGAGATTTTTATTTTTGTTTTGGTCTTTTGGATCCTCAGCATCTTTTACAATCAATCAACCAAAAAGTCTTTACTCAATGCCTTGAACATAGATGTTGCTTAATAAATGCTTATTGATTTGAACTATTTCAGCTTTGGGCCCAAGTGATAATAGTCAAAGGGCTCACTTTATGCCAATTAGATTTTCATTGTCACCTGTCTTCTACTATTAGTCTGCCCCATTTTGACTAAAAATTATCAACACTATTGAATATCTTCCATACATGATATTATAGTAAATATGTAGAGAAAATCTTAAAAAAATATTCTGTATCAAAGATTTAAAATTGGAAGGGGACTCAGTGATACTCTAATAAAGTGCCTTCATTTTCCAGATAAAGAAAAAGGAAATCCAGAGAGATTAAGTGATCTGCACAAAGATCACACAGGTATTAAGTACCAGAGTCAGGATTTAAACCCCAGGACTGGCTCCAAATCCCAACACTTTCTTCACTATGAATAATCATAAACTTTCAGAATAAGAAAGAACTTTATGGACCATACACCCTTCATTTTTCCACTGAGGAAACCAAGGTCCAGAGCAATGAATTGATTTATGCAAGGTTTCTGCTCATCTTAATTCAACAAATATTTGTCTGTTACTTTCTCTGTATATGATACTTGCTGGTATCTAAAGAAAATACAAAGATAACTAAATACTCAAGATCTCAAAGATTTTATAATTTAATAAGGAAAATGAGAAGCTTGTAACCAGGTTCTTTGTTAAGTCACCTGTAGAAATCTTGTGAACAGGGATATGGATGTGTGTGGCAAGATGATAGTAGTACCAGGACAGTTAGATGATGCATTGGATAGAGCACCAGTCCTGAAGTCAATCTGAATTCAAATTTGACCTCAGACACTTAATGCTTCCTAATTGTGTGACCCTGGGCAAATTACTTAATCCCAATTGTTTCAGAAAAAAAAAAAAAGATGAAAGTACCTCTCAGATGTATTCATGAATAGACATAACAAAACTCATTCTGTAGTTGGCTACTGGCCTGTTCACTTATTTTTCCTTCACCATCTTTAAGGCAGTCAAAAGATTTGTGTTCTGGTCATTTTACAAATTCTCATAAATACAGAAATGATGTAATTAATATGGTTTGGGGGAGATGGACTGATCTCTTTTCCCATATGGTCTCTCCTATTAGCCTCTACATCATTGTTACTGGTTATATATAATGCAAAATTTTGAATAAATGTTTCAGAAGTTATTTGCTTTGATAGAGATTAGAGCAGAGTTATATCTAGCCAACAGTATAATTGTTGTCTCATCCATAGAACTTTGGAACCACAATCTAACAATCTAGTTCTTAGAATAGCAGTTAAAGTTTCTCAGGAATTCTCCTGAGACTGTTTTTTTTTCCAAAGTTAAACTCGATTCTCTCAATCCATATCTCGAGATCCTTTCAAAAATGCTAGCTAACTCATAATCTCTCATCATCTTTTTTTCTGTGATCCTAAATCTCAAAAAAGAATATTTCTCTTTGTGTCATCCAAGTCCCTCTCACAAATGCCTTCATAGATGACAGTTACCTGATAATCATCCAATTCTATTCTTTTGCCTTTAAAGGAATGCTAACAATATTGAAAGTCTCTGGGATAAGGACTTTTGAAGATGGGGTTACATAATAAGAATGTGAGTAAAAACATAAAGAAAGGTATAATATAAGGATTCAGCATACAAAGAAATCCTACAGCTAGAAGATCAGGAAAGGCTTCATGAAGATATCATTTCAGATGAAACTTGAAGCATGGATAATATTTCAACCAGTGTATATGAGAGGGAAGGATTGCTAGATGAAGGGAATAATACGAACAAAGATGTGGAGGCAGAACAATATGGAATATGTTAGGGGAACAACACGGAATGCAGGTAATAAATGGGAGAGCTAACCTATAAAGAATCTTGACTTTGGGGAAAAAACATGGTATAATGGAAAGAATATTGCATATGGTTGTATTCAGAAGATTTGAACTCAATTCTGCTACTTTCTAACTGTGAGACTTTGAAGAAGATTCTAATCTCTGTGACCTCTGATTTTCTCACTTAAAAGAACAAGATTTTAATAAAGAACAGATGACCTCTAAAGAAAGATAAGGAGATTCCTTTGGCAGCTTATATAAAGTTGGATCGATTTGGAAGGGAGAGATTACACCAATGAGAAGGTGTGCAGTTTTGGGATAAGCACTGGCGTGGGTTAGGAGTCAAAGAACCCAGGATTGAATTCCAAATCTACTACTGAATAATAATTGACAACAAATGGTATATAAAATGACTATATACATATATATGTATTATACATTATTAAATATCATCATTTTGTTGTGGTTGACTTTTTTTTTTTCAGTTTATCTGACTCTCTGTGACCCCATTTGGGGTTTTTCTTTGCCATTTCCTTCTCTAGCTCATTTTAAAAATGAAGAAACTGAGAATAACAAGGTTAAGAGACTTGCTCAAAGTCACACAGCTTGTAAATATTTAAGTTCAGATTTGAACTCAGATCCTACTGACTCCTTTG
Source organism: Antechinus flavipes (assembly GCF_016432865.1). NCBI lineage: Eukaryota > Metazoa > Chordata > Mammalia > Dasyuromorphia > Dasyuridae > Antechinus > Antechinus flavipes. The sequence goes on from NC_067399.1 coordinate 423,421,141, forward strand.
CTGGTGCTCTATTTGCTGTGCCACCTAACTGCCCTAAAGCATATTCATACTAGATTAGATTAGATTAGATTAGATAAAAAATAAACTTAATTATAATGTTATCTATTAATATACTATATTATATAATCTGGTAATCTATTAATATACTACATTATATAATCTGGTAATATTCAATGTGACTATATTATATGACTATATGAAACAATTATATTATAAGATTATAAAATAACTATATGGCACTATTATATGAATATGTTAAATGGCTATCTTATGACTATATCAAATGACTATTATATGGCTAAATAAAATGACTAATTTATGACTATATAAAATGACTACTGTATACTGTATATACTACTGTATATCTTGTCACTATTTAAATGATTATTTTAGATGATTATATGAAAAATTTATTATAAGATTATAAAATAACTATATCATGTGACACTATTATATGACTATATAAAATGGCTATGTTATGACTACATTAAATGACTAATTTATATGACTGTAAAATGACCATTATATGACTATATCTTATCACTATTTAAATGACTATGTTATACGACTATATAAAATAACACTTGCAAAATATTTCTTATAAAGATGATTTTATTTGAGTATCACAACAATCCTGTGAAGTAAGCATTATGTGCATGAGAAAACTGAGGCCCAGAGTGGGTAAGTGCCTTGCCTGTGGCTGGTCAGTTAGGAAGCAGTGCAGTGGGATGCAGGAGAATAAATAGTGGCTCCAATTTGGAACTGTGTCCAAAGAGGTATAAAACTGTGCATATCCTTCAATCCAGCAGTGTCGCAATTAGGTCTATATCCCAAAGAGATCATAAAAGAGGGAAAAGGATCCACATGTGCAAGAATGTTTGTAGCAACCCCTTTTGTAGTGGCAAAGAACTGGAAACTGAGTCGTTGCCCATCAGTTGGATAATGGCTGAATGAGGTAGTTCAAGTCAATTCCAATAGACTTATGATATAGAAAGCCATCTGAATCCAGAGAGAGGACTATGGCAATTGAATGTAGATCACAAAATAGTCTTTTCACCTTTTTTATTGTTGTTGTTGTTTCCTTGGTTGTTTTTTCTTTCTCGTTTTTTCCCTTTTATCTGGTTTTTCTTGTGCAGCATGATAAATGTGGAAATATGTTTAGAAAAATTGCACATGTTTAACCTATCTTGGATTATTTGCTATCTAGAAGAGGGGGAAGAGGGAAAAGGGAGAAAAATTTGAAAGATGAGGTTTTGCAAGGGTGAATTTTGAAAACTATCTTTACACATATTCTGAAAAATAAAAAAGAACTGTTATAAAAAAAAAAAGAATAGTGGCTCAAAGGTTAGAAAAGCTGGGTTAAAATCCTAACTCTGGCACTTACTAGAGTATCTCAGGGATAGTATTTGAAACCAGGATCAAGTGGCTTGACTCATCTTGATATCTTCTAGTTGCTGCCATAGCCTTCATGATCCCAGAATTGAAGACTAGAGCTAGAATAGTGGTAATGAGGATGGGGAGAATGACAAAGAGAAAAAGTTGGATTGTCATCTCCAAAAGGGTAGCAAACCAGGGGGGTCATTTTAATTCCTCACAAATTCCTCACAAATTCATAGACCTGTTTGGGTATTGTTTGCCTGTACCTGTCATCTTTGCTAGTTTGCTTCATTCACTTCCCATCTATAGAATATCTAGACAGACAGCTGGGTGTTGAAACTGACTTCAGACATACTTACGAGTTGGATGATCCTGGGCAAATCACTTAACTCTCTTTGCCTCAGTTTTCTTAACTGTTAAATAAGAATTATACTTACCCCTTAGGATTATTGTAAGGATCAGATGAAATGATATTTGTTAAGAGCACTCTACCTAGTGCATAAGAGACTTCTCATAAATGTTCATTCCATTTCCCTTTCCCCTTCTATGAAGAAGTGGGTGGACCTGTAAGCTAGTGAATTAATAGAAGATAATAATTATAACCTGTCTGCAGAGAAATGAACCTGAGGCAGGGTCCCCACCTAAGATTCCATAGAGACTATCAGAGACAGGATTTTGACTCAGGTCTTCTAACTTAATATTATATATTATGGCAAGACATTTAGCCAATCTGGGTCTCAGTTTTCTCATGCAAAAAATGGGATGAATAGTGCTTATCTCACAGAATTATTGTGATACTCAAATGAGATCTATATAAAAAGTATTTTGCAAGTGTTATTTTCTATAGTCATATAATATAGTCATTATAATAGTCCCATGCTATCTGCTTCTGCTTCTCAGCTAAGGTTGCTCAATAGATAGAGTGCTGGACATGGAGTCTGGCCAGAAGTTGTTGTTCAGTCTTCTAGTCATATCTGACTCTTTGTGACCCTGTGGATCATAACATGCTAAGACCTGAATTCAAATCTTGCCTCAGACACTTACTAGCTATATGACCCTGGGCAAATAACTTAACTTCTATTTGCCTTAATCTACTGGAGAAAGAAATGGCAACCCACTGCAAGATAGGTATTATTAACCCCTTCAACTAATGGAGTAACTGAGTCTCAAATATGCTAGGTGATGTTGCTAAGTTCACACTGATAGATCATGTTGGAATACAGCTTGTCTACTGTTTCAGTCCTGTGATTGTCACTCTGGTGCCATTCACATTTTGAGAGCTTCCTCCTCTTTTCCCTGAATGCCCTCCAAAATTTTGGAAAAACAATAAACCAAATGCAGTGGCAGAGTAAGGCTGCAGGCAGCCCTTCTCGAGTCTAAACCACCCGGACCATTACTTACTTGTCATGGGTTTATGGTGCAGCAAGCCTCTGTTTGCTGTGAGGCAAATGCCCAATATCACTTCAATTTGTTAGTGGGAATCATCTGGCCTGGAAGATTGACTTCTAATCGCCCATTCTCATTTCAGACCCCATGTTTAATTCAGCAAATGATTACCTTGTCATTGGGTGCTATGAATCACCAAGCCCAGACTCCATAAATATATATTGAGCTTGCTTAGAGGTAAGAGATACGATGTGTTCACATATCTGGGCTGTTTAGCCACCAGAGATAGTGCCCTCTTATGGAAGGAACTTTGATAAAGATATTAGAAGGGACTTGTAAGGCCATCTAGTGCAAGCTACCCTTTGGTAAAGTAGAAAGGACACTGTTTCTTGAGTCAGAGGATCAGCATTCAAGTCCTGCCTTAAACACTATATTATATAATATATGTGACCTTGAACCAAGCCACTTGACCTCTCAGATCATCAGTTTTTCCAATTATCCTCTTGCCCTTTTTAGACCTAAAACTATGATTTTATGGTCCCATGAAGGAATTTTCTCTATAGCATCTCTGATAAGTAGAGGTTGAAGGGATGATGTTATCTGGAGAGATGGGTAGGTAGTACAGTGAATGGAATAGTAGGCTTGGAGTCAGGAAGATCTGAGTTCAAACCTGGTTCAGACACTTACTAATTATGTGACCTTAGACAAGTCAATTAAGCTCTTTGCCTCAGTTTTCTCAACTGTAAAATGGGAATAATAATAAAAATATCTAGATCTCAGGGTTTATTTAAGGATCAATATAAAATAAGTAACTCACTTTGCAAATATAAAAGCATTATGTAAACATTACATATTATTATCATGTTTTATGTATAGAGAGTTGCTGCTTGTCTGTGTGTGATTTGAAGGGTAACAGCAAGGCCCTATACTTCTTATTTTATCTTTTTTTCTTCTCCCTCCACTCCCTGAAATTTTGTCATTAGATTATATAATTTAGGAATAAGCATTATTCTTTCCTATAAGGGTAATACATTAAATTATTCAGTCATTTCAGTTATGTCCAATTCTTTGTGACCTTATTTGGAGCTTTCTTGGCAAAGATTGTAGAGTGACTTGCTATTATTTCCTTCTTCAGTTCATGATACAAATGAGAAAATTGAGGCAAACAGAGTTAAGTGACTTGACTAGAATTACATAGCTGCTAAGTATCTGAGACCACATTAGAACTTACAAAGATAAGTCCTCCTGACTGTAGGTCCAGTATTTTACCCACTGCACCATCCAGATATGCTCAATGCATTAAATTTAAATAACTTGCTTGCAATATATGCAAAATTACATTCTAAGCACTGAGAGAGAAACAAAGATTCAGTCCTTTTCCTTAAGGAGGATACAATCTAGTGGAACAAATACTAGACAGAATAAGATCATTGCATCAGAGGAGTTTAGAAAGAGAGAGACAGAGATAAAGAGATAAAGAGAGATAGACAGAGACAGAGACTGAGACAGAGACAGAAAGGGAAGGAAGGAAGCGGAGAAAGAGAGGGAGAGGAAAACAGAGACAGAGAAAGACAGAGAGACAAAGAGAAATGGAAACAGATGGAGATGGAGGAGATAAAGGGAGACAGAGAGAGGAAAAGAGATGGAGACAGACAGACAGATGAAGAAACAGAAAGTCAGAGACAGAGAGAACTGTGAGGGCTTAAGGGAGGAGAGAAGAGAGGTTATTTCTGGCTGGAAGAAAGGACAAACCATCTAACTGAGTCCTCCAAAAGTTGGGGGGAAATAAGATTTCAACAAGTGGGAATGAGAAAAATTGGTTTTCTTATTAGAGGGAGAAGCTTATATAGGCACAAAGGCTCAAAAGATCCCAAAGAAGTCTGAGAACAGTAAAATATTTCAGTACAATTGGAGCATAAGGTTTCTGAAAAGGAGTGGGATAAAATAGGCAAAAGATAGTAAAATAGCTATAGAACTAGAAGGAATCATAGATTGTCATTTAAATGAATCACTTCATTTTTATGGATGAGGAAAATGAAACTCAGAAAGACTAATTAGCCTAAAATCTTTGTAATTAACAATCAGGATTTTAACCCAACCTCTAACTCCAATCCATCTCCCTGATCCTATCCCCAACACCCTGGATTATGGCTGCCTATCTTGAAACTAATTGTAGAAGAACTTGAATACTAGACTAAGATTTGGGGGCTTTATTTGATAGGTAAAAGGGAGTCGTTGAATGTTTATAATCAGTGGAGTTATGTTATCAGACCAGTTTGTAAGGGAAATTAAACTGACAAGAATGCATTTATTAAGCACTCGCCATCTACCAAGTACTATACACTGAATAATAGAGGATAAAAAAAGACCAAGTGAAAGTATTTGCCCCGGGGGTATGAGGAGAATTGAAGGGGTGAGGAGAGAAGGGGGAAAAAAGAAGAAAAAGAAATGTACGTGATAAATTCATTATATATTGAAAAGGAATAGCAAGTAATACATCATAAATTTGCAGTTTCATGTGCAGTGTTTTTTTTTGTTTTGTTTTGTTTTGTTTTGTTTTGTTTTTTTGGGGGGGGAGGTTATGCCATGTTATGGAAATGCTTGTTTTATTCCATAAATTAAAAATAAAATAGATTACAATTTTTAAAAAGAAAGTATTTGTCCTCAGGGAACATACATTCTAACAGGAAGACAGCATATGCATATTTGAGTGTACACATAATATGTATAAAATTAATGCAAAGTAGCTTGGAGATCTAGGGAACTAGAAGCTAGCTGGTTTCACCAGCAAAGGAACTTACACTTTCATGTACAAAATGTGACTTAAACTGAGTCGTGAAGAAAACCAAAAGCCTGCAAGAGGTAGAAATGAGGAGGCAGTGCATCCCAGGTGCATCATATGTTTGGAAGTAATGTGTAAGAAGACTGGAATGATAGGAATGGGCCAGATTGTGAAGAAATTTAAATGCCAAACTAGAGCGTATATTTAACCCTAGAGAGGATAGGAAGCTGCTGCAGTGTGATCCAACTTTAGAAAAACACTTTGGTGGCTGTGTGGAGGATTGATTGGAACACCAAACAGCAGGATCTGTACTAGGCTAGTGGACACAGTGCAATGTAGAGTAGAAAGTAGAGGCAAGGGGAGAAGGGATAAACAAGAAGACTTGTTAAGAGGTTCCTTCAGTAAGCTATATGAGAGCCAATCAAAGCCTGAACTAATAGTGTGATGCTGAAAATGGAAAGAAGGATATGAGAAACATGTTAGCCACAGAAGTGACAGTCTTAGACAATTGATTAGATGTAGAGCAAGCAAAAGTGAGAATAAGCTCAGGTTGAATAATTTGAACCCGGGTGACTGAAAAAGTGTTTTTATTTGTTGTTGTTGTTTTGGTTTTCCTATCAGTAGAAATAGGGAAATCAGGGAGCAGAATTTAGAGATAGCCTAATACTTCTCTTATTATGAGAAGGCAGAGCCTCACATTGCAAAGATTACATGGATAGTAAGTACTGAAGGATGGTGTGGGATGCTGGGACTGTTCTTGAGTATTGTTACAAGGCACTGTTCCTTAAACCCATTGCACGTCATTATTTATTTCCCAAATAAATATGACCTACAATAACACCCAGAGAAGCTAGCCTATTGCCAATTCCATTCTCAGTATATTTTCTCCATGACTTGGGTTGTGATTTCATAGAACAAGAGTTAGAATCACAATTTTAGAAATTGAAGAGATTGAGCCCAGTCATTTTACAGAGAAAAAAACTGAGAAGGGAGATGGGTGAGTACAGAAAGGACATATGTACCAAATGTCACACAGGGATTCAGATGATTTTCACTTGATTTCTCAAGATTACCCAAAATATTTCCTGGTCCCTAAAAAAATTATCTTTTTTAGGCTTAAAGACCAGAGGAAACATTTCCTTGCTGTTTCTTTATTTTTTTTCCTCCAAATTTCATTTTGCTTTAAAGATCTCACTTAGCACATCTGTGTTTGTTGCTTGGGATCCATGCGTAAAGGGCATTATGTGGAGTGGGACTATGTCTAGGAGGAATGGAAGATTGAGTCGGAATTCTAGTCACACTGGGGAAATTTGCAGCCCTTCACCTCCCTGAGGTACAAAGCAGGAGGTGATGAATGAGTGAGAGTAGGGAAGAAAACCTGGCTCTTAAGATTTCTCACTCCTAAGTCTTCCTTGCAAGCAGCATCTGTAAAGGATCCGGTACAAAGGAATCCTGATGCTTTGATTATTGCATCTGCAGAGGCAGCTGAAATGAGTTTGACACTCACCAGTGCCTTAGTAAGAATTATAATTACATTGGAAGACCTGAGGCGGCCAAGTAACCTGATTAGCTGTTTGCTCAGAGCTGATTTTTTTTTTTTTTTAAATAGGGGCCCTGAGAGATGTAAGTGGCCTGCTGGGTGGGAGGCAGTCCTAGGTAAGACTTTTCTCATCTTGAAAATATACAAGGAAAGCTGAGCCAGATCATGTAGGTATCATCAATGGAGAGATAGGCAGAGTTAGGCTGGCAGATAGGTCCTCAAGACTGTTGGAGACTCTGCAGCTGGTCCTAGAATCAGGAAGTCCTGGGAGATTCAGGAGAGATCTAGTGATGCTTCCTCATCCCCCAAGCCACCCTGTGTGGATCAGAGATTATGAATAAGGGAGCTCAGAAAGCTCCAACCCCCTTGTTTTACAGATGAGTAAATAGAGGCTGAGAAAAAATGGCTTTCCCAGGATCACACAGATCTCTGAAGAGAAATTTGAACCCAAGGCTTACTACATAATGGCAGGATCCTTTAGGAGAGAAGAGAAGGATGGATCTGAAATCAGGAAGCCAAGACAGACTGTGGGGCATGACAAGCATTGAGTTTGCCTGGAAGCTGGGCTGAGAATGATTTTACTCTTTCAGAAGATGCTCTGGGGACTCTTCCTCCGGCAGAATCTAAGTTCTCTGCCAGGCATAATTATTGCATGGATAATTACACGATTCAGAGCCTGCTGGAAAATGCAGAGCTGGTGCCAGAGAGGAGTTAGGGCTCTGGGTCCTGATTCTGCAGCAGTATAGATTCCCAGGCCCCTGAGATGAGTTTGGGAAAGGAGCCCATGTAGCATTGTTTCTGGCTGTGTAAGGCTGAGGCTACATGACTGGCTGATTGATGGTATGAACTGTGAAGCACATGAAGGTTGTGTTCAATCCCCCTATTTCTATCCACTAGTTACTTGTAATTGCATCCAGATTTCTTCCAGGATCTCCCCTGCCCCATCCCTATTGCTATATTCTATCCTGGGATCCTCTGAAGAGAGTTTTTTATTTTTGATTGCTTGGGATTCAAGGCTATGGTTGCACTAGTGAAGTGGGTACCTTCACATAAGCACCTATTCTATTGCTGAGGTTCATAGAGGAGTTGCCTGGAGGCATTGCAAAGTTAAATGATCCGCAATGATAGCCTTGGTCCTTCATTCAATATGTGTCAGAGGCAAGATCTGAATCTGGTTCTTTCTGATTTCAATGCAGACATTCTCTCTTGCCACTTTGCCTCTTTGCCTATAGACATGGTTTAGAGAAATTTATTCACAACAAAGTATTAGGAATTTAATCATATGTTACACCCTGTCCCCCAGGGTATATTTATATTTACCTAAAATTAATCTACTGAAGAGCCCCTTCAGACATCTAATGTCTTTTTTTTTTTTATGAATCTAATTTTCTTTATGAATGAAGAAACTGAATCCCAGAAGGTTAAATCATAACAAATGGCAGAACTTGAATCCAAGTCTTCTCACTCTAAATCCATTGTTCTTTCAACCTCACCTTGCCTACTAGAAGAGTATGTACTTAAAATCTCAAGGAATGAATAAAGGTATAATTTCAGACTTCTATAAGGCAGATATTTTGACTGGACCTCTTCAAATTCAGCTTCAGATACTTAATTCTTCACTTCTATTTGTTTTAATTTCCTCAACCATAAAATGAGAATAAGAATAGCACTTACATCTCAGGGTTGTTGTGAAGATCAAATGAGATAATAATTGTAAAGCACAGTATCTGGAACATAGTAGTCATTATATAAATACTAGCTACAATCATAATTACTTCTACTACTACTATTATATGTATATATCACATGGCTAGATATTATTGGCAATTAGGTGTCATAGTGCACAGAGCACTGGCCCTGGAGTCAGGAAAATTCATCTTTCTGAGTTCAAATCTGGCTTCAGAAGCTTACTACTTATGTGACACTGGACAAGTCACAATCTGTTTGTCTCAATCTTTATTTTTTTTATTTTTTAAATGAGCTTGAGAAAGAAATGACCAACCATTCCAAGATCTTTGCAAAGAAAAGCCCTAATGTGGTTATGAAGAGTCAGAAATGACTGAAAAACATGGTTGGATCTTATACATGTAGATTTAAACATAAATAATGGGGGGGAGGGAGGATGTGGAGTGTGACTGGGGTATGCATATACATAACTGCGTCCTCAAAGCCAAGCTATACTTGCCTTCACTAGAGGAAATCAAGTGCCTAGGCCCAAAAGTTATTTCCTTGTGTTCAATGTCCCATAGTTCAAAAAAAGCCTGCAGGTAAGATACCCCTCCCTTTTTTCTCATAGCTTCTGCCACACAAACACAACCCTTTTGCCTGGATGCTGAGGAGAAGGAATAGCTTTAAGGGATTGTAGCTCTAGATATTTTTCTGCACTAGAAAGAGATGTTCTTTGCTCATCCACTTGTCAATCCATGAATCCTAGTGACTGTCTTCCTTCTTTCCCCTTTCCTCAGGTCAGAGACACATAGAATCTTAGATTGAAGGGACTTCCATGATAATCAAATCCAAATTTCTCATTAAAATTATAAAGTCTAGGAAAACCCAAAAGGTAAAATGACCTTCCTAAACTTGCTATTACCTAGTGGAAGGCAAAGGCATAACAAAGATGAGATCCAAGACCCTATATTTAAAGGGTACTGACAAAACTAGCAGTCCTTCAGCAGAAGAAATGACAGAATGCTTATTCTAATTAGCAAGACTTATTTAAAATAAACTCCCAGACAGCCCACTCCCTTCCCATGGTGGAATACACCTCAAGTGAAGTATTACCCACTGCCAAACCCTGACCTAGAATAGCAGTATCTCCAGCAATAATCATAAGATAGCATTTTGTGCCACTTACCTCAGGAATCATGATTTATATTCTTCTGTCCAGGGTACAAAAATTGTTATTACTTCTCTGGTGGGAGAGTTAACACTAGAATAACCCTGACCTCCTAGTTCTCTCATTCTAGTGCCTTTTCATTATGACTAGAATGTCCTTTGTACTGTTCCAAAGAACTGGATTAGATCAACTTTGAGTTGGATTCTTTGCCTAACAACATACAAAGATCTTACTTTATAAATAAATGGTGTGAGAGGAGAGAAGAAAAAGAGAAAAGAACAAAAGACAAGTATGAACCTCAGCTTTGCTCCCGGTTTTGAAATGAAGACATCATTGTCTGGAGTTACTACTAGGCACAGAGCCCTCTGACAGTAGGAGCAGATAATAACCAGCTTATTCTAAGTGCATGGGGCCAGGGCCCAGGAGTCACTCGAGGATTCTTTGTCACATGCTTGAGAAGGAAGCTCCCCATGAAAATTCTACGCAAATCCTTTCCTACTGGCAGTTTTTCCTCCTGTTAATTTTGGAGCGCGTGACCTTTTTGCCATGTGTTTCTCTGACTAAATCTACAGGCATCATTGCGCCAGCTAGAGCCACAGCCAAACCCTATTAAAAGCCCCTTTTCCTAGGGCCCTAGAGCAAGTGCCTAAGAGGAGGGGGCGTTTTCTGAATCTCATCAACACATTTCTTCTCTTGGGGATGGGATGGGATGATGCTTGAGAGAAAGGTGGGAGGCCTTGATAGGAGCAAGGGGAATGTATTAGCATATCAAGAGTTTGATTGGGGTGGAAAAGCCTTATAATTTTATCTCTCCCCCTCAAGCAGCTAAGAATATAAAGCTGTGTCCACTTATAGGATTGAATAGCCTCCTACATTGTTCCTGTGACCAGCATAGGGTCTCCATGTCTGAAGGCTGGCATTTTCTGAGCTCTCCTAGGGAATCTTAAGGAGAAATATAGATCATATAGTCACAGGATTATAAACTAGAAGTTTTCTGATAATAGATTCATCCAGAGCTGGAAAGGATGCAATTGAATACAGCCTCCCTTTTTTTTTTTTAAATTGCTGTTGTTCAGTCATATTTCAGTCATGTCTGACTCATCATGACCCCATTTGGTGTTTTCTTAGCAAAGATACTGGAGTGGTTTGCCATTTCCTTTTCCAATTCATTATACAGGTAAGGAAACTGAGGCAAACAGAGTTGAGTGACTTGCTTAGGGTCACACAGCTGGTTAAGTGCCTGAATTCATATTTGAATTCAGCAAGATGAGTCTTCTTGACTCTAGTCCAGTACTAAGGCATAGTGAGGTTCATTACTTGCCTAAGGTTACATAGGTAGTAAGCCTCAGAATTAGAGACAGGTAGGTGGCTCAGTGGCCAATCCCAGAGTCAGGAGCATCTGAGTACAAATTCAGCCTCAGATATTTACCAGCAATATGACCCTAGGCAAGTCACTTAACCCTGTTTGCCTCAGTTTCCTCATCTGTAAAATGGAGCTAGAGAAGGAAATGGAAAATTGCTCCAGAATCTTTGCCAAGAAAACCTCGAATGGGATCCCAAAGAGTCAGCCAAGACTGATTGACTAAACAACAAGAAGCATCAGAAATAGTGTTGGAGCTCAGACCCTCCTACTCCAAACTCAGTTTTGTTTTTTGTTTTTTGTTTTTTTTTTCTGATCTAGCCCTCTTATTTTATAAATGAGAGAACTGAGATAAAAGAGATTCATTGACTTGCCCAGTGTCACAGAGGCAGTAAGAATCAAAGGGAAGATTTGTACTGCCATTCCATGATTTTGTATTTAGCATTGCTTTCACTGCCCCATGTTTTCTCTTCTCTTATTTTATTTCTGAAGAAGACTAAGGCCCATGGAGGGGAAGCAGCTTGCCCAAAATTAAATATTATGTATTAGAGCTGAGATTTAAACCCAAATCCCCTAACTCCAAGATCTAGTGCTCTTCCTACTAAGCTCCACTGATACTAGGATGTAATATGTAAACAAATGACAAACAACTATATATTGTTCTTACTAGCTCACCTTTCTTAGAGACATGGGTTTATGTGCTAGGTATGTGTAGCATAGGTGGGTTCAACATCATAGAGAGGCAGAACTGGTGGTCACCTCCAGTGGTGGTGGAGGGGGGGCAGAAATGTGGGGGGGGGGGGGCAGAAATGATGGTCAACAGTATTTCCCATACCTTTCACAGACATTCCACAAAATCTAATTCCCAAGGATCTATGTCTTTAAAAAAAAATAAATAAAAATACTCACATCAGTGAGATCACAACTTTGAGAAACTACCTAGTCTTTCACTGAGCTCCAGAATCCCACTGGACAATCATTTCTTTGGATTAGAAAGTATTTGGCACTTCTGCTGCTCTTCATTGAAATGCAAATGCATTAGTTCTCTAAGCTACCATCAGTTAGGATCATTGGTGGCTGCCGGTTACCTGTAAGATAAAAGACAAACTCTGTCTTTGGGCTTTTTACAGTCCTCCACAAACTAGTTCTCACCCTCTTTTCTAGTTTAAATTCCTAAGACTCTCTTTCTAATGACCCTTAAGTTATTTGCAAAAGTAAAATTTTATCTGTCAGATCACTGCTACTTTGTATCAATAACAGTTCTCTGCTCTTGAAACATACTTTGTTTCTATTGTCTAGCTACCGTGGGAGGAAGAAGAAAGACACAAAGATTGATCTGCAGTTTGAGGAGACTTATTGTTTGGTCTTTATCTTGAATATCTTTAGCTCCTCTCCTTTCCTTTCTTCTGTGCTCTTCTCCTCTCCATGGAATTTTCTTGCCAAAAATACCAGAGAAGTTTGCCATTTCCTTTTCTAAGGGATAAAGGCAAACAGAGATTAAATGATTTGTCCAGGGACACAGCTAGTGAGTCTTTGAGGTCACATTTGAACTCGGGTCTTCCTGACTCTAGGTCTACTTAGACTCTATCTACTGAGCCATCTAGATGCTTTTATTTAGTATACTAAATAGTGTGTGTGTGTGTGTGTGTGTGTGTGTGTGTACAGTATGTGTATATATTCAGTGTACTAAATATATGCATATATTTACATAAATATATACATATATTTATCATAGTTTGTTTCCCAACTTTTTAAACTGTAGGTCATTACCTTATAGGTGGTCTCATAACTGAATGTGGGAATTCATAAAATTGTCATTTATTTATTATCAGTAAATGTTTGATTTGTATGCTTATTTTATATACCTATATACTTGGGTCATATAAAAATTTCTTGGACAAAAAGGAATTGTGAGAAGAAAAAGTTTAAGAAGCCCTGGTTTATTTTATTTATACATGGTATTTATATATGGTATTTATACAAATTTTTTCTTTCCCCTGAACTGCTCTACATTATAAATTCCTGACAAGGGCTATGCCTTATTTGTAATTATAATGAATATATATGTTCTAGTCCTGGAACCAAGCTCTGAATACAAGTGGTGCTTAATAAAATTTGTTGAATTGAAAGTCTTTGGGGTTAAAGTATTCTGAATACTAGTCTGCTCCTGAAAATTTTTATTCCTTCACTAATAAGAGATTATATTTAAACTTTTTAATCCCATAATTTTCACATTTTCCCACTTAAAGAAAATATTTAAATAATTTGCTTTGTTGAAAAAACAAAACTGTTTCATAGATGTCAATTAAGAAATTTTTATTAAGCACCTACTCTGTGTCAGGCACTATAATTGCTTTCTTTTTCTTCTTTCTTTTACTTTCCTCCCTTCCTTCTTTTCTCTAGCTTTTTTTTCTTCCTTCTTTTTGTCTTTTCTTCCTTCCCTCCTTCCTTCTCTTTGAAAAGAACTTGGCATATAGTAAGCAACTCATAGATATTTATTAAATGGAAGGGAACTTACTCCTCTTCCAGTACTCCCAAGGGAATTGAAAATATCATCAACTTTGGCAGCATTTCCCAAGTCCTCATTCGTCAACTTCCCCTTGGGAAATAGGAATTTGTAGAGAGAGAAAAAATCCATCCTCTATTTAAGAATCTGGACAAAGATAAGGTTTGCCTTCTTCCTTCATTATTTTTCAATTTTCTTACCCTTCTACTATTTTCATATATGTGTGTGTGTGTGTGTGTGTGTGTGTGTGTGTGTGTGTGTGTGTATGTGTATATAATGTTTGAGATAATGACAAAACAGTCAAAGAATTCCAGAATTTCAAACTGGAAAGGACCTTAGCTATGCTGTAGTCCAACCTCTTTATTTTACAAAGGGAGAAACTGAGGCAAGCCCAAGGAAGTAAATAACTTGCCTTTGGCTATAAACCAGGCAGAATCCACTGATCTCTTTCCTACATTATGCTGGATGTAGTTCAAAGGGTCTGGTTTTTCTATATCCTAGAGCACATCTAATGAAATCAGATCGTAGGATCCTAGATTTGAAGTTAGAATAGGCTGTAAGGGACATTTAGTCCAAGTTCTTCCATTTTACAGATAAAGAAACTGAAGCTGAAAGAGCTAAAGTTGCCAAGGGCAACCTGAAAGTAAGCAACAGAGCCAAACTTTGAACAGAGACCCTCTGTCAACAAATTAACCACCTTTTCTACTGCACTATGCTGCCATTAAATAAAGTAGTGGAAAATAATGTTGGACCTGTATAGTGAAGCAAGACTGGTAGGGCCATGCAACACAAGCAAGAGTTTAGTCTTTATTTGGTTCTTTTTCTGTATTGTTCTTCACCCCACACTGGGTGATGTGTACTCTCTCTCCCCAGCCAATCTCCCCAGGAGGTCTCCAAAACTGATCACTGAGCAGGTTTACTGTAGTGTAAGGAAAATGTGGTTTGATTCCTTTGGATTTCCTAGGTCTGTGGATCACAGCAGGAAACCAAGTGTCAAAGTATATAAAAACATTGGCCTTCATGCCTGAAAATATCCTTGCAAGAGGGATGGAGGGAATAATCCCTGAAAGCTCCTGGGTAACACCTTGTTTGGCCCTACCCTGGCTGTTCTTTGCCTATTTGTGCAAAATTGCTCTGTCTCCTGGGAGATGCAGAAAGTCCAACTGGATGGGGAGGGGGAGCAGCATCTCCAGCTGCAGAGAATTCTGTGAAATGAATGGATGCCAAAGACCATCAAATATACTGCATCCATCGATTACAGTCTGAGTGTTGTTACTGCCAGTTTCTCCTGTCTTTTTCCACTTGTTCCATGCATGTCTTAAAGTGAAAATAAGAGGGAAGGGAACAGGGCAAGGTTGGCATAAACACAATTCTCCCAGTTCTCCCTGTTCCCCCCCCCAAAAAAAAAAGATATTTGCAAAAGGGGAACATTTAGGTTTGAAAAGGCGTTAGAAGAGCTCAAAGAAACTATCAGTTCATTTTGGTCTTGTAGGGACATTGATACCCTTGTTCATGAAACACAGGAAAGAGTAAAACAAAGAAGGAAGATTGATCAGCTGTTTGATAAAGAGAATTTGTCCTGAGTGTGTGTGTGTGTGTGTGTGTGTGTGTGTGTAAGAGAGAGAGAGAGAGAGAGAGAGAGAGAGAGAGAGAGAGAGATTGAGAATCAGAGAATGAGAGAGAGGCAAAGATAGTGACAGCTATGATTTCTACCTCCTTATATCTCCCCTAATACTTTGCTACTACTTCTCCTATGCAAGGATCTATATTGTCATGTTCTATATTAAAATATTTCTAGGAATAGTTGCCCCCTCTCCATCTTGTAAGTATCTTAGGAACAGAGGCAATATCTTATTCATCTTTGCATCCTGGATAGTGCCACAAATATTGTTTTCATCATTGTTCAGTTGCATCAGTGGTGTCCTTGTGGACCATGCTATCCATAAGATTTTCTTGGTGAAGGTACTGGAATGGTTTGCCATTTTTTTCTCCAGTAAACTGAAGCAAACAGAGATTAAATGACTCACACAGCTAGTAGGTGTCTGACATTGGATTTGAACTTAGGTTTTCCTGAAGTTCTATACACTGTGCCATTAAGTTGCCACAAATAGGAGATGCTTAATTATTTCATAAATGGTTTTGTTGGTGGTTGTATTGTTTTGATTTTGTATTTGAATTGTTGGATTCAATATGGCAGTGTTTTGAGAATGTAATGTACTCAGTCCTCCATGTCAGAACTGTTTCGCTGTAGTAATAACCTAAATGTCTTAGAACTTCCTATAGAATATCTTGTGACTAACCATATGTTATAGATCACAGAATGAGGTCTCTTCAAATGATCTAGAGATTTCTTAAAGGCAGATGACAGTCACCTTCAATCATGACCATCACAAGTAAACATTCACTACATTGGGATACATGATAATAAATGAGAAGAGCTTGCATTTATATTGTGTCTCAATATTTATGAAGTGCTTTTTGTGGATTATCTCATTTAATCATTATTAAAGTCTTGTGAAATTGAAGTGGAATAGTAGTGGGGCAACTAGGTGATATAGTCCTGGACCTGAAGTCAAGAAGATCTGAGTTCAAATACAGCTCAAATAACTAGCTGTATGACCCTGGGCAAGTCACTTAACCCTGTTTGCCTCAGTATCCTCATCTATAAAATTATCTGGAAAAGGAAATAGTAAGCCACTCCAGTACCTGTGCCAAGAAAACCCAAATGGTGTCATAAAGAGTCAGACTTGATTGAATAATTGAACAAGAGGTGTAATGGATGGAGAGCAAGCCCTGTCAGATTCAAGATGTCTTAGGTTCAAGACATACCATCAGTGTCAATCTCTCAGTGCTTTAGGCCAGTAGTATCAAACTCAAATAGAAATACAAGCCACAAAGTAAACATAAGGATCCCTCTAAGCTGCAAGTTGACTTAGTTTTAAATTGTAGTATTGTCTAAGTTTCATTTACATTTTAATCTGGTTTGGAGCTGTACCTGGCATTGAAATGGGCCACATGTGGTCAATATGTCTGATTGATACCTCTAGATAACTCACTAAAAAGGTATTGACGTCCATTTGTAGAGGGCCTTTCTTCATCTAGAAGTTGCCTATATTAATGAAATATCAGGTCCAATCTCTATCTCTCAAAAATGAGGAAACCAAGACTGTTGCATATTAGGTGCCTAGCCCAGGGTCACATAGTAGGTAAGATTCTGAAGCAGAATTTGAATCCAAGTCCTCCTAATTCTAAGGTCAACCAGCAGCTTGTCTGCCTATTAAAAGAGCATTGTCTGAAGACAGTAATAACCAAAATGTTTAGGTTGCCAGTGACACAGTTTTTGAGTGACCCATATGAGCATCCCCAAGGCTTCTGAGTGTGACTGATCTTCTACAGTTATAAGGCTCTCTATGAATTCTGTCCCTCCTGGATCATTTTATCATCTGCACTATCACTATCATTCTCTGTATCACATTTGTATGCCCATGTATTTTAGGAATTAGGGTAGATAAAAGTGCAATCCGCTCTGGGCTGGTAATGATAATTAAGTGTTGAAGTTGGAGTGATTGCCTAGTGCTAAGAGAATAATAGATGAGAACTGTTCATACTGATTTAACCTAAGTAGACTAGGACTGCTATCTTTGCTTTATCAAGCAGTCTTTGTATCCACAAGGCCAAATCGCCTTTGGATGTGACACAAAGAATCTTCCTCAATTTCTGAAGATATTGAGTTCAAATCCTCTTGATACATGTCGGCTACTAAAAATTATTCATATCTTTTATTCTTTCAGCATTTAGATACTATGCTATTCTGAATTCCATAATTAGGCTTTGTTATACTAATCTTATTCTTATAGGAAATACTTCAGTAATTTGCTTTGTTGAAGAAACAGAACAGCTCCTTGTATATTCCATTTCAGACTGATTTGGCATGGTCAAGCATTGGATCATAAAATAAGAACCGGAAAGGACTTCTGAGACCATAAAGACTTATTTCCTCATTCTACAGGAAATTACAGTCCAGGAAGGTTAAATTACTTGTCCCAACTTATTCAAGTAATAAGGGATATATAGCTGAGACTTAGATACAGGTACTATGAAGCCAGAGCTAAATGTGTTATAGACTGTGAGACACTGCTAGGTATTCACAAGCTACAGAATATGTCTGGAGAAATTTCACCTCAGAACAGTCTAGCCAGTATAACCTCTAGGTCCATTTTTCTCTCTGGGTATCTCTCTGGTGAGGATATACACTCATTTCAATTGTATTTGATTCTCTATTGTCCCAATTGGCAGGTTTCTTGGCAAAGAGTTGTTTGCCATTTCCTTTTTTATGATGAGGAAACTGAGACAAACAGGGATAAGTGATTTTCCTAGGGTCACACATCCAGTAAGTGGTTGAGGCTGGATTTGAACTTTTCACTCCAAGACTAGCATTCTATCTACTGTGCCACCTAATTGTCCCAGTGTTTCTAGAAGCAAATATTCAAATCTTCATCATCTAGTCCCACGATGACCTTCCATAAGATGTTCATGTGCTTTATATGAAGCATCTCATAAAATAGAAGAATAGAATATAAAAGCTGGAAGACCCCTAGAAAATGATATATCTTAGTGACTTTAATTATAGATGACAAAACCAAGACTCAGAAACATAAGAGACTTGGCCAAAATCATAGCTAATGAAACAACAGAGCTAGATCTTGAATCCAGAACTCCTATTTCCCAGTAAAATATTCTTTCCAGAAAAAAATCAATCTATATCTCCATTTTATAATCAAGTATTGTTGTTTGTTCTTTGTTTTCAAAGCATACCAGTGATATCACCAAGTGATGTTGACTTGTGCTTGAGGATTTAGGCATAATTGCACAAAGTCATCAGGCTCACTTTTTCTTCCAGTCATTGAAATCTAGTCCATGATGAAAGTCATGGCCTAAGATGCAGTGGGTGATCTTAGAGTTTTAGATGTCTGACCTAGCTCTAAGCATTCCACAGGACCCGCATTAGCTGCCTTTGGCCTTTGGAGCTCACCTACCTATTCTATGAGGGAAAATATTCATATGCTTGGAGTATATTCCCCCCTAATAACATTAATAGTTTCACTGATCCATTGGTTACCTTCAAGCTAGTTTAAGTCATCTGCAGAGATGTTTTACTGAGATGCTATGACTTCTTGGAATCATGGGTGAGAGTTAAGTATCAAGTAGACACCAAATGTAAAGTCCTGAAAAAGTCTCAGCAAATCCTCACACCAGAAGCTCTAGTCCTTGCATACCCATAAACTCCATAATAACCAAGTAAGATTGAGGCTAGAAGAAGCAGCCAACTTGAAATCTGTGGTCTAGCAAGAAGCAGGATAGAGCTAAAAGATCAGAACAAAAACCTAGTTCCAGGGCCCCAAAAGACATAATAGGAGAAGCAACTATTGAAAGCAACAAACAGTACAAGCCAATATAAATCAAGGACTTTGGCATGTATTCTTTACAAACAAACCTTTGTGTTACATATGCAAAACTAGAAATCTAGCAACTAGATTTCTCTGTGTAGAGGAAGCAAGTAGAGAGGGTACTAGATACACTTTTTTGGTATTATATCTTTATATATACTTTTTATATATATTTATATGCATGTGGGTCATTTCTCCAAACAAAATGAATGTTCCTTGAAGGAAAAAATGATTTCACTTTAGTCTTTGTATTCCCAGCATAGCATGTATGTGTCACATAGTATGTACTCGGACACTACTGAAACATTGATTGATTGATTGCTTAATAGAACTTTGATGGTGAACTAATTGATCTTAATCAGGCTCCAGTTCTTGCAGACACAAAAGTAGAGGCCAGCTCTAGAGAGTGAACTTCATGTGGCTGGTCTCCTAGGAGAGATACTCAAGGGATGAGACTCCCAGAGAGAGATTGTATTCCCCAGTAGTCCAATGTAATATATACATTGTGTGTGTGTGTGTGAATATATATGGTTATTTCATTTGTTCTTTCTTTTTTATTTGTTTTGTTTTGTTTTTCATTAGTTGCTCAATTATCCCTACTATCTCAAATTCATTTTGCAGCTGATTCAGCTTTTCTGGGCTGTTAGCATGAGGTGCTGCCTAAGGTGGGCAGATTCCCAGCCCAACCACAACATCCTAGGACTAAGAGAAACTAGGAGAGGTCATCCATTCAACCTTGCATCCATCCACCCAATCTTTTCTCTAAGGATGTAGTTGCATCAGAGGATCTAGTAGTAGAGCAGAAAGAGACCATAGGTATAAACTAGTTCAACTCCCTTATTATATACATGAGGAAACTGAGGTTTGGGAAAGTTAAGAGAATTAACAAATATAATTCATAGACTGCACAGGCAAGTTGTAGTTGTAGTCTCACAAACCTATAATTCAACAAGCATTTTTTAAACACTTAATATGTGCAAAGTATTAAGTTAGGTTACAAGGAATAGTAATAATTTTTGTTGTTCAGTTTTGTATAATTTTTTGTGACCTCACTTGGTGTTTTCTTGGCAAAGATTATGGAATGCTTTGCCATTTCTTTCTCCAGCTCATTTTACAGATGAGAAGACTGAGGCAAACAGTTAAGTGACTTGCTCAGGGTCATTAAGTGTCTGAGGCTGGATTTGAACTAAAGAAGTTGTCTTCCTGACTTCAGACTCTAGATTCTATGCTCTGTGCAGACTAGCTGTCTAAATAATAATAACAAATAGTTATATAGTATTGAAAGATTTATAAAGTACTTTACAAATATTATCTCCAGTATGTTCACAACAACCCAGGTAGATACTATTATTATGCCCTTCTTATGTATGAAGAAGCTGAGGTAGACAGAGGTTGAATGTGCCCAAGTTCACAAAGTAAATATCTAAGGCAGAATTTGAATTCAAGACTTCTTAACTCCAGGCTGAGAGCTTTTTTTTTTCTTTGAAATACTTAGTGTACAAATGGGTATGAAAATGGGTCTGAAAAACAAACCTATCCCCAAGGACTTTTCAGTTTTACCAGAGGCATATGTACAGCAATAAGTAAGTGTTAAGGTAATCAATAATAGTCGCAACTCACATTTATATAGTGCTTTGAAATTTGTAAAGCTCTTTATGCAAATTGTTTAATCTCCAGAATAATCCTGTGAGTTAGATTTATTAATTGTCCCATTTTATTTTTGTAGAAGTTGAGTTTTTTTCAGAGCTAAAAAAACTTTTAAGTTTATTCAGCTAGTAAGTATTGAAGGACAAAACTGGGATTGTAACCCAACTCTATCTATTATATCATACTAGTTGTCTTGACAAAGGGGAGAACAGTCACAACCTAGGAAGATAAGGAACGACATCCAATAGAAAAAAGTACTTAAGGAATAAATGAATTCTAGGAATGGAAGACAGCCTGTGCAAATGCCTAGAGGTAGGACACTGGATGGTGAGTTCTAGGAATAGTAAAAGGGCGAGTTTGGCTAGAATGTAAAGTATATTGAAAGGAAAGCTTGTAAATTAAGTCTGAAGAGGTTGTCTGAAGCCAGATAGTGAAGTGCTTTAAATACCTTGTGGAAGAATTTATATTTTAATCAGAACATTGGAAACTTTTGAGGAGTGAAATGACACAGTCAGACATGCATATTAGAAATATTATTTTGGCAGCTCTGTAGAGAATGCATCAGAGAGGGTGGAGTACAGAAGCAAAACAGGAAGACCAGCCAGGAGGTTACTGCAACAGTGGAGAAGAGGTGAGGGCCCTGAACTAGAGCCCTTTGAGTGGAGAATCACAAGATTCAATAAATGATTGAATTGAGGCAGGAGGAACAAAGAGAAATAAGCGACAGAGAAGCCTTGTGGACTTGTATGATGGGAAAAACAAAATTCTATGACCCACCCTTATTTTTTCCAAAACCTTACCTGACCTCTCTCTGGAATCTTCTAGTTTTCCTGTCAAGCCTAACAATAGAGCACCAAGGCCACATAAAACATGGGAACTCTATTCGAGGACCAAGCACAGAGGTAGCTTTGGGATATAGAAAAGGCAAAGGAAGAAGAGTTCAATGCAGTCTCCTAAAAAAGATAATGAACAGAGAGAGGGTTGTGTAATAGAGCCTAGAGTGATTGAGGAATGATTAAGCAATGGAAGAGGAGGGAAAAAAAAGAACAACTTTTGACATCACCAGGCCACCTCAACTTCAGTTGATTTGCAAATAAAACCTCACTCCCAATTCTTCATATGTGGAGAAACCACTCTGTATGTGCCCAGTAGCTTTTTGCTACCAATTCCAAAGTACTATTTAGGCTTCCTTCATATACTTAACAAGCTAGCCAGAATGATCTCCTTACATTTCCATCTTTCATCTCCCTCATTTCCCATCTTTGCTTTTGCATCAACTATCCTTTAATTCCTGAAATGCACTCCCTCTTCACTTCCATTTCTTTTAGAATCCCTAGTTTTTAAGACCTAACTTAAAAGCTTTTTTTTTTAATATGAATTCTTTCCTGAGTCCCATACTCCTCCCATTAATTAGTGCTCCCTCAATTATCTTGTGTCTACTCTATATGTAGATATGGACCTTTATAAAAGTATATGTTGTCTTTTCCCTTCTTCCCCTGCCAGGTTCCTTAGATCCAGAGACTTGTTTCAATTTTATGTTTTTATCCCTAGCATCTAATAAAGTACACATAATAAAGATTTAAAATTCCCAGTGATTAAGGACAGTCACTGATTTCATTTTTGTCTATCCCTAGGGCCCAGACAGTACCAAGCACACAGTAGGTGTTTAATAAATGCTTACTGAATTGGCCTAAATGGAGTGGAATGGAACTGATGATGACCTGTGGCAAATTTTAATATCCTAGTTCAGTTTTCTCAATCTTTACATGTGGGATGTTTCTTGACCACCTCCCACTATCAGTGTTTGCCCAGGGAATAAAAATTATTAACATTGCCCTGAGACAAACCTAATTAGGAAGGTAAATCTGCTTTTTAAAAATATCAAAGACTATATCCCCTGGACAAACATAAAATGATTTTTGAACTATCAAAGAACATACACATAGGCAAAATAAAAATGATCGTTGGCCTTTCTGCTATTTGGAATGAATTCTGCCCGCCAACCCTTCCTTTCCCTTAGGAAAGGAACTGGAGAGCTGGCTAAATGCATTCAGGCTTAGAAGTATCCCTTGATCTAATCCTAACCCCACTCTTCCTAGGCTGTCTACAGCCTTCAGTTAGAGAGCTAAACCATAGTATTTGTCATTGGTCTTTACCAATGAAGGAAGCCTCCCTCCACACTCCCCTTTCATCCTTTTAGCAAGGAAAGAATTGTAGCAAGACATGTTTCTGCTCCAGCCCCCACCTCTACAGTTAATTTGCAATTTGTGGAGGTGGGAGCCAGGTCCCTCTCCTGACCAACCCAGCCCAGCTCATCTCAGAGCCACCAAGAGAGTGTAAAGTAACTAGGGCTATGATTATATATAATTTAACACACCCTTACCTGCACTGCGACAAAGTAAAAAATGACCTTGGCAAACAGCCTTATTTATTATCTGTCTAAAGGAAAAAAACAGTCAGAGAAAAAAAAAATCCCAACTAAGAATTGATGGGTGAAAGTAGTCTGTATATCGACAGGGAGAAACACTGCAGAAAAAAAAGGGGGGAGTAATGGAGGGAGTAGAAGGTAATAGACACCCTAAGGGGCAGAACAGAGGATGGATTAAAGAAGTTTAAGTTTTCATCATTCTGATCCAGAAAAAAACAACAACAACAATGATGAAAAAAATAGGGACCTGGTGGTTTTGTTATAAAGCAAATGCCCCAGAAATCCTTGAAGGAGAAGTTGAGGGGTCACAAAAAATTTAAGGGACATCCATATCCTTAGGGTAGTCTGAGAATAGAACCATAAATAGGATGTAATTCTGCCACCTTCAACCACTCTTCCCCTTCCTCAGTTCTAGAGTGATCACAAAGGCATGATAGATTAGGACTTATGCTTTAGGGGTCTCTTTCCCTGCTGGTGACTAAGAGGGAAAGTCAAACCCAGGGCTCAGATATAGAACTATAATTAGGACAGGACAACCAGAACTTTGTCCTCAGGCTTCTTGTTTTTCCTTTGTTCTCAAAAAGGACCATGACATCAGGGAGATGATCCTATGATATACAAATGAATTTAATTTAAATGAGAGAAGGCTTTGCAAGGTCATCTGCCTCACTTTCCCCTTCAGAGCCATCTAGATTCAGTGGCCAGATATAGATCAGGATAACTGGAGATGGCCCTGAATGCAGTGATCTTTTAAATTAAGATGTCAGTTGGCTAAGGCCACATTCTATTTAGTGATTCATGCTAGGTAGCAATTGAGGCAAAGAATGGCCTGTTTCACCTAGTTCAAAAAAAAAAAAAAATCTAAATAATTAAATCTGGGAGGGGAAGATCCTCAAGGTTTCTGGACAAAACAGAAATGATTGTTATTTACATTCATCCTGAGTCTATAGGAATGGAGGCTCTTCCCTATTGAGAGTTACTCTCAGTAGGGAAAAGCCTCCATTCCTTTGTCTTATACTTTATTGACCTCCACTATCCAGAGATCTTGCATTACTCTCTTTTGGAGGCCCATCTTTCCCCAGACTCTTTTTAGGGATACAGACCAGAATCTCTGGGGTATGGGCTACCCCTTCTACCCTTCTAGCAACATAGCTGTTTCTGTGGTTGAACTGTTCTTTAAACCACTAATACCCACCCCCCAACACACACACACATACACTGTATTTTCCCTTGTACTATCTTCTACCCTCCCCCAACTATATTTGCCTTAAATGAAAGATTTCCTCATTATTTCTCTACTCTAGTGCACAATCAGCCTTAATATTTCCCCTCCCACCATCTTTCCCGCTATCTCCCCCAGCACAGTGGGAAAAGCTTATGTTTCTTCACCCCTCCCACCCACATCATGCAGACAGTGTGATGCATGATGTTTAACGAACACTGCACATGGAACCCTAGAGAAGAATCTGTCTTAAATCTTGTTTCTGCTCCTATGTGGCTAAATCCTCTTGGACTTTGTTTTCATCCTCTTTAAAGCAGAAAGTAGGAGCAGCCTGGGAGATTTCTAATAGGTCTAGAATTTGTATGATCTCTCTGATTACTAACCCTGACAAATCCATTATGATTTTACCAAGTGGTTTCCTGCCATGGAACAAGTCTTTCTTTTTTAATAATAGCTTTTTATTTTTCAAAATACATGCAAAGATAGTTTTCAACATTCATTCTTAAAAAACCTTGTATTACATATTTTCTTTCTCCCTTCCTCCCTCTCCCCTCCCCTACACAGCAAGTAATCCAATATAGGTTAAACATGCAATTTTTCTAAACATATTTCTACATTTATCATGCTGCACAAGAAAAATAAAATCAAAAAGGAAAAAAATGAGAGAAAAAAGCAAGCAACAATAACAACAAAAGGTAAAAATACTATGTTGTGAATGGATCAAGTTTCTTATTATCTCCTCATATGCTTCAGTGGACTTTTGTCCTCATAACTTTTAGTTTTTGCAGCTCAGAAGATATCTGAGGTAGAGGTAGAGAAAGAAAGGGAAGACTTACATTCAACCAGTACAAAGATATTTTCTCCCTTGATTCTCTTTATCGCAAGGTCTCTTCAGATAACTGGAAACATCTCCTAAAGTACTAATTCAAGAGCTTAACTCCCAGCAATAGAGAGGGCAGATCTATCACAGATCATCCATTTTTATCCTCTTCTATCCCTACTCTGCCCTTCATCCCTTTCCCAGGTCCTCAGGCATCAAACCCTGACAGAGTCTGGTCAAATGAGCCAAACTCATTATATCCTACTTTCCCTATCCCTGAGAAGGAGTTGTAAGAAGGGAGGAGGATGGTGTGACAGCTCTGTCCCCTCAAGGGAATGGAGTTTGATTGCAAATGTTCTATCTGCTCAAAGTGTGGGGAGACAGGCCCTTAGGGAGTGCATCTAATGTTGGGATTTTCTGGCGACTTATCAACAGCTGATGAGGACAGGGCAGGTATTCTGGAGTTGGGTGAGTCTTTCAGTGGCCTTTCTATCAGATCACATGGATAGCCAACTATTGGGTCTGCGTCTCAATAGATCCTTGTACTTTTTTTAGGCTGTAATGCTGTGAGAGAAACAGCAAGTAGTATTTCTGCCTTCTTCAGTCCCTGGTGCTTTGCCCAATGATGTGGTCCTTTATTCTGGCATTGATTATGTCTCCTAAACAAAATGTGAAATTTGTTTGACAAGGTTAACTCTGTGAAAGGCTATTAACTCACCTTACCCTGCGTATTTATTATGGATTGATACCAAATTGATGGTGACTGGAGATTGATGACTAGTAATTCATGGCTGGTTCACACACCCTAGGTCTGGCTTCTTAAAGGGATGCTAGCTAGGACTTCAGAGGCTGAGAAATATGCATAAGAAATGGACCACACACAGAGATACTTACTTGGTTCCCTGGGAGACCTTGGTTTCATCATCTGTAAGATGGGAACAATAGTGTTTGGACGATCTACCTAGTGTAGTTTCAAGGGAATATTTTTGCCAACCTTAAAATTATATAGAATTGTGAATTATTATTAGTATATGCATGTCTTCTGTACCTAACTACTCCCCTGGGGCTGAATCCAGTGGAGTTTTCCCTGTGGTTTAAAGGCTAAAGAAAATAAAATTGCAGAGCCCTATACAAGTCTGAAAAGGGGTTCCAAGACATCTGACATTGGCAAAAGACTTCAGATGAGTGCAGAATCTCCCAATATTGATAAAGTTTTTCAAGTTCCCCTTTCCGGCTAAGGGAAGCATCAGAAGAAGGGAATGTGGCTATGAAACCAAGTATCTTGATGACTTCCCAAGCACAAAGCACTATGATAAATGGGAAGGAGACAATTGATACAACTGGACTAACTCAGCAAGTCTTAATTGAATACCTACTGTATGCATATAAAGAATAGAGAAAATATAGTCTTGAGCTGGAGGAACTTACTGTTCATATAGGGGCTAAATATTGAATTGATAAGGAAAAATTTAGAGGAATATACAAGATAAGGCAGGCCTGACTCAAATGCTGCCTTGTCTATGAAGTCTTCCCTATTCCCCTATGCTAGAAGTGATAACCTCTTGCTCTCCTAACACTTTGACCACACTAAGTCACACTTGGGCTGCGTTTTGAGTAATGTGAAGTCATTTGAACTTCACTATGCTTAAAGGTGCCTCAGCAGCAACACCCTCATCATCCTGCAGAATCTCATCACCCTTTGTACTCAGAACTCCATCAGTACTCTCTAGATGAGCTCCTCCCTAAACTTCCATTTTAGGAGGGCATTCAGTCCAGCCATCTCTTAATTATTTCCTCCTCCATCCTAGCTGCATTCCTTTGGATTTCTCCATTATCTCTACTCTCTTGTTGCCTTTTCCCTGCCATTTCCCCCCATCTTCGGTTTTTTCAGCTTCCTTTTATGTGTTGTCTTTCCCCATTAGATTGTAAGTTCTTTGAGGACAGGGACTTGCTTTTTTTGAATTTATAGCTCTAATACTTAAAATAGTACATGGCAAATTATAAGCGCTTAATACATGATAGTTGTTAATCTGAATCTGTATGGTCTTTCTCCTTTGCTATACAAAAGCTCTTCTCAGATAGTCATTATGCCTTAATTCTCTTTGCATATCTGGAATAGGAACTCAGTAGCCATTTTTGAATGAATAGAAAGGAATTCAGGGGAAAAAGAAAGTCTGCAGAGGCTGAAAAATCAGGGACTGCTTTGTGGAGAAGAGGGTAACCCTGCTTCTGAACTCACCCATTCCATTTTCTACATTTTATTCAATAACTGAAGGGGGTGGAGAGTTCTTCTCTGGGGAGTATAGAACTTCAAGAGAACTTCATACCTGTCAGAGCATCTTATTAGCTTATTGGGGTTAAAGGAAGGTCAAGCAGTAATAAAGAGCTAATGTTTATGGGACTGTTATGTCAACAAGGGGAATGAGGTTATCCGGGAGAGCCTCATATTTCATTCCTTGTCATATGGCTAAGTACCTTGGTCTTCCTTAACATTAGTGAGGAGCAGGGACAAGTGAATCTTGTTTAAGGCTAAACTCCTTGTCATTTTAATGGGTGTAGGTTTCAAAGTGATCAGTGGTCAGAGGGTCCTTAAAGTAATCATGTTTCCTAAAGAAGTATAGCTGCACATATGATCATGGATGAATTACAGCCTAGGGATTAGCTGTGGTGATACAGAGGCCCATTATTGGGACAATCATTCATGGAAGAGGTTTTATATAAGAAATACTGATTGATTTTATATTTGGCAATATCTGCCTCATCATTGGCTCTGGGTCTGTCATCACTCATTTCTTTTAAATAATCCCTATCCAGGGAGTTTTGCTTTATAAATTGATTTTTTTTTCACTTGTACATCTTAGTTCTCACCAATATTTAGTTTGTGTCACCTCCCACCTGAATTATTTCCTGGCTAGTTATTAGTCCTCCCAAGTGAAATTATTTTGAATTTATGTTATGTGTATGAACATGTGCATTCACACATGCTGTTTCTTACTAGTAGAACATTAGCTTCTTGAGGACAGGGAATGTTTCCCTTTTGTTTTTCGCCTTAACACTCAGCAAAGTGCTTAATACAGAGTAGTCATTTGATAAATGTTTCCGGTTGTTGTTTTGGTTGTTACTACTGTCTTCTTTCTTCCTTTACCTCTTCTATTATTTAATCCTGGGGATTTCCAATAGAAAATGGACTCATCAAGGTCTCTGATCACTTGAGACTCCAACATGATCCTTGAAAAGATAGTAAAGGATTCTTTGATGACATGGCCCTAGCAACTACTATAGGGAAAGACAGATCCTGAGATAGCTGGGACTCACTTATGGCATACTGCTGCGATTAGGGTGGGACAAAAACTAACCCATGAATCAGTATACTTGGGTTCTAATTATTTAGAATGTGATTTCCTTGCCCTTAACTAATGTGATTACAAAAAAAACCCAATATTTTTGACCACACCAAGAAGAAAATACTTCTACTAGTTCAAGAGTTATGAAGCCACATGTGTTCTCACATGGTTCTTGTTACCATTGTACTCTAAACTGGAGTCTTTGAATACTATATCTGTGGGGTAATGTGCCCTGGGTACACTATATGGGTAAAATATTTTCTAATTACTTTTCTTATCATACCATCTTAATATGTGCCTTTGCTAAAAGTTAAATGACTCTACTGGATTGATTCTTAATTGGAAGTATATTAGTGGGGGCTCAGGAGCTAGAGTGGCTAAAGTATATCCCCAAAAGATTACCACCAGAACTCAAGAGAGAATAATAGTCACACCTCTCTGGGATACAATCTGTCACAAAGGGTGCTACATGATCCCAACTAGCTATGTCACTAACTAGCTATGCAACCTTGAATAAATCACTTTATTTCTCTGGAAACCTTTTTCTTTGGTAGAATTAGGGAATTAGATTAAGAGATCTTTAAGGTCCTTTGCAGCTGTAACATTTCATATTCCAAAATTCCACCCAGCTTTCAAATCTTCAAATACTTGGTCATCTGTAAGGATCCTTCCAACTCGAGCATCCTTCTAGCTCTAAATTATGTTCTAAAATCTCTTCTATATCTAATATTCTTTGTTCTCAGAAAGCAATGGAATCTAGAATCTAGATCCTGGATAAGACTCTTCCTCTAATCACTGTCTCCTTACCCCTCTACTACTGTTTTCTTAATGGTACTAACCTTAAGAAAGATACCATCACTTCCCCCAAGACTTGGGAAGCCATATAGTTACTTAAATGACACACATTACTTACCTCTCCCCTTTATAGCTTCTGACAATTATGTTAATATTTGACATAAACTAGCTTTTAAGTGCTATAAGGGAAAAATGTTCTCTATTAAATTTTATACATTTTATGGAACTCCATTTCATAATTAAATCATTATATTTTGTTTATAAGTGGAATATATAGATGAAGGTGATTTCTTAGTATCTTTTCATTGCTCTACTTAGAAGAAAGAACTCTCAGCTAGGAGTGAAGAAACCTGAGTTCTATTCTGGGCTTTTGCATTGACTATCTAGGTGATTCTTTATAATTCAATTGTCTCTTCTATTATCTGGTCCATATATCTCATGAAAAAAAAAATGTGGAGGCAATCAGGGTTAAGTGACTTGCTTAGGCTCACACAGTTAGTATCTGAGACCAGCTTTGAACTTGGGTCCTTCTGACTGGTCTATCCACTGTGCCACATACCTGTTCCATTAAGATGTTTTGAGAATAAATATTAGGTCATATTTTTATTGACTAGGCTCAGAGTTACAAGGCTGGGGCAATATGAATCTGGGAAAGTGGTTTAATAAGTCATAAAAAATCTCTCTCTCTCTCTTTTTTTTTTTTTAAGCAATTCTAGTGATAACAGTTTTAAGGTATCTTAAAGTTTGCAAAGCACTTTTCATATATTTTCATTTGATCTTTACAATAACCTTGTGAGGTGAATGTAATTATTATTCCTATTTTACAAGTAAGGAAATTGATGATAAGAAAGCTTAAGTGACTTTCCCAGAATCTCAGAGTTTAAGTACCTAAGTTAGAACTTGAACAAGGAGAAAATAGAGAATATTCCAAATAATACATATACTTGGAGTTATACTTCCCTTGTTGGACACAAACTTGCTCTGACCTAGCCACACACTTGCTGGTCATGTTTGTGAACAGCTACTGCTTAGTATTAAAGGTGAAGTCCATGGACCAAGAGAAAAGCCAAACTAATTGGGAAATACCTTATTACCTTTCTCTCAATAACATAAAGTAATAGTTGTTGTTGTTCTCTTATCTCTAAGAGGGAATGTTTTGATGGCAACATCAGGAGATGATATTCTGACTCCAGAAGAGCTAATTATGATGCATTTCTTTATAAAGCTATTCTACCTTGGAACTGGCTAATGCTATCAAATACTAATGTCCAACATTTCCCCAGAGTTACCTAGACAAAAAAGAGTAATTAAATATTTATGTAAGGTGTTCTACAAGTCTTTAAATTATATATATATATATATATATATATATATATATATATATATATGCTAGATGTTATTGTTACTGTCATTATTATTTATTGATAATTCTGCTCTTATGAATGTATTCCAGTTGTCTATATCTTTTCTAAAATAAAGTATATAGAACTGAACACAATATTCTGACTCTTCATTATCCCTTGTATCATACTATCAAACATTTTTTTTTGGCAAAGATACTGGAGTCATTTGCCATTTCCTTCTTAGGGGATACAGTAGATCCCTTTGTCAGGCAATCAGAGGGGCCCAGAGACATACATTTAGGAAGTATCTAAGACCAGATTTAACTCAGTTCTTCTTGATTCTAAACTCATTGTTCTATCTACTAAGTCATCAGGTACCTCTTCAAGGCTAACTATCATGGAATTATTTACCTCCTTTATTTCAGATACTATGTATATTTTCAAATTCAGACTAGATCAGTAATACCAAACTCAAAAAAAAACAGGTATGGTTAAGCCACATAAAAATTCCTGAAAACTGCATATTGACTTAGAAAATCACAAATTACTGTTATCTGTGTTTTATTTTATTTTTATTTATACTGTAAAATATTATCCAATTACATTGTAATCTGATTGTGGCACTTGGAAGTATTGTGAGCCACATGTCTGACATTGTTAGCTTATGATATATTTGTTTTCTTGATTACTATGGAATACTGTTGACTTATACTGAGATAGCAGTCGACCACATCCCCAAATCTTCACCCCATCCTTGCCACAGGACAAAGAGATCTAATGTATCCCCTAAGGAAATGGCAGATAATTATAAACAACTAGACTATATCCATATGTAATTATAATTTTTATAAATATATATTCTATATCATAATATAGAATATATATTCTATATCATTGTAGAATACCTTACATAAATATTTTATTTTATCCTCAAAACAACAATGTGCTATTATTATCCTCATTTTACAGATGTAGAAACTGAGACTCAGAGGTTAAGTGATCTATCCTAGATCACTCCGCTAGTAAAATATCTGAGGCAGGATATAAACTTAGATCTTTCCGGATTCAAGTACAACAAGATATGTAAATGGCTATCTTGATAAGAGAACTGGAGAGCTTAAAATACAAGAAATAGGGAAAGAAACTGGGGAGATTTATCCTAAAGAGGGAAAAACCTAGGGGAAGCATGTTAGTATCATCAAATATGTAAAGGGCTGGCTTGCATAAGAGTTGATTATTAAACATTTTCTATTTGAACCCATAAGGGAAACTATGTTTAAAGGAGGCTGATCTAGGCTTGCTTAAGGGAGAAGGGGGACTCTTCCCAAAATTAGAGCTGTGGAAATATTAACTAGACTGCTTTGGGGGGAAATAGGTTCCTCCTCACAGAAGGTTGTCAAGCAAAAGGCTTGATAGCCACTTGTTGGACATGTAATAGAACAGATTCTTGGTCAGGTCTATGTTGGACTAGATGGCTTGCTTGTCTTCTCTGTGCTAATGCCTCCCATTACCCTGTGGGCTAAGAATGGGGAGTATGGTATGGATGGATAGATTCTGCACTTCCCCATCCCTTTTACAACCATTGCAATTTCCAAACCATTTTTTCTTTTTTTCTGTTCCACTGATTTTTAAGGCTTCAATTTGAGTTTGTGATGAGGCTATATAGTAGATTCCAGACAGTTGAATGCTCTTGGCTCCATTACTTCTGCTGCTTCTCAGAAGCCCTGACAGTAGTATTTTTCACTTGAATGACTGATTGCTTCCAGACTTTCTTCCAGAAAGTTTGACTCAGTTATTAAATACACTTCACCAGAAAGCTATGTCTCAGAGAATCCTCACTCCAATTGTTTGGCTCCCTTGAAGGCTTTTTATCATTTCTCATGTTGGATCTTTCTGAAAAGGAAATGATAGAATAGCTAAACAAGGGTCATGATTTCTTTGACCTTATATTTTTAATAGTGATAACAAACCATTTTCTCACATCCTAATTATACAGTGCCAAGAATAAACCCTACAGAACTAGGAAAATCTCCCATCAGCAGTTCTTGCTCTGGGGAGAGCTAGTTTCTTGCCCACTGGAAGAGGGCTCCCTGCTGAGGATTTATGATGCTCTAGGCTTTGAGCCAAAAGTTGGATTGTCAGGCTTAGTAATAATGGTGAAGATAATAAAAATGATAATAGTTAGACATCATACAGAACCAAGGACCCATCATTTTTGGCAGTAATTTAGAATTAAGCAAGCAACAAATATTTATTGACTAACTCCTATATTCAAGGGACTCTGACAGGTGCTGAGCAAGATTCAAGAAAATATAAGATATGCCCCTTTCCCTTGAGAGTTTGGGGAGTTAGACTAGTTGGAGAGATAGAGTCTCTGAACATAAAAAAGATAGTACACTTTAGAACTTTAGACACTTTAGAACATCTACTCATCCTTTCCACTTTCTCCAGATGAAATATCCGTGTGAGGGTTGGCTTCTTCTTCCAGTGATAAGTTCTCCCTGGTACCTCCTTTTAATGAATGGGTCAAAGATAGTCTTCAACTTTCCTCCTGGACTTGGTCCTACTGTCTGAACTTCACAACCATGCTTCCATATGGAGACCTTTCATATTTCCCTTTCCTTCTTCTTAGCTCTGTTTTGTGGACTATCCTCTCTGATTAGAATGTAAGCTTCTTGAGGACAGAAGCTGTTTTTCTTTTTTATCCCTAGCTCTTAGGATAGTGTCTGGCATGTTGTAAATATTTAATAAATTATTGTTTCCTTCCTTCAATAAATATTCAATGTATCCATTGTGAGCAAACATGGTAAAGGAAGGTTGTGAAGAAAGGTTCTGCAGAAAAGGCAGGAGAGAATCTATTGTGAAGAATGAATCAAATTCAGATAATCAGAGAGGGGTGGAGAGAGTGATTTGGGTAAAGTGGATGATGTGTGCAACAGTGTGGCAACATGTTTAACTTATAATGGATTACTTGCTGTTTAGAGATGGGACGGAAAAGAAAAATTTGGAACACAGGATTTTGCAAGGATGAATGTTAAACATCTTTGCATGTATTTTGAAAAATAAAAAGTTATCATTTTTTTTTTTTTAAATTGTGGCAAGAGGAAGGGAGTGTTTAGAGAACAGTGCACTGGAAGCTAGGGGACCTGGTTTCTAGTCCTAGTTCTTACAATCACTGATCTTTGATCTAGAAGCAAATTGTTTTTATCTTTTTATCCTTGGCCCCAGTACTGCTTCTGAAATGTAGTGCTTACTAAATGCTTGATGAATTGGAGAATGAAGGATATTTTGTGACTTAATTATTTTACTGCTCCTGTGCCTTATTGTAGAAATTAACCACTAAGCATTTATTAATTGTCTAGAACTATGGTAAAGGTGCTGCCTGCATAGTTAGGTGGCTTTTGTTTAAATTTTGGCTCTATCACTTATTCTCTGGGTAATCTGGGGCAGATGACAATTTTTCTAGTCCTCATTTTCCTCATCTGTGAAACAAGAGAGCTGGACGTTGTGCCTTCTCAGAGCTCTCCCACTTATAAATTGGGGATTCCATGATCCTATGACAAAAACAACCATCAAGAACACAACATAAACATGTCTACATAGATGCAAAATCTATTCAAAATAAATATAGCAAAAATGATCTAGTAGCAAGAAGGGACAGAGAAAAGATCAAAGAAATTACATAGGAAATATTAATATTACATAATATAATTGGTCTTAAGGTCACATAGCAGACTTGAGGCATAAATCTGAGTTTATAATCACATCAACATGGTCCTTTAAATAAGAACTGAATAGCAATTTAGGAAGTAGCTAATATAAAAATGGATTGGGTTAAAATCCTAATAACATACCAAAAAAAAAAAAAAAACCCAAACCTCAAAATCCCTTAGCAAGCAGACTAGGCAGCTTGATGCAAATAATAAATCTGCAAAACTTACTTATACAGCTGTCCCACTTAATGTAATCATTCCAAAAAAACAGGCAAAGAAAAACCTACAAGAATTTAGTTCAGACTGGAGGAACATATATGGAAAAGGAAACATCAAAGGCAAGCCAGTTATCTCAGCAAGCAGGGTGGTTTTACAGTCGAGTTGAATATTGCATGAAACTGGGACTCCCTCCTGTTCTATTGAGAATAATAGAGGCAATGTTCCTAAAATTTTGCTGTATTCAAAACTGGCCCATACCTAGGAATGAACAGACAATTGCCCAGGTGATCTAGATGTGACCTCATGTGTGATATGGTTTGAGGAATGCTAAACCCCAAAGAATCAGAAAGCCAGCACACTGTTTCTCACACAAAAAAAGAAAATTTGGGGAGGTTTTCTTCTACTTATTTTTTCTCAATAATATTTTATTTTTTTCAAATACATGTAAAGATAGTTTTCAATATTAATTTTTGTAAGACTTTGTGATCCAAACTTTTTTCTCCCACCCTCCCCTACCTCTTCACTATAAGACAACAAACAATCTGATAAAAGTTAAACATGTGTAAGCCAAAATTGGATTTTTTTAAAAGCATGAAGAAAAAAGACATGAGTCTCTTTAACCTTATCTTTTCTTTCTATAAACTCTCCCTTGCTAATGTCACTCATTTTCACAGATGCAATTATTATCTCTATGGAAACAATTCTTAGATCTCCATGTCTAATCCTGACCACAGTTCCGAGTTCCAAATCACATCTCTAGTTGTCTTCAGGACATCTCCCTGAGTTGTCCCACCAAGTACCTTAAGCTCAACATTTCTGAAAGTATCTTTATTATCCTTCTCCCTAAACCTTTCTCCTAGTACCTTCACCTTCTTATCTGGTAGCACCAGTCCATCACTTTGATGCTCATGTTCTTAAATTTGTACTATTTTGAATCTTGTCTTTCCTTTACTTATATTTTTAATCATTTACCACATCCTAGGAATTCTACCCAACTGTAATATCTCTCAAACCTGTACCATCATCAAAGATATAGACCTTCAATAACATGCTTAGACTATGCATTTTAGAACAGTATACCTCTAAAGAGTTAGTTCAGAATTGCTAAGGCCTGAGTTCAGGTCCTTCTGACACAAAAGGATAAGTCATTTAATTTCTCAATGACCCCAGACAATTCTCTGAGACTTAAAGTGACAGAGTAGTTGAATACCTGTATTAGTAGAGGGAATTTGCTCACTGAACTTTTCCTCTACTAATGAAATCACAGTTCTAATCAAAAAGAAAATCCTATTTCAATAGTCTTCTAAAAGAGTTCTCCAACTCCATCCCCTTCATATCTTCAATTCATCCTTACTACCACTACCATGTCTTATGTATAGATTTGGTCTTGTCACTTCTCTACTCAAAAAATATGACATGACTCCTTACTGTCTCTCAAAGAAAGGACAAACCATTCTACCTTATATAACTCAAGAGGCCAGTCCTATGTTTGCAGATACTGCTATGTTCCTGTTTATACATTTTATATTCCAGCCAAAGTAGACAACTCCAAGACTTCAAAAAATACATTGATCCTTCTTGCATTTGTTTAAGACTGTTATTCCATGCCTGAATGTTTCCCTTAGCTTATGTGCTTCTTGAGGACAAAAATTACTTTTTGTTTTTCTCTCTCTAGTATTTAATACTTAGAATTATCAGGCATTTAATAAATGTTAATTAACTTGAATGACTCCCCTCCCATTCTTCATCTCCTCAATTCTTACTTATTCTTTAAATACCAAATCAAAACTATCTCTTTTAAGAGACTTTCTTGGATTCTTCCGTTTAGTGATGATCTTCCCTTCACATAGTACTTTGTTTTATAAAAATCTAATGTTATATGTAAAAATGTTTGTGGCAGCCTTTTTTGTAGTGGCAAGAAACTGGAAACTAAGTGGATGCCCATCAGTTTGAGAATGGCTGAATAAGTTATGGAATATGAATGCTGTGGAATATTATTGTTCTATAAGAAATGACCAGCAGGATAATTTTAGAAAGACCTGGAGAGATTTACATGAATTGATGCTAAGTGAAATGAGCAGAACTAGGAAATCATTGTACACAGCAACAATGAGATTTTACAATGATCAATTCTGATGGACATGGAACATAAATGTTCTACTCTACTCATTACTCTAAGTTCTAAGAGCACAATATGTGGTTAGAAATTGTTTATTGTAACATTCTAGACAAGTTCTCCTTCTCCATCTTCTGCATCACTCTGAAATATCAGTCTTATTCATTTCTTTGAGTTAAGGTATTCAAATCTTAGTTCAAATGCAAACAATTATGTAAAATGGATCACAGTCAACCAATATTAGCCCTTAAAACTCTAAGAAAATTTCTAGCTCTCTTAAGCCACACACCCTGTACACTCTCTCTCCCTCTTCAAACTCTTGAGATTTGAGTCCTCTCCTTAGGACCCTGGATCTGATTGCTGAGCTTTCACCTTATTCTACCAATCTGGGGCCCACCATTCATTTCCTAACTGACTCCTTCATCTCAATCTCCTTCTTCAGGAAAATGGACTCCTACCAAACCTCTATCTCACTTTCTAATTCTTGCTTCCTTACAGATATTTTCTTCCTTCATTAGAATGTAGCGCTACATACCCCATCCAAGGGAAGAAGGCCCAATAGAAGCAGAGTAATAATATCATCAGTAGACATTAGC
Source organism: Antechinus flavipes (assembly GCF_016432865.1). NCBI lineage: Eukaryota > Metazoa > Chordata > Mammalia > Dasyuromorphia > Dasyuridae > Antechinus > Antechinus flavipes. Next base: position 423,458,618 of record NC_067399.1, read on the forward strand.
ACATTTGCAGTACTTGAGGAATAAATTGTCTTTCCACACATGCCCCCAATGTATTCCAAGTGTGTATGCCCCTTCATCTTAGTCTCTTCAGCATTATACTCTTACTGCAGGGAGAGAAGACCTCAAGTTTTTGAGGGAAATATTCTATTGATGATTTTCTTATGGTCCTAGAGAGCTGCCTGGAGATTTGAGAGATTAGATAGCAAACCTAGGGTCACACAAACAGAATAAGGCAGTTTGGGGACTTGAATCCAGACTTTTTAGTTTCCTGTTTTCCATCGACTCCACTAAGCTGCATCTTAACTCAACAATAGCTCATCATAATGTATGTGCTCTAAGGGCCTATATTATTTCCATGAGTCGCAAACTTAAATTACCAAAAAAAAAAAAAAAAATTATATAGCCTCAGCCAGGTTGGTAAAGTTGTTAAATGAATCCCATTGTTCTGTCCTTTCTGATGATTTCTTGCCTTGGGCTCTTTCAGTATTTATAGCAAAACATAAGTCTCCTTTCTCTTGACTCTAGAAGGCATGGCAGTCCAGATAGACTACAACAGGGAAAAAGGCATGTGTTCTCATTTCTAACCTCCACCTTTCCCAGCACCATAAACACTCCAACAGTTTTCCCTCCATGAACCCCAATGTTTTTGATTTGTGAGTGAGATATATTTCTCAAAAAGGGAAGGATTGAACCAGACTGGACCAAATTGGCTATCCTTGCTTCCTATAGAGAAATTCCAGTTTCAGTAACACAGCACACAGCATATTGTAGGTATTTAATAAATGCTTTCTCCTTTCCATCTCCCTGTATGATGGTAGGCAAATCGCAAATCATTTCACCCCACCCTGAGCGTCAGTTTGCTCATCTATAAAATGAGGAGATAGATCTAGATGACTTCCAGTTTTCCTTTCAACTCTAAATCCATAATCCTAGATCAATTTCTCTCAGAGTTCTTTTTTCTTTTAGGGTTCTCTGAAAGACTGGTTTCCCATCTTCCCATTTCTCTGCTTCACAGGGCCAAAAAGAGGAGTGGACTAACTCTTTATTATCTATTGTCATTTTCATACCCCTCTACTTATCCTCATGACTCAGCAATAGTCTCTCCTTTTCATATTAATTCTATCTGGTCCATCATGGAGCAGCTAGGTGGATAGAGTTCAAATCTGTCTTTGGACAGTAACTATCTGTGTGTCTGGCAAATCACTTAACCCTATTTGCCTCAGTTTTCTCATCCATAAAAGTAGCAGGGGAAGGAAATGATAAACTACTCCAGTATTTTTGCCATGAAAACCCAAAGTGGGATCACAAAGTCAGACATAATTGAAACGATCGAACAACAAATCTTATCCATATTCTTATGACTGTATTCTGTTAACCTCCAGTTATTTCTCCCTCATTCTCAATAAGTTCAGGATCATATTCAGTCTTCATCTTTACTTCAGCTTCTTCCCCTTTTTGAACACAGTATTGGTATCTAAGCTTCTCAGCTTCTTTAAGACCTCTAACCTCTGTCTTCAAATGTGCATAAGAGCAGTGGTACATTAGACCCTCACCCCAACTCTAACTCAATTGAATTTAACCTAGGTGGCCAAATGACTAGTTACTCTGGCCCACTGCCATGGTAAATAAATGCATCATCATTATTCACTAATAAACAAAAACAAACATTCCATTAAAGAGATCTTCCATATTAAACGGTGCCATAATATCTTTTTTTTTTTAATTCTGCACTTAAACAAACTTGAAGAATAGAGTAAGTTTACAAGTTTTAGAATTTCATGTATCTATTCCAAATCAGAATCTCAGTGATATGGGATTTTAATATTTCTCCCAAAATAAAGGCCTTTTTAGGATGTGGAGGAATTCAAAGAAGAGGAGTCTATTCTGGTTCAGAATCTAAGGAGGTATATTAACACAGTTTATCGGGCCTTAAATAGGCAATATTTCTAGTGACAATGAGTCCCCTCAGTCTAATTAGTCTTTAATTTTTCTAGGTATCAGAGAGTCATATGCTAACAACTTTTGAGAATATAACTTCAGAGATCATCCAATTCAATCCTTATTGTACAAGTGAGAAAACTGAGACCTGGAGACATTAAATAAATTGTCAAAGATGATACATTAATGACAGAGAAGAGATTTGAATACAGGTCTCCTGACTCCCAGTCCAGGTCTCTCTTCATTGTACAATATTCTCATAGGCAAGGTGGAGTAAAATAGGGGAATTGGAGAATTAATGGGTCTTGTGCCCAGTGCATTATTTAGAAGGATCCAGAACTTATCCTGGATAAAGGAAGGAAACGATAATGATTTGGACCTCTGAATGTTCTGCCCAGGGTCTCAGCCTCCTGGAGATAAATGCCTAGCTGGCTTTGGACAAAAAGCTCACTCTCTAGATTAGGATCTAGCACTTTCTTTTCCCACCAAAGCCCAGAAGTTAGTCAGGAAAACTGATTCTAGTGCCTTTTTCTACTAAAAATGAGCTATAGGACCCTCAGAAAATAAATAAATTCTTCCTCTGGGCCTCATTGTTGCCATTTGTAAAATAAAAATTTTTTGGAGGGGGAGGGACTTGAGGTGGAGGTGAGGGGATGGACCAATAGCTCTAGTTTCTACCCCAGAGGTTCATTATGAAGCTTAAATGAGATAATATCTATAAAGTGCTTTGGGAATGTTGAAGTAATACATAAATATCTGTTATTAACTGTGATGTCATTAAATAATTGGATCTCTGACACATACTGGCTATGAGACTCTTGTCTCTTACTCTCTCATTGTTTCACATAATTCCCTGAGAATATAAAGTTCAGAGCAGTTGCAAATCTGCTCATTTAGGAGAGAGAGTTTCCCCAGCAGAGAAAATTTTACATTGATAAAATCAGACAGATAATAGATTTTTAGATTGATTGATAGCTGGTAGGTGGAGATACATACTTATATGTACATATACATATAAAGAGAATACCTAAGGTCATTCTAGCTTTAAAATTTTTATGATTCTTTATGCTTTATCTACAGTATTTTTCCCTGGGCTTTAGAGGATCACAAATAGGGACCATGTTCTAGAAATAGCTCTCTGAAATATATTACAAATTTACATATTTTTATAGTTTATTTAAGGTTAAAAAATGCTTTTCTTAAAATGATCATGTGAAGTAGGCATTATAAATATGGCAATTATTCTCATTTTACAGATGAGGAAGCAGAAGCACAGAGAGGTTGATTTACTGAGGAGCACACAGCTACTGTGTCAGAATGGGGACTCTATTGCAGTGGTAATAATAATAATAATAATAGCAATATATGATTGTATATACACAACCTATGTCAAATTGCTTACTGTCTTAAGAAGGGGGCAGGGAGAAAATTTAGAATTAAAAAAAATTAAATGAATGTTAAAAATTGCCTTTACAATAAGTGAAAAAAAATACAATACTATGTTAAAAAAAATAATAGTAACAATTCATAGATGACAATTACTGACATTTATGTAATATTTCAAGGTTTATAAAAACATTAGGTATAGCATCTGTGTATAAACCTTGAATCTGTCCCTGCTTGTGCGACCTTGAAGTGACCTCTCTGACCTTTAGCTTCCTCATCTTTAAATTGAAAAGGTTGGAATAGATGATCTTTAAATTCCCTTACAGTTCTATGATCTTGGGTCTAAATTTACACCACCCTCCACCACCACATCTCACACCATACCATATAACACTTCTTGCAAACTTTGCTTATAAGGTAGGGTATAAGAAGCTAATAAAGTTCAAAGTAATGGCTAGGTTTATTTAGAATATAGCCCAATGGCAAAGAAATCATGTGAGGTTTCTGATATACTGAAGGAAGAAGTATCTCTAGAATGTAATCATTGTGGCTACAGAGAAAAGAGGAGAGAGTGGACAGAAGAGGAATCACTTTGGAGATGGCTATGTGAAAATCTTTTAAATTTACTACCTTGGAGCTAAGTTCTCCCTTGTTATGGCTTTTCCACACAGAGTAAAGACATTTGTTCAAGGTCACACCAATAATAAGTATCAGAAACAGAACTTGGAAGCATCCTCTGATTTCAGATCCAAGGCTCTTTATTTGTGTTAGAGAATATTGATTTTCTTGGGTCAATAGGTGTCAGTTACTAACACTGACGAGGCAGCTTAGCACAAGTTATAGCTTCCCAACAGTGACTCCCTAACCTGTCATCATTAAACAAGGAGCAATTAGAATGCATGGCTAGCTCTCTCAGTCCTTGGATTTTGAGTCCTGGGTGCTGCTTTTCCCTTTGTTGCCTTTTCTGATGAACTTGATTGAATTCATCAGAGTGGAATGGAGTGGAAAAGAGGATATACTACAAAAACCATCAGTTTTCCAATATACTTAAAGAGGAAAAAGTCTCTAGACTGAGGCCATGGATGCTACAGTTACAGAGTAATTATTAAGAGAGAAGAGAGGGTGGGCAGGAGAGGAATTGTCTCCAAGATAGTTATGTCAGTGAGTGCCCTTTAAATTTAGCAATTGAGGAATGGTCTAGGAATTCAGTTCATGGTAAGGGTACCAGGGACAGCTCCCTTGGTATCTGGAGGAAGAATCTGGGGTTAAATGAAAAATGAGAGTATGCGTCTAACAAATCTTGAATCATGGGACTAGATCTAAAAACACATAGGTCAATATGATGAGTTGTATCCGAGATGGCACTAAGAGATCACTTCTTATGGGACAAGGATCATGGAATACTTCATGAATGACACTTGAAGGATGTGTAAAGTTCCAACCTGTATATTGGCCGGAGTGAAATGAGGGAATGTTAGGAATTGTGTTACAATTGTGGCAGAGGGAAGAAATCATTGACAGTGTCCAGGAAGGGTAAGAGAATAAATATTTTATTAAATATGTCTACATTTTATTGTTTGTCTGCCTGTCCCATTTCCATTATTTTAAGAATATTGAGGGGTTTTTGTCACCCCGCAGCAATAGTAACTAACACTTCTTGGCACTAGTAAGCTCTTTGTTGTAGTTAGTTAGGAACTCATTTTCACTTTTCTTTTCACTCCTGGGCTAAGGATAGGGCCACAAATGCAAGCATAAAAAAGGTAACCCCTGCCATCAAGGAACTTATTGTTTGATTAGAGGAAAGACAATATACAAAGGAGAGCTGAATGGAGGGAAAGGAAAGAGAAGGTAGAGAGGAGCTGCAGTGAGGTATTGATGAAGTCCCAAGAGTAGGAAGCTGTGCCAGGAAAGGAATGAAGTTTCATAGCCTCCAATCTGGACCCTTCCCCAAAATGAAGTCCTTGAGAGAAATTCACCAGTGTGAGAAGAATTCCCTGTGATTGGGATATTCCTAAGTGAGAAAAATACAGATGGATATTACCGTTGAAAAAGCCCCAGATGCTGAAGGAAGGTCCTGGATAAGAATGTAGCTGAGGCCAGAATGCGGGATCTTGGAGAAAGTCACTTTAAACAGATTGCAGGGTTTGTGAAAGGGAATTATGTGAAAGTAGGTAAGAAAAGTAGGTTGGAATTAGATTGTGGAAGACCTTAAATGTCAAAATCCTTAACCTTTTCATAATTAACTTGAATATGGCTAATGATAAGACTTATTGTTGGCATATTTCTGAATTCAGCAGTGAAAGGGATTAGTGGCGGTTAGGAGGTGGAATGTAGGAATATTGCTAATAGAATTATTGCTATCATAAGCAAGAAATATTTGGGGATTTTTCAAGGTCTTTTTGCTCCTCAGATGACACAACAAAGTTCTGTCTTGTTATTTAGTTGGTCAGTCTTGTCCAAATGTTCCAGAATCTTATGTGAGGTTCTGACAAAGATACTAGAATGGCTTGCCATTTCCTTCTTCAGCTCATTTTACAAATGAAGAAACTGAGGTAACAGGGTTTAGTGGTTTGCTCAAAGTCACACAGCTAATAAATATCTGAGCTTGGATTTGAATTCAGATCCTCTTGACTTTAGGATGGGTGCTCTAATGATTATACTACCTAACTGTCCCCTGAGATCTGTCTACCCTTCCATTATTTTAAGTCTAACATAGAGACACAATATTGTTGAAGAATGAGAGTATGACAAGTATCACTTTGACCTTGCTTCATTAAATTCTTTGATCACACTAAGCTAAAATCTCTTTTCTGGGACTTCCAAGCCTCACAGATCTGGTATGGTAATAGACTCTCCTTACATGGCAGAAAGTATGTATATAAGTATAATCTGTAATTTATGATGAGTTTGATTTCAAATTCTGACAAAATTCAAGAATATAATTTTTTTTTACATTTTTATAGTGGTAGTTAATTAACATCCAGAAAAGGAATTTGTGACTTCAAAAAAGGTTTCTTTTCTTTTTAAAAAAAAAAATGTATTTACAAAGCATATGCATGGGTAATTTTTCCAACATTGACCCTTGCAAAACCTTTTGTTTCAAATTTTCCCCACCTTACCCCCACTTTCTCCCTTAGCTGGCAGATAGTCCAATACATGTTACATATGTTGAAATAGATGCTAAATCTAATATATATTTACATATTTATATAGTTATTTTGCTGTACAAAAAAAAATCAGATCAAGAAGGAAAGGAAAGAAAAACTGAGAAAGAAAACAAAATGTAAGCAAATAACAGAGAGAGTGAGAATACCATGTTGTGTTCCACACTCAGTTCCCATAATCCTGTCTATGGGTATAGAGGGCTCTCTTCATCACTGAGCAAGTAAAACTGGTTTGAATCCTCTCATTGTTGAAGAGAGCCACATTCGTCAGAATTGATCATAGTATAGTCTTGTTGTTGCTGTGTATAGTGATCTCCTAGTTATGCTCATTTTACTTAGCATCAGTTCATGTAGGTCTCTCTAAGCCTCTCTGAAATCATCCTGCTGAGTCAATAAGGTTTCAAAAATAGTAGATCATTCCAGAGATCAGAAAGATCATTCCAGTTCATTTCAGCCCTTTTTTGATGGGGCTACTAAAGCAGTAGATTAAGAGAGTGCTATTGACGCTGGTTACTAAGTTTTCATCAAGGCATTTGACAGACTCTCCTGACATCAGTGTGGAAAAGATGGAGGTTTGTGGGCTCTATGGTAACAGAGTTAGATTTATCATTGTGGACTGGATATCTCCCCCATCTCATCATCAATCTCAGAGTTCTTCAGAAATGCTTTGAGTGTGTCCTTGTATTACTTCTTCTGAATTCCATGGAAGAACTTGCCTTATATGGGTAAATTTGGCATTTGAACAATATGGTCAGTCAGTCCATGGAGTTGCATCCCTAATGCTATTATAAAATATAAAACACTATTATAATTGTTATTACCATTACTCCTAGTAGAGTTTCTATCTATATTACAATAACAAAAACAAAAAAATGAGAACAAAAAAAATAGTGGGAATATTCTATCACTTTAAGGTTTGCAGAGTTATTTGCATATATACAAACATTAGTTTATTTAAGCATGTGAGGATGTTAGTAAAGTCACTTTGGAAATTGCACAGTAATATAGAATGAAGGCAATTAAAAACATAGCTCCTTAGTGATAAGATTTTATTATAATAAAGAAAAGGTTTTAGGAGGTAATAATGGGCAGAGAACAGGAAGAAAAGGTCCTGTCATAATGACCACCCAAGAGAAACTGATAGCTACCATGGAATTATAGTGATTTCCATTATATTGAATGTGGTCAGCACATTATTTGAATGCACGCTGCCTATTTCCACTGGGATAAAACCAATTACAATTTTTATTTAATTATACCTTCTAATAGTGCAGATTTGAATACATTCAACCCTTCCAGGAGATTCATCATTTGTACCAATTAGAAGCTATCTGAACAATACCTTGGAGGTGGAAAGAATGTATGGAGGTCATATAATCCATCCCCTAGCTCTGGATAGGACCGGACTTAGAACTTCCTAGACAGGTGCCCATTCATTTCTCAAAAAGAACAGGGGTAGGGGGGACCTAGTTCACTCCAGTAAAGCTTGCTATTCAGGCTCATTGTTTTCCAGAAACCCTGGTGAAGTTAGTAAAACAGGAACTATTTGTCAGTGGAGGTGACAGCTCAGCCCCTGGGCCCTAAGCCAGGCACTGATACTTTTATTACCCTGAGAGAGGCAGGGATGAATCAATGTCGGGCTTTGGTAAGAAATATCCTGTCCAGTGTCCAGGGTAATGTGGAGACATCCGGAATGGCCTCCCAGGGGCAATGACATCATCCTCTACTGGCACCTGCTTGGTATGCTGGGGATTCCTCCTGAGAGCTTCTGAAGGCCCCTCTTAACCCCATGCTGAGCTCCATGTTCTCTTCCTGAGGAAGGCACAGAAAAAACATGACCTTTCGTTTATAGCAGCTGAGGCATGATTCCTCCCAGTATTCCTTACCCAGACTAGAGGGGAGCTTCTGTTAATATATGCTCTCTATCTCCATTCCCTCATTGTCATCTTTTTCAACACCCCAGTTTTCAGCATCTGCCTCATTGTTCCCTGCCTGACCTAAGAGAGAAGAAACAAAGAATGTCCCACTGGCCTCTAGCACTGGGAAATGTGTCTCTGTTCCCAAGTGGAGAAGTACAGTAACTCAAATAAGCATTGAGCTCTGATGAGCCTAGAATGGGCAGATAAGTAGCACAGAGCACCAGGTCTGAAGTCAGAAAGACTCATTTTTCTTAATTCGAATCTAGCCTCAAACAGTTTCTAACTTTGTGACCCTGAGCAAATTATTTAACCCCATTTGCCTCAACTTCCCCATTTGTAAAATGAGCCAGAGAAGAAATGGCAAGTTGCTCCAGTATCTTTGCCAAGAAAACCCCAAATGGGGTCACACAGAGTTAGACACAACTGAAAAATGACTGAACAACCTCAGTGACTCTAAGAGGTATAAATGAGAAGGGATTATATTCCAGTCATGATGGAGGGTGAGTGGGAAATGAATTGTGCAAGCAATAGCAGGAATACTGACTTTATTGCACCATAGAGTCCATGAAAAGGCTAGTTTGTAATAAGCCCAGAAGTAGGTTGTGAAGCATTTTAAATTCTAAGTAAAAAAGTTTAAATTGATCCTAGAGACAATAGTGAGCCACTGACATTTATTGAACAGGAGAGTTTCATTTTTAAGCTGAAAGATGGTGAGGAAGGCATCCTATAATGTAAATGGAGAAAATGAAGCTCAATGAGTGTAAGAATAGTCATCTCTGTAGTGAGGTTGTTCCTCTCTTCCAGGATATGAATATCACTGATTTTACTTTTGTCTTTTTTTGTCCTATCAGTACTCATCCCTCTGCACTGGTGAAGAACAAGCAGTTTTTTCTTTTCTTTTCTTTTTTAAAATTATAACTGTTTATTGACAGAACCCATGCCTGGGTAATTTTTTACAACATTATCCCTTGCACTCACTTTTGTTCCGACTTTTCCCCTCCCTCCCTCCACCCTCTCCCCGAGATGGTAAACAGTCCTATACATATTAAATATGTCACAATATATCCTAGGTACAATATATGTGTGCAGAACTGAACAGTTCTCTTGTTGTACGGGAAGAATTGGATTCAGAAGGTATAAATAACCCGGGAAGATAAACAAAAATGCAAACAGTTTATATTCATTTCCCAGTGTTCTTTCTTTGGGTGTAGCTGCTTCTGTCCATCTTTGATCAATTGAAACTGAGTTAGATCTTCTCTTTGTTGAAGAAATCCACTTCCATCAGAATACATCCTCATACAGTATTGTTGTTGAAGTATATAATGATCTCCTGGTTCTACAAGCAGTTTTTTCTAGAGCAGAGAATAAGAGATATATTAAGACTTCCTTCTCGTCAGGCAGGTACATGGTGAAGAGCCTCTGTAACTCTCAACAAGTCCCTTTACTTCTCTCTGCCTCTGTCTCCTCATCTGTAAATTAGGGATAATAATAGTGATAAACTTACAGAGTTGTGAGATTCAAATGAGATAAAATTTGCAAATTTCTTCAAAACTAAGGTGCTATGTACACTCTATTGTTATTCTAATAAAAATTATTATTCTTATTAATCATTCACTGAAAAATATCATCATTATTAATCACACACCATCAATTCATGAAGCAAAACAACAATGGTTATATCTAGAGATGCTATGGAGAGCTCTTAGTGCAGTGTGATTGGTGAATGGCCCTGAGCATGGAAGCAAGCATTCATTATAGACAGAGTCCTGTCACGTCCCTCTCCCTGTGATAGGGTCATTCTCCTGATTGAGTTTGGTGATTTGCATTAGGATCGATGTAAGGGTGAATGTTCTGTGACAGTAATAAGTGATGGGCCACCCTGCCTGGATAATCATCTGTGAGGCGAGATGGAGGGCAGAGAGCTGTTTTTCTGTCACTTGCAGTTAGATCAATGACTGTACATAAACGTTATCTTAAGTACCTGAGTTGCAGTGCTTCTCATAGCACATAGCCCACAATTATGACACTTTTACACGGGCTTCTTCCCTCTCCCCAAGGCAATTGGATACTGCTTATACGTGTCTGACATCTTGGAGTAGAATTGAGCATATCTTTTGCTTCTTCCTTCTCCCCAGTTCCAGGAAGTCAGTTGGTTATCAAGCATTTATTGAACATTTACTATATGTCAAAGCAACTATATGGTTCAGTAGACAGAGTACTGGTTTTATAGTCAAAAAGACCTGTGTTCAAATCCTGTCTCAGATACTTACTAACTTTGTTAGCCTATACAAATCACTTACCTATTTGCTTTAGTCCATTGGAGAAGGAAATGGCAAATCACTCCAGTATCTTTGCCAAAAACAAACTACAAACCTTGGACTATATGGTTCACAAAGAGTCAGACATGACTGAACAACTAGTATATGCCAAGTTAACTACTAAGCTGTGGGACAAAGAAAGGATCCCAACCCCGAAGGAGTTCACATTTCAATAAGGGAGAAAATATAAAAACAACTAGGTACATACAAGATATATATTATCTCTGAGGGAAGATGCTAGCAGTAAGGGATGGATGGAAGGGGAAGGGGAAGGCAAAGTAGAATCCAGGAAAGGCCTCTTGCTGAAGATGAAATGTGAGCTTTAAATGTGTCTTAAAGGAAAGCTCCTTAGTTTCATGTTTCTCTCAGTTTGTAGCCATGAAGAAGGGCTGCAGTCCTAGCAGGAATGAGAAGGGACTTAGGAGAATAAGGAAGCTAAACATTGCTATTTGTGGCTGACCCATTCCCAGTTCCAAGTTCATCAAGGGTACTGTGCACATTGTAAGGCTAAACCCAATTTGTATGTGAGTTCCCATGTTCATAACATCATACCTCAAGAAATGTCACTCTTTTTAAGACTGGGAGGGAGATATCCTGAGCACCAGTTATGGGTGTGTGTGTGTGTGTCTCCCTGAATCATGCATGTGTTGCTCCCAATGATTGAAAATAGACTGATGTCCAATTCAAAAAATATTTACTGAATGCTTATTGCATTGATATTCTGTTTGCTGAGAATTCAGAGATGGAAAATGGGCCAGTCCCAGTTCAACTATGTAATGCTCTTGTCACCTGGACCTCCCCTGTTTGTAAAGCCATAACTATGGATTTTCTCACATGAAGTAAAAAAAAAAAAAATAAAAAAATGGAAGAGGAAGGCACAAAGGGGAACAGTTCTTTGGAGTGGAGGGTAATAGCAGCTTTAGGTGCTGCAGAGAAGTGAATAATGCATCCCCTAGAAAATCCAGTGAAGGAGGGGATTGGAGTGTTATAATAGGGTTTATAAGCCTGGGAAGAGAAGTAGTTGGAGCATGCAGTGTTAAAGAACAGGAGAATTATTAGGGTCTCTCACCTTTTCCAGCCCCTAGGAAAGAGGTGCACCTTATACTAATTACAATTCTTCTAACAAAGTTGCAGCTTATTCTGCTATAAAATTAGGGAACTGAATTAAGTATTCCTAAAGTCCCTTTCAATTCTGAATTGTCTGATCCAGTGAAGTCCATGGCTAGAGGCAACATGGAGAAGTAGTTAAAAAAAAAAAAAAAAAGCACTGAACCTGAGTATTCAGAGCAACTAATTAACAATAATAATAGACATTTATATAGAGCTTTAAAGTTTGTAAAGTGCTTTACAACAATTACCTTATTTAGTCTCACAACAGCCCTGTCTAAATAATAATAATAATATAGCACTTACTACATACCAGTCATTTTACTAAGCCCTTTGTAATTTATTATCTCATTAATGATTCCCATAACAATCCCGTAAAATAGGTGCTATTATAGTTATCCCTTCTACATAGTAACTTCTCCCCAGTTTTAATACATTGATTTAATACATTTAATACTCCCCAGAATAAGAAATTAAAGGGGAATTTTGGGGATGTTTTGCAGAAGCTGACAATCATGTATAATTATTTTTTCTTTAATGTTGACCTACCTATAACCTATGACCAAATATTTAACCCAAATTTTACCAAAGCACCCCATAAAAGAAAAAAGAAAAAATTCTTTTCTTTTCTGGTATGAAAGGAGGATTAAAAATTTTATGAGGATTTTCTAAATATCACAAGAAGGCCTTGTCCTTAATCGCCATGATGTGAAAGGGATAACTGTAAGTTCCTCATTTTACAGATGAAGAAATTCAGCAGAATAGAGGTTAAGTAACTTGATCAGAGTCACAGAGTGAGCAAGTTTGTCTGAGGCTGGATTTGAACACACAACAGGAATTTTTAGTTTTCGAAAAGCTCCTCACAATATTATATTACAACATGCTGGAGTAACCAAATGCTATCTGTCATATCTAATCTGGAGATTTAATTATTTCTGTGATCAGGCTGCAGGAGGTAGGAGGCCAGGTGGTCAGTGAAGCACATCCTTTCTGTAAAGCCATTTGTTTCAATAAAAAAGGAATAGTCATAAATAGGACTCTAATCTCTTTCAAAAGAGGAGTTAGCATAGTCTGGAGTATTTACTGAGCTCATCCTACAAAAGTATCATGGCTAATGCATGGTCTTAAGTAGTTTGCTGTCTAACTGAGGAAGCCTTCTCAGTTTCTTCATTTGCAAAATGAGAGGATTTGAACAGATGAACTGTAAGGCCCCTTTTAACTTAAAAATATGTGACGCTATGAATCTTGGATGGCTTCTCCTTCACTATTAGGAATCCATAAGATCAGAGTTTGGGAGAAAAGGAATACATGGATCAAAATCACTAAAGGACAAGAGGACAGGGGAAAGAAGATAGAGTCAGGAAGAGGATTTCAGGGCTGATGGGAGAAAAAGTTCAAATAAGGGAGCAATCCCAGGAGGTTAAAGTAACTGGGAAAAGTCTCATCTAAAGTCTTTGAGGAAAAGAAGAAAATAAGTCATAAAAAAGGGGAAGAAAAATGGTTCATGGAGCAAATTATATGGCAGGAAGATCTTAATAGTAGGTGACCCAGTGAATAGAGTTTTGGACTTTAAGTCAGGAAAACTTGAATTCAAATACTTCCTCAGACACTAGTTGTGAGGTTCTGGGTGGCACAGTGGATGGAGTACCAGCCCTGAAGACAGAAGGACCTGAATTCAAATTTGACCTCAGATCTTAACACTTCCTAGTTGTGTGTCCCTGGGCAAGTCACTTAATCCCAATTGCCCCAGGTATCCTCATCTGCAAAATGGTGATAAATAGCACCTAAAGATTCAAAGTAATTCTAATAGACTTCAGATGGAAAGTGCCATCTGCATTCAGAGAGAACTATAGAGATTGATCATGTATGAAAGCATAGAAAACTGAGGTTTAGAGGTGACAATGGACTTACCTGAGCTCTACACAGGTGGAAAATAACTATCAAAATATAGATCCAACTCACCTTACTCCAAAATCCACTGATTTTCCCATTACACCACATTCCTTGTTTTCTTCTGAGTATTGTGCTTAATCACTATTGGGAAAGAGGCAATATTTACAGGGGCACAACACAGTGGATGGAATACCAGCCTTAAGTCAGGAGGACCTGAGTTCAAATCCCAACTCAGACACTTTACTATTGTGTGACTCTAGGCAGGTCACTTAACCTTCCCTAAGTTTCCTCATCTGTGAAATAAACTAGAGAAGGAAATAGCAAATCATTCTAGTATCTTTGCCAAGAAAACCCCAAATGGGTTAATGGAAGAGTCGGACACAGCTAATCTACTAAACAACAGTATTTGCAGTGGGAAGACCACTAAACTATGAATCAGAACTTGATTCTAAGCCCCAGATCTGCCACTGATTATATAAATGGCCTGGGTCAATAAATGTATTTCTCTTTACTTCATCTATAAAATGTCCATAGTGATACTTGCCTATCTGCTGTATTAACACAGATGATAATATCAGGATCAAATGAGATGACATAAATTGATAGACAAGTGTGACTACTATGGAGAGTGCTGCACACTCTACCTTAGGCTGGAGAGAGAGGAACTGTGGATGATAGCTTCTCAGCTAAATTGTGTCCCTGACCAAAGCCTGGAGACTTTATCTCCTAGCAAAGATCTGAGGGGGGCCAGCTTTAGTCACTTTTGATTTGGATATGTTCTGTGTGTCTTTCTCTTTCTTGGTGGCAATTCTGGGATTGAGATCTCAGCATCTCCCACCCCTGGCATTTTCTTAGGGCATCACTGGCATCTGCTTTTAATCAAGACATGCTACCCAACACCCAAGCCTAGAGCTTAAACCAGGTATTTAATTAAGCCAGGGATTCCCAGGGGATTAGTGAGAATGGCTGTCTAGGGAATAGGTTTTATCTCTACATCTTACTTTGACAAGAACTATAATTATAATGTGTAGCTGGCAGGCAGAACAGAATCACTTTTCTTCATAGGCCTATCTTCCCCGAATAGAAATACACGGACACTTTGTTGCTCCAGCGATAAACAACAGTTTCATTCACTGGCTTTCGTAGGCTCACCAATTAGTCCAAGATTGAACTCAGATATTACTCAGATTAATGCAGACATGCAGCTCAGCTCAGTGTATATCTGACTGATAATCAGCAGTAAACATGGTAGTGATTTTTATCGGAATCATTTGTTCTAGAGAATCGTATTAGAAAGGAGCTAAAGAATTTAAAATCATCTTTTTTTTATGCTAGTCACTTAGATGCAGACCATGGAATAGAGGTCACTCACTTTGCCCTTGTCCCCATACTAGTTTCAGGTCATTTCAAGTCTTTTATTCATTAGTGACCCTTCCTTTTACTGACTGTTGTTTTTCAGTCATATCCAATTCTTCATGATTCCATTTAAGGTTTTCTTGGTACTTCTACTCATTTTACAGATGGGAAAACTGAAGCAAACAGGGATAATGACTTGTCCAGAGTGATACACTAGTAAGTATCTGAGGTTGGATTTGAACTCATGAAGATGACTCTTCCCGATTCCAAGCCTGATGCTCCATCTATTGTGCCATCTAACCTGGTACTACATGGATGAGAGGCAAGATGGGGGTGGGAGAGAAAAGGGAAAATTCAGTTCATACACATGAAAGAGACTTTGACTGTGGGACAATTAAAAGCTAGAGATTTTCCCGAGCTTCCTCAGAATTGATGTTGTATTCTAGATAGAGTGTCTAACTTCAAGTCTTGCCTTTGGTATTTAGTAGAGCATAGGAAAATCTCTGAATGTCTGTAAGCCTGCTTCTTCATCTGCAAAAATGAGAACATTGGAATACTTGTCTTCTAAAGCCCATTCCAACTCTAAAATCTATGAGCTACAAGTCTAGGAAGGTGTCTTCACTACTGGGGATTCATAAAGCCAGAGAGAAGAGAAGGAAAGATCTGGACACATAGACTATTAAAGCATCATCTAATTTTGACTTGTCTCCTAAGGGTTCAAATAAGGCTAAGAATACTCTGAATTGATCCTCCCGCTTGGACTGAACTGTGGCTAGATTAGAAACCAACAGTAGGATTTTCAGAATTCTCCCACTATGTCAGCCTCAGAATTTTATTTCACAGATACCATTGGATATTGGGTAGGAAAGATTTCTGTGAATGGACTTGTGTTTTTTCATAATTTCCTTCTTCCCATCCATGGGCCCCTGAATATCCCATATTTAATGACTCATTTTGGATCATTAGAGAGATATCCCAGAATCATGAATCTAGAGCTAGCCTCAGAGCCAGGAATGCCAGTGTTCAAGTCATCTCTTGACAAATGTTGATTGTGTGATCCTCAATAATTTACAATTTTGGGGGGTGGGGGACTCCCAGGAAACTCTCTGCTACTTTAAATTACAAAAGAAATTCCAATCTGGACTGACAGAAGGAGCTTCCTTTCCCTATAATTACTTATACCAATGAAATCATAAGTCTAGTTCCTGTTGTACTTTCTTAGCACAATGTGCATTTTTCTAATGTAGTCCTTCTGGAAACAGTTCATTCTAGAAGTTTACCATAGCAGGTCAGTTCCCATTGGCCTGGAGGGTGAGATGATATCAACTTTAATTTTCATTTAAGTTTATCATTTAATGTCATAGCCCTCATCTTCCTCTGGTCCTGTTTCTTAAAGCATCTCTTAGGTTCTCCAGCTCCACAGAGACTTCTTTTCTCTCTTATTTCTGAAAGACCACTCGCTCCCATGGATGGGGCCTGAGGACAGCTGCTGAAAACAGCTTTTCCCAGCTGAGCACCAGTGAGAGACTGATGGGGCTGGAGGTGTCTGCCTCAGCATAAGGGCAGGGAAGCTGAGGAAGACCAGGAAGGAGAAGGATCAAAAAATGAAAGACCAGGCAGTCAGGAGGCAAGCAGCTGCCTGTTCCCCCCAACAATTTGTAACATTTTCTCCGATTGTTTTCATTAAGCTGCCACATGCAGACGGCTCATTTTATGAATGAGGCAGTAAATGATCTAAATGCTGAGCTGTAATTAAGGAAATGCTGAGGGAGGTGGGGAGTAATGCATAAAGGATATTTCTAGGCCCTCATTGCAAGTCATTTCCAGGTGCAAGATCAGCATAAATCTAGGGACTCGATGGCTTGATTTCTAAATGTTGGCATTTTCTATTAAAAAACTTTTTTGACTTGCATCACCTTCAGAACCACTGGGCCTTGTCATTCTCCCTGCAATCAACCCATCCATGGGTTTTGTCTCCTACCAATTAAATTGTGAGTATCTTAGAAACAAGGACTGTTTTGCATTTCTACTTGTATCTCCTAGTTCTTAGCAAAGTGGTTGGCACTTAGTAATCACTTAATAATTGTTTTTTTTTTTTCATTTAGTTATTCATTATTTCCTTCATCATAAAAAGGGAAACAGTCTTTGGGTCAGAGCTAGTTTTATAGGACCAGGAGGAACATATTCAGAGCAGTACTTCCTTTGAATGTAGGATAATTGTAAATACTTGAACCTGATACACTTGTCTACACCAATCTATGTCCAGCTCGATTCAGCAAATTGAACCTCTGAGTGTTGACTTATGGAGCTGGAAATGGAAGGGAACTTAGAAGCAATCAAAGACAATCTCCTCATTTTTTTAGACAAGACATCCATGGACCAAGAGGGGAAGTAACTTGTACAAAGTCATGCAAACAAGTAAATAGTAGAACAAGGATTCAAACTCAAGTCCTGTGACTCCATGGTCCTTAGGTAGCTGCATGACATAATGAATAGAGCACTGGACTTGGAATTAGGAGTACTCGTCTTTATGAGTTCAAATCTGGCCTCAGACACACACTAATTGTATGACCCTGCACAAGTCACTTAACCCTGTTTGTCTCCTTTCCTCATCTGTATACATGAGCAAGAGAAGGAAATGACAAGCCACTCCATGATCTTTGCCAAAAAAAAGAAAAATAAAGAACTTTAAAATGGGGTCACAAAGAGTCGGACATGATTGAATGACAACAACAAGAGACTGCTTCTGTGTAGTTGTAACATTCAGGTTATATTTTCAAAGAAAGTCTACAGGAGAGATCAAACTGCCTCTGCCTTTCCATTGCTCTTACAAGATGTAGCAGCATCCTGGATCTGGACCAAGAAGATCCAGCTTCAAACCCTGGATCTATTGCATGTTATTTATTTAAGTACCCTTTGGTGAAGTACTTTTCTTTGGGCCTTAGGTTCCTCATCTGTAAATATAGAAGATTAAACAAGATGATTTCTAAAATCTTACCTTACCTCTTTACATAAATCTTTTCTCTCTTACACCTTCACCCAAGCCTTATTACTACTTATCCTAACCTTCACTGTGTCCCCAACCATCTATCTCCCACTTTTCTTCTTATTCCCCTATTTTGTATCTTATGAAGCAGAAATGCTGCTTTTATGGTTTTCTTTTTAAATAAGAAATAACTCAAGTGACAAGGTTCAGGGAAAAGGGCAATCTGAAGCTTGCTGGGAATTAAGATTTCTTTCTATGTAAGCTCATTAGTCATCAGAAGGATTCCCTAGGGGAATCTCTATCTAGTTGAACACTGTTCTAGAAGGCTCCTCTGGGAAATGGGGGCTCCTACCTCGGACTGATATTTATATTCACTACCCAGTTCAACTCAAACCACACTCTCCAGCTCCCATGGTCAAAGGGATTGAGAAAGATCTCATGTTAGGAGTTTTGCTATGGAAGGAAGGACATAGGGTTTCTAAGAGGCTAAGGTAAAAAGGAAATACATTCCACACTGCTCAAAGACATGGAGATGGGAGATGGAGTGTTATGTGGAAGGAATGGCAAAAAGGTTAGTTTGGCTGAACCCCAGAGTACATGGTGGGAAATAATATAGAACTAAGCTGAGAAGGTAGGTTGTAGGTAAGTGGCAAAGGGCTTTAAATGTCAAATAAGTATTTGTACTTGTTCCTAGAGGTAAAATAGGGAACCACCAGGGGATGATATGGTCATATGATAAGAATATTTTTTGGCAGTTTTGTGGAGTACAGTTTAGTAAAGAGAGAAACTTGGGATAGGAAGACCAATGGGAAGCTACTGCAACTGTCCAGTTAAAATGTGATGAAGGCTTGAATTAAGTTGGTGAAGAAATGAATGAATAAAATCAATTTTTTTCATTCTTACTATGTTAACTATAATTTCTATCTATACGGCACTGTGCTAAGTATCAGAGATACAAATAGAGAAATAAAACAGACCCCCATTCTGAAAGGAGAAGTTTAACTGAAGGTTTAAGCTGCAAGTCAGATGGGAAGTCCCATGGCCAGACACTTGCTAGCTGTGTGATCCTGGAAGAGGCACTTTGCCTGTTGCATCAGTTTCTCCATCTATAAAATGAACTGGAGAAAGAAATCAGTCTAATATCTTTGCCAAGAAAATGCCAAATGGTGTCACAGAGTTGGACATAATTAAAACAATGAAAAGACCAAATTATCTCTGCCTTATGGATTACAATGTATACTGTGTCAATTGATACAGCTTGGTCCTTCAAAATATTTTTAAATTCTAGTTCTTCTAGTGTCTTTGAAAAAAAAAATGCTTGCAGTTTATATATCTTCCACACTATCAGAAGAGATGTCTATAACACAAAGCCTTTGGTAATCCAAAATTGGGCCACAGGGAATCAGATTCATAGTCTTAAGGGAGAGAGGCTGTTTTTCCTTTTACATATGTCCCTTGGGTTATATGTCTTTTTTGGATGTATTTCTTTTTCTCTTTAAGACTGTCCTTGAGGTTGATTTTTTTTTTCAATGATGACTTTAGGAAATGTTAGAGAGGAAGCGACTTTAGGGATCATCTAGTCCAGAGGTTCTTAACTTTTTAATATGTCATGGATTCCTTGGGCAGTCTAGTAAAGTTCTCTATTCCAAACAATGAATCTCTATTCTGAACAACGTTTTAAGTGCATAAAATAAAATTCACACGAATACAAAAGACATTGATTATATTATAGATTTTATTTTCTACCCAAGTTCACAGACTCCTTGAAATCAACTCACATGCTCCTAGTTAAAAATGCTTGTTCTAGTCTAGTATCTTCATTTTCCAGATGAAAAAACTGACTTCCCCTATATGAGGTTGTTGAAGGTAAGAGTCAGGGTACACACAGGGATTTGCTCTAAGCCCCAGAACGGTGGAGGAGAAAGTGCTCATCCTTGTATAGTCCCTGCAGCAACAACAGGTACTGCTATAAGGAACTGAAGCAATAAACTGGACTTGGGACCTTGAAAAGCAGACTTAGGGCATTGACCTCTTAGCAGTGTAAGTCACTATCTCTGCAAGCATTATTTTCAGGAAAGGAACCAGGTAGTAAATGAGATATTGCTGATTCAAGAAATTAAAATCCTAATGGTCCTCAAAGTCTATTATTAAATTTTAATGAGCTGGAAACTCATGAACAGAAATTCTTAAGGGCATTGGTGACCATGTACTACAAAAATAAAATAAAATGAAGTATCATGACACTTGTTCTTGAAACCCATGTGTTGGACCAGAATCCAGTGAAGTAGTGAATCATTACTGTATTGGAGTGTTACTGAAATGTTTGTCTTCATTATCTTCTGGTTTCTGTGATTTCTTTCTGAGAGAACCTTTAGAGCATAGGAAGACATTTTTATTCAGCCTGTTTGGGTAAGATTGGACCTTGATGGGGATACAGAGAAGGGACATCAGTAAACAAAGAGCCACCTGGTTTCCATGCCAAAGTGTCTGTGTCTGTAGTTCCAAGCAAAGATATTGTGGAATTTATACCTCCTAAACTCCACCTGGATCTACCTTTTGTTCTCACTCCCCAACCAAGCATTGATCCATTGATATGCAAAAACCCAACGTAGGTGATAAGATTATTCCCAAATTTCATTCAAATGCCAACATGCTATG
This sequence comes from Antechinus flavipes, assembly GCF_016432865.1. NCBI lineage: Eukaryota > Metazoa > Chordata > Mammalia > Dasyuromorphia > Dasyuridae > Antechinus > Antechinus flavipes. The sequence continues at coordinate 423,479,343 of NC_067399.1, forward strand.
ATAGCTAGAGTCCTTTGTCAACACAGTGGAAAGAGTTCTCCATTTGGAGAAAGTGAACTTAGCTTGCAATCCTGGCTCTACCTTAATTCCCTTCCCCGACCTGCTCTTTCATCCTCTGACATTGGCCTTCCTGACCCTCCTCCCAACACCCATGCTTGGAATGCTCCCCCTCCCTTCCTTCATACAAATCCCATCTTCTATAGAAATTCCTTCTACAGGAATTTCTCCTAGTCTCCTTTAATTCTAGCATTTTCCCTCTGCTAATTATTTCCATTTTATCCTAATATATCTTGTTTGTACATAATTATTTGCTTGCTGTTTCACCCATTAAATGGTGATCTTCTTAAGAACAGGGACTATTTTTTGCCTTTCTTTGTATACTCAGTGCTTAGCTTGGTGTTTGGTACATAGTAGGTGATTAATGAATGTTTATTGACTGATTAGAATTTCCTCATCTGTAAAATAAGGAAGTTGAACTAGATGATGTCTAAGAACTTTTCTATGATCCTATGACAATTAGAAGGCTTTATAAATGAATTTATTAATTCAAGAAGTGGCTCAAAATGTCCATAGGTTCAAGGCACTTCAAGGATATTTTGGCCAGTGTAACTTGAGAGGCATTATGATCTAATGGGAAGAATTCTGGATTTGTCATTAAGGCCTGGATTTTAGGTTCCAGGTTTAGGAACCTGCATGACTTTAAGCAAATTGCTTAACTTTTATAGACCTCATTCACCCTCATGAGAATAACAATAACATTTTATCTAACTCACAGAATTGTTTTGAAGATCAGATGAGATAATATAAATGAAAACATTGATCTCACCCACTATTAGAATAATTATAAGATGGAAGAGTTATCCTACTTACTTCTTTTCTCTATCCTCCTTCCCCTTCCCCTAATCAGAATCCTAGTACTTAACAAATTGGTTATTTTAATATTCTAAATGTTTTTTTCAAGTTCTGGTGTTTCTCTCAAGAGGAGATCACAGAAATTAGTAGATAATGATGCTAATTGATACACTGTGGAGTGGCTTCAGTAATGTTTGATTTACAAGAGAGTTGGGGGATTTCCCTTCTCTCAGTTTTCAACTCTTTAAGAATTTATTTATTTATTTATTTGTTTGTTTGTTTGTTTGGTTGGTTGGTTATTTGGTTATTTATTTATTTGTTTGTTTGTTTGTTTATTCATTTTTGCTATAGGAATGACAGCCTGATTTTCTGAAACTACTTTCATGGGTAAAGTTGGAGAGGAGTTTAGTCTCTTTTCTCTGATTCTATCTGTCTTTATCTCTTTCTATCTGTCTCTTTTATGGATATATATGATTAGATATTTCCAGACACAGATAATCAATCCATAAATGAGCAGCTTCCAGAATTTACTTCTCTTACATCATAACAAGAAAGATGAGGCAGGAAGGGAAGAGCCACCCATCAACCTGGTTGCAACCTGGCATTTGCATTGGTCTTGTTTCCAGATACCAAAGGGCATCCATAATTAATGTGGGCAGTTATTAAAGGGCTCACAATGTGTTTATATCTCTCCCAGACTGAGTGATGAAGCACCCATAACATTTAATGTGGTGCACTGACATTTAAATGTCAATTAAGAAACTCTTGCTCTATTGGGTTCAGCTCTCCAGAGACATCCTTGGCTTCACAATGCAGGATGGTACTCTCCTCTGTACTAGTAAACCAGAGATTCTGAAACTGGGATCCAAGGACCAGGAGGTAGATCTTAGGGGATCTGTGAACTTGGATGGGGGAAAAATTCTATTCTTATTTTCATCAATTTATAACTGAAATGTTATAAATATCTTCCATTTTTAATAGACATCCTTTTGTGAGCTTTCCCCAGATTGTTAATGGGTCCATCACACACACACACACACACACACACACACAACCACAAATTCAAGAACCCCTATAGTAAACTAAGCAAGTTGAGGACTTTAATTTTTTTTTAATTTAATTTTTATTTAATAATTACTTTATATTGACACTCGTTTCTGTTCCGATTTTTTTTTTTTCCCTCCCTCCCTCCACCCCCTCCCCTAGATGGCAAGCAGTCCTTTATATGTTGGATATGTTGCAGTATATCCTAGATACAATATATGTTTGCAGAACCGAACAGTTCTCTTGTTGCATAGGGAGAATTGGATTCAGAAGGTATAAATAACCCGGGAAGAAAAACAAAAATGCAGATAGTTCACATTCGTTTCCCAGTGTTCTTTCTTTGGGTGTAGCTGCTTTTGTCCGTCATTTATCAATTGAAACTCAGGTCTCTTTGTCAAAGAAATCCACTTCCATCAAAATATGTCCTCATACAATATCGTTGTCGAAGTGTATAATGATCTCCTGGTTCTGCTCATTTCACTTAGCATCAGATCATGTAAGTCTCGCCAGTTGAGGACTTTAAATAAAATTTCAGAATGAGAAAGACAGCTGCTGAGACAGTGATTCTTACAACCACCTCAACAATGTCACTACATACACTAGCAAAAAAAAAAAAATAAAATAAAAGGAGTGTTAAATTTTGTTCTGGGACATGGGTTAGCAATTGAGAACTTTTCACTAAAATAAATAGTCTCCTATGGATGATAGAGATTCTGCTCTCTGTCTCTTTGTCTCTGTCAATTTCTCTGTTTTTCTGTTTTTCTCCCCCCTTCCCTCCCTCTGTCCTTCCTTCCCTCCCTCTCTATTTGTCTGTGTGTGTGTGTGTGTGTGTGTGTGTGTGTGTGTGTGTGTGTGTGTGTGTTTTAATTCCCAATTACCTCCATACCATATCCTTTATTCCCTGGCATTTCATGTACATGGTGATTTTACTGGGAGCACCTTAATATAACCAAACTTACCTCTGCATAAAGTGAGACCACACAAGAGCCCCATCTCCAGCCTCACTGGAGCCCCTTTCATTTCCCAGCTTCAGGATTTTCTATACCTAAAAAGGATGGCTCATATTTTCTCTCCCTACAAATGCTTCAAGTTTTCTAAAAGAGTCATACTAAAAAGCCAAGAGTACCTAACTAATATCATGGGGACCTAAAAGTTACAGTTGGCAACATTCACTCAAATGTGACTTACTGTACTGAAATGGTCTATGAGGATCAAACTCTTGATTCTGAATTACATACTCTCTGAGGCAGCCTGACTTTCTCAAGTGCTTTTCTTCTCTCTCCTGACCCTCAAAAATGGTAATTATGAAATTTTGATTCATAATCATTCTATATTCAAACTGAAAAGAACTTTAGCTATCAGTCAGTCAATAAACATTTTAAGTACCTACTATGTGTCAGGCACTATGCTAAGTATTAAAGATACAAAGAGAGATCAAAAGACAACCCTTGCTCTTAAAGTCAGTCTAATGGGGGAGACAACATGCACAAGCAAGCTATATAAAGGATCAACTGGAAATAATCAGCCATAAGAAGAAACTAAAATTAAGTGGGGTAGAAACAGGCTTTCTGTAGAAGCTGTGATTTTAGGACTTTTAGGAAGTCAGGGGAAATATCCAGAGGTGGGAGATACAATATTTTGTTTGAGGAAGAGCAAGGTCAACATTACTGTTAGGGTACTGTGATGAGGATGGTGGGAGGTAATACATATGAAAACTAGAAAGGTGATGGTGGTGGATGCAGATTATCAAGGCCTTTAAATGCTAAACAGAAATTTTATATTTGATCCCAGAGGTTATAAGGAAGAAGCCATCACCCAAATACATAAGATGATCTATACATATTCATCCAAATTTTTAGGAGAGAGCCAAAATAGACAGGTCTTTTTGAGTTCCAGGAAAGAATTCTCTCCACTATTCTACATCTCTGCCTTTTATCTCTGTTATTATTTTCTTCTATCCTACCTCTTAGAAGATCTGTGTGCCTCTGGGCCTTAAAAAACACTTTCTGCATATCTTTTGCTCTTATTCTAATAAATTTTATACTCTTGTTATAAGTTATTATTTGGCTTTGTATGTCCATTGTATAAATTGCATAATTATTTTAATAACTAATGCTTTTACAGCATTTTACAATTTGAAAAACATTTGACAAGAATTATTTAATTTGATCCTCCTTATCCTGGAACGTAAGGTATGGTATTATTTCCTTTTAACAAATGAGAAAACTAAATCTGAGAGGGGTTAAGTGACTTGCTCAGATTGCTATAAATAATAAATGTATGAGGCAAAATTCTTACTCAGGTCATCCTGAGTGCCAAACTGCCTCCATATTTCATTCATTCAATGTAGTTTAATTGTATGAATTTGGGTTTTTTTATACCATAGTCATTACCTAGTATATTGATCACCAAATGAAAACTCCCAGTAAATTGACTATATTTATCAACATATACACTATTTCACTCCACTAGTTCCCTACCTATCTTTCAAGAGGAAGAAAATGTGTCACTCCAGATCTGAAATAGGTCATTGTAAATAAGTTTCATTTAGTTGCTGTTTAGTGTTTTTATAATCATTGAATATACTCCCCTTCCCTTTCTACTTCATTTTACTATAATAAATATTATTGTTATTGTTCACTCATTTCAGTCATGTCTGATTCTTCATGTCCCCTTTTGGAAATTTCTTGGCAAAACTACTGGGATTGTTTGCCATTTCCTTCTCCAGTTCCTTTTGCAAACAAAACTGAGGCAAGGAGTTGAGTGACTTGCTCACCCAACTGTATGAGGACAGATTTGAATTCAGGAACATGAGTATTCCAGACTTCAAGTCCAGCAACTCTATCCACCATACTAAGAAACTATTATGTACAGAGCACCGTACTTGGTATCAGGGTGATGCAAAGTTTAGAAAATATATAATCCCAGTCCAAGTATTATGTATTTGTGCATGTGTATAGTGTATCTCCCTGCTAAACCATGTGTGCAATGAAAGCAAGGACGATCTATTAATAATCTTTGAGTCTTTCCTAGGGCCTAATATAATGCTTTGCAAATAATAGACATTTAATAAATGTTGAAGGGTAAAATATATGGCCAGATATAAGGCTGAAAGAAAAGATTGTCCACAATCCCCTAGCTGCAGACTGCATTTAAAAAGGCTAATACTTCCAAATGTATTGGCAGAAATCAGCATTCAGGACATGGACTAATCTCTTTGACTTTTTAACAGCAAAGTATGCATCCAACAACTCTTAGCTTCCCAGCTGTAGCGTGCCAATTAGTGACATTCAAGCTCTTTATTAGAGCAGGGATAGAAAAGGAACATACTGTTCCTGTTGAAATCTGTAACCTGGAGACTTCTCTAATCAATCAGAAAACTCACAAGTATTCATTAAGCATAGGACTGGGCACTAAGACAGTTTGCACAGAGATGTGACCTAGTCCTTGCCTTCAAAGAGATTATAATCCAGTTAAGAAGAGATAATTTTTAAAGCCCTTTCTAGAGCATTAAAGAACATCGCTTTCACTTTGTGAAGGGGAGCTGGGATAGGGAAGAAGGGAGGAGCAACTCTCTGCTGCATTCTTACTGGGAGATATATCCTGGCACAGACTAGCAGAGCACTACCAGGCATAAGAGGGATGACAGTTTCTGAAAGGCACAAGGCTCCTCAGAATGATGGTGTGTGTCCCTTGCAATGTTATGGAGTCACAATTCCAAAGGCTCTAAACTAGTTAAAGCTCTATTTTCTCTCATAGGTCAGGACTGGTATTGCTCCCAAGTGTAGTCTAGGGGCATTTTGGCACTTAAGCCTATGGCAGCTATAGTATCAGTAAGTACTTCTTACCCAGGAGATGACCTAATTATCCCTTTTGTCATCAATTAGAATTTGGGAATGTTTTTGCCCTCGGACTTGCCCAATGAGATGAGCCTAAAGCAGAGGGGAAAGAAGAGATGGGTGTTAAACAGGTCCCTACTTGGCAGGTTAAAAGTAAAAAAGCTGCTTAATGAAAGTGGAGAGCCATGAAATTAATGACTAATTCAGAGCAGCTGAGAGATTGAACTTGTTATTAGAATGTGTCACCATAAACCAGCAAAATGAGGAAAATAAACTGGGACAGTTAGGAAGGAGTGAACACATGGCACAGACTTTGTTCCTGAGGGACTGAGACTGGAAATAACAGAAGGAAAGGGAATTTTCAGATCCCAAGAAGCCAAGAGATTGGACCTTGGTGAGCAAACCTATAAACCACATTTGCATCTTTTTCTCAGAAAATAGGGAAGATGCCCAAGGATTGTTTTACGGATAAATGGAGGAAACTGCAGGGCAGGGGATTTGCTACTGTAGTGATGCAGAGATTGGCAGACAGGAAGTAAACACAAGTGGCTGGGGATGGATATGAGGTCTAAGGCAGGGCAGGGATATAGAATTCATATAAAATTAAGACAAACTGTCAGTAAGATGAGGCACTGACTGAATAGAAGAACTCCCAATGAGGAGATGCAAATCTACTTCTCTGGAAAAACAGATTTGGGAATTAAGATTTTACACAGAATGTAATAGGATCATAGATCTAGAGAAGGGAAAGATGAAATAAGGAAGGAATGAAAAAAAATGAACAAATGAAGGAACAAAGCAATCAAGGAGCAAAAGAATGAAGGAAGAAGGGAAAGAGGGAGGAGAAGAGTTAGGGAGGGAAGGAAGGAAGGAAGAAAGGAAGGAAAGTAGGAAGGAAGGAAGGAAGGAAGGAAAGAAGGAAGGAAGGAAGGAAAGTGGGAAGGAAGGAAGGAGAAGGGAGGGAGGGAAGGAACAAAAGAAGGAAAGGAGGAAGGAAGAAAGAAACAAACATTATTAAGAAAGGAGAGGAAAGGGAAGGATTACAGTAAAATATATTGAAATAGAAATGCATATATATAAATATATATTTCCCATCTAAGTTCCAGGACTCCTTAAAAACCCCTTAACTAAAGTATTATCTTACCCAAGGATATTTGCTTTTTGTAGGAGACCAAAGCCTTCAGCCAGAGGAATGGAATTCTAACTATGATATTTCAAGCATCAGAATAAAGAGAAGGGCAGGAAAGAATTTGAGAAGGTATCTGAGTAGGGAGTACCCCTGAGACTATCATAGAGGCAGCCTTTTTATTCCATTGGTATAGAACCCCAAGCTACTATGGGAGTAGGATTTCCTGCCAGGCAGACTCAATGCTCCCAGATGGCTTATGAGGTACAATTCCTACTGGGTCTTCTCTCTTTAGAGTTTCCTTACCCCCAACCCCCACCCTTACCTCCTTCTCAGTAGTACCCCTGAGGGAATTCTAAGAGAGCTGGAAACTGTGATTGTAAAATGCCAGACCACATGCCCTGCTCTGCATCAGTCTTTCTGAAATCTTATCAAATATTAAAAGCTGTGAAATAGGAGGCTTGTTTTAAATCATTTTTAATAATAACTTTCTTCAGCCAGCTCAAAGGGACTCAAAGGAATATATTCAGGAAGTATAATTATCATCACAGCTACACTCATGGCACCAGGTCAGCAGCAGCTTTGCTATGACAGATGGCAGGTGCTCCAAAGGACTTCTTGCAAGGTGGGAGAACCAAATAGGAGCTTTCATCTATCCTCAAGGGGGGAAATAAAGCTAATTTATTTCAGATTGTGCGATAGATGCATATTAGAGAAGCAGTGTGATATAATAGAAAAGCACTGGACTTTGTAGTGAAAGAATAAGTCAAACCTAAATTTTGTAAACCTTAGAGCTTAATATTAGCTATCACTATCAAACTATTCTCAAAAGAACTGAAAACTATTTTTTAAAAACCATGTGAAATAATGTTCTAAATTATTAATTATAGGAAAAATACAAATCAGAATAAGTTTCACTTCATATTCAGAAAATTATCAAAGATGATAAAAGATGACTAATTAATGTTAGATGGGCTATGGAAAACTGGGAACACTAATACTGTCTTGGAGAAATTATCTAACTATTCTGGAAAGCAATTTGGAATTATGATGTCATTGAGATGTCAGTATCACTTCACCCAGGGATACTACCACTAGGTATATGTATTTGCAGTTATCCCTTCCATATAGATTTTGATATAGCATGGGTTAGCATAAGAAATTAAATGGAAATTTGAGGGGAGTTTTCTGGATGACATACAAATGCCAGCAGATGACACAATGAAATGATCCCTCTGTGATTGAAGGGCTCTTTGTGTGGTATTTCCTTCAGTAAAATGGTAAAAAGGGAGCAGGAGCTATTTCCCAGACTTGTCTCTGAATTATCTCTTGCTTTGCATTGCTTTTAGCAGTTTCCTTAGGCAGATATAAATTAGGTAAATAATTAAACCTGAAGAATTTAAATCATTGAATTTAGGCAAGTGGGTCTCTTCTCTAAGTGTAGAGGAATTTGAGTTTAGTTCAAGTGGGAATATGGGTAAATTCAGTGATTTATGGACTCTTGGAAAATTTAACAATGACCCTACACAAAGTAGCAGAGCCTCTTATGGAGTAGGGGAGAAGAAAGTTACTACAGAAATTCTAAATCTGACTTTGGGGTTAATTTTGAGGATCTCTTCAATCTCCAGATACTCTTAATCTTTTGTTTATTCTTCTTTTTTTGAGGCATGTAGGCTCAGGATTGGTTTTTTGTTTATTTTTTGTTTTTTTAATTGAGCCTATAGGGAGCCCAGAAATCATCTGGCAAAGTCTAATGAAAGAAGTCCAGAATTTAGGGTCAGAAGAAAAAAACACTTGACTGTGTAGCCCAAGACTTGTGTTCTAGGTCTGCCTTTAGGGATGTAAATACCAATTTTTGCTCCCAAGGCAAGTTACTGAGGTTCACTCTCAAACCACCATTTTAAGAGTAATAGATGAGAGCAGGTTGGAAGCTAGGGGAGAAAAGGCCAGGACATCGTCCTTATTTATTTTTTCTAAGTAAACTCAATTACTTTTCTGCCATTCCAAGAGCTACAAATAGTCTCAAAATTTTGGTGTATTTTAGTTTCAGATAGAATTTTGTTATTTACCAGCTGAAGGCAGCTAGGTAGCTCTCAGTGCATAGAGTGCTGTTCTTAGAATCAGGAAAACCAAAGCTTAAAAGTGATTCAGATACTTAGGAGCTATGCGACCCCAGGCAAGTCACTTCACCCTATGTGCCTCAATTTCCTTTCTGTAAAATGAACTTGAGAAGGAAAGGACAAACTACTTTGATATATTTTCTAAGAAAGTCCCATGGACAGCATTGCCATTCTATGTTCCATGGAGTCACAGAGACTGAATGACTGAACAACTTACTAATTGTTTTCCATGGGTAAGTCATCCTCTCAGAGTTTTGATTTGTAAAATGAAAATTGGGGGATAGACTAGATGGTGCTAGAGGTCTTTTCCAATGCCAGATCTATTACACTGCGCTCCAAATCTAGAACACTTAATCAGCTCAAGAAACTGAAGTCCAGAAGAGGGGATTGGTGGGTCCCAGATTCATCACCCAAGTGCTTATTGTAGCATTGCATGCACTGCTGCCCTACATGTCTAGAAGCTAGCTAGTTTGACAAATATTTCTTTTGTTGTTCTCCAGCCCAACTCAGGGCCTATGCATAAAATCATAGAACTATAAAGGAGCTTAAAGACTAGTGAATCTACCTTCATTTTACAGAAGAAACTAAGGAACTGGGAGCTTAAGTGACCTACCTAGGGTCACACAGCTACCAAGTATGAGTCAGAATTTGAACTAAGGGCTTCTTAACTCCAAGTTCAACATTCTATCCACTATATCAAATTCCAATAAAAATGGGGGTCACTAAACCTTACATAAAGATGCATGAAGTTGGCATGCTGATCTTGTTTTAAAATATAGTCTTATTATTTTTTGTATTTTTATTTATTTTGTTAAATCTTGCCCAATCTGATTTTAGCAACATTTCAAAAAAGCTGCTTTAAGCCATTATGTCAGGGAAACTATTTATCACCCAGCTACCTTTTAAAATATTGAAGCACCAGTGGAGTGTTAAACATCATTCACAAATTGTTCACCTTTTCTCTCTGTGATAAATAAAATGCTTCTGGTTTCAATCATTAATCGCTCTTTTGGTTTTTACCTAGAGATGCACAATGCTTTTGACTACCCCTAACATATTAATTTGGATCTTTGGGAGAGCTATCCTACATAAAACAAAAATAGGAAGGAATATGCACTCACTGTAGAGACACCGAGCTAAGGTGATTGTCCACTGTAGGCAAAGATATTTCTTTGTTAATAGACCCTTATGATTTTTCTTCTGTAACCCATAAGTGAAACTGTTGCTCACAATAGTAAGTCAACAACTGTTTTCCATTCATGTGCCCAATCCTGTGTGAGATATTCTGGGGGACACAAAAACAGTAGATAATGCAATTACTGCCTTGAAGTTGTAAATATATCTTTGGGGGTGGGAAGGTAGTAAAGGTCCCTGTGCTCTCAGTAAATATTATAAAACAATTGGAGTAGTGGAGAAAAAAATGGATTAATAGCTAAAATCAGTGTGTGAAGGACAGAGAAAGCAGAGTTCTAAGAGGAAACATCAGAATAAGGCAAGGAAGGGGTCACCTCTGCAATTCTGGGCTGGCCTATGTTGTTATTGTTGAGTTATTTCTGTTGTATTGCTCTTTGTGACCCCATCTTACCCTCTTATTTACCATCTTCCCTCCAATTCAGAGCACCCATCCTAGGGTAATATAGAGGTCTCTCCCAAGGTTTCAGTGAAACTAGAAGACTTTCCATTGTAAAAATAAAATGTTTATTTCTAGGGTCTTTACAGCACAAGCAGAATGTACTGTTTGCCTCCAAAGCAGTTTGGAGTTTACTCTTTGAGGACATAGGTGTGCCCCTGTTTATTGAAGATGTCAAGAGAGCAAATTCCTTAAAATTTGTGTAACCTGGATTTTTAAAAAATAGGACCCTATTTAAAAAGATATGAGAATTAAGACAACTCTGAGATACCACTACACACCTGTCAGATTGGCTAGAGTGACAGGGAAAGATAATGTGGAATGTTGGAGGGGATGTGGGAAAACAGGGACACTGATACATTGTTGGTGGAATTGTGAACACATCCAGCCATTCTGGAGAGCAGTTTGGAACTATGCTCAAAAAGTTATCAAACTGTGCATACCCTTTGATCCAGCAGTGCTACTACTGGGCTTATATCCCAAAGAGATACTAAAGAAGGGAAAGGGACCTGTATGTGCCAAAATGTTTGTGGCAGCCCTGTTTATAGTGGCTAGAAGCTGGAAAATGAATGGATGCCCATCAATTGGAGAATGGTTGAATAAATTGTGGTATATGAATGTTATGGAATATTATTGTTCTGTAAGAAATGACCAGCAGGATGAATACAGAGAGGACTGGCGAGACTTACATGAACTGATGCTAAGTGAAATGAGCAGAACCAGGAGATCATTATATACCTCAACAACAATACTGTATGAGGATGTATTCTGTTGGAAGTGGATCTCTTCAACAAAGAGAAGATCTAACTCAGTTTCAATTGATCAAGGATGGACAGAAGCAGCTACACCCAAAGAAAGAACACTGGGAAATGAATGTAAACTGCTTGCATTTTTGTTTTTCTTCCTGGGTTATTTATACCTTCTGAATCCAATTCTCCCTGTGCAACAAGAGAACTGTTTGGTTCTGCACAAATATATTGTATCTAGGATATACTGTAACCTATTTAACATGTATAGGACTGCTTGCCATCTGGGGAAGGGGGTGGAGAGAGGGAGAGGAAAAACCGGACAGAAGTGAGTACAAGGGATAATGTTGTAAAAAAAAATTACCCTGGCATGGGTTCTGTCAATAAAAAGTTATTAAAAAAAAAGATATGAGAGATGCTGGCTTTCTTAAGGAAAGCTGCCATGAATTAGCAGAAGTCAATATTCATTCTTATCCTTTTACATCTGTGTGTTTGGGGAGTACAGAGTATACTCTTTCAGTATTGCTCAAAGGACACCAACCCCAATACATTGTTATCCCCCAAAAATGGGTTCCAAATACTGGTGTAGATCCCTGAAAGTCATTCTGGCAAAACCAGTTGGTGGTGTTAACACATCAGATCATATGCTTTGGTAGAAAATGTAAACAGAGAGCAGATTTTTTTTTATTGTAAATGAATCTGAGCATATTGAGTTCAACAGATGCTGAGTGAATCAATCTGTCCTCTGTTTTTTTTTTTTTCCTTTTTTTAAGTGAGCTGAAGAACAAAATGGTAAACTAAAGCAAACAGTACATTTATTGGTTGATAAAATGCTGTTTTAGTCTACCCTGGCATTATATGGTTATTGCTATGCAGCGAACATCTGTTATTAAATCTAGACTTCTGTTGCCTAGATACATTGAGTCAAAAGCTGGATCCGATGAGAAATCCATTTATTTGTATGTCATCTATGAATGTCAGGGCTCATGTTATTTGTCTTCATTCCAACTTAATCCTTCAAAACGAAACCTTCCACTTTTTAATCCTTATATTCCCGCTGATAGTATCGTCCAAACATTGTGTTGGTGAAAAATAGTTAAAGAAAGAAATATTGTCTTCTCAGAGCCACTTGTGAGATATTATGTCCCTTTTCTACTTGGGGATGAACATTTTTTAACTCCAATCTTCAGGCTAGGGAATATAGTATTGCACCACTTACCTTTGAGTCATAAGAGGGTTAGCCTGGAGTGGAGATAGCAATGAATTAGCAAAGAAGAGAACTGGAATTAGTGTTGGTTTTGCAGTTAACTAGCTAACAAATTTTGCTTCTTTTAGTCAGATTGCTGACTCCATGAAGTCTGGAGTCATGTTGGTTTTTTTTTAGTCATTTAACATTCACAGCATCTAACATATTACCCTACACACAAAAATGTTTCGACAATGCTTGTTGATTATTGATTAACTATGACTTCAAATTAAGTCATCTTCCCTCACTGGATCTCTTTTTTTTTCCCCTCTGAATAATTAAGGAAGATGAACTAGTTGATATCTAAAGTCCTGGATATCTCACTCTGAACATCTTGTGAACTGTGACCTTTACCTCTGGACTCCCTGTTATTTCACTGAATTGTTGCTCTTAATTTTCCAATTTCCACTTTCTCCAGATGCTATGAAAGCTGCTATCATCTCCCTTCTGTATTATCCCTACATATTCAAATTTGAACCTAGCTAAGAACACAGAGTATATAATAGAATATTTAAGATTCTTGAGAACAAGATTTTGTTGTAGTTGCTTTTTTATTATTGTCTGGGTATCCCTCATATTTACTAGAGTACCTAGACAGGCATAATAGGTGATAAATAAATACTTGTTGATTTTTTTCTCCAACAGTTGGCTTTTATTATTTTGTATGATGATGGAATCATAGCGTTAAAGAAAGAAAAGAGGAAGGCAGTGTTGCACTGTAGAAACAATGGTCATTAGAAGTCAGCCTCTGATGCTTACTGCTTACATGATCTTGGACAAATGAAAATTTTCTAGAACCTCAGTTCTTTCATTTATAAAATAAAAAGACTGGACTATATAACCTATGAAGCTGCTTCCAGCTTCTAAGTCATTTTCCTCGATCATTTAGTCCAGGCCTTCTCAATTTACAGACCAGGAAGATGAATCTCAAAAAAGTTAGTTAAGTGACTTAACAGTCTCACACAGTAAGGTACAGAGCCAGAATTTTTAATGCAGGCCCTCTGACTCTGAAATTAACATCCTTTCCACTCTAATACATAAAGTGTTTATTCTAGTACTTGTATACCAAAAATTCCCATGCACTGAGGGGAGCCTCCTAGACCAATGAGACAAATGTAATAAAACAACAGAAATAACAGGTTTCAAGCACCTGATTTTGAGAAATGAGACCCTCAAATACCTCTCCTCAGACAAGCAGGAAAGAAAGATATTTTGAGGGCCATGGGATTTAGATCCATCAGGGACTTTATAAATCCTCTGATTTAATAAAAATCTGCTGAGGTCCAGAAAAATGAAATGATTCACCTCTGGTCACTCAGATTAGAAAGTGGTAAAGGCTCTGTATGCCATGAAGCACAAAAATGCCCCCCTTCCTAGTTAGAACTATGGTGGCTATTCTTCTAAGAATTACCCAGGAGGATCTCTTCTTCCTTTTGTGGCCATGGAAAACTGCCTCCATCCTTCTAATCCCTGCTAAGAGGTACTGCCTCCACACTAAACTCTTGGACTTAATAGCTTATAGTTAGCAGTATTATTTTACAGCAGATCAGTATGCTTATTAGAGAAAATGAACACTGGGAGATATTTGTGGTCCCCTCTTAAACTTTGATAATCATACAATCCATCCAATTATAGCTAAGCTGGGACCTTTCCTCCCTCTTCCCAACCTCCTATCCTTACCTTCTCAAAATATGCCTGGCAACAGCCTACAGCCATTTGGATAATCCCATCCAGCTGCCTCAGAGAGATTCTTTGGGACTTGAAAAATAATTAGGGAAAATTTAGGGTGCTTTATCAGCTTTTAAACTAGCAGAGAAGTCTATTCTGGGGAAGAGGAAAGGGAGGGTAGAGTGAGAGGCAGAAGAGGCATTCCTCCTATTTGCCAGAAGAATATCAATAAAAACTTTAAAAATGAGATTTATAGTCTGTCAAGATCCACAATAAGATATGCATTTTTGGACAAGTCCAATACAAGAATGTTTTTTGTTGTTCACCATGCCTATTTGTTATAAATTTTTTTTTCTTTTTCTTTTATTTCCTTTTTTATTGTGGGGAAGATAGGAAGGAGAGAAAATAATTAATGGTTTTTTTAATTGAGAGAAAAAAATCAAAGCTAGATTTAGAAAAAAATGGAAAATCTGTCAAAAATATACTTAATAGCCAATACAATTCATGTAGCTTCATGATGAACAATTTAAAAGTGTATGTTAAATATATATACAATGCATGTGTGTATGTATAAAAATAGATATGTATGTTTATATACATGTGTACACATATATATATACATACACACAAATCTATCTATCTACAAAGATAGTAACATAAAAGACAGAGAGAAGAGGGAAGGAGAGAAAAAGAGACAGATACAGAGAGAGGGAGAGCATCATATCCAGCCATAGGACTGGGACTTTTAAAGATAAAGTAAGTCAGGATCTTGTATCTTGGCCAGACCTTTGAAAGGAGGCTGCACTACCTGCAAAAGGAAATAACCATAAATGAGAGCAAGAAGGTGCCTGGTCTAGCACTGGTCTATGCAAGTGGTTGTGATGTAACTCAGGAAAAAACTGAGTTTCTTCCAAATAGAAATCTCTGGAGGCATTTCCTGTAATCAAGTGGAAACCATTGCTAATAATGGCCTAGTATATACCTGGACTGAGGATGTTTAGCCTTTCCTGAGAGCAATGCCTGGTGTTGAGTATTGGGGAAAATGGAAGAAGGGATGGAGAGATGGGGAGTGAGGGGTGGGCTGCAATTGAACCCACAATCAGAATGAAACTGATACCTATTATTTTCTGTCTAGTCACAAGCTCATTGACTTAGAGCTAGAAGGAAAGTGACTTGGCCAAAATCACACCAGCAGAAATGGCAGAGATAAGATTTGAACTCAAATATTTTCCTTTGAGCTCTGCCCTTTTCAGTGGAGTATGCTGCCTAGATCTGAAAGAAAGAATTGCTTATTAAAAGATATTTTTATTTTTCAAAAGTTCTAAATTCTATTTTGTTTTTCTCCAACCTTTCAATAAACTATCTTTTTTAATTCCTTTTTTAAACAGCATATTCACAAGAAGAATTGGCATCAGGATGTGATTTTCTGAGATAATTCGGCTATGATCCAAGAGCCTTATCTAAGCCTTTGTATTGTGAGAATTTTTGATAGAAGGCAATACTGTCATTCTGTTCTGCATAAATGAGCATTAAATAAACAATCACTTATCAAGCATTTTAAGTGCAAAGAAAAAACAAAGGACATTCCCAGCTCTCAAGGAGCTTACATTCCAGTTGGCTAGGAAGCAAAGAAATAGCATGTACATAAAATGATGTATAATAGATACATACAAAGTTGTTATAAGGTTGCCTTAAAAGGGAAGACTCTAGCAAGTGGGGAAAAATGAAAATGATTTCTTGCAGATGGTGGTATTCAAGCTAAGTCCTTAAAGAAAGCCAGGGATTTTAAGATGTAGAAGTAAGGACATATAGCATCCAGACTTGGGATATAGACAATAAAATTCCTGCAGACAGGAAATGGAGTATAATGTGTAAAAAATAGCAATAAATAGGCATGTTTGGAATATCATCTGTGGAAGAGAGGAATATGAAAGCAAACTGGAAAGATAGAAAGAATCATGATTACGAAAAGCTTTAAATATCAAACAGGAGTTTATACTTGTGGAGATAACAGGAAACATCTGGGGTTTAACTAGGTAGAGTTTGACACAAGTGGACTTATACTTTAGAAAAAATTACTTTAGTAGCTGTGTAGAAAATGAATTAGAATGGTGAAGGACTTAAGACAAGAAAATCAATATGGATGCTATTATAACTAGCATTTATAGATATGTTAACATACATATACAAATAAATATATATATATATACATAATATTTTTGTATGTATATATGTATACATATCTATATTGATATAGATATAATCTTATTTGATCTTCATAACACCCTGTGAGGCAAGTCCAATAGATATCATTATCTCTTCTTCCACATTTTCAACTGCAATTTGAAGGAAACTCTACAAGGTGTACTTTTCAAGTTTGCAGGTGACACAAAGTCAAGAGGGATAGCTAACACTCTTGCTGACAGTCTATCTAAAACATCTCAACAGGCTAGAATGATAGGCCAACTCAAATAAGATGAAATTTAATGGTGATATGTATTACATGAGTTCAAAAAAGTCAACTTCACAATCCTGAAATGATAGAGGCTTTTCCAGACAACAGTTCCCATTAAAAAAAAAAAAATTTAACAATTTTAATAAATTGCCGACTTTATCTGAGTCTATTGTGTGACACGACAACCCCAAAAGTTTCCCAATAATCAAGTTGAATATATTGAATTAGGAGACAGTGGGCTTCCCCTTATTGGAGGTGTTCAAGCAGAGTTTGGGTGGCTACTTGTCAGTCATGCTACAGAGCAGATTTTTGTAAGGTATGAGTTAGACTAGAAAGTCTTGGGCCAACTCTCAGAGTAGCTGAAGAGGGGAATTTTCATCACATACAGCTCAAACTGATGATCTCCAAGAACCCTTCATACTCATACTCCAAGAACCATGATTTTTTTTTTATTTTAAGACATGGTCTCCCTATCTCACCCAGGCTAGAAACAAAGGTACTACTCATGACCTGATCCCACTGTTGACCAGTACAGGAAACTGGGTCTGCTTTGCTTCCATTCTATGAAAGTTTGCTCCTCTAGAGGCATCCTCATGATTCCCCCTCCAGGGTCTCACCAAACTGATGCTAGATCTCATGTAGCCCCCAGTCTCATCCCACAGTAGCTCAGAACTGAGCCTATGGGCTCTGCCCCAATCTTCCCAGTTGTTGGGATTATGAGTGTGAGCCACCATGTCTGGTTAGAAGATATTTTACAAATCAGGAAACTAAATCTCAGTCTCAGAGGTTGAATAGTTTACACAGATACTAAGTATTGGATATGGCTACTCCACTTTTCTCCTCATTCTAATTCCAGTGATCTTTCTATTATGCTACATTACCTCTCACTACTGCATATGGCATTTATGGTCTCTCATCTTACTTTAGCTTCTAATTGACAATACACTAATGATCACTGGCCTATAGCAAAGGGTGCCATTGCTAGCCTGTTTGTATAGTGCTATAAATTCATTAGAGCCATTTGGATTAGAAGCAGCCTGTTGACCTTTCCTGCTGTTTATCTATTGAACCAGCCTTAATGGTTCTTCTTTATGCCTTTCTTTTTCTTATAGTAACTATCAGGTCATTCTGGCCTTGAAACCTACCATCAACTCATCTGGTCACCCCCTCTTAATCTTTTCTCCTTTCATGTTTCCTTGTGCTTCTGTTCATTCTCTTCTCATGAGGCAAAGTGTTGAACTGAAAGTTAAACAAGACCTGAGTTGTTGAACTGAGAGTTAAACAAGACCTGAACTTGAGTCTTTCCTCTATCACTTATTAAACTTAACATGGACAAGTCACTTGATTTCTCTAATTTTTCTCATCAGTAAAATAGATATAATCATATGTAGCATTTACCTGACCAAGCTATTCAAAGACCAAATGAAACAAATGTACAAAAACCATATTATAAATTTTAAACACCATATAAATGTCAACAATTATTCCCCTTATCTCACTGGATATAAGGTCTACCTTTTATTTTTTTCCATAGGGTCCTAGATTTAGAGCTCATGGGATCTTAGAAGCTATTTATTCTCATTCTCTCATATTAAATATAAGGTGACTAAGGCACAGAGAGCTTAAAATGATTTGCCCAGGCCACAAAGTTAGTTATTATCAGATGTAGGATTTGAACTCAAGGCTTCCTGAGTCCAAGTGAAGTGACCAATTATCCATACTACATCACCTCCCAACATTGAAGTATTAGTTAAAAAATAAATGCAGATCAATCTCTTGTTACATGCATGTGTCATATAAATGAGGCAGCTAGGTAATATAGTGAATAAAGTACTAGGTCTAGAGTCAAGAAAACCTGAATTCAGATACCAGCTCTGTGACACCAGGCAAGTCACTTAATCTTTGCTTCATTAATAAAATGGGGATAATACTATTTTTTAGCTAACAGGGTTATAAGGATTAAATGAGCTAATATTTGTAAAACACTTAGCATAGTATTTGCCAAATAGTAGATTCTATAGAAATGCTTGTTCCTTCCCTTCTCCTATATGCTTACAACAATAGATCCCTGGAAGGGGAAAAATGGTATTACTAAAGCATGGAAACAGATTGAATGAAGGGTTAAAAAGCAAATGCCTTAGCATCCAATAACTAAGAAATTATGTGTCATTCAAGTTGACTGATGATGCAGAGGTGTGAATTTCATGAAGAAACTGGGGGATTTGGGATGGTTTTTTTGCGTTCCTTTTAAAAGCACAAGAGAAAAGGAATAATAAGGACAAGATCAGAATCCAGAAGAAGCTGCTTACATTAGAAAGTGCTCCAGAGAGCAGAATAAAATTTCCCATGCCCAGAACACTTGACAAAGAAGTTCTGGGATATACAGGAAACACTGTCTGAGTTCCTAGAACTCTGAGAAGCATGGTTTCAACTTCAAGCTGAGGAATTGAATCTGGGAGTCAGGCAGGAAATGATCTCATTTCTTCAGAGACTATAAGATAGTTTAGGGAAATAACTCATTCTAGAGTTAGGAAATGAAAGTAAGATGGATAAGCAAGAAAGGACAATAAACCCACTCCCATCCCCAAAGACTAAGAGCTAGGGGAGGCTACCAGTGAGTGAAAGGGGAGAATTTATAAAGACTGAGACAGACAGACTCAGAGACAGAGTTCCCCATTAGCTCTAAATCTATGACCCTATGGGGAAAAATAAATGTAGACCAATGATAGAGACCTCCAGTGACATAAGGGAAATAATTGTTGACATTTTATATAGTGCTTAAAATTTATAATATGGCTTTTGTACATTCATTTCATTTAGTCTTAGAACAGCTTTGTCAGGTAAGTTCTACAGCTACAATTATATCCATTTTACTAATGAGAAAAATCAGAGAAATGAAGTGACTTGTCCATGGTAAGTTTAATAAGTGACAGAGGAAAGACTCAAACTCAGGTCTTATTTAACTCTCAGTCCAACACAAAGAATTAGAGACAGACAAAAAGAGAGAGTAGAATAAGATAGATTGCTGGTCTAGACAGATTTCAGTTACTCAGTCTACAACATGAGTTCACTGGTTTATTCTGTGATTTCAAGATTCTTTTATGTTTTAGGAAAACCTCATTGTACAATTGAACTGAGTGTGTGTGTGTGTGTGTGTGTGTGTGTGTGTGTGTGTGTGTGTTGTAAAGTAGTGTACAAGGTAAAGTACTGCCAGAGATTGTTGTTTATCCTTTTTGAGAAGGACCATGACATCATGGAGTTGGGACCATGACATCATGAAGGTGATACCATGACAGGAAAGTGAATTTTAAGTGAGGGAGGGCTGGCTAAGGTCACCTGCCTCACTTTCCCCTCCAGAGCCATCTGGATCCAGTGGCCAGATATAGATCAGGACAACTGGAGATGGCCCTGGGTACAATGGGAGACCTTATGCCTTTTCAAGCTAAGGTTTTCAACAAGTCTCAGTTTGATTGAGAGCCTCATCACAGAACAGCTAGAGTTGTGCAATAATCTTCTGGTTAGTTTCTCTTATTCAGGTCTTTTCCCATTCCTATGAACTCTTCACTTGGATGTCCATAATACACACACACACACACACACACACACACACACACACACACACACTGCATATCACAATCTGTGATGAAAGCTAGATAGCAATTAAGGCAAAGAATTTCACCTAGGCAAAAAAAAAAAAAAAAAAAGTAAATAAATCTGGGAGGAGAAGACCCTCAGGGTTTCTGGCCAAAACAGAAATGATTCCTATTTACATTCCATTTAAATCAGTCAGGACACAAACAATGACCAAAAGGGGCTTGAAACCCAAGGATGGCCAATCAATGAGAATCAGAGTGGTTTTGGTTTAAGGTATGATCCTTAAGAAAGAAATCTAGGCTGTAAACCCCAAGACATTTTGGGAGGAACTGCCAGAAAAGAGAAAGAGGGAAAGGTTATTAACTTGAAGGTACATTTCTCTCCAGAAAAAAAACTCCTCATTGTCTGACCGCATGAGTTTACAAGGAGCAATGGGAGCTTGACGGGAAAACCTTTCTATTTAGGCATAGAGAGCCCTAGTTCATCCAAGTTCAGGTCTATGTTTGGACAGCCTAAATTGGGTATAATGGAAGGAACACTGGATTTGGCCTCAAAAACATCAAGTTTTCAGTTCTGCCTCTAGCTATAGGGATAAGGAACAGGTCACTTAAGCTAGTGGAGCCCTAGTTTTCTTTAATATCTTATTTCTGTAAAATGAATCTAATACCTTTTGTGCCTACTTCACCTAATGTTTGTAAGGGTCAAATGAGATAATGTCTTTGTATACCTTTCAGCTCTATTTAAATGTCAAATATTGCTTCCCCTGGTGAATAGGCAGCTGAAGTTAAGGTTAAGTTTGAGTGCCTCACAAAGGAACTCTCCTTCCTGAACAGGGAAAGTTTGTTAGAGCTGCAGTTTACTGAAGTGAAGAGCACAGCTCATCATATTCCACTCTAGAAAGAATTATGATGCAAATATTCACAAATGGCAAAAAATGGGATGAGAGTAAAGATACTTAAAGAGCATTTTTGCATCTGGAAGATCCTGGCATCATAGATTTGGAAAAAGGGACCTTAGGAGAGCTCATTGGCTCCAATCCCCTTATTTTACAGATGGGGAATCTGAGTTCTGAAAGGTTAAGTCACTTATTCAAGATCTCACAGAGAGTAAGAAATGGAATTAGGATCTAAAGCCACATCCTATAATTCCAAATCCAGCACACTGCACTTTAGTGTAGGAGCAGGATATCCCCTAGAATACAGTGAGAGATATTCCCAGAAAAAAAAAAAAAATACCGGTCCCTTTGCTGCCTATACTGAGCCAAGAGACCATATTCACATAGATCCATGAAAATACACATAAATACACACACATGCATACACATCCAGACATACACACATAGAAAACCACACAATGCCAGACTTGGACACATAAACACAGAAACATTCACCCAGACACATTCACACATAGATACTCAGAGAAACACAGAGATACTCAGAGCTAGAAAAATATATGCACACAAAAAATATACAAACAAGTATACAGATATTTATAAACACGCATAGACATCCCTAGACACACAAAGATACAGATAACAGAAATCAAGAAACACATATACAGTCTTAGAAGGTACCATTGTTCCTCTGGAAATAATATGGGACTTTAGTGATACCAAAGCCTGCCTTGCATTGAAATGGCTCTTTACAGGAGGTTTCACCTTGCAAGAAACAGCAGGAGAAAATCACAGGAAGTAGATGAGTCTTTTCACTCCTCTTAGCTAATGATGTGTAATAGTTTGTGTGAAAACTTCCTTGTCTCTGGCAGGCTTTTCTCACTCCACGGGGCACAGAGATCTACTGACATTTAAGTTAAGTCTGAGCATCTTCAAAGGACTAGAAGAAGCCCTTTGGTTTTCTAAATCTTGTTATCCTGTATGTTCAGGGTTAGATTTGGCTCCAGGCTCAGACTCAGAGCTTATTTAAAGTCCAGGCAGGGCTTGCTGGGGGCCAAGGCTTCAGAGGGGCTCACCTATTATCAAAGAAAATGTTCTCTGCTTTTGTCCCATGAAACAGTTTGCATTCTCTCTAATCCTCTTTTTAGAATAAGAGAGAAGATATTTCAAAACCTGATTATTGTCTAATATCATATTCACAATCTACTTCCAAAAGCTTTTGGATAGATATTCCCAAATGAAAATAAATAAATAATAAGTTGATTTTTCTTGCAACTTTACAGAAGAATTTGTAGACTTCAATCTTAAATTTCTAAACTCTAAATTTGATTTTGGTAGTCTTTAAGACAGAAGTATTATGATAATTGTGGAAATATATATAGAAGAAGTGCACATGTTTAACCTATTTTGGATTAATTGCTGTCTAAGAAAGAGGGTGGGGCGGGGTAAGGAAGGGAGAAAAGTATTTGGAACACAAGATTGGGCAAGGATGAATGTTGAAAACTGTGCATATGTTTTGAAAATAAAAGGCTAAAAAAAGAAAGAAGCTTTATTTTTCACTGTCAATCCTGATCGAGGTCCCTGGTTCTAGTAAGAGTTTGATATATATATATATATTAGGACTGAACTACCTAAGAGTTGATGAAAAACATCCTAGGGAAATGGATATTCTATTTTGGGATAGATTCTGTACAATTCCATTTCTTCATATACTTTGTGACATATGCTTCCCATTGAAAAGACCTCTACAAACTCCAAATTTAATAACCATTAGCCTAGACTATCTGAAATGAGAGAGGCAGCCCCATGTACTTGAATACTCTGGCCTTGGCTGTCAAGGACATTATAAAAACGATAGCGGTGCATCTGCCAGGTTCTGGTTCCGGGCTGGCTTCCTATTACTTGGCCAGTTTAGAGGTGTTACATCTATCTGCCAGGACTGAAGTGTTCTGCTCTAGTGACAATGGAGGAGACTAGGGGAGTTTTGCACCTTGATCCCTCAACAGCACACATGGTTGAGCTTGCGATAGCACAAACAACATGTCAGGGCTTTTAACTAATCTGAGGCTGGGTATTCTTGGCTGGCAAAAGAAATCAGGCAGGAAAAGCTCAGAACTTACTTGGAATCCAAAGAGCTGAATCCTCATCCTTACTGAAGCTGACTGAGTCTTCCCTGGTCAAGTCATCTCACCTGTCAGAGTCTTAATTGCTTCAGATGTAAGATGCCTGCTTCTCTCTCTCTCAGGACTGATGTGAAGATGAAATGAGACAGTGGAGAGTGGCTAAGTTTCTGCAAGTGTCCAAGAGAGTCATTCTCCTTCCCAGATGATAAGTGTCCTTGAGCAGGGATCTGTAGTGCTTTTACCTGGGGGATGACTTCCTGAATGTCAAGCACTATGAAGGTGTTAATGGGAAACATGAGAAACACTTCTAGTAAATTTCTGAGACAAAATTTTAGTTTAGGTTTTTCTGACTCCAAACCCAGAATTCTGTCTATTGTATGTATCACTTAGTACAATGCTAAGTATTTTTAAAAGGTACTCTGAATATATGAAATATGCTATTTATTATGGGGACATGATAGATTTAGAATAAAGAATGATACATACATATATATGTTTATGTGTGTGTGTGTGTGTGTGTGTGTGTGTGTGTGTGTGTATAAAACCAATATACTTTGTTAAAGAGACCTCTCATGAACTGGGAGTAATCTGTAATATAAAAACGAAATTCAATAAAACTTTTTTTTCCTTTTTTTATTAAAGCTTTTGATTTTCAAAATATATACATGGATAATTTTCAACATTCACCCCTGTGAAACCTTGTGTTTCAAACTGTTTCCCTTCCTTCCTCCCACTCCCTGCCCTAGATAATTCGATATATATTAAATATGTGCAATTCTTCTATATATTTCCACAATTATTGTGCTACATAAGAATTATCACATCAAAAAGGAAAAAAACGAGAAAGAAAACAAAATGCAAGCAAACAACAACAAAAAAGTGAAAATATTATGTTGTGATCCACACTCAGTCCCCACAGTCCTTTCTCTGGGTTTAAATGGCTATCTTCATCATCAGATCACTAGAACTGGCCTGAATCATCTCATTGTTGAGAAAAGCCATGTCCATCAGAATCGATAATCATATAATGTTGCCATTGCCATGTAAAATGAAATCCTGGTTCTACTCATTTCACTTAGCATCAATTCATATAAGTCTCTCCAGGCCTCTCTGAAATCATCCTGCTGACTATTTCTTACAAAACAATAATATTCCATAGCATTCATATACCATAAGTTATTCAGCCATTCTCCAACCAATGGGCATCCACTCAGTTTCCAGTTCCTTGCCACTATAAAAAGGGCTGCCACAAACACTTTTGCAGATGTGGGTCCCTTTCCCTACTTTAAAATCTCTTTAGGTTACAAGCCTAGTAGAAACACTGGATCAAGGAGTATGCACAGTTTGATAGCCCTTTCGGCATAGTTCCAAATTGCTTTCCAGAATGATTGAATCAGTTCACAGCTCCACCAACAATGTATTAGTGTCCCAGTAAAACTTTTTTTTTTAAGAAATGAGTACTTTGTAAATTTTAAGAAAGTACAGAAACTGGAATAATGGTATTATTATTGTTATTATTATTATCTGTCATTTAAATATTAGAAAACCAGGTAGAAAAAAAATTGAACTCTTCTATAATAGTCTCTCACTTAGTTTAGGTAAAAGGCAGATCTATTAGTTCAAATTTCAGCCTTTCATGCATAGATTTTTAAATCTTCATTTATTTCCTCTAATTTAGGATTTTATGGGCATTATAATTTCTCCTCATTCTGACATGATCAATTTACCACCTTTTGTCCACCTCCCAAAATAGAGTTATATATTAGTTTAAATGAAAATCTTGCTATAAGCTTGGAACCAGCAAAAATGAAATATATAAAAGGGTCTAAAAGTCTTCTAAATTTAAAAAGAAATAAGAGGACTAGGATAAGGGAGGAACTTTTAGTAGGGTATCTGGATTAAGATTTAGGGGAGTGGGAGAAAGGATAAGGGAGGGACTCTTAGAGGAGTGGGTAGAAAAAGGGATAGGAGGGTAAGGAGAGAGTATAAAGTAACAGGGATAGGGTAAAAATAAGCAGCTGAGAAGGACGAGTGAGAAAAATATGATGGAAGAAAATTCACGAACGGTAAGTATAACTTTGAATGTGAATGGGATGAACATACCCATAAAACAGAAACTGATAGTAGAATGGATTAAAAATCAAATTTCAGTAATATGTTTATAAGAAATATGTTTAAGAATGAGAAATATAGCTGGAGTAAAAAAAATATGCTTCAACAGATGCAAAAAAAAAAAAGCAGGGTAGCAATTATGATCTCAGGCAAAGTTATGGCTAAAATAGATTTAATTTAATAAAACATAAGTAGGATAACTAAATTTTGATAAAAGGTACCATAGATAATGAAGCAATATCAACACTGACCCTATATATACCAAATATTAAAGCATATAAATGTTTAAAAGAAAAATTAAATGAATTACAGGTAGAGACAGATTGTATTTACAATAATAATGGAGGACTTTAATCTTTCCTTCTCAAAACTAGATAAATCTAAATTAAAAAATAAGAAGGAATATGGTAAATACCAGGTTCTTTAGTACCTTGATCATATATTAGGACATAAAATTTTTATAATTAAAAGAAGAAAAGCAGAAATATTAACAGTATCCTCTTCAGAACACAATACATTATATTTAATAAGGGAACATAGAAGCATATCCATTAATACAATAAAATTAATAATCAGAGGAATATGTATGTACATATATATGTATATTTACATCAATAAATTGGAATATTTATTCATAATTTCTGGTAATCATTATTGGTAGTAAATTGGATATGCTAATAAAAAAACTAGAAAAAGAACACACTAAAAATTTCCAATTAAACACTAAACTGGAAGTCCTAAAAATTAAAGGTGAGATTAATAAAATTTAGTATAAAAAAAACTATTGAACCAATAATTAAAATCGGAAGCTGGTTTTAATTTTTGTAATAAAATAGATAAACCATTGGTGAATATATCACTAACAATGATGAAATTAAAGAAATTATAAGGAATTATTTTGCCCAATTATATGCCAGTAAATTTAACAAGTGAAATGGAAGAATGTTTACAAAAATACAAATATTCTAAATTAACAGAAAGAAAAATAAAATTTCTAAATAGACCTATTTTAGAAAAAGAAATTTAATAGGCCATGAACTCCTAAGAAAAAAGCATCAGGATTTACAAATGTATTCTAGCAAACATTTAAAGAATAATCAATAGGGGGGAAATATTTAGAAGAATAGGTGAGGAAGGGATCTTACCATATGATATTGATATCTAAATAAAGAAGAATAAAAACAAAGAAAGAAAATGACAGACAACTATAATGGAAGCAAAAATTCTAAACAAAATACTAACTAAAAGATTGCAACAGTATATAATAAAGATTGTACTTTGTAACCAAGTGTGATTTATACCAGGAATGCAGGATTAGTTTAACATAAGGAAAACTCTTAAGGTAATTGATTATGTCAATAATAAAAAAAAAAAAAAACATGATTATATCTATATCAATAGATGCAGAAAAAGCTTTTAACAAATACAACACTCATTTCTATTAAAAACACTTGGAAGTGTATATTTTTTCCTTTAAATTGATAAAAAGCATTTATCTAAAACTAATAGCAAGCATTAGTTATATTGGGAATAAGCTAGAAGCTTTCTTAATAAGATCAGGTGTGAAACAAGAATGCTTACTGTCCTCAATATTATTCAATATTATTATATTGGAAATCCTAGTAATAGCAATAAGAAAAGAAAAAAGAAATAGATGGAATCAGAATAGCAAACAAAACATTGATTGGAAAATTCCAAAGACTCAACTAAAAGTTAGTTGAAATAAATAACAATTTTAGCAAAGTAGATTTTTGTATCATATATGTAATGTTGTTTAAACATTTTTCAGTGGTGTTTGATTCTTCATGACCTTATTTGGGGTTTTCTTGGCAAAGATGCTAAAGTGTTTTGCCATTTCCTTCTCTAAAGATGAGGAACTAAAGATTTAAGTGATTTATCCAGAGAGTCTATAGAGAAAAAAATATCTGAGGCCACTTTTGAACTGAGGTCTTCCTGATTCTAGACCCAGTGCTCTATCCACTATGCCCCCTAGCTTCCTATGATATATATGTGTGTGTGTGTGTATATATATATATATGTATACACACACACATACATACATATGTGTTTATGTACCATAGCATATGTGTTTATGTACCATATGGTACATATAGATATATAGATATAGCTAGAGAGAAAAAAAGAAAGAGAGAGAGAGAGGGAAGGAGAAAAAAGAAAGAGACAGAGAGGTAGAGAGACAGGGAAGGAGAGAGAGAGAGGCTTTTTTTTTTCATCCTTCCTCCCTCTTCTTTTTTTTTTTTTTTTTTTTGAGAATTAAAAGGAGTTTATAGCTATGTCAAGATACCAACACATCAATGGACTGATCACTAGAGATCAACAATGGCTTCCAGATGGGGACAGTTTTCATAGGTAACTAATACAATCCAGATAGGTGTACCTCAGCAAAAAGAGGTAGACACTTGCACATGCAAATTCCAAGGTAGGAAGAAAGTGAAATTTTGCAGATAGAGGTAGGTGACAAAGAGCAATACAAAAAACTATAGGCTTGGAGTTTCCAGTCCTACCAGACCCACCCAATAATGATTGATTAACAAGGTTAGGAACAATAAGATGCTGAGTTAACATAATTTCCCAAAAGGTCCATACCCTTCCACTCCCCCAAGTCTAATTATTCCAAGGAGTTCCAATTTCCCTCTCCCAAGGTAGAATGCCTAGACTTTTTAATCACCAAATCCTCCAGGCCACATCTAACATCTCCCTTCACAGACAACCTCCCTTCACCCATAGAAGCATTAGTTAGTGGAACTCCTTCCCACCATAAAAACAGTCCCCTTCTTTTCCCTCCACTTTTCAGTCCTTCACTTCTCCTCCTATTCCACTCCCTTCTAGACCCAACTCTTTCTGAGACCAGAGGACACTTTCCTCTCATTGCTTGTCCTTGATCTTCTCCTGGCACATCACACCTTCTTCTATACCTCTGCTTCCCTCCTCCTTTTATAAAATATAATGTAATCCCATAAAGTCATTGATTCACCTGTAAGCAGGATGTTATTAGATTCTCTCCATAATGCTCCATGCCTGACTCTTCACTTTTATCTCTACTGGACCTAAGCCTTCACCCTACCTACCCCATCCCCCAGTCTCTTCATGTACATTTTTTTTAAGTTCCTTACTGGTCTTTCTGCTATCATTATGTTACTATTGCTGTCCTCGGCTGCTGAATTGATTCAATTTTCCTGCATTTCTGTTGTTTGAAATGTTCAAGAAGTAAATAATCTCTTCAATTCTGTTTTTCTTTTTAAAAAATGTTTCAAACTCTTTATTATTGAACATCAATCTTTTTTTTTTCTGTAGGGGAAGTTCAGATTTGCAGGTCAAGTCACCAAGAGCTGCATCTGAAGCCATATAACTCTTAAGAACACATTTTTATATTCCTTCCTATATTTTCTAATGGATGAAGAATACTTTGGGGTTATTTGAATTTCTTTTCCTTTGCTTTTGAAGGTCTTTCTCCTGATTGCTTACAAAACTTGCTATTTCTGAATTGAATTGTTAAATTTAACCATTCTATATCTTGGAGTTTGCAGCCTTGGGCTTTTTTTTTCTGGATGTGATTTGTGAATTCTTTCTATTGGAATTTCATTTTCTGTGTTCAAAAATTCTGGGCTGTTCTCTTCTGTTGTTTTCTGCATAATATTATCAAAGTTTATTTTGTCCTATCTTGCTCTCCTGAGATATCTATAAACCTTAGTTTGTCTCTTTATATCTTCTCTTCCAGATTAGAATGTTTTGCTTGCATACTAAGAATATTTTCTTTTCATATTATTGCTATTTGCTTCTTCTTCTTCTTTTTTTTTTTTTTTTTTTTTTTTGCATTTTCTCTTCATTCCCAATCTAGCATTCTCTTATATGTTTCTAAAGTGAGGTATTTTTTGTAAATCTATTCTACTTATTATTTTTACTGTAAAGGCCATAAATTCAACTCTCATGATTCTCATTTCTCTTTTGAACCACTTTCATATTCTCAATTTTCACAGAGCCCTCCATCCCATCAAATGTTGGGTTATTTTCATTAGTTTTTCAATATTTATTTATAATCCCCTGAATTTGCTTACTAGAGATAGAAGCCATATTTCTTTTCATTGTTGTTTTCCCCATTGCATTACCTGCTTTTGTTTAAAGTTTTTGAGTTTTCTTCTTCCTGAGATCTTTGATAATTTAGGTCCCTCCCAAACTTCTATATTTAATTTCTATCTCTGCTCCTTTAATGGTGATTTCACTGGATCTCAGTCTTAGTCACTTTCCACCTTAGACAATTCCTGTTTCACCAGCCTACTTTGTCCCAGGTGATTTTTGAATGGTCACTACTGACCTCTACTGAAGTTTTTCAATTCTAATCCTAATTTGGGATCTTGGTAGCTGGCCCACATATGGAGAGATGTCAGTTCCTTTTTGGGTCTATTTATTGAAAGCTGGTCACAGTGAAAGAAGAGGAAGAGATCAACTAAAGATGAGGCTTACACTGCCAAAAAAAGGATTAGTACACTTTTCTACTGGCCTTGGATGGAGGTTAGGAGTAGGAGAAGGATATATTTTATGTTATTTATTGGTCCTTCCCAAACACTCCTTTGTGGTACAATGCCAGCAAAGACTTCTGCTCTCAAGGGTCAATATCTGACTAGTAGGGGGCAGAGAAGGCCTGGAAGCTGTCATTGAGGTTGAAAGTAGTTCACTAAGCCCCTGGGTAAAATTATGACCCTCCTATCCTAAATTTCTACATGTCTACACAAACAGGCTTTCCAAAGTAATGTTTACTAAAAAGAAAGAGAAGCAAAAGAGATGATCAGCACAGCCCTACAACTCACCAGGTATTCAATAGGGTATCTTCTGAGTTTGGGCATGAAAAAGCCAAGTTCTAAGTTTTCTATTACCAGATTCCTCAAAGTCCTTAGCCTTTCAATAAAATAGTTTAATTGACTGGATAAATGTGGATAAAATACAAATCACTGGGTATAGCAGTTGGAGACTGAAGAGATATCAGATGGGTTAATCTGGGAAATAAGGGAGAGGAAGAGTTCTTCTCTTCCACTCATGCTTTCACTGAAAACATATGTCACTCAAATCTTGAGGAAACCCAATACCTTTCATTGGGAGAACTTAGTCTTTATTCTTCTTGCAAAATCTGCATTCCTAATGAGACACAATAATACTAATTCAAATTTATAAAGAGGACTATGAATTTAAAATTATCTGTTGTTTTGAATCTAAGGTTCCCAGCATGCCTCTCTTCAGTTGATTTCTCCACTTTCCTATAGACATAGGGATCAATATTGTTCTAAAGAGCAGCTGCCTGACCACACAGGAGACTCCCTCATTCTAGCAGAGAGCTTCAAAGCCTCAGAATCATTCCAGCCTGTGGGTGGAAGTAGTTGGCTGTGGCCCAGAGGTAGAAGCAGCTGGTATTGGGTAAAGGATGAATCCCAGTGTAGCTTCTGAAGAATTGGCAGAGAAGAACTTTAGAGTCCCAGTGTCAGGCTGCCTGTGAGATTTCTGTGGCATTGCCTTAAGTTTTGAGTCAGAAAATATGAGTAGATCTGCTATCATTTATAGTCAGAGTGACCTTTGAGGTAATCTAGCCCAACTCTCCCATTCAATAGTTGAGGAAAGTGAGCCCCAGAGAATTTGAAGTGTCAGATTTGGCATTCTGAACTCAGAGCCAATGTTATTCTCTCCATTTTGTCAAGCTGCTACTTATATAATAAGTAACAAGATGAGTGAGACAGACATTAAATTCAGATGAACTCAGAGACCTGAGAACCCTCTGGATTGTAGAAGTTAGAGAAGATCCCATTGAGAAAAATTAAGATGGACTGACAGGAAATAGAACATTAGGATAGGAGGAGAAGGGGAGATGAGAGAAGATCATGGACAAAGGTAAGGAAAGAGGAAAGAAGATGTGTTGGGGAACAGTGAATGTAAGTCAGTGTATCTGAAGCCAAAGGTTATGGTAGGAGTAGATCAGTAATATTAGGAGTAATGAGAGATATGGCAGGAAAAGTAAATTACAGCAAAATTGTGGAGGATTCAATGTCAAGCTAAGACAATAAGAAGCCACTGAAGTTTTTTTTAAATAGAGGAATTACTTAATAAAAGTCTAGTTCCAGAAAGAGTAATCTGACTATGGTACAAAGGATGGACTAAGTCTAGAAACAGGAAATTCAGTTAAGAGACCATTGAGTAATCTAGTGTTAGTGATGGAAATTTAAACCAAGTAATAGAAATTACAAGAATAAAATATATTTTGAAAGATGAATTTTCAAGATTTGGCAACTCAGTTGCCTCCTTTATTTTCACTTAGTGATTTACGTATTAGTTTCTCTGTCTTGGTTTTCATTATTTTCAGTTAACTGATGATGAGAAAGATTCTCTTCCTGTGCTGCATTCTCTTTTTCTCATAGCCAACCAGGGCAAAGCTTCAGTTGGCATTGGAGCCTGCTCACTGCTGTGGAGAAATAGCATAGTTATTTAGTCTCATCAGAATATGGGAGCAGTCATTCAGTCAACAAGTATTAATTAAGCATCCTCTATATGCCAGATATGAAGAAAGAAATGGGGAAAAATGCAAAAAAAACCAAAACAGTTACTATTCTCAGGGATCTCACAGTCTGAAGACAACTATATAAAATTAAAATAATTTTTTAAAAAAACTACATACATATCAAAAATATGTACAAGCAAAAGATAAATCTGTGCATATATGTGTGTGTAGAAAAGAGAGAGAAAAAGGGAAAGAACACATATATGAAATAAATTAGACAAAATAAAAAGACAGAAGGTTCCAGAGTTGAGAGAATAGAAAGAGTATCATTCTTATAGAAGGTAGAATCAGAGAATCACAGAAAGTCATAATTGGAGGAATCTTCTCTTACCCTCTCATTTCAAGTGGGAAGTCTGAGTTTCAGAGAAAGCCACAAAGGGAATAGAGATAGAGGTAATACTTGAACCCAGGTTCCTTAACTCCTTGTCCAGAATTCTTTTTGTGACACAATGCTGTATAAGTGGGTATATATGGGGCTTTTAAGATTCCCCCAAATTGGAGTGACTTATTCCCTGACTGTGCTATTCGCTCAGTCATCTTTGCTTTAGATTTCAAATAAGAACAGCTTCTTCTGGCCTAAAACTAGCAGAAAAAATAAAACTCAAGCTTGGGCTAAATTCTGCCCATGTCTAGGAACACTACTATAGAAAAAAAAAGGTCAAAATATGATTGCATTAGTAGGCCAACTTCAATATCAGATTAATTCAGTTAAGAATAGCAAACATTTCTGTGTTATTTATCTACCTCATGCTGTATAGTAATCACCATTGTAAAAATGTAATTCAAATTCTAAAGTACAACCCATTGGGCATTCCTTCCTTTCTTGTATTTGGAAAATACTAGCTTAACTTTATCTGGATGCCCAGATCGCTCTTCTGCTGAACTAGAAATAAGCCTAAGTCTGGTAAAATATCAGGTCTTCATTCAGTTTGATAATCAAAACTTTCCATGATACAACTCCAAACTACCTGTCCAGGCTTATCACACATTTTACAATTAAGCCAAACTGATCGACTGGCCATTTCAACACATGATCTCCCACCTCTGTTTGTTTACACAGGTTGCATACCACATCTAGAATATATGCTCTTCATCTCTACTTTTACAGAATCTGAAGCTTCCTCCAAAAAATACTCAGGTTCCAACTCTTTCCCAATCTTCTTCTCCAGGTATAAGTTAGTGCTTTCTCCCTCTTGAAATTTCATTGCATATTATTTGCATTTATTTGTCTGTGTAGATGGTCTATCTTCTTGTAAAATGTGTCAACGATAAAGAATGAATACTAATAATGGACCCAGTGATTTAGTCTCAAGTTTGTCAGAAACAATTTTGTTGGAGTTAATATTAATGAATATCCAAATTATTTCTATCTTGGAGAGAGAGATTTCTAAACTGACATTGTATAACATGATTCTTTGTCTCAAGATTTTAGGTAATGTTTATAAGAATCTTGATCAGAAAAAATCACAACCACAAGACAGTTTGGGATTAGTTAACATTCTAGGATAGTCATCATTCAATTCCTTTAAGCATAACTTCCCTTTTCTAAGTTCTTTGCCAGTGATGAATACCTTAATTTTGAATTTCCAAAGAGAAGACATTGTCCTCTGCTGGGTCATAGTACCATTCACTTTATGGTAGGGAGACAATCCTCACTTCAAAATAAGAATTAAGTTTGGTTATCATTTTTACTCCATTTCAAAGGAAGGGCCTATCCATTATTCTTCCAACTTTTCTAAAGAGAAAATGTTTGGGAAGAGTTTTAGATTGGAGAAATATTAATTTTAAATATGTCTAGAAAAACTAAAAAAGGGTGTAATTGTTGTTAGTTTTTAATTTGCTTCCAGAAATGTAAATTCCTTGAAGGTGGGGATTTTTTCCATCCTTTTTTCTTTTTATTCACAGGGCCTAGTACTGTGTCAGAAGTATATGTGCTTAGTGAATGTTTGTTTATTTCAATAGAAATGTTTTCCTTTTGTCTATTTCTCTATGGCATTATTCAGGCAAAGCATCTTTACAACTGTGCTCTTTCAATTCTCTTTATGCCTTAGGGGTCTGAGCAGATCTTTCCAAATTCACCTTCTCCCAATTCTTGGTTCCTCCTGCCCCCAGCTCCATAGCAAGTCATTCAGAAGTTAGTCTCCATCTGGAAATCTCCACCTCAATATGTTTCTTCCCATTATCCAGCTCCCCAACACCTGTTACATGCCCCGCCTGCATCTTCTGCCACGGCTGTGATTGTTCTGCCGCTGCCGGAGCAGTAATTGAACCCAGTGGTATTTAGAAACTCAGCTGCTAATGGCAAAGTGAACAGAGTAAATTAGAGTGAGATGCAGACAACACTGAAAATTACCCCTGGGCCAGCAGTCATTTTCAGAGACTCTTGTGACAGATGTGAATAGAGAACAGACAAGCTTAGTTGGCTTAGGTGACTATTTCCTCTCAGGGAAGTCTCTAGTAAAAGTAACATTATGAAAAAACCCAGACCTTTAAACCATATCCCCATGTAATAGGTGATACAAGTCTTTTCATCTCCAGTTTCCAGATGCACAAAGTGAATTTCAGTCTTGAGAGCACCCAATCAGCTTGTGTCAGAGGCAGGTTTTGAACCCAGGTATCCTGTCTCCAAAACTAAAGTGATTTTCATTATGTGATCTGCCTTTCAGAAAAGAGGAAATCAAAGCTTTCCCTGATGATCACTATTTTTCTTCTTAATTTGGCATTTTACATATTCTATTTTGTATTATGACATCTTTTCGTAAATATCTCTCATAATATTATGGGGAGAATCATGGACTCCAGAAGCTCCAGTCTGGGTTCTATCCCTAACTAATTGTGTTTACATATATGGGCAAGTTATGTCTCCTCCATGAGACTGTTTCCCATTTAGAAAGCGAAAGGGATTGAATCTGACAATTCTTTCCAACTTCAACTTTATATGATTTTATGAATCTGATGTAAGTACAACCAATGTTAAGTGCTTTGAGAAAAGAGAATTTGTCTTCAATTTCATTGTGAATAGGTATTCAATTATAGAAACTCATAGTTAGAGATCAGAGACCATCTTCAGAGATCCTCTTATTCATATTTGGTGATGATAATGATTAATGGTGTTTGTTGAGGCAGTTTGATACTATGAGAAGAACTTGGGAATAGAAAACAGAAGACCTGAGTTTTTGAACCTAAAATAACATAATTAGGGCATAAAAATTTGGAGGGATACACATTTTTCCATCCCCTCTCCCCAGTTTTCCACCTTGTCACTGTTCCTCATAGTGTTCTTGCCATAAATGTCAGGTTTGTATAAATGACAGCTATCATTTTTACTGTGTTCCAAAAGTGAAAACAAAAGTAATCTGTCCTTACCCCTGAGAGTTTCCCACTCCAGCCTCCTTGAGCTAATAATAATAATAATAAAAGTACCATCTATATAGAGTTTTAAGTTTTGAAAACTGCTTTGTAAATGTAAAATTTTATCTTCACACCAACCCTGGGAGAAAATGTTAGTTATCCCCATTTTACATGATGAAACTGAGGCAGGGGTTAGGTGATTTGCCCAATCAATCAGTAAACATTTATTAGCTTCCTGTTACTACTAGGAACTGTGATAAGAACTAGGAACACAAAAAGAGGCCAAAGGTAGTCCCTGACCTCAAGGAGCTAAAAATTTAATGAGGGAGATCACATGCAGACAAATATATAAAGGAAGCTAAATACAGGATAAATAGGAAATAATTAACAAAAAGAAGGCACTAGAATTAAGAGGAATTTGGGATGGCCTCCAAGGGAGATGGGATTTTTTGGGCTTAAAGGCAGTCAGGGAAGCTGGTAGTTGGAGTAGAGGAGAGAGGGGTTTCCATGCCTAGGAGACATTCTGAGAGAATGCTCAGAGCTGAGAGATGAAGTATCTTGCTCATGTAACAGCCAAGAGGTCAGTATCACTGGATTGAAGAAGGAATAACAGGAAGTAAAGTGTAAAAAGACTGGTGAGGTATGTGTGGAATAAGTTAGGAAGAGCTATAAATGCCAAGAGCAAGTTTATTTGCTTCTGGAGGTAACAGGGAGTCACTGGAATTTATTAAGTAAGTGAAGTAGGAGAGTGAGATGATTGGATCCAAGCTTTAGAAAAATCACTTTAGTGGATGAATGGAGGATGGATTGGAGTGAGGAGAGACTTGAGGCTGGCAGATCCACCAGCAGACTATTGCAATAATCAAGAAATGAAGAAAAAAAGAGATGGTAATATCAGAAGAGAGAAGGGGGAATATTCAAGAAATATTGCAATGGTGAAATCAAAAGGTCATGGCAGCAGATTAGATATGCCAGAGAGAGACAGTAAGGAGCTGAGGAGTCCCAGGTTTCACACCTGGGGACTGGGAGGATAATGTTTCCCTCTACAATAAAAGGGAAGGTGGGAATAAGAAGAGGATTTAGAGAGAAAGATGATGAGTTCCATTTTGAACAGATTAAGATATCTAAGGACATATGATTTGGGATGTCTAAAAGGTCTGAGATGCAAGATTGTAGATCAATAGAGAGTTTGAGGAAGGATAGATATTAAGAATCATCAGCATAGAGATAGTACTTAAATCCATGGGAGCTAAAGAGATCCCCAAATGAAGTAGGATAGAAGGAGAAAGGAAGAGCCCCCAGGACAGAACCCTGAGAGATACCTATGGCTAGAGGGCATGATCTGGAAGAGATTTAAACAAAGGAGACAGAGAAGGAGTAGTCAGAAAAGTAGGAGGAAAACCAAAAGCCTGTAGGGACCTGAAAGCCTAGAGAGAGAAGGGTATCAAAGAGAAGTGATCATTAGCATCAAAGGCTGTGGAAAGGTCAAGAAGAATGAGAATTGAGAAAAGACCATTGCATTTGACAGTTAAGAGCTCATAACTTTAGAGAGAGTAGTTTCAGTGGAATGATAAAATTGGAAGCTAGATTGTAAGAGGTTAAGAAAAGAATGAGGGGGGCAGCTAGGTGAAGGGGGCAGCTGGATGGTGCAGTGGATAGAGCACTAGCCCTGAAGTCAGGAAGACCTGAGTTCAAATCTGACCTCAGACACTTAATACTTACTGGCTGTTTGACCTTGGGAACGTTACTTAACCCTGTAATTGCTTCAGCAAAAAAGAATGAGAGGAGAGAAAGTAGAGGCACATATTGTAATCAGCCTTTTGAAGAGTTTAGCTGCAAAGAGCAGAAAAGAAATAGGATGTCATACAAGTGGCAAGTGTCTGAGGCTAGATTTGAACTCATGACTTCTTGCTCCAGTTCCAGCACTTATCCAAATGACATCTCTAGAATTATTGTGTGGGCGTAATCAGACAGCAGCAGCCACTGTCTTTCAATATCTTTCAAATACTCCCAGAGAGCTAAGGAAAGGAGATGTATTATGCCAGGAAAACACTTAAGATGATGAGGAGATGTTCTTATAAAGGTAGGGGACCACCTTGCAGCTATGGCATTTGGGGAGGGGGCTTAGGCATCATGATGAAGCTTTATGAAAACTCTTTCTCAAGAGGGGTGAGAAAGGGGCTAATAATAAATAACTGTCATTTATATAATTATTTAACGTTGGCAGAATATATCCTCTCACCAGCTAGGTGAAGCAGTTGCACCATTTTACAGATAAAGAAACTGAACTCATAGAACTTATAGCTATCTCTATGGCTAATTTGAAATCTTCCTGATTTCAAGTTCAGTTCTCTTTCTACTATGCCATAATACTTAAACAAATAGAGAACCAGGCAATGTCTGCCTGTCTTAGTCCCTTTATTATTAATCTTTATGTTTTTATGATAAAATCTTTATGATCTTTTTAACCTGGGGTCCATGAACTTAAAATAATTCAAGAACTATTCCAATATACTAGCTTTATTTTATAAGACTGTGTATTTACTTTATGCATTTAAAACATTATTCTGAGAAGGGGTTCATAGTTTCCCTAATTTCACTAGTTCACTAGTTTGCCAAAGAAGAGACTCCAGAAAAAGAAAAGGAAAAACAGTTTAAAAATACTAAGTTAGAGATTAGTGAAAATAAAAATGTATTTTTCCCATCCAAATTCATAGAACCCCCAAAACTTCTTCCCAAATAGAAAGGGGGCTGCACTTAGAATCAGAAGACATGGATTCAAATCTTAACTCTAATACTCTGTGATCTTTGACAAGTCATATAACATTTTCAAATCTCAGTTTCATCTATAAAATGGGGATGGTACTTTCATGGACTACCTCAGAGGACTGTTATAATAATTCAATGAAATGTAGTATGGTAGAGAAGAAATAGGGCTAGTTTTAGACTCATGGGAACTGTGTTCAAATTATGCCTCTGTGACTTATTACTGACTCTGAGATCTTGAGTAAGTCATATTATCTCTCAGAGACTGTTTCCCCTTATAATGAGGATGTTGGACTCAGTGACATGTGAGGATCAACTCAACTCTTATTATGTGTTCTTATGATAGCCAAAAATTCTGCAGGCACTCACCACATGGGTCTCTGACGATCAAAACTTTCATGTTCCTTATATTTCCTCTATTTTTTCTTCTCAAATGTGATTACAAGCAGCAGCATTGCATAGTGTAAAGAGGGCCAGCCTGGAAGTAAAGAAGTGGAATCATGAATGTCTGAAAAATAGCAAACAACAATGGTCTGGTTCCAGTACAGTTTATCAGTAAAATTGTCCAGGATATTTTGGGACTTCTGTTTATGATATGGTCATTGATCATCAGTCAGTCCATGAAAGATAGCGAGTTTTGCATGAACAATTCTTGCCACCAGGTCATGCCTTACTAAGTATTTGGCAGATGCAAAAATTTTTATAGTCTACAATGATGTATTGCTCATTGTATGCCATTTCCTTGAATAATTTGTATTGGTCACTCAGGCCAGATTCCTTAAAAACAACCCTTTTATAATTTTGGTGGTTATTAATATTAATATTATTAGCTTATTATTCTTGTCTTTTTTCAATTAAGTTCAGACAAAAATGGTCCAGAGGCAAGTTGCCATCTTATATTTTTTTATATTTAATGTTCTGCAGACTATTGTACCAGTCAATAATTCTGGTATTCTTAAGGATGACTTTTATATAATTTCTTATGGCAGTAACTTGATCCTGAATCCCTATCATAAAACCATCTTGTGAACAAATCTGAATATCTTGGCCATTTTGTGAATGTTTCATTTTTGACAGGTTTTTAGTTGAATTCGTGTGGGTTTTACCATATTCTTGTTATTATTTATTGTTGTTATTACTCTTTAAAGTCCTTTCTAGTTCTAGAAATCTTTTAAAAATCATCTGTGTTTAGCTACTAGAATCCAGGCTCAATAATTTAATTTGACATTAGGCAAATACATGGAGAAGTTGACTCTAAAGAGATGAATCAGGGGCAACAACTAGCTGGGTCGTCACCAGATTTAGAACTCATCTGTGTGGGGGAGTCACTTCTGTTTTGAAGAAATGATGCAGGAAAGTGATTGTGCTCCTTAGTCCTCCTATGAACCCCAAAAGACAGCCTCCTGCCAAGTGTTGAGACACAGACATCCTTGGTTTTAAGGATACTGTGGGGAAAAACAGATTGTGAGAATTTGAAAATTACAGGAAACTCTTAAATGGTAGGCCTTCTGGAGGGCTTTAGTGCTCACAAGAAATAGAAGAAATTCAGGGATAATGCCCCACTTCTAGAGCCTAAATAAAATACCTAATGTGGATTCATTGAACCTCTCTTCTTGAAGGAATTCTTTTCAGTAAGAATCTGCTACATACACATCCCCACTTCAATCATTTCAAATTGCTTCTACCTTCCTTTATTTCTAATAGAGTTATCATTAAGAAGTTAGCATTTTTAATTTACTTTGGTGGGATTTTTTGAGGCCTTAAAACACTTTTCTCAGTCTTGGTGACAACAAACTCATTTTTCACTATAATTAAAATGTCACTTTGATAAATAATTCAATCAACCCCCTTCCACCTATGAATAGCTTTTTGCTATAATTGTTCACATTCTAGTGAATTTGGGAATGTTGAGAAAGAATTTAAGAAGTATTTAGGCAACAAAGATAAATAGAATTTATTTTCAGTCCTTCCACAACCCATTCTTAACCAAAAATATTTTCATACCAAGACCCCTCCAACCATTGCTTTCCCCCATTCCTTCCTGACATGGTTTAGAAGGATAGAAAGGGCAGGAATAGGTTTTATCTTCCAGAAAAGTATAGCATCTGAGAAAGAATATATTCTCTGTCTCTTTCCTTGAAAGTCATGTAGCAAAATTAACGGGTCTATTTGTGTAGTACAGTGCTTTTAACATAGCTGACACTTAATAAGTTTTTATTGATTTAAATGGAATTTAATTTAAGTTGTGTTGAACTAGCAATAATGTTCTGAGAGCTGAATAGAATGTCCAGAACAATGGCCCCACTTTTGTGTCTACTGAAAAATAAGCAGTACATGGGTTTTTATTGCTACAGTTGCCAGGCATCCTTGAATTTTGTAGTTTCAAATGAAGCACCCAGTGCTGCCCATGACATGATGACCCCTCCCCAAAAAAAAGCTATTCCAGATTAAAGATTGATACTTGGTGAGCCAGTATCCACTAAAAAGCTTATAAGCCCCAACATGTGTGTTTTATTTTATTAGAAAAACCAAAGGATACAGTTCAAAGCTTAAGACATTTTAATCAAGGGAACTGCAAAAAAAAAAAAAAAAAAAAAAGACAAAAAAGCCTCCTCCCCCCCAATAATACAAAAAAATAAAAATCTTACATGTTATCACACTACCAAAGGAAGAAAGGAAAAACATGTTGGGAACATGAATGACTAGGGAACACTAGTGAAGGAGTGACCAAGGAATATATATGGCCAGGATAAATTGAGCCTTCAATGCTGAAGAAGCACCTCAAATGTCTGGCGATGTCATTGCTCTTTTCTGCTCTCTTCTGATCATCTCCTTTGATTTGCTTCTTCTTTCTTTTGCCATCTTCAGGTCTTCAAATGAAATACAACTTCTTCAGGAGGGGTCTGACAGCTTATTAGCCTATAGCCCCAGGTACTATTCATGATGCAGACCTCAGTTAGCTAAAGAATTATAAAATCATAGAATTTTAGAGTTAGAAGAGATCTTTGCAAGTATGTAGTATAATCTAGAATGGTTAAATAATTCTACACTCAGATAAAAGACCTCCAATTAAAAGCCTTTAAGCATTTTACATTTGCCTTTTTAACTGGTTGATTTCAATATAAACTATAAAATTTGACTTAAAGTGAAAAATTTCTGTCAGCTCCTTTTCATTCACAGGATATTAAAAGAGGCCCACAAAAGCACAGGAGTTAGTTGGAGAAGACTAAAAGGGGATGATGACCTCTGTCCTACTCCATGGCATAAGTGATTTTTAGATGTCCAAGCAGACCACAGGGCTATAGATTTAGAGCTGGAAGATAATT
Organism: Antechinus flavipes; assembly: GCF_016432865.1. Lineage (NCBI taxonomy): Eukaryota > Metazoa > Chordata > Mammalia > Dasyuromorphia > Dasyuridae > Antechinus > Antechinus flavipes. Next base: position 423,520,792 of record NC_067399.1, read on the forward strand.
GAGAGCTCGTTCACTTTCACTCTTTTATTTTACAGTTGAGGAAACTGAGTCCCAGAGACTAAGGTCACTAAGCAGCAGAACCAGCATTTGAAACATGCTCCTTTGACTTGTTCGATTGAACCCCAAATAGTATTTGAAGCATGTTTGATTTGGGACACCAATGTTACCAATGCTGAGATAGTGTTAGATGGCATAGTGGCTAAAGCTCCAGACCCAGCATCAAACACTTTCTAATTATGTGACTCTGGGCAAATCTTTTAACTATTTTTGCCTCAATTTCCTCATCTGTAAAATGAGATGGAAAAGGAAATGGCATACCATCCCAGTATCTTTGCCAAAAAAAAAAAAAAAAAAATCCAAGTGGGGTCATGAAGAGTTAGAAATGATTGATATGTATGAAGAAAAAAAACAAAATTACCAATACCAATACCCTTTCTTGGGAAAAAAAAAATTCAGTGAATGTGTCTCCCTGATCACTTTCCCAAAAAGTTATCAAAGTCTCCACAATGCTTCAAAGGGATCCTTAGAACCCAGGTGTCTTACCAGCTCCTTCCATAGACCCAAGGGACTCACTGTTATTGTTATTCATCACGCCATTGTTTTCTAAGCCTGTGCTGAAAACATGCTTTCTGGAAATGGGCCAGGGAGGGGAATAGTGAGAAGATAAAGGTAGCAGAAAGAAATCAGTCATAAAGTCATATCACGTCCCCACTCACAACTTAGTCCTCAGAGCTGATCAGACTCCAAAGTACAGAACATCAATCACGGAGCTATATCTGAGACAGTGGTGTCTGGTTTCAACAAGTTGAATTTATTCATTAGAAAAACAGAAGAAAAAAAAGTTGTTGCAAAAATATACCCTGTGATTGGGACTGACTAGAGATCAGGAGTGAAGAATGCTGAAAGTTGACATTTGCACTGATTTCTGAGAGTACTAAGTGTGTCCCCAGGAGATAGAAAAAAGGACTAACAGTCAGCTTCCTTTCCACTACACATTTCCTGCTGAGGAAGGTCCATTTTGACAACTGTGAGTACATTGCCTAGGCTGGATCTGCCCCAAGAAACTGTAGGTGAAGGGAAAAGTCCCCTTGCCAGTGCCGGCAGGAGCTCAGGATGCTTTCTGGGAAGGCAACCTAGGCATCTCCTGGTCCTCGGGGCTGGTTTCCTGAGATGGATAGTATACTAATACATTGCCTGCATGAAAGGTAACCTTGGTTGTTAAATAACACCCCTATCACATGGAATTAGGATGATTTACTATTCAAACAAAATGTTCCCACTTGGCTTAGAAAGAACAAGTATGATATGGATTTTGTGTAGTTGTTACTAACCACATGTAAAAGTCACTTCTTTTACACATAGGAGGTAGGTCTTCTATCAATAAATCAATCAATCATTATTTAATAAATGCTTACTATATGCCATGATTTAAGGATTTTAAAAAAATACAAAAGTCAAAAGGGCCCTCTCCTCAAGAAGTATATTATATTCAAGGACAGGTAGAAAAATAACATGGACACATAAACATAAATATCAGATATATACAAACAAAGTTAATTTAGCAGCTAGGAAGATGAAGAAGACTCTTATTTCAGAGATAACCTGATATGCTTTAAACATCTATGAGGGGTTAGTTTAAGTTTGGAAAGCTAGAGAAAGATATTACAAGCCAAGGAAATGCCAATCCATTTGAAAGAAGGCTATCAATCAGAAAATGCTAGATTATTTTTGACTTTGAAGAAGTAGAAATCAATATAACACTAAACCTCTTTAAAAGTGTTTATTAGAATCATACACTTATGTATATTCTAAGGATTTTCGTGGCTATCTAATCCAGCCCCCTCATTTTGTAGATGAGGTTATTGCTATGTGGTATAGTGGATAGAGTACTGAGCCTGGAGTCAAGAAGATTCCTTCTTCAAGTTACTTAACCCTATTTGCCTCCGTTTCCTCATCTATAAAATTAATTGTAAAAGGAAATGGCAAAGCACTTCAGTATCTTTGTCCCCCCCCAAAAAAAAACAAACAAAAAAATGGAGTCATGAAGAGTCAGACATGACCAAAAAAATGACTGAACAACCAAGACCCAGAAAAATTTTCCCAACATCACATAATTTGGAATTTATATTCAAACCTAGATTCACATTCCACAAATCTTGTGCCCTTGCCATAACACCACACTAATTTCCCAGATTTTCAGACATGTTGCTGTTCAGTTGTTTTTCAGTCATGTCCAATTCGTCATTGACTCCATTTGGGGTTTTCTTGGCAAATATACAGGAGTGGTTTGATATTTCCTTCTCTAGCTCATTTTACAGATGAGGAAATTGAAGCAAATTTCAGACCTTGAGAATTTCATTTTAATGGCTTTGAAAAATAGATGACAAAAGGACCAATTTTGGTACTTATTATAACTTTTTCAAAATGAAAATAATTATCCTAAATTTATACATATATATACATGTATACATATGTGTGTGCATATATATTTCCTTTTGCTAGGCAATTGGGGTTGTTGACTTGTCCAGGGCTACACAGCTGGGAAGTGTTAAGTGTCTGAAGCTCAATGTAAACTCAGGTCCTCCTGACTCCAGGACTGGTGCTCTATCTATTGCATCATCTAGCTACCCTTAACCTAAAAATGTCCTAAACAATTCTCCATATCTGGACAAGGCCAACACAGTCATGGGAAAATAAATGTACATTTCTAGAAATTTTATAAACATCAATTAAGTATATTTTATGCATAGGCTGCTGGAAATATAAACACAAAATTGAATTCTTTCCTGCCCTCAGGAAGTTATATTCTACTGAAGAAATATAAAAATTGCCTTGTCAACTATATAAATAACTGTAGTAGAATTTATGAAGGAGAAAATATTAACAACTGATGAGAAAAATTCACATGAAAACATGGCACCTAAACTGAACCTAGAAGGAAGTCAGGTACAATGAGAGTAAAAATGAGGTAATACATACCACACATGAGGAACTACCTGTGGAAATATACAGTGGCAGAGGTTGGAGTATCAAGTTTAGGGAACTGATAGTAGTTTAAGTAGGCTGTCATCCAGGATTTATGAAAAGGATAGGGGTGGAGAGTAAAATACATTAGAAAGGTATGTGGAGCTGAGATTGGAGAAGACATTGAGAGACAGGCTAAGCAGTTTGCATTTCATCACAGAAGAAATGGAGAGATACTGATGTGTTGTTGTTGTTTTGAGAAGTATGCATTTCTTTGATCGTTGTGTGAAGGACAGTGTGAAGACAAGAAAAGCTGGAAGTAGGAAAACTAATTAGGAAATTTTTACAGGAATACAAAGGAAAGGTGATAATGGCCTGAATTAAGACAAGAAATGTATGAGTGGATGGGATAGATGGGCCTGATATATTAAAGAAGTAGAATCAACAAGACTTGACAACTAATTCAATATGGAAGGTAAGGTAGAGGAAAGAGTCAAAGATGGACCTAGGTTAGGAACTTGGATCATTAGAAAAATAGTGGTATCTGAAGCAGAAATAAGGAAGAAGAAGAAAAGCAGTTTAGGGATTGAAGAAAGATCATGAGATACACTTTTGAACATTTTGAATTTGAAAGACTTAAGAGGAAATCCAGAAAGATTGTGAATAAGGGTAATTCAGGGGTGAAATGGAAATATAGATTTAGGAGGCATCTGTGTAGAGATCATACTTAAACATTTGATGAGGTCTCCAAGATAAGGTATATAAAGTAAATGGATCCAGGTCAGAACCCTGGAAATATAAAGAACATAAAACAAAGAAAATAGAATAGGGATTATGGTCAACAAAGGAAACCCCTCCTCCCCCCCCCAAAAAAAAACAAACAAAAAAATGGAGTCATGAAGAGTCAGACATGACCAAAAAAATGACTGAACAACCAAGACCCAGAAAAATTTTCCCAACATCACATAATTTGGAATTTATATTCAAACCTAGATTCACATTCCACAAATCTTGTGCCCTTGCCATAACACCACACTAATTTCCCAGATTTTCAGACATGTTGCTGTTCAGTTGTTTTTCAGTCATGTCCAATTCGTCATTGACTCCATTTGGGGTTTTCTTGGCAAATATACAGGAGTGGTTTGATATTTCCTTCTCTAGCTCATTTTACAGATGAGGAAATTGAAGCAAATTTCAGACCTTGAGAATTTCATTTTAATGGCTTTGAAAAATAGATGACAAAAGGACCAATTTTGGTACTTATTATAACTTTTTCAAAATGAAAATAATTATCCTAAATTTATACATGTATATACATGTATACATATGTGTGTGCATATATATTTCCTTTTGCTAGGCAATTGGGGTTGTTGACTTGTCCAGGGCTACACAGCTGGGAAGTGTTAAGTGTCTGAAGCTCAATGTAAACCCAGGTCCTCCTGACTCCAGGACTGGTGCTCTATCTATTGCACCATCTAGCTACCCTTAACCTAAAAATGTCCTAAACAATTCTCCATATCTGGACAAGGTCAACACAGTCATGTGAAAATAAATGTACATTTCTAGAAATTTTATAAACATCAATTAAGTATATTTTATGCATAGGCTGCTGGAAATATAAACACAAAATTGAATTCTTTCCTGCCCTCAGGAAGTTACATTCTACTGAAGAAATATAAAAATTGCCTTGTCAACTATATAAATAACTGTAGTAGAATTTATGAAGGAGAAAATATTAACAACTGATGAGAAAAATTCACATGAAAACATGGCACCTAAACTGAACCTAGAAGGAAGTCAGGTACAATGAGAGTAAAAATGAGGTAATACATACCACACATGAGGAACTACCTGTGGAAATATACAGTGGCAGAGGTGGGAGTATCAAGTTTAGGGAACTGATAGTAGTTTAAGTAGGCTGTCATCCAGGATTTATGAAAAGGATAGGGGTGGAGAGTAAAATACATTAGAAAGGTATGTGGAGCTGAGATTGGAGAAGACATTGAGAGACAGGCTAAGCAGTTTGCATTTCATCACAGAAGAAATGGAGAGCTACTGATGTGTTGTTGTTGTTTTGAGAAATATGCATTTCTTTGATCGTTGTGTGAAGGACAGTATGAAGACAAGAAAAGCTGGAAGTAGGAAAACTAATTAGGAGATTTTTACAGGAATACAAAGGAAAGGTGATAATGGCCTGAATTAAGACAAGAAATGTATGAGTGGATGGGATAGATGGGCCTGATATATTAAAGAAGTAGAATCAACAAGACTTGACAACTAATTCAATATGGAAGGTAAGGTAGAGGAAAGAGTCAAAGATGGACCTAGGTTAGGAACTTGGATCACTAGAAAAATCGTGGTATCTGAAGCAGAAATAAGGAAGAAGAAGAAAAGCAGTTTAGGGATTGAAGAAAGATCATGAGATACACTTTTGAACATTTTGAATTTGAAAGACTTAAGAGGAAATCCAGAAAGATTGTGAATAAGGGTAATTCAGGGGTGAAATGGATATATGGATTTAGGAGGCATCTGTGTAGAGAACATACTTAAACATTTGATGAGGTCTCCAAGATAAGGTATATAAAGTAAATGGATCCAGGTCAGAACCCTGGAAAATATAAAGAACATAAAACAAAGAAAATAGAATAGGGATTATGGTCAACAAAGGAAACCCCTCCTCCCCCCCCCAAAAAAAAAAAACAGTAATCAGGTAGATAGGCATGAGTAGAACCAACAGAGATTAAAGGAAAAAAGAGTAGGCAAAAAGAGAGGAATAGTTAATAGTGATTGAGGAGAAAAAGAACTGAAAAAAAATAATATCCTAATTAGCAGTTGAGGCACTTTTGGTCAACTCAGAGAGAAAACTTTCAGTTGTGTTGAGGATGGAATCCAAATTTCAAGGGACTGAGAAAAGAATGATTGGTGAGAATACATCCTCATACAGTATTGTTGTCGAAGTGTATAATGATCTCCTGGTTCTGCTCATCTCACTTAGCATCAGTCCATGTAAGTCTCTCCAAGCCTCTCTGTATTCATCCTGCTGGTCATTCCTTACAGAGCAATAATATTCCATTACATTCATATACCACAATTTACCCAACCATTCTCCAATTGATGAGCATCTATTCATTTTCCAGTTTCTAGCCACTACAAACAGGGCTGCTACAAACATTTTGGCACATACAGGTCCCTTTCCCTTTTTTAGTATCTCTTTGGGATATAAGCCCAATAGAAACACTGCTGGATCAAAGGGTATGCACATTTTGATAACTTTTTGCGCCTAATTCCAGATTGCTCTCCAGAATGGTTGGGTTCGTTCACAACTCCACCAACAATGCATCAGTGTCCCCGTTTTCCCGCATCCCCTCCAACATTCATCATTATTTGCGGGGGGTGGAGGGAGGGAGGGGAAAAATCGAAACATAAGCGAGTGCAAGGAATAATGTTGTAAAAAATTACCCTGGCATGGATTCTGTCAATACAAAGTTATTATTAAATAAAAAAAAAATCTGGGCATATGGGAGCAGGCGCTTAATAAATGTTTATTAACTGAAAAAAGAATGAATGGTGAGAAGAGGCTGTGAGTGTGGATGATTTGTTCTAATTTGGTACTTAAAGGGAGAATAGAATAAAGGAAAATTTATCCTGAGTGGGTGGCAAGGAGAGGTGAGAACTTTCAAAGAGGAAAGTTGGAGTAAATCTGTTGGCAATGAAAAAAAGACTCAGTAGACAAAGAGAAAGCAGATGAAGAGAAAGAGAGGAAATAATGAAATAAGCCCCTAGGGGAGGAGACTTGTATCATGGTCATAAATAGAGTTTGACTTGACAAGAAAAACGACTTGTCAAAAACTTTCTCAGACTCTTTTGCAGAATTACCATTCATGTTCAGTTCTATATATGCCAAGGTCCTCAATTGGACCCTCTTCTTTTCCTTCTCCATGAGCTCTGTCTTGTTGATCTCATTTGCATACTTTGGATTTAACTATCATTTCTAAATAGATGACACAAAATCTGCATAGATAATGTTTATCACTCTCTTGAGTTCCAGCCCACTATCTCTGTTGGCCTGCTGGACATCTTTACCTGGATTTTCCATTGATATCTCAAACTCAACATGTCTAAAACAGAATTAATTCAGTATCTTTTGTCCAAAACCAAATTCCCATTCAATTCCCCTTTTCTATTAAAAGAACTACTGTCATTTCAATCATCCAGGTTCACTCCCTTCATTCCCTCTGTCCCATATCCACCCAGTTCCCAAGAGTGTTGCTAATCAGATTCCTCAACATTTCTGAGGTTCATTTCCTTCTCTCTGCTCACTACCCAATAATTCCAGTTCAGGCCTTCATCATCTATTGCCCAGACTGTTGCACAGAAAGGACAGCTAGGTGGTTCTGTGTAATAGAGTGATGGATCTGGAATTAGGAAAATTTATCTTCCTAAATTCAAATTTGACCTCAGACGTTTTATTAGCTATATGACCCTGAACAAGTCACTTAACTCTGCCTCCATTTCCTTACCTGTAAAACAAAGAGGAAGAAAATGGCAAACCACTCTAATATCTTTGCCAAGAAAACCCCAAAAGGAATCACAAAGAGTTGAACACTACTAAAAACAACCAATCAACAACAAAAATTGCACATAACCCTCAATCTCCCTTCAATTAACTCTTTCCCTTTGTCCATATAATGGGCAAATTTATATTACAACAAACACAAGTCTGACCATACCATTCCTTTGTTCCAGAAGTTTCAGAACTACTTCTCCATAACCTGCCTACAATCCATGGTGCCCCAGGTTACATATAAGTTTCTCCTTCATTTTAAGCTCTTTACAATCTAGTTTCTACCCAAATTTGCAGGGTGATTACATATCCCTGGCCCCTCTCTAGCCAGAATAACCTTCATGCTGTTTCCTATACATAACATTCTACATCCCACCATCATGCCTTGAATATATTCCTTTCTTATCTCCACTTCTTAGCTGTACTCCAGAATAAATGGCTAAATTTTCAGTGTGAATATTTCCACTTCAGAAGTCAGAAAACACTACAGACCAAGGCTTGATTTATTGTTTTGTTGATTGTCTAGATTTTAAAAAATGATATAGAAAATATTAATAATGCAGATTAAATTTAAAAGTATGACATGAATTTGTTGTTTAGTATTGTTTTTTTCAGACAGCTGGTTATTAAACATTTACCAACATGCCTCTGGTCTCAGAACTGCAGCTCCCTTTAGAATTTGTCTCAAACACCATTTCCTTCATGAGCCCTTTCTTAATTCCTCCAAGTTGTCATTACCCTTACAATATATAGATTATTTACAAATTTGTGAGTGTGCTATTTGCCCTCAGTGAAATGTAAGCTCCTTAAAGGAAAAGTAAAGTCAATAAACTTTAATTAAGTGCTGGGGATACAGAGCAAAGAAAAAAGAAAAGAAAAAAAAAAACTACTACTTGCCCTCAAGGAGATTACAGTCTGAGGGAGAGAACATGCAAACAGCTATGTTCAAACAAAATATAGCTAGCATGAATTGAAAATAACCTAACAAGAATCCCCCATGTTGAAGATAGAAAAGAACTTTTTGCATTTTTGTTTTTATAACTCAGCACTCAGCACAGTGCCTGGCACATTGTAAATTCTTGTGCATTGATGGATTATCACTCTCTGAATCAATAGACAAAAAACCTGCATGACTCTATAAGGGCACCTTCCCAACAGGAAATATACCAGGCACACGGAAGCTGAGGGAGGAGTGACAAATGGGCAACGGTATATATCATTTACTTCTCCTTGGAAGGAAAGAGCTGGGAGACAAAATGGGCCTCTTTTTATAGGGAAGCATTTTAAAACCAACTAATTGAAATACCTCTTCCCTGAGACTCATTTAACATCAAATAGAAAATCTATTCAAGTGCATATTCTTTATCTTTGTAAAAATATCTCCCCTTCCCCCCACTACAACCACCTCAGCTAATCATGTATTTTAGAAACTGGGTAAATCTGGAAGACAAATGTATTCATGAGTGCATAAAGGGCACATGAATCACTGGCCCCAATTACTGCCTTCAATCTTCACAGGATACATTTCCTAAAGAGAATTTCTCTTGTCAAACATACAGGGGGGCAAGTGTCACTGATTATCTCAGACCAGCACCAACCTTATTATTCAGCAGCAGCCTTGTTTTCTTTCACAAGTTGTCTTCAATTTAATTTTCAGCTAACTTCCCATCCAGCAGAAAATAATAAGGAGAAAAGCTTTAGAATCAAATAGAATGCTTGCAAGATAAATGCCCTGAATCTGTTTTCAAATACTATTTGAAAAACCCATAGATGGATGACAGAACAATCCGAATGTCCCACTAGCCCAGGGGAAATGTGTATTTGTGGGATAGTCATTCCAGATCAGGCTCTGGCCGTTACCTCCTCCCTATGACTTGTTTAGCATTGTCTGAAATCAGTATAAATCATAGTGAACAATTTCTGTTTCTGACTCTTCAATCACCCATAATCAGATGATGTATTTTTGCAACACAATCTTCACTAAAGCAGAGTACATTCATCTGTCTCACTGTCTGAACTCAGCTGGGTGTCCTTCATGTGGGGGTTGAGGGTAAGCTACCTGTTTCTCTACTCCCCCACTGCTTCTGAAGCAGATCAGAAGAAGAAAGCGTTGACATTGGCTCTGAAGCTTATTAGAATAAAGCAATAATTGGAACAGAAAGAGAGTTACAGGTAGAAGGGAAAGAGGAATGTCATGGATGGGATGAAGGAGATAAAACAGGGTCCTGGAACCTTGGTGGTGGGTGATTCAGTGCAGATGGAGTGCTGAGAGGATCAATCGCTGTTGGTCTATGTCCTTTCCCCCAGGTGCTTTTTGAGAATGTAAGTGTGACTTCTCAAACTTGCCCCTATTCTATTGTCCTGATATTTCTACAAGGGGTTTGTAAGTCATCAAGGATGAATCTAATAGGAATGAATCTGATATTTATAACTCTGTGACCTTGAGAAAATCCTCCTTGAGCCTCAGGGATTTTAGAGATAAAGTTCCAAAAGACTTTGGTCAAAAAGTTATCCAAAGTTAGACAGTTAGTGTCAGAGTCTACCTTTCCAAACAATAAACATTATTCTTATTCATGTACTTTACAATTCAGTCAAATTGGTCAACTTTCTGTCACGCATGATCTTCCATCTCTTATCTCCCTGCGAAGTATTCAAAGTTTTCTTTGGATGAGTATCTTTCAAGTCCAATGTTCCATCAAATGTTTCTTTTTACCAGACTAAATCAGATTATATACTAACAAGGCAAAAGGCATTCACCTAAACAGAATAGCTTAGTAAATGACAAGGAAAAAAAAACTCTTCCAATCAATATTCAGGAACACAATCTCCCAAGGATTCCCTTGCCACCAATGGAAGAGGGAACACTCATCCCTGGACAATTAATGCTGCAATGACTATCTCAGCTTCAGTAGCTTTCCACCTCCAAAGCTTCTGCTTGCTGCTTACCCACAGAACTGCTAACGTTATTTGATGCTGGGATATTTTCTCTATTGAGCTATCTACTATTGAACTGCTACTGCTAGGCTGCTCTCCTAAACTGCTACTACATCCTGCTTATCTACCATAATACGTACCTTTTCTGCTGAATTGTTGTCATCTGCTGCTTATCATTAATTGCTGCTCTTGGATACTTCTTCCCTGAGATTCTGTCTTCCATTTGAGACACATGGAGAGGCTTCCAAACCTACTACTCTTCTGAGGAGCTGCTACTTATCGGCTACTTTTCCCCATGGGGAGTATTTATCTCTCTTTTCTGTCAAACTTTTTAACCCTTTTTTGAATCAGGTCTATAGCAAGTTCGTGTCTGTCTTTTGGATAAGTTCTTTCCCTCTCAATGGTAACTCCCTAGACTTATTTGCTATTTGGTTTTGGGTGAATAAGCTATTTTCAGCGCCCATCATGTCCCTGGAAAGTACAACATATCTCTTGAGAATTACCCTACAACTTGGGAAGGAGATGAGGGAAAGGCAGAGAACTAGAAATCTTTGACCTGAATTCCTGAAGCTACAGCCAGTTCACCAGCTCACTGACCTCCTTATTCAAAATATACAAGATTACAACTATCAGGGGGACCTTAGAATGTACTATGAATACTGGTGCTGAATTGACCAAGCTATACATAAAAAGTCCAAATAATAGAGATCAGTGCAGTTTGGGGGAGTCACAGAAGCCATTTCTAGACAGTTTTTTTTTTCCCTTACCCAGGAGGATCTGGGTAAAGAGAAGCAACTACATACAGGGTTTTTGTTTTACTCCAGCTCTTCAACAGGTAGAATTTAGATAGTCACAGGAAAAGGTCATCTCTCAGGATTCATACTTTATACCAAAGGGTTAACTTAAGTACTTCCTGAAGTTGTAAGCTAGGGTATCTTTGCACTCTAAGTAGGATGGCTTCTGGCCCTTAGCTAATGGGCCACATGTAAGAAGTAGCAGGGGAATTGAGGAGACATCAAGAAGAATATGGCTTTATGAAAATAACATTTGGAACTAATTATGGGACCAGTGGATTAGAACAGCAGTCAGCTGCCAGCCATCCCCAGATACAGGCTTATTCATAGAGAAATGAAACAGTATGATTGAGAAGAAAAGATGCTGCACAAGCTGAAAACATGACTAGAATACTCATAGTGAAACTTTAATCTGGCATTTTATTCTTCTTAAAAATGAGATACCATCACTTTCTGAAAATGTCACCCTCTCCTTAAGGGCATCCTTTCTAATATTGTTTCAATCTGACTACTTCAGCTATTACTTTTTTTTAATTCAACAGATCTTATTTTTTAATCATTATAATTAAAAGAAGAAAATGAAATTCAGTTGGAATCCTGGCAGAGGCACTAACAATAGCCACTTTAACTGGGTAAACAGCCAGTTATTGAAATGCTTTAAATTAGAATTAATCTACCTTTGATTCATTGGGTTGAGCATGTGTCAGATTATACTTAGATATTCTCTCCTCTATCACAGATTCTAGGATGGAGTGATCACTTCTCTCTGTTGTCCAGTATTTTTTACTGAGCAAGCAACTTTTCCCTGCTAGTAAGAATCAGAACCAGAATAAAAGTTTACTTTGTTAGTTTCTCCAACTTTTGAAGGAAGACACCATCACTAAAGCAAGTCAAGAAATTTTTGGTTGTTCTGTTTTTGGCACAGGTACCAGAAGATGTACAGGTAATTGAAGTTCCACATCACTGCTATAGCATGTCTTTTTTCTAAGCTTGTGATCTGTTTCATAATTTCTTCATTAACTTCTTCTTTGTGTCTGGGTAATCTGCATTATGTTTCAATGACCAAAAATCACTTTTGTGTTTTCCTCTTTTGATCTTCCCCCAACGGTGTCCATCATTTCTCTCTCCTTACCACAACCACCACCTTTCCCCAAAGCCCAGATTTTCTCACGTGAGAGTGTCTTTTTAATGGAAAATGTTAGGTTCCTATTCCATTTTACTTATTCTGTTTGTTTTTTTCAATAAAGTGTGCCCAGCCATACTTCAGTCTTAAGTTTCATTCCACCAATTTTCAATATAAGTTTGAATTTGTATTCTTGCATTAGGGCCTCTAGTTCTTGTAGAATAGATTTTAGACATTTGTATAGACATTTGAAGTTGTAGGTTGAACCACAATCTTCTATGAAATTCTGGGTGTCTCAGGTGCTACTTTTTATAATTCATGGTTAATCTCTAATGACCTAAAAACTCTATTCCCTCCCCCATTCTTTTTTAATTAAAAAGTCCATTTGATTTGCAAGGCACTTGACAAATGCATTATTACCAACCTTTCTGAGGTATCCTCCATTTCAAGCCAGGAATCTGTCAACATTTTATTGTAAGCTATGATCTAAAAATCTAAGTCCCCTTTTCAGACGGCATCTTCTTAGTCAGCTGTTCACTTCCCAAATTAATTTTTCTCTTTTCTGTTCTTTGTACTCAATGGACAAGAGTGAGGAAAACAAAACCTATGCCCTTATGGTCTTCAGTTTCTTGTTCAAGACTTCATAATCATTAGTAACACTTTTTAGGTTCCTTCTGGAAGAGTCATTTGTACCCATGTGAATTACCAGAAGTGTGTAGTTGTCATCTGTTTGGATTCATTCTTGTTAAGGTCTTTAGTGTATCTTGGTTATCTATCCTGTAAATAAGACCTTTATCAGAGAAATTTGCTAAAAAGATTTTCCCCAGTCAATTAATTCCTTTTTAATCTTAGTTTTATTAGATTTGTTTGTAGAAAAACTTAATTTTGTGTAATCAAAATTACTCACTTTATTTTCTGCAATCTTCTCTATCCCTCATTTAGTTATGAACTTTTCTCTTATCCATAGATTTGATAGGTAATTTTTTTCCATGTTTTTCTAATTTGTTTATGATGTGACCTTTCCTATCTGGGTCATGTATCCATGTGGATATATGCTTATATATCCAAAGGATTCTTCTATCTATTGAATAAGAGAATATTAGTTACATTTCCTTCTATATGTTATATAGCTTCTATTGATCAATTTTTTTTTGGTTTTGTTTTTATATTCTTTTAACCAGCAACAAATTATTTTGAGAATTACTGCTTTGTAGTATAACTTGAGATCTGGCACTGCTGGGCCTTCTTTGTTCCCCTTGTCCCATTAGTAAGTTCTCCCTAAGGCCTCCATTTTGTTAGGGGCTCAGATTGAATTTTATCCCCTCCTACCCACTTCCTTTACTTCAAGCCCATGCCTCTGTCACTGTCTCATCCTAGAACTTTTCTCAGCAGTTGGGACTCTGGAACCACCAACTGCCCCTTTGGGCTTCATAATCTGGAACATCCCTCCGTAAACCCCACCCTTTCTCCTATGTTTAGAACTGCACATATTTAACCTATATCAGATTACTTGTTTTCTTAGGAAGGAGGGAGAGAGAAGGAGAGAAAGAAATATTTGGAACTCAAGGTTTTGCTAAGGTGAATGTTGACAGCTATCTATGAATGTATTTGGAAAAATAAAACTAATTTAAAAATTGTACATTCAAAGCTGTTTATGGCAACTTTTTGTGGTAGGAAAAAAAAACTGGAAGCTAAAAGGATACCCATGAATTGAAGAATGACTGAATAAATTATGGAGTATAAATGTGATGGAATACTATTGTTCTATAAGAAATGAGGAAACAGATGTTTTCAAAGAATCATGGACAGAGATATGAATTGATGTAGCATGCAAACTAAAACCAGAATAACATCAGTATTATAAAAATTAACAAGTTTGAAGACTTTTATAATCTAATTAACAATGAACTGAACAGAACCAAGAGGCTAAATTGTTATTCCTTTACAACACTGCAAAAAAACTTATAATTAGAAAACTATTAAGAACTGTCATTGATACAATGACCATCCAAGATTTCAATGATGATGCATATTCCTCACTTCCTTATAGAGATGTGATGGACTTAGGATGCTGTATGAGATCTATTTATTTTTATTTACAGCCAATGAAATTTTTGCTTCACAATGCATTTTTTATGATAAATTTTTTTAAATTTTTTTTATTTGCAATAAGGGATAAAAGGTAAAGAAAATATATTTTTCTTCATTACACATATAAAAATAGAGATAATGGAGGTATAGCAGAAGTGGAATGTTGCATACATTTTCAGAAGGGGTCATTTATTTATTTTGACCATTTGTTTTATTTTATTAAATGAGACCTCACAGATTGTGGGTTCATTATTAATGTTTGTAATGTAAACAATAAAACTTAAATGTATATATGTATCCCAAAAGGAAAATGGACCTTTCTAGTATTGTTTTCAAGTCACCTAGAATATCTGCAATGGTACTTCTTAAACTTGTGATTTTAGGTCAGTTAGGGACCTTAGGGATGTTCTGATTCAACTTCCTTATTTTACAGTTAAAGAAATTGAAACCTAGTGAGAAATGGCTTGCCCAAGACCACTCGCTTCTGAGTGTATCCTTACTGCCATAGTTTACTGACTTCATTTGGGAATTAGAAGGGTATAGTCTCAGCCGATGTTAGAGAAACAACTCAAGTTGTTCAGACTGTGTTTGCCCCCAGATGAAATACAGTCTCCTTTATTAGCCATTCATTCAAAATATTTCAAAATCTGTCTCTTACCTCTCTTTCCAGAAAAATTAATGATTATTCACTTTAGATCACTTTATCTTCTATCCAAAAAACTTGCTGTTTCCATATACAATAATGCATTTTCTACCTCCACATATTTAGATAGTTTGTTCACAGTCTCTGGTGTGTATTCCTTCCTTATTTCCACTTCTTGAAATTGCTAACTCTCTTCAAAATTCATCTTGTGTGGCAGCTAGGTAGTGCAGTGGATAGAGCACCAGCCCTGAAGTCAGGAGGTCCTGACTTCAAATCTGGCCTCAGACACTTCACATTTCCTAGCTGTGTGACCCTGGGCTAGTCACTTAATCCCAATTAAGCAAAAAAAAAAAAAAAAAATTCATCTTGTGTTGCTTCTTAAAAATGCCTTTCCAGATTCTCCAACTGCTAGTGCCTCTGGAAATTATGGTGTGTTCATTTCATATTTCATATATATATGTATGTTACATATAAAAATATATGTGCACGTGTGTATATATATGTATATGTATATATACTATATGTGTGTGTGTATATATATACATATATATATATATGTATGTATGTATATATTTATTTATTTACTTCTCTATATACAGATTTTATACCCTTTCTCACTCAGCAGAATGTAAGCTTCTTGAGAACAGGACTTACTTCTTTTTTATGCTTGTATCCTGAATTGTCTAGCACAGTATCTGGCACACAATAATAAATGCTTGTAGAAATCAATCAGTCAATCCATTGAATGAAATGAAATACTTTTGAGGATGATGGTGGTATGGGGAAATGGACCTGGCAGATGAGGTCTTAGTTAAGTCCCCATGACATAGCCTCCTTTGGAGAAATATGGATGCCAATCAAAGGGTTGATTTAAAGACAGTAGAATTATTCTCCTGGCCTTCCAAATGAGCAGCTGATCAACAGAGGAGTCATCCCAACACCTGCATGGCAAAGTCTAACTAAGCTGCAGGAAACTTTCCAAAGAGCTCATGCCCAGTGAGAGCAGCAGGACATATCCCCAGATATTCCCTCTGTGGAAGAGACCTGGCACCAATGGCTCCCAGAGTGGTTGAATCACCCTATTCCAGGGAGAAGAGCCAACTAAGCATTACACTGGAGACAAATTAAATACTACAGGAGAACAATTGGTGCATGCAAGTAACTGCACAAGAAAGTCATTTCCAAGTAAGTTCTGGGAAAACATCTTTCTGTAGAATAAAGGTAATTTGCATTTGGCCAAAGGCTTTTCCATTTTGTGAGCAGATCTGCTTCCATGGGCCAGTGAATCACTGTACCCCTCAATAGCAAAGGAGAAAAATGCCCTTCACTCAGGATGGTTGTTCAACTCTAATGAACTTAAATTCCAATTTAGCTCCTCTCAGGACCCGGCATGTACCCAGCTGTAATCCATTTTCTCTCTCTCTGTGGAATCCACAGCCTTCTTAGTTACTGATACCCACCATGCTATCTGATATGTCAATGCTAGCCATGATTTGGATTCAAATGATTTTCCACTTAGCAGTCTGGCTAAGCCTCTTGGCTGCATGCTTTGAAGATTTTCTTAGCCAGCCCATTTTGAGAGTCAAGAGAATGGAATAGCAATAGAAGAAGCACATGGGAAGGTTAAAATAGGTGTTATTGTCCAAGCCCTATCCCAGATGACCTGACCAGCATTCTGATTCTTGTCCTTTTCCATCTCCTTCTCCAAATGTCACAATATCATCCAAATCCCATTCTCTGCAAAAAAGAAATGAGGAATAAAGTCCATTACTTTTTACCTCTGAAAAGAGCCAATGTCTAGATAAAAACTCAGACTTCCATCATGAAACTTCATCAAATCCGGATTTTTTGGAAGCCCTGCCAAATACAGGAGAGAAATTAAGTACATTTAAGGGGGGCAAGATAAGAAATTAGGCTGACTGGTGAATCCCTTGAATTATTTTTTTAATTTAATTTAACTTTTTAATTTATGAAATAAAATAAGCATTTTTAAAATTTAATTTAACTTTTAAATTTATGAAATAAAATAAGCAATAGTAAAATAAAATAAGTAGAAAAAAATGAAACTGCAATCCATTATGTACAACTTGCTATTTCTTTTAAATATATAATAAAACTGTCATGTAATTTTTTTTTCTTCCCTCTTCCTCCTACCCCTGTCTTAGTGATGGCTACCATTAGACATAAATATGTAATATACACATACATATACATATATGTGTGTGTTTTTTCATATATATATACATATATATATATATATATACATTCTAAACATGTTAATATTTATCAGTTTTTTCCTCTGAATATAGAAACCATCTTCCTTCATAAGTCCTTTGTAGTTGTCTTGAATTATGGCATATTGGAAGGGTGCTGGCTCTCTATTCCCAGTGGACTTAATTTTAAATTCTGCCTTGTAATTATGTGTGACTCTTGACAAGTGCCTTAACTTCCTTGGGTCACAGTTTCCTTGACTCTTAAACAAAGGCAGCTGGAGTAAATGGCTTTTGTATTCTATCCTACCTATCGAGCTCTAATTTGTAGGGGAGATCTCAAGTGTAGATAGAACTACTTGTTGAGGAGGCTGTCATTATGTGCAAATAGCAAAGAAACCCACTTATTCAAGTAATAGCAAAACAGAAATCCTAGAAGGAATATATAGGAGAATATATACCAGACAATACAGAGTGAAGGAGTTCTCTTGTTGAGAATGAGGTAACTCAGCTTAACGTCGAATCCTAGATCTCCTACAATCCTTAAAGTCTCTAGAGTAGCAAGTTAGGAATAGGGACGAGATAGAGACTGCCAGCTTCTCCCAGGCTTTCCTTCAGCAACCTGAAGTAGGATTCGCCTCTTCCATCTTCCTAATTGAAGCTGGAAATCAGTCCCCTAAATAACCCAAAGCTCAAAGAAGATCTGAAACTTGAGGTATCTCAAAGTGGGCTGAAGAAGTCAGGAACTTCTTGTCAACTTCAGCCCACTCTCATCCAGAACAAGGAAATCATCCAATTCCCAGTGAGGAGAGCCCCATGCCAATGGATTTTGGGATAAGGATTACAATCCTATGAAGCTTTTTCAATCAATCTAATGATGTTGCACAGAGATAATTTCATTGGGGAGATCTTCATTCCAAGAGCTTTGCCAAAGTTGGAATTTTTATTATATACTAATATTATACCATTAGTCTTTTGCCCCAAAGAAGTCATTGAAAAGAGTGATTTGGGAGAAGGGAAAGTATACATACACACATATACATACACACATCTTTATCCATATTATCTAGAGGGAATAACAAACTTCCCATTTTAGGAAGAAATACTAATCAGAGCTCTGAAGTATATTTGATTAACCTTCCCTTTTGATTTATTATTTCCCATTCCTAACTTTCTGTTCAAGACTCATTCTGTATTACAGAGGAAAATGTGACTTCCATAGTGCTTTGCTTCTCTAACAAGGCAAAATCTTTTCCTCATATTTGCATGCCCCTACATAAAATGAAAAATCAACTCCCTATTTGAAAAATTCTTGTACCCTTGCCTTGAGCCAATTGTAACAACCCATCTGTCTGTGTGGAGGACCAAGAGCAAGATCCATTATAAAAATAATCTATTTCTGAAGGAGACCACAGATAGGGCGCTTATCCAGGGAGAGGGACCTGATAAAAGGTAATACATACCTTTGTTCAGCTGTCCCCCTTCCTAAAACATCTCATATTAAACTACTTAATAGATAGTTCTGTTTATTAATGTATTCACTCTGTTTTTATATGTACTTGTCCTCTCGCATTAGAATGCTGTTTAATTTGCAGGCAGGAATTAATTCATTTTTAACAGTTGTATCCCTATTACCTTACACAGTATTTGGCACTTCTTGTTGTTCAATCTGGTCTGACTCTTTGTCATAAAAGTCAGGTGATTTTGAGGAGGGAAAATCGACTTTTCTAAAATCAGATAATTTACAAACAGCTGAAATTTAGCTTACAAAATGGTGATTAAGGTAAAATGGAGTAACTAATGCCTTTAAAAAAAATGTAACACCAGCCTTTATTTGCAAACTTCCATTAATGGAAGACTCACTATCTTTCATGCAGCCCAGACATTACTTATTGGAAATAACTCTTAAAAAAATCACAGAGTGAAGGTTAAAAGATGGAAAGGACACTAAATATCATCAAGTCTATCGGTTCTTAAAATATGATCCAGGGATCTCCTTTCAGAAGGTACTAATTAAAATTATTTTCATGATAATACTATTTTAATTTCTAATACAGAAAATATTTATAGATATAACCCACATAAAGGCTCTTTGGGATTCTCAGTAATTTTTAAGAGTATAAAGAAGTTCTGAGACCAGAAAATTAAAGAACTGCTGATATCAGTCCCCTCAACTTACAGATAAGTAGGCTATGGTCCAGAGAGAGAAATTAATTTGCATGTCTTCTCTAGAAAGCCACATACCTCCTCAGACCCAGAGGAATAGAAGAAGAACTGTTCTTCTCTGCTGGGGGACTTTCCTTAGATCCATAAGAATTCCAATGCAAATTCTCAGATGGAACATTTATTACTAGGGGACCACATTATTTTCTCTTCCTTACTTCCCTCTGCTTTTCTTCCTTTGTTCCCTTCCTTCTTCCATCTCTTCATTCCTTTCTCCCTCTCTTCCTTTCTTCTCTCCTTCCTTCCTTCTCTCCTTCCTTCCTTCTTTCCTTCCCTCTCTCCTTTCTTTCCTTTCTCTTTATCCATCCTACATTCATTTAGTAAATAATTCTCTAATACATTGCTGAATTTACAACAGGATTAAATATATTTACTGAATATTTTCTGCATGTTCTTCCTTCTACTAGATTATTTAACAAGTGGAAATAAGAGAAATACAAACATGATTCCTGCTGTCAAGGAATTTGAAGTCTCAATGTAGAGATAACACTAACTACAAAAAATTAAAATTAAGAAACAATGGAAGATGAGAATAATCAGTGTGGAAGGGTTTGTGGAAAGATAGACACACTAGCACATTGTTTGAATTGTAAAGCAGTACAACCGTTTTAGAAGCCAAGTGGAATTATGCAAATAAAGTAACTAAGTAAATAACAAAGATTATACCGTTAGTCTTTTGCCCTAAAGAAGTCGTTGGTAAGAATGATTTGAGGGAAAACAAGTATGCATACACACATACACATATACTTCAGCACTTTTTACAATAACAAAGAATTTGAAATAAAGTAGATGTCCATTGATTGGAGAGTGGCTAATAAACAAGAATATAATAAAATATTGTATTGTAAGGTAGGATGAAGAGAAGAGTATTCACAGTGACAATATAACAAAATGATGAAAAATAAAGTTTGCAAAATCATAAGGAATAAGCATGACTACAAAGAACACATATAAGAAGATACCTTTACACATTCTTTTGTAGAAAAGGGAGGTGCCTGGGTGTGGAACATCCTGCATATTTCTCTCTCTCTTTTTTTTTTTTTTTTTTTTTTGATGTATTGTTCACTTTTGCTCATTTTCCCTCTTTCTTATTTAAAAATGTTTTTTTTTTTTTTTATGGTATAGATCTCTAGTTGAGGGGAGAGCAAGAGATTATGAGAAATTTTTTAGTGATGTATAAAAATAGATATCAATAAAAATGTTTTGAAAGAAGGCTATATGTGCTAAATGCCAAAGAAACAATGAATACTATAGGATTTCAGAGATCAGAAGAATATTTGAATATAGAGCAGCCAACTAGTTTTTATCTCAGTAGACTCTGAAAAGTCTTAAGGACAACAAATAGCCAGTAGTCTGTATTATTTGGCAGAATTCACTATTATTTAAAGAATTACTGGCTTGAATCATATTACTCTTCTACATTCCAACTCTAACCAACTCAACATTCCTTCTGCTACCTTTGACTTGGCTCCTGCTCAGACTATTTCCTCAATTCTTCCTCTTAGATTCATTTGTTTCTTTCCTGCTCCCTCTAGCTGTTAGTGTCCCATCTCCTTAAATTATCTTGAACTTAAGTTGCCTGTATAGATGTTTCCCCAACTCAATGCCCTGGAGGGTAGGAGCTGTTATTTTATTTTTTCTTTATATATCTAGTGCTTTGCATAGAATATGTATACTAAATATTTGTTGATTAAATGAATAAATGGCTTCTCTAGCCCAAGGGATGCCCTTCAGGACCTGGCCTGAGTTTTCCTGGATCCTTATTTATTTCACAGCTCCTTGTGATAAGTATTCAGCAAGGTTCTCACCTCAACCCTCTTCTCTTTCTACCTTCTCTCCTTTGATGATCTCTATTGCAGACTTGGCTTTTACTATGGCATCAGCACAGGTTTAACACCTCAAACCTTGCTTCAATCCAAACTAAGTAGATTTATCTCTCTAACTAACTGTGAGTAATCTCTACTATTCCACTAGCACCTTAAACTCAACATATTCAAAACCTATGTTCTCCTTTTTCTTTCAGTTAAACCACCATTCACTAAATCTTCCATGGTTCAAGCTCTATGTTCTCATCCTCAGTTCTCATATCAAATGTCAAATTAAAATCTACAGAACCCCTCTCCCTTTTTTATATTCCCAATGCAATCATCCTTGTCCCAGCACTCATTGGTTTTTACCTAGAGAAAGATATGTCCCTTCTCTGCTCAAAATCCTTAAGGGATTCCTTTTGCTTACTGAGTAAAGCTTAGACAACTTAGGTTGACATTTAATGCATTCCAAAATCTGGAATTAACCTGTAATCTTATCTCTTTTTTTTCCCATCACATAGGTTGGATTTCACCCAAATCAAACCATTTGTCAATAGTTTGACATATATGTGTAAATGCAGTGGGTTATTACATTTCTGTCCCTCCAGAATAATATATAAACTCCTCCACTTAGCTTTTAAAACCTCACATAAACCAGTTCTATCCTATCATTCCAGTCTTATTTGTCATTATCTTATTTTCCTTTCTCCTTCATTCGACTTCCTGATCTCATGGCCGAATTATTTGCTAAGCTGACCTACTGGCACTAGTAATATCTTTGATCTAAGGAAATGAGCAACAAAATAAACTCAGTTCAGAATTCCTCATGTTGATCAATAAAGCATGTCTACCCAAGGAGAAGGAAATTAGAGTGATGGAGGTGTGGTTGCCAAGCACCGCAGCTTATCTGAATTTCTTAAGTATCATACTGCCTAGCATGGTGCCTAGTAGCATGATCTATATACAGTATGCACTTAATAAATGGAATGAATGGATGAATGAATAGCCTTCATGGGCTAAGAGACTTTGCATCTGGGGCATTAACCATAATCTGTGTCCTGCTCCAAACTGTGTGGCAGTATCACAGGAGAGCCATCTCCTCTTTGAATTTGTTTGGTAAATTATTGCTGCCAAAATAAATCTAAAACAAAGCAGAAATTATGATGGTAAAAGTCTAGATTTTATTATATTTAATCACAGATTCTAGAGGTAGGAAAATAACTCTTAACCAAGAATAAGATTCGAACAAGGCTTTTTATAGACAAAATTATATCAGGGATACAAAGAAATGAATTCTTTTACATATTGAAATCTTGTATACTGTTTTTATGGAGCAGCTAGGTGGGGCAATAGATAGCATACGGAATCTGGATTAAGTAAAATTAATATTCCTGAGTTCAAATCTGGCCTCACATACTTCCTAGCTGTGTGGGCCTGGGAAAGTCACTTACCTTTATTTGCTCAGTCCTCATCTGTAAAATAAGCTGGAGAAGGAAATAGCAAACAACTCCAATATATTTGCCAAGAAAATAATCACCTTCGCCACCATTATTTTAAACTATCAAAGTTTTTTTTTAAAAAGACATTCATAATCTCCTGCTTCCTCCAGCGTCATAAAAATTGAACAAAGTTAAACACAATCATACTCTCATACATCTCTTCAGTAGAAACAAACCTAGTTAAAGAGACTCTATGGGTAAATTAATTCAAGTTGCAGATTAAACTAAATTTGGATGGTTCATTCACAATGGGTTGATTGAAAGGATCTGAGTAAGATGATGTGCCTAATGAGAGGATCCAAATCAGTTCCAACTGATCAGTGATGAACAGAACCAGCCATACCCAGCAAAAGAATGCTGAGAAATGAATGTGGACCACAACATAGTATTTATACTCTTTCTGTTATTGTCTGCTTGCATTTTTTTGTTTTTCTTCCCAGGTTATTTTTACCTTCTTCCTAAATTCAATTTTTCTTGTGCAGCAAGATAACTGTATAAATACGTATACATATATTGTATTTAAGTTATACTTAACATGTTTAACATGTATGGGACTACCTGCCATCTAGGGGAGGGGATGGAGGGAAGGAAGGGAAACGTTGAAACGGAAGTTTTTTGCAAGGGTCAATGTTGAAAATTTACCCATGCATATGTTTTGTAAATAAAAAGCCATAATAATAATACAAAAAAAGGAAAATAGGAGAAAAAAAATGATGTGCCTACAGAATCAGGGTCAGGAGAATTCTTTCACAAATAACTAAATTATTTTGGGAAGCTCAGACTTACTTTTGACTTTTTATTTCAAGAATGTCAAATTCTTCCCTTAATTCTATCATTCCATGAGTCAGCCTTTAGCCACGTGAGGTTAATAGTAACAGGAAAATGTCCATGAAACATGCATGGAAAATGACTTAATATAATGTAATAAAAAATAAATGAAAAATTCCCATCATAGTAGAGGGGTAACGGGTGGGGTGTGGCAGACATTACCCTATGGAGGAAAATAAAGAGTCTGGGACGCTAGCCCTGGTTTGTAAGTCTCCTGGGAATCAGGGGTTGCCCCTTACTCTAGGGAAGTTTCTAGGATGTTGGCTTTAAGGTCTCAGCCCACTCACCCAATACATCTAAGACTGATGTCACAGTGTCCAAACCCACCAAAACCCTTAAAGCAATTCCAGTTGTTTATGATCTCTCCAGACTTTAAATTACTTTGTATATAATTTGTAACTACTTAGCAATATACACATTATATACCCCTAGTAAACTAAAATCTTCTTGGGAGGCAGAATAGTATAGTGGAGAGAGTGATGGGTTTGGAGTTGGACAGCCTGAGTTCAAATCCCAGCTCAGCCACTTACTACCTGTGAGGCTCCAAGCAAGTCGCTTAACCTCTCTGAACCCCAACTTTTGGTTTTTTTTCTTTTAAATCTATAAACTTAAGGATAGTACAAGGATAACCTATATCAGATTGCTTACTGTCTTGGGGAGGGAGGGAGGATAGAAGGAAGAAAGGAAGAAAAATTAGAAAGAGAAAAAAATTTGGACCACAATGTCTTACAAAAATAAAGGTTGCTAACTATCTTATGTTGAAAACTATCTTTATGTGTAATTGGGGAAAAAATAAAATGCTACTAAGTTAAAAAAAAAAAATTAAGGACAGAGGTTAGAGTAGATGATGTTTCAGTTTCTCTTCAGTTCTGAATTCTTCCTACTTGGGCAAGATGCATTTCATTTTTTTGTTTTGTTTTGTTTTGTTTTGTTTTTTATCTCAAGGCACTAGAAAAAATACCTTGCACGTGGTAGGAATTTGGTTTTGTTGAAATGAATTAAATATATTATGAAAGAATATTTAAAAAGGAAGGGATATTCCCTTTCATCTACTCAAAATTCATTTTTCAGAGTAGGAAAATGACACTTCCATGGAAGGAAAGAGATTTTTCCAGAGTTATAGAGAAATTCTTACTGAAATTAAGATTGAACTGATCTGGGATCAATCAGATACTGAAGGAGGGAGCTTAGAGGTCATCTATTAACCAACTTCTTACAAAAGAGGAAATAGGCCTGGAGTGGTTAGCAGAGAAAAAACTAGTCTTATTGAAAATTGACATCATATGATTCAGACCAGTTCCAATAATCTTATGATGAGAGCCATCTATACCCAGAGAGAGGACTATGGAATTGAGTGTGGATCACAATATAGTATTTTCATTCTTCCTGTTGTTGTTGCTTGCATTTTGTTTTCTTTCTCAGTTTTTTTTTTTTTCCTTCTTGATTGGATTTTTCTTGTGCAGCAAAATAACTGTATAAATGTGTACACATATATTGAATTTAACATGTATTGGATTACCTGCCATTTAGGGGAGGGGGGAAGGAAGTGAAAATTTGGAACACAAGGTTTTGCAAGGGTCATTGTTGAAAAATTACCCATGTATATGTTTTGTAAATAAAAAGCTTTAGTTAAAAAAGAAAAAAGAAAGAAAACTGACATCATGGGATATGGTCAAAACTCACTCAGGAATCCCCAGAAGTTGGTAGATCTCAGGGCTCAGGTGAGCAGCCAGGTAGATATTAGGAAGTAATCCTCAGAAGTACACTGACCCCAAGTCGTCCCAAGGTAGGATATGATTCCCAGGAGCAGTTTTCTAGAGGGGAGCACCAGCCTCAGTCTACCCCAGCCTGCAGGAAGGGAGGGTAGTATTGTTTATGAAGCATCTACGGGCCACCTATTCTCCCTGCTAGATGTCCTGGGCCTTTATTATTAGCCCAAAGGAGCATAGTCCCTGGCAGTAACTGAAAGGCCTTATTTCCCTCACCACTCCTTAGTGGTGTCTGAGCTCAGGGGCCCCCATCTTTAACTCGTCCCCATTCCCTCCTACCTCAGCTGGAAACCCAACCAAGATGCTCCTCACTTTGTTCCTTCCCACCATCAGGTTCCCCATAAGTACAAGAAATCAGCCACAGTAAATTTCTACATTTCAGCCTCTCTAATTGCCTGCTCTGCAGCAAATTTTCCACCCTGGGTCAGAGCCCAATAACCTGCCCTGTTTTCACCTCTAGCAGCCAGCTCTACTACAGTATCCAAACTGGGCTGGAACTGGTTTAAGTGACTCCATTACATTTTTAACCCCCCCAGGGAACAGCAGAAAATCTCAGATATCCAGAGAGTTGCACACTCTCAAAGCACCAGGAGGCTTCCCAACATAAATAACAAGTGATCAACAGGCCCAACTCCATGTGGCCCTGAGAAGCAAAACTGTTGGAAATTAAATACAATTAGCTTAACTATGCTGCCAAAATATAAAAGCCACTTGCTCTCTCTCCCTGCACCCTTTCTCCGTGCTAATGGGGGCGACCTGTGGCTAAGGAGATGAGGATAATGGATTCTCTAGCATGAATAACACATCGCAGAAACCTCAATCCAATGCATTAGGAATGAGTGACAGAGAGCAAACAAATCCCTTTGCTTAGTCTTGAATGCTACAGTCATTCTTTGCAGGGTTGATACCAAGAACGATAAAGGTCACGGAAGCTTTCTTTTGAATGCCGTTGGCATTTTCTTATTAACATTGATGGAATAAAAGATTTAATGCAGTAGACTCCCTCACATAACAATGACACAGTAAAAGGATTATTGCTCCTCCTATAGGCTAAGCAGGTTATACAGACAGGGTGTCCCAAAGTCCTCTGTTCACTTCAAAACTATGTTAAAACTTTTAAGGACATCTTATATTAAGCATTTAGCGTATGTGGTAGCCATCATCCTAACAGCAGATTACATTTATATAAAGCACAATTTTATAAATGCTTGATCACCAAGAACTTTCCCTCCATCTTGTCATTTGATCATTATAACAACTTTATACAAATAATTTAATGCCCTCCCTCACCTCACCCATTTTACAGATAAGGAAACTGAGGTTGATAAAAGTGAAATGATATGACCGTAATAAATACAAAAGATAGAACTCAAACATGATTTGATTCACAGTAAATTGGAACCTGTACTGAGTTAGATTAGGACTGTATAATAATAGAAAATAACAGTAGTTTCAAATAAGAATAAATAAGGAATAATCTTGCTATTCAGTCCTACCTTCCTGACCCCATTTGGGTATTTTCTTGGCAAAGATACTAGAGTGGTTTCAGCTTATTTTACAGATGAGGAAATTGAGGCAAGCAGGGCTAAGTGATTTGCCCAGAGTCACACAGCTAGAAAGTGTCAGAGGCTAGATTTCAGATCATGAAGATCAGTTATTTTGACTCAAGGCTTGGTACTATCTCCACTGCAACACCTAGCAGTCCTTGGCACTCAGCAGTTAATGGAGTATTCCTTGATTTCCAAAGAGCATTTGCTTTTTGTCAAGATTTTCGGTCACAGAGCTAACATAAGGAAACAAACAGAAACATAAGGGGGCTTGATAAATGGACTTTTGTTCTAGAATGTTGACTTTCAATGGGGATACATTACATCTAAAAGGTAGCCCAAGACTACTGATCCTAAACCTCCTTTGCCATCCTGAATCTCTCTCCCTCATTTAATGGCATCTGCAGGACCCCATCACCATGATAAAAGCCATTCTAGGTTTAATCTCTCTGATCCTCACTCCCCTCAAAGGGGCTCTGGTTAGAAATTCTGGGGAATGACTCACTTTCTCTCCCAGTACAATCAGACAATTTAATGCTGCAGCCAACCCCCATCCTTTTCCAAACTGTTTCTCCCACAGTTGAAAGAATTCCTAGATATGGCTTTAGAAATATATATGAATGCACCACCAGATTCTAGTTCTCAATTTAATAAATAATCTTTAATTAGCTTAGGAGAAAAACCACTCTTTTCTTCTGAATCTTAGTATAAAGACAGGTGATGTATTGAATTGTCTGAACCCCACACTAAATGCCATAACAATGACAAGTCCTAATGCATGTGCCTAGAAACAGAAACGATTGGGGACATGTCCCTAGGGGAATCTCTTTACATTTCTCTATGTAACAGAACACATGGAGTACATTTGGCTGACAGGTCCTTTGTAATCCATCCGAATTGCCTTGATCCTCCCCAAACATAACAGTTGGGAAAGAAACAGTGGTTGACATTCATGGGTAAGGTTGGCAGCATTCCACTTTGAACACTCACTAGAAGAAAATGAACATAGAATATCTGTTTTGACATGGACAACTAATTCATCTTATTCTTCACTATCTCCCTCCATTCACACTCCTCCATCCTAACAAGGGAATAAAACAACCCTTAAAATGGTATCTCAGCTCCAAGTGACGCAACATATTTGGTGTGATGTGGGAAGCTGTATGATAATACCTCAATTAAGTGGAACATAAATAAGGATATATCAATTAGCCAGAATTTCCTTTTCCTCTGTTTTTTCTCCATAGTACCCAGCTCATAGGACAAATACAGTTGGTAGGTGTAGCTTGAGTTCCCTAGAGGGATTATAGAACCATGTATGTTCTTATGCACTTTTATTTTCGGCTTTATTTAAAGTGCCAACAAAATGGGCAGCCTGAATAATGGCTTTGCCAATGAATTTGGATGCTGTAATGATTAATAAAAGACAATCCATTTTAAAACACCTCTAAATGTATTCTGTCATTTGGTCTTTGCACAATTAGTAAGTACTAAAATTATAACACTATTATATATTGTAGTTATCTCAATTAAACCGTGAAACCTTTGTCTTATCCATCCCTTTCTCTAAACACATGACCTTTACCTTTGGTTAGTCCTGCCCCTTCCTCTGCTTCCACTAGAATCATCCCTTCTGCATCACAACTTTCTCCATGGGTTTCAATATACCAAAGATCAGCATAAGAAATCAAATGGAATTTGGGAGGAGGTTCTTTTTTTAAGCCACAGACAGCATATAATGTCCAGCAAGCAACATTTTAAAAGTTTAGGAACTCAGAATTATATAAAATATATGTATAGTATTGTATAATATCAATCCAATAATAATATTGGTACTATAATAATAAGGTACTATAAACACCCCATACAAGAAAAAGAAAAAATTCAGATTTCTTCTCTGATATTAAGGGTCAAAAAAATTTACAGAGATTTTCCATATGGAAGGGAGCACCTTGCTCTTAATCCCCATGATGTGAAAGGAATAACTATATTGCAATAGGCTTTCAGAGTTTTTCCCTCTCCCATCCTTGCTACAAACAGCTGTTAAATTATATTCCATTCACTCCATTGATTCTTTATCAATGTGGGTATTCCTACTTTAATGCAGATTGCAACTTATGCCCATCAGCTCATCTTGTGATATTCTGTAAAACACTGGCCATATCATTTCCAAAAACAACAAACAAAAACAAAATAAAAACTTCAATATCTCTATATTGTTTCTAGGTTAAAAATCATAATCTTCAATTCCTACATGATCAGAAAGCTTGCCCCAATCCAGTCTTATTTCATATTTGCTTCTTCTTCATATTAGCATTTCCTACCTCTGTGTACCAATTGTTCATTGTCTTTCCTCCTCTACCCTAATCTTGACATCTCTTAAGAATCTCTAGGTTTTTTTTTTTCCCATAAAAGTTCAGCTTAGACAATTGTTGTTCAGTCATTTTTCAGTCATGTCCAACTCTTTATGACCCCTTTTGGACTTATCTTGGCAAAGATATTGCAGTGGTTTGCCATTTCCATTTCCAGATCATTTTCCAAACAAGGAAACTGAGGCAAACAGGGTTGAGTGATTTGCCCAGAGTTACACATCAAAGTCTAAGAATGAATTTGTTTAGGTTTTTTGTTTGTTTTTGAATTGCATTCAGTCTCCTTAGATCTTTTTCTGGATGCAGATGACATTTTCTGTCCAAAATCTATTGGGATTGCTTAGGATCACTGACCCACTGAGAAGAACCAGGCCTTTCATAGTTGATCATTGCACATTCTTGCTGTTATTGTGTGCAATGTATTCCTGGTTCTGCTTCTTTTGCTCAGCATCAGTTCATGTAAATTTTTTTCAGGGCTTTCTATAATCAGTTTGTTCATCATTTTTTATAGAATTCGCTACCCCCAAATATCCCATTACCTTCATGTACCATAGCTTGTTCAGCCATTCCCCAAGTGATGGGCATCCCCTCCTTTTCCAGTTCTTTGCTATCACAAAAAGAGCTGCTGCAAACATTTTTGCACATGTGGGTCCTTTTCCCTCCTTCATGATTTCTTTGGGATACAGACCCAGTAATGGTACTGCTCAGTCAAAGGATAGATAGATAGATAGATAGATATCCCTTTGGGCAGCATAATTTCAAATTGCTCTCCAGAATGGTTAGTACATTCCACAACTCCACCATCAGTATATTAGTGTTCTAGTTCTTCTTCATCCCCTCCAACATTTATCATTATCTAAGAATGGATTTGAATCTCAGTTTATCCTGATTCTGACTCTCTCCCAAGCACCACCCAGTTACTCTGCTCAGATATTACTTGCTACTTTCTTGATGTCTCCAAGTTTTTGGTGCTCTCTCTCCCTTCTGAAATTACTTTTTGTTTACTTCTCACTACACATGCTCCTTGAAGACAAGGACTGATTTAGTTTTATTTTTGTGCTTCCAGAAATTAGCATAAAGTCTTATATAATAAACATTTAGTACATATTTAATGTGTATGTTTGCCAAAAATGACATTAAAAAGGAATTCTCTTATTTAAAAAGAACAACTCTTTAAAAGTATATTCAGCACTATTTCATCTGTGCTCAAAAGTTACAGGATTATATGTATATAGATATATAGACTTCATTTTAGTGATTGATGGTTACAATTGTGGTTCTGAGACTTGGGGCAGTTAGTCAACAGAGAAAAATCTCACTGTTTCCCCAAACTATTTCCATTATTGGCTGTGTTACCTTGAGCAAGCCATTTAGGTCTGCTCCAATAGCACCCCAATAGATAATAGCAACACTTACATGAGAGGATTATTATGAGGATCAAATGAAATGATACTCACAAAGTGTCTTGCAAAGTATAAAAATTAGCTATTACCATTACAAATAATAGTAATTTTATGATGAGTATTGTCATTTCTTGACTTACCTTAAAAGAATGTTGTGAAGAAAACAGTTTATAAGCCTTAATGCACCTCATAAATGTGAATTGTTATGGTTATTGTTGTTGTATTTTTAATGGCAGATGTGATGCTTACCATCACTTTAAAAAGCTTATATTTAAAAGACTAGCACCTATAAGAGAGTACAGTATATAGAGCACTGAACTTAGAACCAGGAGGGTCTGAGTTTTCAGACCTAGGTTACGATCCTGGGCAAGTCATTTAGTCTTATCTGCCTCAGTTTCCTCAGCTGTAAAAAATAATAGCATATACCTCTCAGAATTGTTTTCAGGATAAAAATTTGTAGTGGAGATAATATTGGTAAAGCACTTTACAAGCCTTAAAATGCTATAGAAATGCTATTTCTATAATAATTATTTTTGTAATATTTATTTCTCTTTGGTACTATGTTAGTAATTTTACAATCTGTCATAAAATGTCTAGATTATTCCTTCATGATCTAAATAGACAAATTTTCCATCAGTTTGGTAAACTGAATCAAATTAGACTGTACTTAATTTTGATTTTTCAATAAAAATTAAGTCAAAATTATGACTGATTTCAAATTTATATATAGATGTGTGCGTGTGTGTGTGTGTGTGTGTGTGTGAGAGAGAGAGAGAGAGGGTATATGTGAATCTATGTATCCTAGATTTAGAATTATAAGAGACCTCAGTAACCATCTAATCCAAACTCTTTTTCCTGAGGATGTGTTCCACAGAAGTTGATTTCTTTAGCTCTCTCAGCTAGTAAGCTTTAGTGTCTGGTTGGAAACTCTGTTTCTCTGACTCCAGGGCCTTTATTTTTTCTATTCTATCATCAATCCTCCCCTTAGAGACTAAGCACAGAAAAAAACAGTAGATTGAGTATGAGAAAACCTGAATTTGAATCTTGCCTTTGCCAGTGTGTCTCTAGGAAAGTGACTTAGATTCTTTGAGCCTGAGTTCGTCCTCCGAGCTTGGAGTTCTCTTGTGGGTCTTACTATAGCCCCTTCTAATGTAACAGCTTAGAGTAAGAGCACAGCATTCTCTCAGCCTCCTTCCTTCATTGTAAAGGGAATTAAACTAGGTAATCTCTAAGCTCCCTTTTAGCTCTAAAATTCTATAAGTCTGTGCATCATAATGGTAAAATAGACTCTCACAGAAAGCCAAACAAAATTGCAATTAGTTTCTATGTCTTGCAGGCCAAATGGTTCCATCAGAACATCTATTTCTTAGCAGCCTCACACTGCGTTCTGACTGACATGCCTGTAATAACATTTTAATGGCCCAAGTTCAATTCCCAATAAATTACTTAAGTTTCTGCAATAATGGAGCTGGCATTTTCATTAATATTGTTGATTAATTGCCTGTCCTAGAAAAATCTGCTGCTATCACAATCGTTATCTCACTGGTTACTTGCTCTCAAAACCCCAGCAGATTGGTGGTTTGCCACAGAATTAAAGTCTGTGAAATGCAAGAAAAATGCCTCTCACCTGGAGCCCTCCACTCTCCATGGTAACAGAGAGCATGGTACAGCTGTGGTTATTTCCCCCAGAAGGCTCTGGGAGCAAAAAGAAGCTTCTCAAGAGGCAGGAAGGAAGAGATGAAGAGAGAGGGGGGAGAGTGAATATGTGTGTGTGTGTGTGTGTGTGTGTGTGTGTGTGTGTGTGTGTGTGTGACAGAGAGACAGAGAGACAGAGAGAGGAGAGAAAGAGAGAAACAGAGACAGAGAAAAAACAGAGAGAGTGAGAGAGACAGAGACAAAGAGAGGCAGAAAAAGACATATAAGGAGAGAGGGGGGAGGGGGAAGAGAGAGATAGAGACAGAGAGAGGCAGAGAGAAACAGAGACAAAGAGAGGCAGAGACAGAGACAGAGACACAAACAGAAGGAGAGATGGAAAGAGAGACAGACAGAGAGACAGAGACAAAGAGAGGCAGAGATATAAGGAGAGAGACAGAGAGAGGGGTGGGGGAAAAGAGAGACAGAGACAAAAAGAGGCAGAGAGATACAGAGACAGAGACACAAACAGGAGAGATGGAGAGATGGAAAGAAAGACAGAGACAAAAAGAGGCGGAGATATATAGAGAGAGACAGAGAGGCAGGAGGGGGAAGGAGAGAGACAGAGATAAAGAGAGGGGAGAGAGAGAGAGAGAGAGAGAGAGAGAGAGAGAGAGAGAGAGAGAGAGAGAGAGAGAGAGAGAGAAGGAAGGAAGGAGGGAGAGGGAGAGATTCAGAAAAAGAGACAGAGAGATTGTGTGTGTGTGTGCACGCGCGCGTACCTGCATGAGCAGAGCAGAAGGGAAATAGAGGAGAGGGCTTTAATATATTAAGGGAAGAGAAGAACTAACTTTAGGATGGCAAAAACATTTGGCAAGCAGAAAGGCAGGGCTGTATTCATTAGATTGAAGTTAAAGCCAAGAATCCAGAAGTCAGTCCACAATGTAAAGAAAAGGTTGAACAGAATCAGCCTCTCCGGTCCCTTCCAGGGCTGCAGCGATGAATCCATGATCCTCTGTCTTTACTGAGCCCAGAAATGCACAAGGTACTAAGAAATGAGGGGATGGGGGGCGGGAGAGGAGGAAGCTTAAAGCAAAGGCACTGTTTTCCAGGAAGGGAAAGGAGAAAACATTTTTAAAGACCCCATTCTGTGTCAGGTCCCATGCTAAACACTTTTCACCTATTATCTCATTTGATCCTCACAACAATCTCGGTGTCCCATTTTACAACTGAGGAAACTGAGGCAGAAAACAATCACTGGCCCAGCATCACACACTAGGAAGTGTCTAAGTTCAGAACTGAAGTCAGTATTCCTGATTTCTAGCCTAGCATTCTATGTGTGGTGACACAGCCAGGGTGAACAGGTGAGGGACGGATGAACCATGTTCCCCCCACACACCAGGCCCGCCTGTACCAGAAGTCAGCCCCCTCTGATGGAGAGCCTCTGTCCTGGGCTTCATTGCTGGACGCAGCTTCCTGATGCTGGCCCATCGTCTTTCCCTTTTCCTCCATCCATTCATTTCTTTCTTGATCAATTCTTTTCCATCCTTTAAAGTCCAAACCCCTCAGGCCACGAAGTTTTCCTTGTCTACTCTAGTTCACAATAACCTCCCTTTTCTTTTGTATTTATATGGTTCTCATTATTAATAATATTTTGATATTAATAAAAAAAAGATGAGAACAGAGTAATGAAGTGTAATGTGTTTTATGGTTTGCAGACTGCTTTCCCATTTATCTCATTTTACACTCAAAGCCATGCTGTGCCATAAGAAGGGTCAATACTATTATTTCCCTCTCTCTGGACTCTCTGGGGCTTATGTTTTTTGCATCCTGCATTTCAGAACAAGTTATCAGCCTTTTCTCCAAAAGGGACCAAGAGCAGCTGGAAAAAATCCATGTCCCCAAACCTCGGCCCACCACCACGGCCCATCCCAGGGTGGTCTTCCCCAGCCCTGATTTCAGAGCAAGGTCACTAAAAGAAGATATCTGGGTCCAAAGAAGCGGGCTTTGGCTACCTCTGGGCTGTGGGCTCTCCTAGAACTCCATCACCCTCTGCCAAGCCCTAGTCGCTAGGGTATTGTCCTTCATGCTGGCTAATGGCTGACAAAGTAAGAGATGATGGCTCCAGCGGCCCACTGGCCTGGGAAGCTCATCCCTGGGCCCCCTCCCTGCTTCTTTCCAACTCTGCTGCCCTGGATGCATGGTTAACCTCCAGGAACTCGGTATCCGCATTGGTGCAGTGACCCTTCTTATGGCACAGGAAGGTTCTGAGTCTAAAGTGAGATAAATGGGAAAGCAGTCTGCAAACCATAAAGCACACTACACTTCATTGCTCTGTTCTCATCTTTTTATTAGTATTAAAATATTATTAATTATATGAACCATATAAATACAAAAGGGAGGTTATTGTGGACCAGAATAGACAAGGAAAACTTCATGGTCTAAGGGGTTTGGACTTTAAAGGATGAAAAAGAATTGATCAAAAAAGAAATGAATGAATGGAAGAAAAGGCAAGAAAAATGTAGGGGATAAAATGAGCAGAGATTGGGTAAAACATAGGGTTTCTGTTGGCAGGTCATGGGAAACAAGATTAGATAAAGAGAGTGGATCCAAATCATAGAAGTTTTTGAAAGAATAGTGGAGACATTCCACCATGATTCAATAGGTATTAGGGAATCATTGTAAGCTCTTATGCTAGAGGGAAGAGACTTGTCAAATGCAAAGCATAGGTTCAAAATTCCAAGAGAAATGCCTTTCCAGGTATTTAGACTAGAGGCCCTTTAGAAAAAAGATCAAGCTCCATATGGAGTTTGCTATTTATTTTTAATATATTAATAATATACACAAATATATGTATAACAAATAATAATTTCTATATTTTATCAATATATTGATATTGCACCAATGAAACAAAACATTTTGTGTGGTCAGTTCGTGTTGGGTTCTATTGTTGCTTAAAGTGCCAAAAAGAGCCTTAGTTTAGCTATATTACTTCTACCATGAAACTCATGAGTATATGGTTGCCACAGGCAAACCCCTTTAAGAGTCTCTCCAGTATGAAAGTTTCTCTTTGTCTGGGATTAAGTCTTACTGCCTTTATCATTTGTTTTGTATTTATAACATCTCCTCTAGATGGTGTGTGTGTGTGGGGGGGTGTATTTTAATCTCTCCTGCTAGAATAGGATCAATGCATCAATACATCTTTGTATATCCATGATACCTATCACAGCATCTTGTACAGAGTCGATATTTTAATATACACTGATTTATTGATTTGGGGTTGGGGAAAAAAGAGGGGTGGGAAGGAAGAGGCTATCCAACAGTAAACACAGAATTCAGCTGAAGGTCTGAACACATCACAGTGGACCTTTCTATTTGAATGGGTCAGCACCTATTAAATTTTACTCATAGTCTCCCCATCTCTGCAAAATAGGAAAGGAGATTTTTTTTATGTCTTTTTCAGGACCAGACATGGCTATTATAATTACTTTTGCTGTTATGCTTCTATTTATCATGAAGGATTATCAATGGTATAATCTCCCTGGTTCCCTTTTGCTTCAAACTGATGTAGGGGAAAAAAAACAACATAAACAAAATTTGTCAAGTTAGGTCTCGTTACTGTTTTTTATTCTGTCTATAGATGAAGAAAAAGAATAACAATGAAATAGTAAAAAAAAAAAAAAAAAGGACAGAAAGGGAAGCAAAATGAGAACAGGTTCCCAAATGAACACAATCTCATCCAACTAAAATCCAGAGTAATTTAGAAATAAGACTCTTCATAATCACTACTCTCATGGGGAAAATATAGGCAAAGCATCTACTATGTGCCAGGTTTGCACCTAGCACATAGTACGTACTTAGTAAATGCTTTTTGATGCATTCATTGATTCAGGCAATATTAATCTACTTGCTTGAAAACACCCACCCATGGCCTCATGGCCATCCACCCATTCCTGGTAGCCAGCCCTATTAGTCTCAGTTTCCATGAAATGTCTCATATGCTCTTTAAGTCTGTTTCCCAGTGTCCATGTAACTTCTAGTCTGGTTTTCTAACCCTAGAGATCTCTATTAATCCACTATCATTTGTTTTCCCTTTATTTTTAAAAAAATATATTGATTTATTTAAAAATTAAATGCAAAATAAGACAAAATAAAATAGAAAAAGGAAAAGAAAAAAGAAAAACATTGCCATGGACCCAGCAGAACGTCAGACAGGATTCAAAACATATAACAATAAATTTCCATTTCAAGAAAACATATATAATAATCTCCTTCATCTTTTATATACCTCATGAGTTAGGGAATTTTTGTCTTACCAAAGAATATTTGAGCTTAAGATCCAGTGGTACTGGGAAATGTAGCCCCTTCCCATTTCAGCTCCACCTATTACATAAAGAAGACAATGTTTATTCTTATAAACATTACCTCAGACCTTAGCATCCCATCCCCACTTCTTCAGACATGGTTCAATATCATATCAAATCAATAAATGTTTATTAAGTACCTTTTGAAGATAAGCCTCTACAATAGGTACCACAGGCTTACAAAGACATTTAATAAACAGTCATTGTCCTCAAGGATCTAAGGGCCTGGCAGAAGAGATAATACACAATAATTATCAGGGATGTTATAAATTTCAAATGAATGATAGAAACAGTTAAGTGCTCTAGGAACATAAATAAGGGAGATGTCACCATGGGCTATGGTCTCATGGAGCAAATGGCCCTCAATTTAAGCCATGAAATATGCATGGAGAGGGAAGAACTTGAGGCAAGACACAGAGGCAAAGGAATTAAACCTCCTTTTAAGGGATAGTAAGATCAGCCTGGAATTGAGGATTTTCAAAGGGGAGAAATTGCTGGCACAATGTTTAACAACTGCCTCTATTGTAGGACACACTTTTAAGTTTAGTCCAAATTATTAACATGTTCTGCCACCACTTTAAGTCTAGATAATCAACAAAATAATAAACCAAACTCTGATCTGTGGCATTTGCAGATTTCCAAGATATAAAGGCTCACATTGAAATTTTAATTATCAGCTAAAAGCTGGTTTGGGTTTACCTCCTAATACTGTCTAAAAAGTGGTTGTGCTTACCTTAGGTCTGCACCTTCTTGCTTCTTTCCCCCTGCTGCACCTTTTCTCCTCTGAAATTCACTTGCCTTGTATCTCATGATATCAGACATTAATTAGTTAATCTCATAAACTAATTCTTGGTAATGTGCCAATTGGGGTGATGCTATCAAAAGAATTTTAACAGAGGTTTTCCAGCCCATTAATAAATCTTACTCTAGGACTTTTGGAGGCAAGCCTTTCAGCCCTTAAGAATGACCACCTGATTTGTCTTTGCTGGGAGATTCTATCTCTCCTCCCCTGATGCCAAAAATAAATAAATAAATAAATGATGTTTGTTAAGCATTATTTCTTGAATCTCCTTTAAGAGACAAGAACAGCAAGAATACAGAGTGACATTACAAGAGAAGTTAGCTGATGGAGTTATAGCAACAGCATGGACTGTTATTCCCTTTGCTTAGGAACAGAGTTTACAGAATATAAAGTAGATTTCTTTCTGGTAATATCCCCAGGGGCAAAAAAAAAAAAAAAAAAAAGAATCCCACCAACCATTTGAGATAGAACATTTATGTTTAATCTCATTTAAATAAGTGTCCTTGGCAATTTATACCAATTTGTCTCATTACAAACAATGTAAACATCCTGCAGAATCACAGACACAATGGAATAGTTTAAATGGCTTCTGATTAAAAAAAGAAGAAGAATTTAGCATCAGTGGCTGCACTTCTAGTTTCCTTGCCTGCCTGAGATAGGGGAAGTTTAGTTTTATTTGATCTCTAAAGATGGTTCAGTGAGTTATATATGTTCCCCGTTTCTGGGACTGTGGGGTCTGCAATTGTGTGGGACAGTATCAACCACAAAACAATCAGAAACTCAGAGTAGGAAAAAGCAAAAAGGGATTTATTACAGTCTTATGAAAAAGGGCATCTCCCATCAGACAAGGTGTTTGTCAGTAAAAGAAGTACAAAGTAAAAACTGCAAAACACAATATTAACCAGCCTGAATAGCAGAAGCTCTCACTCAAAAAGGGCCTTTTCTCCCATTGTTTGGGGGTTACATTCTAATAACAGAAATCTAACCCAGAAGTAAAAAAATAAATGCTAATTAAGAGGTGGTAAGTAATAGGAGTGGACAAATACCTGAAACTTTTTTTTTTAGCTATAGATCTATGTGTTATTATAAAACCTGAAGTCACAATTAAGATATAATTTACAGCTATATTCCCATAAGAGTATCTTCACTCAGTTAATTCCACACAGTAATAATAGTTATATTTCTCTGCATGTTCAAATACAAGATTACAAAACTCACCTGTTGTATTCCATAGATTCCATAGATGTTATACCAGTTTTTAATTATCAAATTCTTTTCTTTCCCATCTACTCAACAGTTTCCTTCTCTGCCTTCCTCTTCTTCTTCCTTTTTTTAATTTTATTTTTATCAAGTTTTTTATTTTCAAAACAAATGGAAAGATAATTTTTCAACATTTACCCTTGAAAAAACTTGTGTTCCAGTTTTCCCCCTTCTCTCCACCCCTGCCCCTAGATGGCAAGTAATCTAATATATGTTGGATATGATAAAAAAATATGTTAAATCCAATATAGGCACATATATTTATATAATTAAATTAAATTAAATCTTGCTGCACATATCATCTATGGCTATATCATATCAAAAAGGAAAAAATGAGAAAGAAAATAAAATTCAAGCAAACAACCACAAAAAGAGCGAAAATGTTATATTGTGATCCATCCTCAGTTCTCACAGTGCTCTCTCTGGATATAGATTGCTCTCATTATCACAAGATCATTGGAAATGGCCTGAATCATCTCATTGTTGAAAAGAGCCATATCCATCAGAATTGATCATCTCATAATCTTCTTGTTGCTGTGTACAATGTTCTCTTGGTCCTACTCACTTCACTCAGCATCAGTTCATGTAAGTCTCTCCAGGCCTTTCTGAAATCATCCTACTGGTCATTTCTTATAGAACAATAATATTCCATAATATTCATATACCATAATTTATTCAGCCATTCTCCAATTGATGGGCATCCACTCAGTTTTCAGTTTCTTGCCACTACAAACAGGACTGCCACAAACATTTTTGCACATGTGGGTCTCTTTCCCTCCTTTAAGATCTCTTTGGGATATAATCCCAGTAGAAACACTTCTGGGTCAAAGGGTATGCACATTTTGATAGCCCTTTAAGCATAGTTCCAAATTGTTCTCCAGAATAGTTGGATGCATTCACAATT
The DNA here is from genome assembly GCF_016432865.1 of Antechinus flavipes. NCBI lineage: Eukaryota > Metazoa > Chordata > Mammalia > Dasyuromorphia > Dasyuridae > Antechinus > Antechinus flavipes. The sequence goes on from NC_067399.1 coordinate 423,560,523, forward strand.
CCACTAACAATGTATCAGCATCCCAGTTTTCCCACATCCTCTCCAACATTTGTCATTACCTTTTCCTGTCATCTTAACCAATTTGAGAGGTATGTAGTGGTATCTCAAAGTTGTCTTAATTTGCATGTTTTTGATCAATAGTGATTTGGAGCACCTTTTCGTATGACTAGAAATGGTTTTTATTTCTTCATCTGAAAATTGTCTGTTCATATCCTTTGACCATTTATCAATTGAAGAATGGCTTGAATTCTTTTAAATTTGTTAATTCTCTATATATTTTAGAAATGAGGCCTTTATCAGAACCCTTGAATGTAAAAATACTTTCCCAGTTTATTGCTTCCCTTCTAATCTTGTCTGCATTAGTTTTGTTTGTACAAAAATTTTTAAACTTAATATAATCAAAATTATCTGTTTGTGTTCAGTAAGTCTTCTTTTGGTCATAAATTCCTTTCTTCTCCACAGATTTGAAAGGTACACTATCCTATGTTCTTCTCATAATATCACTCTTTATGTCTAAATGATGAACCATTTCAACTTTATCTTGGCATATGGTGTTATGTGTGGGTCAATGCCTACTTTCTGCTATTCTAGTTTCTAAATTTCCCAGCATTTTTTGTCAAATAGTGAGTTCTTATTTCAAACAATTTGAGTTTTTCAAACACTAGATTATTATAGTCATTGACTATTTTGGCCATGTGAATCTAACCTATTCCACTGATCAACTACTCTATTTCTTAGCCAGTCCTAAATGGTTTGATGATCACTGCTTTATAATATAGTTTTAGGTCTGGTACAATTAGGTCACTTTCATTTGCATTTTTCACATTAATTTCCTTGAAATTCTTGAACTTTTGTTCTTCCAGATGAACTGTTATTATTTTTTCTAGATCTGTAAAATAATTTCTTGTGAATTTAATATGGCACTGAATAAGTAGATTAATTTAGGTAGTATTGTCATTTTTATTATATTTATTCAGCCTAACCATGAACACTTGATTTTTTCCAATTGATTAGATTTGACTTTATTTGTGTAGAAAGTGTTTTGTAGTTGTGTTCATATAGTTTCTGACTTTGCCTAGGCAGATAGACTCCTAAATATTGTATATTATTGACAGTTGTTTGAAATGGATTTTCTTTTTGTATCTCTTGGTACTGGATTTTGTTGGCAGATTTATTTTGTATCCTGCAACTTTGCTAAAGTTGTGAATTGTTTCTCGTAGTTTTTTAGTTGGTTCTCTAGGGTTCTGGAAGTGTACCATAATATCATCTGCAAAGAGTGATAATTTGGTTTCCTCATTACCTACTCTAATTCTTTTAAACTATTTTTCTTCTCTTATTGCCAAAGCTATCATTTCTAATACAATATTGAATGGTAATGGTGATAATGGGCAACCATATTTCACCCCTGATCTTACTGGGAATAGTTCTAGTTTGTTCCAATTACATATGATGTTTGCTGATGGTTTTAAATAGATGATACTGATTTCCTTAAAATAAGGGAAAGTCCATTTATTTCTATACTCTCAAGTATTTTTAATAGGAATGGGTGTTTGATTTTATCAAATGCTTTTTCTGCATCTGAGATAATCATATGGTTTTTGTTAGTTTGGTTATTGATATAGTCAATTATGCTAATAGTTTTCCTAATGTCGAACAACCCTTGCATTCCTGATATAAAATCCTACTTGGTCATGAATATTATGGAATATTATTGTTCTATAAATATCATATTTAAGATTTTTGCATCAATATTCATTAGGGAAATTGGTCAATAATTTTCTTTCTCTGTTTTCATCCTTCCTGGTTTAGGTATCAGCACCATATCTGTATCATAAAAGGAATTTGGTAGGAGTCCTTCTTTCCCTATTTTTTCAAATAGTTTGTATATGTTTGGTAGAATTTACATGTAAATCCATCTGGCCCTGGAGACTTTTTTCTTAGGGAGTTGATTAATAGCTTATTCTATTTATTTTTCTAAAACGGGACCATTTAAATTTCTTCTTTTGTTAATCTGGGTAATCTATATTTTTGTAGGTATTCCTCCATTTCATTTAAGATTATCAAATATAATTGACATAAAGTTGGGCAAACTAACTCCTAGTTATTGCTCTAATTTCCTCTTCATTGATAGAAAATTCTCCCTTTTCATTTTTGAGACTAACAATTTGATTTTCTTCTTTCCTTTTTCTAATCAAATTAACTAAAGTTTTGTCCATTCTGTTGTTTTTTTTTTTAAATAAAACCAACTCTTAGTTTTATTTATTAATTAGATAGTTTTCTTACTTTCAGTTTTACTAATCTCCCATTTATTTTCAGAATTTCAAATCTGATATTTAATTGGGGTTTGTTCTTTTTTTAGCTTTTTTAGTTGCAAGCCCAATTCATTGATCTTCTCTTTCTCTATTTTATGCAAGTAAGCATCTAGAGATATAAAATTTCCCCTAATAACCACTTTGGCTGCTTCTCACAAATTTTGGCATATTGTCTCATTATTATCATTCTCCTAGATGAAATTATCCATTGTGTCTATGATTTGTTACTTCACCCACTAATTTTTTAGGATTATATTGTTTGGTTTCAAATTAATTTTTGGTCTATTTTCCCCTGGCTTTTTATTGCATATAATTTTTCTTGTATCCTGATCTGGAAAAAATGCATTTAGTGTTTTTGCAGTATCAATGCATGTGATTTTGAAGTTTTTATGCCCTAATACATGGTCAGTTTTTGTATAGGTTCCACATACTGCCAAAAAATAAAGTATATTCCTTTTTGTCTCCATTCAGTTTTCCCCAAAGGTCTATCATACCTAACTTTTCTAGTATTCTATTTACCTCCTTAACTTCTTTCTTATTTATTTTGTGGTTTGATTTATGTAGTTCTAAGAGAACAAGATTGAGATTCCCCACTAGTATAATTTTACTATCTAATTTTTCTCGCAGCTCTCTTAACTTTTCCTCTAGGAATTTGGTGCACATATGTTTACTATTGATATTACTTCATTAGCCATGGTACCTTTTAGTAGGATGTAGTTTTCTTCTTTATCTATTTTAATTAAATCTATTTTTGCTTTGTCTTGATATGAGATCAGGTTTGCTACCCCTACTTTTTTCACTTCAGCTAAAGCATAATAGATTCTGCTCCAGCCTTTTACCTTTACTGTGAATATATCACTCTGCTTTGAATGTGTTGTTTATAAACAATATATTGTGGGATTCTGGCTTTTAATCTAGTGTGCTATTCACTGCCTTTTTATGGAAGAGTTAATCCCATTCATATTCACAGTCAAAATGACTAACTCTTTATTTTCTGCCATCTTATTTCCCTTCAGTTATACTTTTCTCTTTCCTTTTCCCCTTTCCCTCCTCCCCAGTATTTTGCTTCTGACCACCCTTCCCTCAATCAGCCCTCCCCTTTTACAACCCTCCACCCTTTTTTATATCTTTCCCCTTCTACTTCTGTTCCCCCTTCTATTAGCATTCCCCTTTCCTTTTCCCTTTCCTACTTCCCTGTAGGACAAATTTCTCTGTGAAGCCAAATGTGTCTGATATTCTCTCTTTGAGCCAAATCTGATGAGAGTAAGATTCACACAATGCTCATCCCTCTCCCTTATTTCCCTCATTTGTAATGGGTCTTTTTTGCCTTTTCATAAGATGCAGTCTACCCCATTTTAACTCTTATTTTCTTCTTCTTCCAGTAGAATCATTTTTCCTCCTCTGGTTTCTTTTATATGTCATCACAATAAAATCAAATTAGACCTGCACTCTCTAAGTACATCCATAATAAAGATACAGATCTCAAGAGTTAAACATATCATCTTCCCATATAGGGATATAAGTTTTTTAACTTTTAAAAGAAAGATTTTTTCTTTTCTTTTTATCTTTTTTATGCTTCTCTTAAGTTCTATATCTGAAGATCAAATTTTCTATTCATCTCTGGTCTTTTCTTCAGAAATAAATGAAATTCACCTGTTTCATTGAATGTCTATATTTTTGCATGAAAGATAGTGCTCAATATTGCTGGGTAGTTGATTCTAAGCTTCAATCCAAGTTCTTTTGTCTTTTGGAATATCAGATTCCATGCCCTTTGATTCTTTAAAGTGGAAGCTGCTAGGAGCCTGACTGTGGCTCCTTGGTATTTAAATTGTTTCCTTTTGGCTGCTTGCAATATTTTCTTATTGATTTGATAATTCTATAATTTAGCTACAATGTTCCTTATTATACAAAGTTTTTATTTTGGGATCTCTTTCAGTAGGTGATCAGTGAATTCTTTCAATGGCTCCTTTACCCTCTAGTTCTAGGACATCTAGGCAGTTTTCCTTGATGGTTTCCTGAAAGATGATGTCTAGGCTCGTTTTTTTCACCATGGTTTTCAGGAAGTCCAATAATTCTTAGATTGTCTCTCCGAGGTCTATTTTCCAGGTCAGTTGTTTTTCCAATGAGGTATTTTACATTTTCTTCTATTTTTTTCATTTCTGTGGCAGATTCCCTGGTCTCGAAGCCCACACTGCCCTGGGTTTCTGTACTGCTTGAAACTGACTGCTTCCCTTCATGCCCAATTGAAACAGACATTTTATGAAGTTCTTCAAAATATCTTCTGCTGAAAATTTGTTATACTCCAAATATTTGTGGGTTCTGTCACTCTAAAACCAGTTCACAGGCTTGATTTGCTGTTAATTTGAGGGACATGTGGGAGATTTCAGATGAAGATGTTTCTCTGCTCTGCCCCCATCTTCCTCTTTCTCTTTAACATAAACATCAAGTCTGTGTTACTAAAAGGAATTTACTCCTTTTTTATATGCCAGAAGTTTGGGCAGTCTGGTGAAGCTTATGCTGCTCTTCTCAGAATAATGTTTTTAAATGCATTAAAAAATTCAGAGGATTACAAAAAAAATTGAAGATTAATGAAAGGAAAACTATAGTTTTTCCCATTAAAATTATTAGATTCCCTGAAAATTATTCTTTGATTGTGGACCCTTAATTAAGAATCCCTGTCTTAAAGGATTCTCACTCAGTAACATGACCTACATCCCATCATTCTCATTCAAGTGCTAACAGACCTGGTCTTATAGATAAACAGAGGAAATGATTTATGTGGTAGAGGGTTCAGGGAAGATCACATGGGCTTCCAAAATGATTCCTTAAACTCCTTGCCTAATGCTGGGCTAATAGAAAACCAAATCAAAAAGAACAACCTTTTATTCCATTTAAAGCTTAAATGCAAATCCTCTTGGTGGAAGAGAACTGGCCCAGCTCTAAATCTACAATCTTATGACCTTAGTCTTGGTGTAAAAGGATTGTGGATTTGGAATGAGAAGGGTCTTTGGAGGTCACCTAGCTCAATCTCCTCATTTTACAAGAGGTCCAGAATCAAGAGACTTGGTCCTGAGTGCTGATACTTGCAAAATGCCACTTTGGATTCTGCTTCAGGGGATTTATTTGTGCAACCCATCTCACAGAATTTGTAATAGCCTTCTAATCATCTTTTTGTGCATTAGTGAATTTGAGGTTTCTGAAGAAGGGAGACCCACAGACCATTCATGACTATCAGCAGGATAGATTTATTGCAAAAATTCAGCAGAGCAGTTCATGTTCTCATCTGCTTCCTCAGATGTTGGTAAAAGAAGCTCTGGTCAGTAACATTCTTAGCCTAGGAACTACTTGGGCCTTTTTTTCTGTTCTTGGGTGATGATAGGTTCTGGACTCTCAACAGAAGTAAATTCATGTGACAATTAAGACCACCCTCAGTCTTCAAGAGACCCACCCTTCTCTAGTGCTATGGAGTTTTATACCTCTTAGGAAACTTGGATGGGAACCACACAAAGCATCTCCCATACAACCTCAACTAGGTTCTTTATTGCTGTTGTTCCCCTGAACATTTATTCCTATACAAAATACCTCAGTAAGAGTCAAATACTGAGAGAGACTTAATGTATATCTTCTTTCTAAAAAGGGGCAAATTAGAACCCACACCAAATAATACCTGTTTGGGATTTACAGAGTTAATGTTAAGTTGTTCTCCAACAAGTTATTGTGAAGAAAGTGTTCATCCTAAAAAAGCTAGAGAAAAAAAAGATATTTTCCTGCTGTTACTGTTACATTAATGAGGCTCTGTGTTGATGTCTCATGGTCTCTTCCAGTTCTAAGATCCATAATACTATAATCCACTTTACAGTTTTGCCTAGGGCTGGCCCTGAAGTCAGAAAGCCTGAGTATCTAGTGATACTATGGCAAACCAAGCAATCTGATGAATCTTCAATAAAGATATCATTGATCAACCTATCATTTATTAAGCATCCTCTATGCAGTTAGGCATTGTGAGGAACTGGAGATAGAAGTACAATGACTAAAATAGTTCCTCTTCACAAGAAGCATGCATATATTCTAATGGGGGGTTAGAATGGATATCTCAAATTAAGACACTAAAACTTTAGCAGAAATGAGTTCCTTTTCAAAGGGCTCAGTCCAGGATTGGCAAAATACTAGTGGGTATAATGCAGACATTGAAGTCAGGAATTCCTAAATTTTAACCCCACCTCAGCCACTTCCTAGTTGTGTGACCCTGGACAAATCATTTAACTTTTTAATAATGTGGTGCAACCCTTAGGAATAAACCCCAGGCTACCTGACCTTGGGAGTGATGTAGTTAGGAATAATGTGCTTCTTCCTTTATTGTCTTGCCTTAGTTTAAGGCCAGGATGCTGTGCCCCAAAGATTGTTGACAGTCAGATACTGTTTTCTCAGAAACTGTTTATGAGACTAATGAGAAGCAATAATGGGGTGCTTAAAGTTAATACAAGCACAGAACAAAATTAAATGTCTGACACTTGACTAAGTGTTGTTTCAGAACTAAAAAATATCCCATATCCCCCACCCCATGAGCTCTCTCTAGGGAACTATGAGTGCTGCAACCTGTGCACAAAGTCCGAACCAGACCACTCTTCAGCTCCACTTCTAAGGCATAAAATTAGCATATCTGTGCCATGAAGCACCTAGTTTCTCTTACTTTCCCTTATAAATTTGTCTTCTTGCTCCTGGTTCTTTGGTAAGTTCTTCTAGAATTTATCCTGCTTTAATTGGCATTACAATTATAATAAACTTTGCCCCTTGACTTGGAGATGGGTCTGACCCTCAACATTCCTGGGGTCCCCTTGAACATCAACATTAAGAACCTCAGTTTCCCATTTGTAAAATGAACTCAATGATCTCTAAGGTCCCTTTGAGCAATAAAGCTAAAAATCTGTGACTATTGCAACTTGCCTCCCAATTAATGGAAGCAAAGAAAGCCAAGAGAATTTTATTGATCCCGAATTGTAAACTAAATGTAAGTCCTTAATTGATTTGAGAGGAAGAAATAATTTTGTTCATTGAAAAAAGACAAATGACTGTCACACAGGAAAATCTTGCCAGTGGATTAAAACAACAACAACAACAGACATATTTCTAGGTTTGAATGCAAACAATAAGCCAATTCAGACATTTAAAAACCCAGCAGCAGATCAGTCTAACAGTAGAGAAGCTCTAACCAAGTCCATGAGAAGTGACTTTATAGAAGAAGAAAGAAAAGAATGTGAGTGTTCATGTGTGTATGTGTGTGTGTGTGTGTGTGTGTGTCCCAATCTCTGTCTCTTTTTCTGAGTCTCATTCTCCATCTTCCTGTCTCCATCTCTCCATGTCTCCCTCTTTCTCTGTCTCTATCTCAATCTCTGTCTCTCTCTTTCACTGTTTCTGTCTTTTCTTTTTACCCTTTTCCTTCCTATGACCATATGAATTTAGGAGATCCCACAATAGCCACAATAGTCTACAGATGATCAAATAGCAACTTTTAAAACAAAACAAAACATATTTTTGTTTATTTTGTTAAAGTCTTTCAAAACTGGTATTACAATATTGGTATTACTATGCATAGTGTTCTGATTCTGCTCAATTCATTTTGCATCAGTTCATATAAGTCTTTTCAGGTTTTTCTGAAATTATCCTGTTCATCATTTCTTATAACACAACCATATTCATTACAATTGTATACCACACCTAATGAAGTAACCATTTTGAGATATATGTACCAGGGTAGTGAAATGTCTAAAGAATTTGATAAGCAACAATGAAATCTAGCAAAGAGTTCCTGTCTCAACAGAGAAGCAACCTAGCCCGGTAGTGGGTGACGCAAGAGGGCTACACCCAAGGGGAATTTCATAAGAACTCCACAAAGGGACCTTCTCTTTGAAAGGGGGTGCACCCCCAAATAGGGAGAATGTTTTGTACCGATTATTTTTTTCTAGACTCTCTGAGTCTAAAAAACTTAAAAAAAAAAAAATAATGAGGAAGACAGGTGTATATGTAAATATATACAACATAAATGTAAAATAAATAAACATATATTATATATATATATATATTTATATAAACATATTTATGTACATAAATGTTTCTATATAAATAATATATAATAACATAAATGTATAATAATATAAATAAGTATAAATATATAGTATTTAAATACAAAGTTATTTGGAAGGAAGGAAACTAGCAGTTGGGAGAAAGGGCTCAAAAAATCCTCATGCAGAAAATGGTTCTTGAGCTGTGTGTTAAAGAAAAAGAGAGGTTCTATATGTCAGAGGTGAGGAAGAAGTCCGTTTTAGACATTTGGGACAGACAGTGCTAACACACAGAGGTGGAAGATGAAGTGTTCTTAATGAGGAACAAAAAACAGATCAATTTCTTTCTCTCTCTCTCTATAGGAGGGGAATGATGTCCAGTAAGAGCCAGGGTACAGGGGTGGGGAGGGGAATAATTTGGAGCCAAGTTTTGAAGCCTTTAAGTGCTAAACAAAGGAGTTTACAGTTGATCCTAGAGGCAATAGGAAGATCCTAGAGTTTGTTGAGTCATGTGTTCATATTTTCATGTGAAGAAATTTACTTTGGCTACAAGGTATGGAATGGATTGTAATAAGGAGAGATTTGAGATAGAGAAAATAACTGGAAGCTTTTGCAATAATTTAGGTTGGGATACTGAAGGCTTGACCCAAGTGGTAGTAGTACATAGAGAAAGGAAGAGTTTGGAACAGGCAAGAGTTTTGGGGAAAAGATAATGAATACAGTATAGGACTTGATAAATTTCCAATTTCTACAGGACATTCATTTTAAAATGTCAAGTAGGCAATTGGTGATATTGAACTGAAGCCTGGCAGAAAGACTAAAGTGGGAACAGAGATCTAAGTCATTTACATAGAAATGATGCTTAAATCCATGAAAACTGATGTCTTTACAGAAAGATAGACAGAAACAGACAGAGAAAGACAGACAGGCAGACAGAGAGATAGACTGAAAAGACTTCCTGACCCTACTTTTCACAGCTATAGGCTCCCAGTTAACAAGAGAAAGAGGGAGAGAGACAGAAACAAAGACAGAGGCAGACAGAGACAGAATCAAAGACAGAGACAGAGACAGATATAGAAAGAGACAGACAGACAGAGACAGAAAGACAAAGAGAGACAGAGACAGAGATAGAAGCAAAGACAGAATCAAAGACAAAGACAGAGAGATCAAAGACAAAGATAGTCACAAACAGACAGAGATCTATGAGTCATCCACATAGAAATGATGCTTAAATCCATGAAAACTGATGGAGTTACAGAGAGACAGATAGACACAGAAAAGAAAGGTAGACAGGCAGGCAAACAGATAGAGACAGAGAGACAGACAGAGACAAAGAGAAAGAGGGAGAGACAGAGGCAGACAGAGACAGAATCAAAGACAGAGACAGAGACAAAAAGACAGACAGAGGGAAAGACACAAAGACAAAAGCAGACAGGACAGAGACAGATATAGACAGAAACTGGCAGACAGAGAAAGAGACAGAAAGACAAAGAGAGACAGAGACTGAGAGATAGAGGCAGAAAGACAGAGAAAGGAGGGCACAGGAAAGAACCTTGTGGCATATTCACACTTAGGAGCAAGTTTCAGATAATGAGACAGAAAAGAAGCCTGAGAAAGAACAGTTAGACAGGTAAGAGGAGAAGCAGGAGATGTTAGTGTCACAAAGACCCAGGGAGGAAAGAATGATCAACAGATTAATTGAAAATGATGAGGACTAAAAAAAAAAAAAAAAAAAAAAAAAAACATAAGATTTGGCTGATAAGAGATCATTAGTACAATGGTACAGAAGTACATTCGAACAATTTGGAATCCCAGGCACCATATTATCTGAAGGGTGAAAATTGGAAACACAAAGGAAGAGGTGCATTGAGGAAAACATTGCAGAGACAGAATGGCTGGCCAAATGGTGAGGGACTGAAAAGGCTTCCTGAGAACTGCTTTTCACAACTATAGGGTCCCAGGCAACAAACTACAGGAAAAGAAAAGAAAGGAGATGTTAGATAAGAAACTGCTTTAGTGCAAATTTTCATACCATGCTTTCCATATAGTGGGCACATCCATCCTTGTAACCGAATAAATGATTGAATGAATGAATAGGAGAAACATAAAATCATGAAAAGCAATAATTAGTACTGAATATTGCTGCCATGGCTCTTAGGAATCCTTGCTATTTGATGTTGGAAAAGTCTCTTAACTTTTCTGTTAGTCTGCCTAATAATGTTTGAGAATACATTATTTGCACTCTTTTGGAGTGTGTGGGAAGGGTTAAGTTTTAAGAATCCAGCAGTTATAAACTGTTTCTGTCAGTCTCCCAACTAGAGATTGTAGGAAGGATGGTTGATTTAGAGATGAAGAGGAGCTTAGAGATCATCAATCCCAACTTTCTAATTTTACAGATGAGGAAATTGGGGCTTCCGGGAGGTTAAGGGACTCATCTTAGATAACAGAGAGGAAGAACCCTAAGCATTGACTACACATCCAAAAGAACTTCCAATTCAACACACTCTTTCCACTGAACCATATTCCCTGATCACTTTGGTATCCTTAAGATCCACCTCCCCCACACAAAGGAAGGAAGGACCCAAGAAGAAAGATGGAGGGTGAATCATGACACTTGGAAAAGATTCCTTCCCTCCACCCGGTCCTTCTGTGACCCTTATGCTCCTCTGGAGGGTGAGTCACAATTATCAAGCAATTATTGAAGTATGCAAATGTGAAGCCACAAACTGGCTCCCAGAGGAATGGCCTCTGCCCTTTCAGACAACAGAACATTCAGAGTAATAGAGAGAAAACCCACGCCAGGCTCCCAGGTAGCCATTCTCCAGATAAATAGGAAATTTTCCTTCCCCCGGACTACCCCCTTTTGATCTCACCCTCCTCTGGAGAAAGCTGCTAGAGGGGTAGACAGAGGTGCTGACCTCCCAATCCCAGTGGTCTATATTTTTGTTCTGTCAACTGTGAAAAGCAAAAAAGAGGGTAATACTATCTGACCTAACTACCTTAAAGAGTTTTCATGTGGAGAATATGAAATAATAGCTATGGAAATGCTTTGAAAAGCATAGAGCACCTACAAGTGGTGGTCAGGCCATAGTTCCAGCTACCAGGGAAGCTGAGGCTGGATGCCTTTGCAACCAGTATTATTTTCAAGCACAGATCTGAGCATATCATACCCATACTCAACAAACAGCAATGGCTCCTTATCACCTCCGGGATTAAAAACAAAATCCTCCATTTAGCATTCAAAGTCCTTCATAACCTAGACCAGCTTCATACCTGTCCAGTCTTTTTGTACCTTATAACTCCCTCTTTACACCAAGACCTCTTCATTTAGTCCAATAACACTGAGACTTCCTAGTTGTTCATTATTTCCTACTTATCCAGCAGATAGACTACCTGTACCTGATTGCTTCTATGATGTCTTTCCCATTAGTCTGAGTTCCTCAAAATCAGGGACTATTTTCTCACCTTTCTTTGTATCTGCAGTCCTAGCACATATTGTTCAGTCGTTTCAATTGCATCCTGATCTTCATGATCCCTTTGGGGATTTTCTTGGCAAAGATAGTGGTTGCCATTGTTTTTCTGGAGTTTTACAGATAAAGAAACTGAGGCAAACAGCATTAAGAAATGTGCTCAGGGTCTAACTGTAGGAGTACAGGAAAATGAATCTTCCTGACTGCAGACCTAACACTCTAAACTGCACCAACTCCCTGCCCTATTGTACCTATCACATAGTAAATGCTCAATAAATGCTTATTAACTAACTGACTAGAAGATTTCTTGACCTCTTAGTTGTAGTGGGATATAGCAATCAATATCTGCACAGTTTTTGACATCAATATAGTGATTGGAAAAGGTAAGAGGTGAGAGTAGAAGGGAATCATTTTGCTAAAGAAGCATCTTGGTCAGAAACAGATCAAATCAACACTTTTATGTTTTGAAAGATCCCTATATTTTTAACCTGGGAAAAAAGTGGAAGATCCAGTCTTAAAAAATTTTCTTTAAACAAAAAACACTACATGAATTCATTCAACTAACATTTACCAAGCATCTATTTGTGCATATCATTTTATTGTGTTCTGGGGTAGTTTGAGAAGTTTGTCCTCAAAGATTCAGTTTGCCAAAGAAGGGTCTTGGTTGGAAACAGACCAAGGCAACACTTTCATATTTTGAAAGATCTCTATATTTTTAGCCTGGGAAAGATTGGAAGACCCAGTCTTAATTTTTTTTAAAGCAAGGATACTATATGAATTCACTACAACAAATATTTATCAAGTGCTTACTTCTGCATATCACTACATTGTGTTCAGGGGCTTCACAATGATGAAGAGATAATGCATTACAGAGATAAATTTAAACAGGGTAACGTGATTCAGTGGTTCCGCGGCATTAGAGTCACAGTCGAGGTAGTTGTTAGTGCTGTTAATTCCTATTTGTTATGTGTGCTTGCCATGACTCATACACCTTCCACTGAGCCACTTACATCAAGGTTCACTGGCGCAGCCTTCCATTGCCTCTGCGTTTAGAGAACCAGCCCTGGTTTTTTGCTTTTGGCTCAGCACTCAAGTTCATGAACACCTGGACACTCTCTGGAAGACAATGGTGATGATGCAGCTTAGTGAAGAATTCAGAAGTCCAGGCCAGAATTAGATGAAGAATGCAAATTGGAAGGGCTGACCCGGGCTTTTTGGAGGGGACATGTGCACCTGGGGAAACGTTTCAGAGGTAGAATGGTAGGTATGGTAAGGCGCTAGGAAGGCTGTCTGTTACACGTTTTTCCCTAGCTAACAGCTTTGTTTCTCCTCCTCTAAGCTGTGTTATGGACCTTTTTAGTGACTCATAAGTGTTTTTAAGCCTTTTGTTGTTGTTGTTCAGTCATTTTCAATAGAAATGCAGTAGTCTGCATGACCCCATTTGAGGTTTTTATTGGCAAAGATGAGTGGTTTGCCATTTTCTTCTCTAGCTCATTTTACAGATAAGGAAACTGAGGCAGACAGGGTGAAGTGACTTGCCCACAGTTACTCAACTGCTAAGTGTCTGAAGCCAGATTTCAACTCAGGAAAATGACTCTATGACTCCTGATTCTATGCCCAGCACTCCATCCATTATATTACATAGTTGCTCTTTGGGGCTTTTTAAAGATAACAAAAAAAAAAAAAAAACTTAGAATAATAATGTTTCAATGTTTCAGAAATCCTTTCTTGACTTCTTATTCTCCAGGCTTTGTCACCTCACCAGTAGCTTTCTCTCCCAAGAGGTAACCTTCCCCTGCAGCCCACCATCCTGATTCCTGTACCTACACCATCAGCCATGAGGCTCTCAAATTATGCTCATTTCTCTCAGCTCTATTTCTTACTCTCTGGCCTTGAGGGTAAAAACTGTATTTTTTTAAAAATTTATAATTATATTCTCATTACGTCAAACATAGTAAACACTTAATAAATCTTTTCTTTATAATTTCATGACATCATGAACTTATTTAACTTTGTAGATGATCTTTCAGAACTTCTATGGCCAAAACATTCATGACTCTGGCCAGTCTGGGTGATGAGCCTCTTGTAAACCTCATTATCCTGGTCCTGACAGTCTGGATGTGTAATTTTTCCAAATTGGTTGGATCTGTTAGGTTCTATTGGCACAGCCAAGGTCACTTCGGTGACCTTCAGTCAACAACCATGTGACTGTTAATTGATAGTTATTGACAATAGATTGTAGTAGAACATTATGATATATTTGTATAGCATTTCACTACTAAAAACCAATTTCACCTATTTTATACTATCTAAGTGACCTTGGACAAATTGTTTGCTTTCTTTTGGTACTCATTTATATTTTTATAAAGTGAAGGGGTTGGACTAAGAATAGAAACCTCTTCCTCCAAAGTCCCATCCAGCTGATCTTATTTGATCCTCATAATAATCTTGATGTAGATAAAAGTAGAAATTTTTGTGTTTTTTGATAAAAGGAACTTAACCTCAGAAATGTTATGTGTCTTGCCTTTAATTATAATTCAATGCAATTATCATTTATTAAGCATCTATTATATACCAGTGTTTAGGATAGAAATAAGAAAAAGAAAGCCAGTCCTTGCATCTCAAGGACCTTACAATCTCATGGGGGAAGAACACACACATACAGACATGGAAAAAGAATAGGAGCATCCGGGTCGAAGGTGGCACAGTGTTCTGGGGTTGAAAGCAGAGTTGCTGTCAGAAAATGGAGTTATCTGGAGAATCTGGATCCCAGCAGTCAGGAAAGGAAAGCTTTGGGAGGGGTTAGTGCTCCACCCTCCACCCTCCAATCAGAGGGAAGAGCAGAGGGAGCAAAAATCAAAAGCCAGTCAGCAGGATGAAATTTCAGGTGATCAGTTTATCCTAGGTAGGTTATGAGGTTTCCATGGATTCCAAACCAACCATGCAGAGGTGCTGATGCTGTTCCCATCACAGCCACTGAGAGAAGAGCCAAAATGAGACTCCAGGGATCTTGGCCCTGGCTTTAGCTTTTTTCCCCATTATACCTGGAGAAGACAATAGAAATGTTCCATTTTATTTCCCCTATTTTCCAGTTCAGTATTAGTAGCTATAAGGACCAACTGCTGCCTGTTAGAAAGTCTTTTATGCAGTCAGGTTCTCAAAAAAACAAGTTCTAAGCCCTTTGTTTTTATTTTTGTAAGTACAACAGAGATTCTTGACCTTTTGGGTATGTCATTGTGAAGTCTATAGGCCCCTTCTCAGAATAACATTTTTCAATAATAGAAGGAAATGCTAAATTTTGGATAGAAATTAGTGAAAGTTATCATTCTTTTCCCCATCCAGTTTCACAGATTCTCCCCCACCCCAGACTCCACGGATTCCATTTTAAGATGAAGAAAATCCATTTTTTCCTCCATAAGGGGGTTCATTCCATCATGGCATAAGATATATGATATATGCATACCACATATACACACATGGACACACACATGAACATGCATGTGCATGCATCTTCAATGCAACTGGAAAGCACAAGGGATAATGTGCTGGACCCGGAGCCAGGAAGATCCTGAATTTGAACCTAATCTGGGTTCCCAATCCCAATCCTGGGAATCTGGTCTCAAATTATACTCAAACATTAAATGAAGTTAATAACAGCACCTAAGTCACAGGGTTATTGTGAGGATCAAATGACATATTTGTAAAGCACTCAGTATAGTGCTTGGCACATAGTAAATAATAAATAAATATTTGATACCTTCCCCCTCCCTTCAACTTTAAGATTCTCAATTCAAAGAGTAGAATGCCATAGTTCAATCAATCAGCTAACGTTCACTAAGTATCAATTCCTTCCCTCAGGACATTTATATTCTATTTAGAAGAACAATCTCTCTCTCTCTCTCTCTCTCTCTCTCTCTCTCTCTCTCTCTCTCTCTCTCTCTCTCTCTCCCTCTCTCCCTCCCTCCCTCCCTCTCTCCCTCTCTCCCTCTCTTTCTGTGTCTTTCTCACCCTCTTTCTCTTGTCTCACTCAACATCATATATACTCTCTCTGTCTGATTGTTTGTCTCTGTCTCTCTCCATCTCTTTCTCTCTTTCTCTCTCTCTCTCTCTCTCTCTCTCTCTCTCTCTCTCTCTCTCTCTCTCTCCTCTCTCTCTCTCTCTCCCCCTCTCTCTCTCTCTCTGTGTCTTTCTCACCCTCTTTCTCCTGTCTCACTCATCATATATACTCTCTCTGTCTGATTGTTTCTCTCTGTCTCTGTCTCTCTCCATCTCTTTCTCCATCTCTCTCTCTCTCTCTCTCTCTCTCTCTCTCTCTCTCTCTCTCTCTCTCTCTCTCTCTCTCTCTCACACACACACACACACACACACACACACACACACACTTAGATACCATATGTAGAAAATAAATGCAAGGTCATTTCAGAATTGGGGGAAGCACTAGCAGCATCTGAGAGAATCAGGAAAGGGTTCATAGGACAATATTTAAGCTGAGTTTTTGAAGGAACTGAATGTCTAGGCCCAGGTGGGAAGGAGATCATTTCTGGAAGGAAAAGACAGTTTGTGCAAGGACATGGACTAACAGCCTAATTTGATCCCACTTGAAGCTACTCTTCAATTTGCCTCCAAGAGGGTCTCTTCTTCCAACTTTCTAAGAGGCTAATTATTCTTAGGAAGAAGATTAATGAATGATGGCAATATTAGCAGGCCATGGAGGTCTCAGAGTTCATGTGTCACTGGCTCCAGACCAGTGGGGAAATAATAATAATAATAATGGCAATAACAATAATATCATTTAGCATTTACATAGTATTTTAAAGTTTGCAAAGCACTTTAGACATGACTCATTAACACCTCACCACAACTCTAGAAAATAGGTACTATTCTTATGCCCATTTTAGAGAGGAAGAAATGGAAAACGAGAGAAATTGAATGACCCACCCAAAATCATACAACTATTCAGTATCTAAGGCAAAACTGGAACTCGATTCTTGATTCCGAGTCCAGCACTTTCTCCACTGCCCCACCTAATTGCCCACTTTAACATGATCACTCTTTATGGAGAGTAAATCCAGAGTCTGTCTATATTCCTGGTTGATTGCCTGGTTAGGCTTTTCCATAGTAGGTAATGTTTGACATGAGCACCCTTCTAAATCCATGGCTAGAATAAAGTCATCATTCAAACTGGCAGCCATTATCAGACCCCTTTTCATCTCTAGTTTCCATCACCACCTTTATGACCCAGTGTCCATCAGAAGTATGTGACTATTTGCTCAATACCAGGCTGCCTGACCATATGCTACCCAGTAGTAATTTCTACCTTGGAGGACAGAGGATTATACTTATTTGTGGGAGAAAGCAAAAATAAAAGGGTTTACAGAAGTGATTTTTTGGGTGCAAAGAGCCTGAACTTGGGCCTATATTGCTAATCCTAGCCCAACATTCTCCTCTGCCTATTCTTACCTGTACACCTGTCAGAGGAACACTGATATTTTCCTATAAAACATCAAAGGAATTGCCTCAGGGATCAGCATCACAGTCATCCTGTCCAAGATTCAAGATTACATGGAGGCCCTGGGAAATTAATTGAAGAAGAGTCCTTTACAGAGTCAATCCCATAAAGATTAATAATGGCCTCCAAACATTTCTAACTGGACCCAATAATCCTGTTATGGATCTCACATTCAAGGATCTCTCTAAATCTTTCTTTAACTTGGTTATGCTTTCAGCTTTTGCCCCCTCCAGGGGAAATGGGTTTTATATAGCTACATAAGGAAGAGTTGAGTTCAATAGAATGGGAAAGAGAGAAAAGAAGGAAGGGAGGGAGGAAGGAAGGAAGGAAGGAAGGAAGGAAGGAAGGAAGGAAGGAAGGAAGGAAGGAAGGAAGGAAGGAAGGAAGGAAGGAAGGAAGGAAGGAAGGAAGGAAGGAAGAAGGAAGGAAAAAGGAGAGAAATAAGAGAAAGGAAAGGAGGAAGGAAGGAGAAAAGTAAGCTTATATAGAAGCTAGATTCACAGATATGGTTCTTACTTTGACTCTGTGCTTCAGAAGAAAGGAAAGGGAAGGGGAAGAGAATAAGAATTGCATAGTACACACTATGTGCGGTGCACTATGCTAAGTACTTTGTAAATATGATCTCATTTGCTTCTCAGAACAATCCTTTGCAGTGCTTTTATTATCCCCATTTTTCAGTAGAGGACACCAAGACAAACAGGGTTAAATGACTTGCTAAGATCACACAGTTAGTATCAAAGGCCAGATTTGAGGTCAGGTCCTCCTGACTCCAACCCAGCAGCAGTTCCCACTGGGTTACCTGCCCCAGGCACTATTCCAATAGTTTGGACATCAATAAATATCAAAAGACTTATGGTCTATCTGCTTCCTGCCTTGAAATGAGTTTCCCTGGGCAAAAAGGGCCAGCTCCCTGACCTGAGGAATCTTTCCTTTCTTTAAGCCAGCTCAGAGCTCAAAACATGGACACGCTGGCCAAACATTCTGTGGCCCGTTGATAGTTGGGGCTTAGGAACCTCATGAATCAAGGCTAACCCTAGCTGGGGGAAGCAGGAAAGGCATTTCTCCTGAGCAACTTCATCACAAACTGCCAACACAGAAGCTTCTCTGCTCCAGATAATTTCCTTTCAAATCTCCCCGGAAATAGCCTGAGCTTTAAGCTCAGGAGGAAAAGACAAGACAAGCCCAGTTTGACAAGAAATCTAGTTTCTCCCTGTCAGTTCTGCCGGCCTCATGAAAATGAGGAATTAAAGCTGGAAAGGGTATTCTGGTAAGAGAGCTTATTGCCCCAAAGGCAGTAAACAGCCTCCTTGAAGGACACTGGACATCCATAACCTTCTGTCTGCCACAATGATGGGATAAGGCAATCAGTCATGACTTAAGTCAGACTTAGAGTGGCTCCCCATATAGCATAAGGACTAAGTCTGGTGATTTCACTGGTATAAGCAAACTCCTTCTTTCAGTATAGGTCAGTGCAATCTCTCTATATAAAGTGTGATTTACAGCAGCAAGAGATTAAGCCGAGACATAGGTAGTGTGTCAGAGGCAGAGTTTACTTCCCGACTCAGAGACCAGCTCTCATTTCATTATGGCTTCTCATGGGAATGATTTCGCTAATGAATCTATAATCCATTCAACAAATTAGAAAATTGAGGCTCACGGAAGTGAACATACTTGACCAAGAGGTCAGAACTTGAACTCATGCCCGTGTACCTTTTCCAACACATCATGAAGAGATAGTGATGGCTTGTGCAATAACGTTGTAGAAAGAGCCCTGGAATTGGAATGAGAAGACCTAATTTTTAACCCAAACTGTACCACTTACCAGTCTACAATTCAAATTCTACCTCAGACTCTTACTAGCTGCATGATTTAAGAAGATAATATTTGTATAATGTGTAAATTAAAGCACATTGTTGTGCTTTAGTCATTTCAGTGATGTTCAACTTTCCATGATTCCATTTGTGGCAGAGATACTGAGTGATTTGCCACTCCTCCAGCTCATTTTATAGATAAGTAAACTGAGACAAACAGGATTAAATGACTTGCCTACAGTCACACAGCTAGTAAGGATCTGAGGCCTGATTCAAATTCAGATTTTCCTGACTCCATGCCAGGTGCTCTATTTACTGAACCACATTTAGCTGTCTTAAAGTACCATAGAAATGCTAATTATTGTTATTAATATGGGCAACTGAACTTCAATTTCCTAATCTGCTTTTTAAAAAAAAGTAAGGGAGAGACAGAGACAGAGACACACATAGAGAGACACAGAGAGAGAGAGAGACAAAGAGAGACAGAGAGACAGAGAGAGAGAAAGAGGAAGAGGAGAAGGAGAAAGAATTGGAGGAGGAGGAGGAGAAGGAAGAAGGAAGGAAGGAAGGAAGAAAAGGATAACAGTAATTGTACACTTGACAGAACTATTATGAAGATCAAAGGCTACAGAAGATATGTTTTGTGACTGTAAAGTTCTATTTAAATGGAAATAACTAGTTTGTGTCTGAACCCTCTAGAGGATTTAATTCAGCACAACATAGTAAATACCTACTATGTGCCTGACCCTCTGTTGGGAGCAAAGATAAAAACCCTTAGCCCCCGCCCTCAAAGAGCACTTGCTGAATAGCAGGAGGAGGGGACAACATCCTAGAGTAGGGGAATGGGACCTCTCTATTCAGTCTCCTAGGAGACTGGTTAAGCTTGCACTGCAGAGGAGTTCCTAGGGTGAAAAGAGTCTTGGAATTGAAGGGAATTTCTCAGTGCCCTCTTTCTCCCAGTAACAGCTCAGTTCAGAGGAAGAGACGCAGTTGGATGCTTACTAACTTTCCCCACCAGCACTTGGGGCTGCGGCCAGAATGCTGGAGGCCTTGTTGAGCAGCAGCCAGATTACATGCCTCGGGGGAGTCAGCAGGGAGTTATCTCTGCCTCTCACACTTGTTCAATCAGCTTTTCTCCACGCTGGCCCCAAATCTCCGTGCATTTCCAATTCCAGAGAAATCCTCTTTGGAATGAAAGAGAAAAGTGACAAATACAGACATGCTAGCTGGAGGCCCAGAAGGGATCCTGTGGCAGTGGGCTCTCTCTGCTGACTTGGGGTGTCCCCCATTCCCCAGACTTCCCCCTCAAACCCCAGAGCAGAACTGAGACCCGTTGCTTCATAGCCTTGCTCATTTCATTATCTATATCACCCCTGTGTATAATCTGAGCGGCAGGGAGAATTTAAGGAGAAGAGTTATAGCAGAAACTGTTGAAGTCAGTGTCTGAGAACCTGAGTTTGAGTTCTGCCTCTACCTTCGTGATTTATCCTTTCCGGACCTCAGTTTTTACTCATCTCTAAACTGAGGGAACCAGACAAGATAACTTCTGGGGTTGGTTCCTTGAAGCTCTAATGTCATAAGCTTAAGATCTAATCAGGCAAGGGACAAGGGGAAAGAATATTGGACTTGGGTCAGAGGATATGGGTGTGAATTCAGATCCTACTTTTCAGTTGCATCCAATTCCCATTGGGATTTTATTGGCAAAGACACTGGAGTGCTTTGCCATTTCCTTCTCCAGCTCATTTTACAGATGAGGAAACTGAGGTAAACAGGGATGAGTGATATGTGCAAGGTCATACAGAGAGGAACTATTTGAAACCTGATTTAAACTCATGAAGATGAGTTTTCCTGATTCCAGATCCAGCATTCTGTCCACTGTACAAGCTAGCTGCCTGTGCTACCTATTATCTATGTAATTTGGAACAAGCTTGTATATTTAACCTCTCTGAGTCCTAGTTTAATCTTCTATAAAATGAAGAAGTTGGATTAGGTGAGCTTCAAAATCCCTTTCATTTGCAAATCCTAGTAATAGGTACTAAATAAGTGGTTGCTTAATGAACACTTTGAAAAATAGAATTTATCTTTGTTCCCTGGACTTGCCTGACTTGCCAAACTTCCCTTTTCTATTTCTTCCAAGTCACAAAGGTTTTTAACTTCAGTTTATTCTTTAAATCTTGTGTCCTTTACAAGCTGAAAGCAATTCAGTGCCAAATCTCTAAACCAGTGGTCCTCAAAGTGTAGTCCAAAGAATTGTTGGGGTCTCTGAAACCCTTTCAGAGGGTAATTCAAAGTTATTTTTTATTTCTAATATGGTAAATAGCTATAAATATAACTTATGTTAACAAAAACTCTTTGAACAAATCCTCAGTAGTTTTTTAACAACATGAAGATACTGAGAACAAAGGTTTGAGAACCACTGCTTTCAACTACATCTTCACTGGAGCTAATGTCTATCATCTTTTCTCCATACAAATATGAAGGTTCATAAGTTAAGCCTTCTTCTTGCTGGGACTGCTTTAAGAGTCTTGTTATTAGTATCCTTGGTTCTTATTTTCCCCCTGTTTCCAGTCCATCCTCCTCAAAGATGTAAAAACAAAAAAATCTTCAATATCCCCCTATTGCTTCTACAGTAAAACAAACATCTTTTAGTCTGGGGTCAACTTAACCCACCATGTGTTCTACATTCCAGTCAAATTGCACTGATTCCAAGCTCTTCCCCAAACTCAAAATTTCATCTTCTGTTTGGATGCTTCTCCATAAGCCATCCCCAATTCCTGTAGTCTGGGATTTTCTCATTTCTACCATTTAGCATTCTTATATCCCTTCAGGGTTCTGTGAAGGTGCCTTCTGTTCTGTGAAATCCTCCCAAAGCAGAGTTCTCCCCTTCCTCAAGTAACATATCAGTGTACATGTTGAGCCTTCCAGATGAATTGCAAGCTCTTTGAAGGCAGGTGTATTTGTCACCGAGCCTTGTACATAAATCATTATACATCAAGGACTTGTGATTTCATGAATGTCAGAATTCCTCCTCTCTAGGATTCAGGTCATAATGAGTTTGTGAGGCTGAGAGGCTGACTTGATTATGGTTACACAATTAAAAAATGACTAAATAACAATGCCCGGGGGAAAGTCACTTAACTGCAATCTGCCTTACCTTTCCCTCTGAAAAATGGGAATAATGACAACACCTTACTTCTCAGTATTATGAAAGGGGAAAATGAAGTAATATTTGTAAAGTGTTTCACAAGCATTAAAGTACTATATAAATGCTGGCTATTAATATCCATCAAAGGTAGAATGTGAATCCAGGTTTCTTGATTCAAAATACAGCATTTTGTTCACTATTCCAACTGATCTCTTAATTTATATAACAGATGGTTGTACCAACTGAAATCAATTAGATTTCCCTAATATACTTACATACAATAAATGTTTCTTGAATTGAATTATTAACTTTATTACGTGTTTCAAAGCACTATTGTGATTAAAGTGCTTTGTTAATCTTAAAGTGCTATAGGAATGTCAATTATCATAATAGTTATTATTATACCACAATTACAGAAGTTGATATAAAGTGACTAGGCTGGACTTGTATTTCTATTCTCTTTCTCAAGGACTGGCACAATAAATGGAATGAAGGACAGAAGGAGTTTATACTGAGAGGTCTGCTTAAGAGGAAAAGAAGAAATTTCTTAGCCCTACTTTGACCTTAAATAATACTCTTTCCAGTTTCAGCCTCTCCATGGACTGAAAGTTGTGATATAAACAGTATGGAGCTTTGGATCTGATAGGACGTCCCATAAGTTTCCAGGACTTCCTAGAAGCATTGTCCAGAGAGTTCTGACCAATAGGTCAAACAACAATGGAATAACCTACCTTATGAAATGCCAAGCTCTCCTGACTAGTAGAGCTTAAGCAGAGGCTGATCACCACCCAACAGAAATATCCTCACCAGAGATCTCTACCTATACCAGAAAGGCAAAGTGGATTTAAAAAAATATTGGCCAAATTATGGCATTCAGTTGCAAGGGCTAACTATCAAATTATTTTGGGCCCAAACATGAATGTTTCATATTTATATATGTATGTATGTATATAAAATGTATGTGTGTATAGTTAGAGCAAAATATTAGCAGTAAAGGGATATTTAATTGAACTTCATTTGAGAAATTATGCAGAGCATTCAGTTATCCTAAATAGATCAAGGAGAAACAAAGAAGTGGAAAGACAAGAGGAAGCTTCTAAAACTTCCAAAAACTATGAGAGATCAAATGTGATAGAGTAGGTATGAAGAGTCTAATAAGTAATTACCTTCAACTATATTTCTCTAATATACCTACATACAAATCAGATGTACTTAGCTGTAATTTGCATTAAGGCTTTGGCAGGAAGCAGCTAATTGCCAATCAAAGGCAATTGAGAAAAGATGGGAAGGCTGCTATAAATAAATAGTGCCTTGGTCAGGAATCCCAGATAGCTGAGATCGAACCAAGACTAACAGATCAACAAAAACAACAAATATCTGTGGTAAAAGGATCTCAGTTAAATCAGATGTTGAAGGATAAAGCTAAATTTTCAAGGAATTACATAATGGACATGGAGTTGTCTTTCTTCCATAGTCAAGGAGCTAGTATTCATGTTTAAAATGCAAGCTAAAGTCATTTCTAGAACAGTAGGTAAATGCACTTAACAGCTACTCCTCCATTCTTTAGATTAGAATAGGAAAGTGGCCAATTAAAAAAATTGCAAAGGGAAAAAAAATAAAGGAAAAATAGAGACCTAAAGAGTGTCTTTCTCTAGATCAGGACTTTGAAGGGAGAAAGAATATGATCAGGGAGAAAGGGGAAAAAGGAACACTGAACAACAGATATCAGACTTTTCCCATCAATGGGCAGGGAAACTCTCTGAAGAGGAAGCAGCTGCTTGTTACCAAATAAATGATGATTTCGGTCTAGACATGCTCCCACTAGAATGAGCCTCCACTAGAAAGGGTCAAAAGAAGGGACAAGCAGAGGTGGTTGGGGATTCCCAGTTGAGGGTTATCAACCAAGCTATTTTTCACAGTAATATTAACAATAGAGTTATCTGATAACTTCTGGGAACACATATCTGGGACACTAAAGATAAATTTTCTCAAAACTAGAGATGAGAGTTGTTCTAGTTGGCTCCAGAGGGAAGGACTAGACACAGTGGGTGGAAGCTACCAAGAAGTTAATTTTGGATTAAGACTTGGAAAAATTTTCTTCCAATTACAACTACTCAAAAGTGGAAGGGGCTGACATGGAATTGTCATGATTTGTTAACTCTTACTTAGCTTTCTGATAAAGGATGTCCTTAGTATACTTTTGTTAGGAATTCAAAAAGACTTGTTGAGATTGCTTAATTCAAAAATCACTTTTTAGGAGAGACATTCTTCAGATTTCATCAGGGCAGAAGTGTAGCATCCATCCCATTGCTTGTCAATATGGTTTGCTTTTCCTTAGATGGAATAGTGGCCATCCTCCCCCCCGCCCCAAACCCTACTCCTGAAACTCACCAGATTAGATTTTAATTTAAATACCCAACAAATTTTAGTTCTATTGTAGCTAAGGCACAGCAAACAGAGAACTGGATCTGGAATCAGGAGAACATGAATTCAAATTCTGCTTCAGACACTTAGCTGTGTGACCCTGGGCAAGTCACTTAACCCAATTTGCCTTAATTTCCTCATCTGTAAAATGTGCTGGAGTAGGAAATGGTTAACCACTCTAGTATCTTTGCCAAGAAAGCTCCAAAATGGAGTCACAAAGAATTAGACATATCTGAAATGACTGAACATATATAGTTTATTAAGATTATGATATAATAAAATATGTATAATATTTATATACATAGAATCATACATCATTAGTAATTAATAGTTGTCATTATTAATTATAATGGCCAGCATTTCTATAGCACCTACTATTTTCCAGGCACTGTGCCCAATGCTTTATCTAGCTTAACTCATTTGATCCTCACAACAATCCTGGGAGATGGATACCATTATTATTCCCAGTTTATGATTGAGAGAACATAGACCCCACTCTTCAGGGAAGTAGTAGGGCTGAGGCACATAGAAAATAGCTGTAACATAAAATAGGAACATGATAAATAAAAAGAAGCACAACTTGTTAAGAGAACTCTGAGGAATCAGTCTATTCCTTTTAATGGAAGAGAGAAACTAGGGACATTTTTTTGAAGGAAGCAGAACTTGATGTAGGGATTGGCTGAATAGAATTTTAACAGGTATCATTTGGAAGTGAGTGTATGAGTGTGTGTGTGTGTATGTATGTATGTCTGAGTGTGTGTGTGTTGCCATGGAGAGAAGAATCCATGCAAGTATTGGGAATAATGTAAACCATAACATTTAAGCATGTCTTTGGACATGTCTCAGTGTGAGACTGGAAGATGGAGGATGTAGAAGGGAATGATGTAAAGCAAATCTAGTATAGAGATGTCAAACACACAACCCCAGTCCATAACATTCCCAAATATAATCTGACCCAGATTAAGATGTAAATGAGAAATATTTAATATATCTATATAATGTAATAGAGCAAAGATAATTTTAATAGATTTTTTTCTAACTCAAGATCACCTGCAGGAATCATTATTTTTAACTTAGTATTTTAGGGGCAGCTAGGTGGTGCAGTGGATAGAGTACCACAGCCCTGAAGTCAGGAGGACTGAGTTCAAATCTGGTCTCAGACACTTAATACTTCCTAGCTGTGTAACCCTGGGCAAGTCACTTAACTCCATCTGCCTCAGGAAAAATCTCATATTTTATTTTCCTCCAATTACATGTAAAAACAATTTTAACATTTATTTTCAAAATTTTTGAATTCCATATTCTCTCCTTTTTTCTCCATTCCCTTCATTAATATGACAAGGAATTTGATATAGGTTGTACATGCTGTACAAAACATTTCCATATTAGTCATGTTGTAAAAGAAAACACAAACAAAAACAAACAAACAAACAAACAAACAAAAAAAAAAAAAAGTAAAACAAAGTCTGCTTCAATCAGATCCCATCAATTCTTTCTCCAGGAATAGATAACATTCTAAAATTTTAAGTCTTTCAGAACTGTCTTGGATCATTGTATTGCTAAGTCATTCACAGCTGATTATCTTACAATGTTGTTATCATGTACAATGTTCCAATGTTCTCCTGGTTCTACTCATATCACTTTGCCTCAGTTTATGTGACTCTTTCCAGGCTTTTCTGAGATTTTGTTCATCATTTCATATAGCACAATAGTATTCCATTGCAATTATATACCACAACTTTTTCAGCCATTCTCCTATTGATGGGCATCCCCTCAATTTTTCAATTCTTTGCCACCAGAAGAGCTTCTAAAATATTTCTGTACATATAGGTCTTTTTACTTTTTATTTTTCATCTTTTTTTAGGATCCGGACTTAGTAGTGGTTTTGCGAGGTCAAAGGATATACATAGTTTTATACCCCTTTGGGCATAAATTCCAATTTGTCCTACATAATGGTTGAATCAGTTCACATGCATTAATGTCTTAATTTTTCCACATCCCCTTGAACATTTTTCATTTTGTTTTTCTGTCCTATTAGTAGTACCTCAGAATTGTTTTAATTTACATTTCTCCAATTAGTAATGATTTAGAGTATTTTTTTTCGTAGTGCTCTAGATAGCTTTTATTATGTCTGAAAACTGACATCTTTTGATCATTTCTCAATGGGAAATGGCTCCTATTTTTAAAAATTCAATTCAATTTTCTAAATATAGGATAAATGGATTTTATTCTTGCTTTAAAACAATTTTAACAGTTATTAATTCTGGCTATATTTCCATTCTATCCCCCCCCCATTTATTCAATTCTCTCTTCTTTTACCCAGTCACTCAAATGTTTTCTTTCCTGCAAAGATTTTTTTTTATGTCCAGTTTTGTGGCCTCATTTCTAGTTCAGTTCAACACATCTACATTAGAGTGGGCTTCAGCCAGATTATGAAGGGCTTAAAATGCCAAAGTGAAGATCACATGATACAGAGCTGGAATCATTTTTCAGTGTGTCCAGTTCTTCATGGACTCATGTGGGTTTTCTTAGCACATATTGAAGTGGTTTGCCTTTTCTTCTCCAGCTCATTTTACAGATGAGGAAACTGAGGCAAACTGCTTTAAGTGACTTGCTCAGGGTCACACAGCTAGTGAGTGTCTGAGGCTGGATTTGAATTTAGGAAGATGAGTCTTCCTGATTCTAAGCCCAGTGTTCTATCCACTCTACTGCTTAGTTTCCCAAAAGGGATCTCAGAGGCCTTCTAAGTCAACCCTCTTATTTTATAGAACAGGAAATTAAGATCCAGGGAGTATGCTCAAAGACATACAAATAATGGGTATCAGATTTGAGCCCAAAGCCTGGATTTAAGAGTCAGGTTTCTTTCCACAGAACTATGCTAGAGTTTGTGCTTTATTTTTGAGGCAACTTGGGAACCATTGGAGGTTCTTGTACAGAAAGTGCTTTGTTCTTTAAGAATATGTTGGCAACTGCATGAAGGATAGATTGGGAAAAGCAAAGAATAGGAGCAGGGAGACCAATTGGGAGGTTATTGCAATAGTCTAGATGAGAGGGGATAATGGCTTATACTAGAATGGAGACTATGTGAATGGAAAGATGTAAAGGTAAAAATGCTAAGACTTGACAACTGACTGGATATGGGGACTAAGGGAGTACAGGATGACTCCATGGTTGTAAACCTGAATGACAAGAAAAATTATGGTGATGCTAGTAGAGCAGAACTGAGGGGCTGTTTTAAGTATAAAGATAATAATCTCATTTCAGATAATTCAGAAATAGTTGGCAAAATGGAAATGGAGTTCAAAGGAGAAAGAGCCTCATGTGGAGATTTAGGAGTCATCTCTATTGCAGATGACTGAGTCCATGGGAGCTGGTGATAAGGTGCTGATAACATGGGATAGATGATAGGTAGGTAGATAGATAGATAGATAGATAGATAGATAGATAGATAGATAGATAGATAGATGGATGGATGGATAGAGAGCAATTGTTCTGGGAAAAAAAGATTTGGGTTCTTAGGGGTCAATATGAGTCAGTAGTATTATTAGCAGAAGAACTAATGCAGTCTTGAACTTCATTAGAGAGGCATAGCTTCCAGGTTTTTCACTTTATTTTTGAATTTCTAAAGTGTAGAACATGGGTTTTGTTGTTGAGTCATTTTTCAGGCATATCTGACTCTTTGTCATTTGGGGTTTTCTTGGCAGACATACTAGAGTGAGTTGCCATTTCTTTTTCCAGCTCATTTCATAGATGAGGAAACAAAGGCAATTAGGATTGATTGACTTGCCCAGGGCCCTATAGCTAGTAATCATCTGAAGCCAGACTTGAACTCAGGAAGATGAGTTCTCCTAAGTCCACCAGCCCTATATCCATTGCACCACCTATCTCCCACCTAGCTTTATTGGGTAAATATTTGTTGGATTAGATGTAGTTATTATAAGGTGGATGGGTGCTCTCATACCTGGGTTAGTTGTTTCTCTCTTTCCTAGGCTAGAACTCCTCTGCAGCTACCCTGAGATTCCAGTCTGCCCTTCTCTGGAGGCAAAATAACATTTAGATTGTTTGAAATTCAAGACCAGATGTCACACAGTTCTGTGAGCTCTGGCTGAATTGCTTCACTAGGCCATCATACATAACAAAATTATTATTGTCCTCCTGGAATCTAGAGCAATACCTGACTGATCCTTTCAAACACTTCATTTTGATTCATTGTTAACAAAGTTTATGCCATGTTTGCAAATGAGCCATATAAGGACAAAGCCAGCCAGTCAGCTAGGGGAATTCCCAACAGCAGACCCATCTAATCAAAGATTAAACTGGAAAATATCTGAGGGGCATTTTCCTCATTGACCCTATTTGCATATTGCTAGCATAAAAGGCACAGAAGGCATATGGCTAGAACTGAGCAAATCACAAACTAGTTTAGTTTATGTGTCCTTTACTCTTATTTAAGGCAGTGAGAAGTCTACTTAAGTACTTGTGGTATGATGGAAAGAGTTCTGGATCTGGTATCAGAAGATTTGAATTCAAATCAGTTGTATGATTTTGAACAAGTTGTCAATATCGGCCTCAGTTTCTCATCTGTACAGTGATGGAGCTGGACTATCTAACCTTCCAGTTGTAAATCTATGCTCTAGTATGAAACCTTCAAATGAAAAGGGGGTAACCACTTGTTGGGATATTAAAAAGAAGATCCTTATTCAAGTATAAGGTAGACTGAGGTTCTGTGATTCTTTGATATGGCTTTCTGCTGCAAAAATCCATCTCTTTGATGTCAGCCAGATCCTAAGACCAGAAGACAAGAAGGAAAAAAGAAATAACAAACTGGAGACAAAATGATTTTGCATTCCTGTTGAATGACGAATGAAGGGAATCAGCAGGGACCCCCCAGTCAACAGGGCAATATGGGCAGTGTCTAGAGCTGGCTTTGCCACTGCCCTGACAGAATGAAAGGAAAAGGCAGGTTTCATCCCAACCCTGAGTGAGCAGCCTTGCTGTTTCCTTTTCTAGGATGGCTTTGTGGTTGTGGCTGAATTATTTCCATTCATGTCCTACTCTTTATGACCCCATTTGGGGTTTTCTTGATAAAGATT
Organism: Antechinus flavipes; assembly: GCF_016432865.1. Classification (NCBI taxonomy): domain Eukaryota; kingdom Metazoa; phylum Chordata; class Mammalia; order Dasyuromorphia; family Dasyuridae; genus Antechinus; species Antechinus flavipes. The sequence continues at coordinate 423,590,346 of NC_067399.1, forward strand.
CTGAAGTAGTTTTCCATTTTCTTCTCCAGCTCATTTTACAAGATAAAGAAATTAAGTGACTTGTCCAGGGTCATATAGCTACTGTCTGAGGCTAGATTTGAACCGAGGAAGATGAGTCTCCCTGACCCCAGGCTCACTCTCTATCCATTGCAACACCTAGCTGCCTCAAGTAATGTTTCTTGGCAACATGGAACTTTATGGTCTTAGAAGATTTAGGGAAACAGATTATTACTGGTGAAGTGGGAAGAGAAACTTGAGGAGAGAAGTCCTTTTGAGCTCACCTTAGAATCATCCCAATGAAGCAAGTACCTACTTAGTCTGTCCATAGCTTACTTTTACCCTCTTCCAACATGTACAGAAAATACCAAGCTTCCTTCTGCCTTTTTAACTAATCACCTGGGGAACTTACCTGGGCTCTCTGTGGGAATTGGATGAGTTTGTGTTATCAATATGGGGAATTTATAAATAAGGCAGTCACTTCTTGTAATCCCAAGATTGTGCTCAGTCACTCCAGGTTGGAATGAAACCTGCCTTCTCCTTTCTATCAAGGCAGTGGCCAAGATATCCGCCCATATTGCCCTGCTGATTGGGGAGTCCCTGCTGATTCCCTCCATTCATCATGCAACAGGAATGCAAAATCATTTTATCTCCAGTTTGTTGTTTCTTTTTTCCTTTCCTGCCTTCTGGTCCTAAGGTTTGGCTGTTCAGAAAGCATCTGTTCACTCCCCCTGACAAATGTATTGATTTCGTGCTAGCCTGACTGCCTAAACTAGCTACCCTAGAAATCAAATGTTCATCCCTCATCCACAACAGGTCTTAGTAGCCCTGGGGAAAATCAGCAGAGCTAGTTCTAGGAATTTAGATCTGGAGATAAATGTGAGGGACAAACAGTTACCTCCCAACCAATATGCTCATGTCTAGATCAACCCAGGAAAAAGAATTATCTCTTAGACTTCAGAAATGTATAAAAATACTTTAACATATTTAACATATACTGGTCAACCTGCCATCTGGGGGAGAGAGAAGGAGGAAGGAGGGGAAAAATTGGAATAAAAGATTTTGCAATTGTCAATGATGAAAAATTACCCATGCATATATCTTGTAAATAAAAAGCTATAATAAAAAAAGAAAATATCTCTGCCTTCCAAATATCAACTGCAAATCAAGGAAAACAAGATGGAAAAAAGTTAACCATGCCCCCATCCTGAAAATGGCTTTGTGATTTGAATAGCCATATGCCCAAACAATGCCATTTTCCTTACATCAAAGCGATTTTCTTATCAAGAACAAATTGCCTTTGAGAAACACACAAGACTTAAAAAAAAAAAAAAACTCCTAGCAAACCATTTATGAAGTAGCCACTATGTTCCAAGCACTATGCTTGATGATAGGAATATAGACACAAAAATCAAAAGAGGAGTGGGAAAAAGAGTCCTAGAATAGATTAATCAGTTTTAGGGTTTGAGTAATTCTATCACTAATTCTGTGAAGTTCTGATTTCTCCTGAGACTTGGCCTATTTTTAAGCAAAAAATAACCCAAACCACAAAATAATTATTTCTATAAAGGAAGTTATATTTCCAAATTGTATATGGAGAAGTGATATCAGCCAAATATTGAGGTTGTATTATCATGAATTGGCTCCTGGGAGATTGCTTGGATCCCAAGAGGAAAAGTATAGCCCATCAGATCTAGAAAAGATCATAGAAAATAAAACACAAAATACTAGAATCGTAGAATCACAAAGTTGAAAAAAATCAAAGGTCATCTAGTTGGTTCAATATAAACCTAAACAAAAATCACTCTAATAACCTTTGCAGATATCCAACAATGGAGAAGCTATCTTTGACATATATATGTATATATGTCCACACAGTGGAAAGCATTGGAAAGACCATTGGCTCTAAAGAAAAATGACTTAGATCAAAATTATGCCTTTCAAACTTTGTGTGACTTGCCTTTTCTGAGCCTCAGTTTCTTCTTCTGTAAAATGAGGGATTGGTTCTAGATGACCCCTAAATCCTTTCTACCTCTAGATCTATGATCCTCTGAATATTTTATCAATGTCTTTTTGAATGTCACCCAGTCTCAAAGTTCATTGATGTGGGACTTTCTCCTTATTGTAGAGATCAATGTGCAAGATTTATGTCAGCTTTCGGGAGAAGCTATCTTTGACATATATATATATATGTGTGTGTGTGTGTATGTGTGTGTGTGTGTGTGTGTGTGTGTGTGTGTAAATTGTTTTGTTTGTTTCTTACAACTAATTGAAATATGCCTCTCTAATCTTCACTCTTTTATTAGTCAATCTGGCAACTTTTCATATTATTGAAGACAACTCTGTTTAGGAATTTATATCACTATACTAATAGCTTAGCAATCCACTCTTCTCCTCCTGCCCTAATAAAGTCTCTCTCCAGGCTAAACATCTCTGATTCTTTCAACTCAGTTTTATCTGGCACAGTTACTCATCCTCTCCTAATCTATTTGCCTACCTCCACACAGTGGAAAGCATTGGAAAGACCATTGGCTCTAAAGAAAAATGACTTAGATCAAAATTATGCCTTTCAAACTTTGTGTGACTTGCCTTTTCTGAGCCTCAGTTTCTTCTTCTGTAAAATGAGGGATTTGTTCTAGATGACCCCTAAATCCTTTCTACCTCTAGATCTATGATCCTCTGAATATTTTATCAATGTCTTTTTGAATGTCACCCAGTCTCAAAGTTCATTGATGTGGGACTTTCTCCTTATTGTAGAGATCAATGTGCAAGATTTATGTCAGCTTTCGGGAGAAGCTATCTTTGACATATATATATATATATGTGTGTGTGTGTATGTGTGTGTGTGTGTGTGTGTGTGTGTGTGTGTAAATTGTTTTGTTTGTTTCTTACAACTAATTGAAATATGCCTCTCTAATCTTCACTCTTTTATTAGTCAATCTGGCAACTTTTCATATTATTGAAGACAACTCTGTTTAGGAATTTATATCACTATACTAATAGCTTAGCAATCCACTCTTCTCCTCCTGCCCTAATAAAGTCTCTCTCCAGGCTAAACATCTCTGATTCTTTCAACTCAGTTTTATCTGGCACAGTTACTCATCCTCTCCTAATCTATTTGCCTACCTCCACACAGTGGAAAGCATTGGAAAGACCATTGGCTCTAAAGAAAAATGACTTAGATCAAAATTATGCCTTTCAAACTTTGTGTGACTTGCCTTTTCTGAGCCTCAGTTTCTTCTTCTGTAAAATGAGGGATTTGTTCTAGATGACCCCTAAATCCTTTCTACCTCTAGATCTATGATCCTCTGAATATTTTATCAATGTCTTTTTGAATGTCACCCAGTCTCAAAGTTCATTGATGTGGGACTTTCTCCTTATTGTAGAGATCAATGTGCAAGATTTATGTCAGGGGTAAAGCTGGTCTTCAATAATTAGAAAAGAGTCCCATACCAATAAGCTTTGGTACTAGGATTAAGCTAAAATGTGACAACCAGAACTAAATACAATATTTTGGAAATGGTATTTATAACAAGGGCAGAGAGAAATCCAACAATCACTTTTTTTATTCTGGACTCTGGGCATCTATTACATTAATGCAACCATCAATTTGGTAAAACTTTGGAACTGCTGTCTAGTCCTGCCTCTTTCATCCTTTATTTGTCCAGGTGATTTTTTTAACCCAAGTATAGTACTCTTGATTTCTCCTGCTCTTATCTTATTTCAATTGAGTCCATAATTTCTGAGATCTGTTTGGTTACTGATTCTGTTATCCATTGTATTAGCTCTTCTTCCCAACTCGGTGCCATCTGCAAATTTTATAAACCTGGCATTTTATGTCTCTATCCCAATGTGGTACGTTCCCCTTTTATATGTTGCTAATATAGCCTGATGCTCCAAAAAACAGGGATTTGACTAAGGATAAGAAGTGAAAAAATAGACATGGTTTCAGTAAGAGAAATACCTTGATGAAGACCAAAGTCAGAGAGAAAGGGACTTCAGGTCCCTGGCAGTCCAACTGCTTGCCAAGACTGGTTGCTAAGGGTACTTCCCCTTCTCCAACAGAGTTATCTAATGCCAGGCAAATGTGTCACATTGCCAGAACTGAGGAAGGCACGAAGCCCCCTGATCACACCAGATTCTATTCCCAGGATCCCAAGTCCATTCTCCAAAGAGGAAGACACAGGAACAGTGTCGATCCAGAAATTCTGCTTTTTTCAACAAGATTGCTAAACATCTAATTAGCATTCCTTTTTCTTCTCAAAGAAGAGTGAGTAGCAATAGGAAACTTAATAAATTCAAATAGACATTTCCTAGAAATCTTAGATCTAGATTAATTTTGTGTCTGAGGGTCTACCAGTGTTTGGGAGATCTGTGGTCTTTTAGTGTTCACTTGATAGATTAAGCTTAGAGTCTTATGATACATTGTTATCTAATTGTTATTTATTGTTTATTTGCTAAGAGTGCTGCTTACAGTATCCAAACATTTTTATCTGTTTCTCTATAAAAGAGACAAAATTATGCCCCGTTACATGGATACTGCTCAAGTTCAAAAAGGAGGTGGGTCAAGTTGGAGGATGAGAGTTTAGAGTTCATGTTCATTAGTTAGACCCAAAAATCCATAACAAATAAGTGTTATACTATAGAGACAGAACTAAGGGATTAAAGGCTGCTGATAATCATAGAGACCAGGGCTTTTTGGGGACACTGGCCTAGTAAGGTATATACAAAACACCAAGATGAACATAGGATTCCTCGGTAAATAGCTGTCAATGACCCTTAGTGGATTTTTTAAGACATCATTTAAAAAACCTATCCAAAGAACCAAAAGAGGAACCTTAGATCATGAAATATTAGACTTTAGAACATACAAATAAGAGACTAATATATAACAGCACAAACTAGGAGTAGAAAGAATCTTCACCCAACATCTAGTCCAATATTTTTATTTTACAAATAAGAAAGCTGAGACCCAGAAAATGGAAGTGTCATAACTAAAATAGTGAGTTAGTAGCTAAACCAGGGCTATAATTCAGATCTCCCAATTCTCAGGCCTTTGTTCTTTCCACTGCACTGCATCATGCTCTAATTAACCTTTAGTAGTTAGTCTGTGGCTAATTAATATATATAATATATATTTTAATCACCAATATCAAAATAGTTACTTCAAATAACATCACACTGAGGCATTTAAGAAAGAGGGGTATGGTATTCTCCACAGGAATTGGATGGAAATGTTTGCCTCGGTAACTGGTTATATAAGTCCAAGAGCAAAACAGAAAGAAACAGTTAGGAACTCCCCAGGTCAGATTTAAAATAACAAACAGAATTATCTCCTTGCACCCAGAGGGAGAGAGAGCTCCTCCCCCGCAGAGCAGCCCACAGGCCACAGCAAAGGGCTGATTTACTTATTTTCCATTATTTATCAAGTGCTAAAGAGGATGAAAGATGAAAAGCAGCTGGGGTTTTGTGCTGACTTCTCATCTCCCTTACTCATCCCACAGAGCATCTTTTCCAGATGTCAGCTTCCAGAGCCCAGGCAGTGTGTCCTAGTGGGGACAGCAGTGATTGTAGAACACAGAACTCTGCTGGATTCCTACTTGTGTGACCTTTTGGGGGCAAATCTCTTCCCCTTTCCTCTTTGAGCCTCAGTTTTTTGATCTGTAAAAAGAAGAGAGCAGAACTACTTTTTTTCTTAAGATCCTTTCCATTTCACACAATACAGAGATAATAATATATTCTCATATCACAGTATCATAGGTCCTTGAGCCTATGAGATAAGGACAAGAAGACCTAGAATAAATGCCTACTTCCTTTTCCCAGAATGATCCTGACCATTCCAACCTACATCGATCTTTCCCTCTCCTGAGCTCCTCGAGTTATACACTGGACCATGTACCTATTTAAAAAATAATAACTAACATTTTTTGAATACTTCAAGCTTCACCAATCATTTTATATATAATACCTTATTTGTTCCTCACCAGTACCTTGTGAGGCAAGTGCTATTGTTACTCTTTAAAAAAAAAAAAAAAAAAAAAAACAGATAAGGTAAGTGAGACTGAGCAAGGTTCAATGAATTGTCCAGAGTGATCACACTGATGCTTTGCAGAGGTATGGTTGAATATGGATGGGTCTTCCTCACCTCCTGTCCAGCACTATATTTATTCACTATATCACAATCGCCTCTCACTGAAGATCTCTAGTCTCTAGTTGTTTCATGTATGTGAGTCCCAGAGCCAAGAGTTGAAGTGTTCTGACCTTGGAGTAACCAGGAATCTGGTGTCCCAATGGTTGAAGAATATATGTTGGGGAGTAAAGTATTAAAAAAAAAAAATGGAAAGGTAGGAGGAGGCTGAATTATAAAATGCTTCAAAATACAAACAGAGCATTTTATCTTTGATCCTAGAGGCAAGAGGGAATTACTAGTGTTATTAAGGGGCTAACTTCTAAGTTTCAAGCCTACTGGATAGATGGCATTGTCTTCTACAGGAATTGAGAAAATAAGGAGAAGGAGGGTTTAAAAGGAAAAATAATGAGTCCACTTTTGTACATGTTTGAGTCCAAGATGTCTAGTGGACAAACAGTTCTAGATGTCTGAGAATTAGGTGGAGATAAGATTACTCAGTAGAGAGTTTGGTATAGGGATAGATTTGAAAATTACCAGCATAGATATAATAATTAAATCCATAAGAGCTGATGAGCTCATTAAGTGAAGTAGAATAAAGAAGAAAGGGAAGAGGACCCAAGAGTCCTGAGATACAACAATGAGGATCCAGCAAAAGAGCCTATCAAACAGGATTATAGATGTTTGTTTTTTTTTTTTCAGAGAGTTTAACTACAAAGGACAGAAGAAATATAGGTTAAGGGATGGAAAGATCAAGTGAGGGGCAAGTGTTACTGCAGGGATACAAGGTCTGTACATAAGTAAATGCAAAGTAATCTCAAGCTAAAAAGAGCATTCACAACTTGGATTAATTATTTTTTCTGATTTCTGAAAGGAGAATATACAGTTATTCCTCTACTTTTAGTACAACAATGAAAAGCTGGAACCTGCTGACAGGAGGACCTCTTCTGGAGAATAGACACCATTCCATGCAGAATCTGTCTAATGAATTAGGGATATTTAAGCTGAAGAAAAGAATCTTAGCTGTCTTCAAATGTGTGAAAAAAGGAAGGGGGGATGCTTGCCATGCTTGGCCCCAAAAGACAAAATTAGAAGCAAAGAACAGGTTGAAGTCACAGATTTAAGAGATAGATTTAGGCTTGGTAATGGCAATTAAGCCATCCCCAAAGCCTTGGGAGATAGCTTGTTCCCCATCACTGGTGGTTTTCAATCAGATATTGGATGATTCTTTACTTGGAAATAGTAGAGGAAATCCTCATTCGAATATGGATAGGACTAGATGGATGGTCCCTTCCAATTCTAAGACTCTGTGATTGTGAGTTTTCTGCTTTCCCAAAACTTAGCACAAGATCTACTACTCAGGGAACCTGGGATAAAAGAAATAGTGTTACCCATAGGAGCAGGAACCCAGAAAAGGAATTTTCCTCTAAATGGGGACATAGAAGAAGGCATTTGTGGCTTTGGGGTGATACCATGAGTTCTTACCTATTTGAAATCTTTAGTGTCTTATTCAGGGCATCAGAAGAGTAGAAAAAGAAATCATAGGATTATAGATTTAGAGTTGAAAGGAAAATTAGATGCCATTTAGTCCATCTCTCTTGTTTTACAGATGAGAAATGAGGATCAGAGAAAATGTGATTTACTCACAGTGATTTCAGTGTTAAATGTCAGAAGCAGATTAGAAATAAGGTTTTCTGACTTCAAACCAGGTTTTTTTTTTTTTTTTTTTTTTTTTTTTTTCCTATTATACCAATATAAAAAGACTGGGAGTCTTCAGACCTTTTTTCTAGTCCTAGCTTTTCCACTAACTAGTTGAGTGAATTTGTATGTCATTTGCCTTCTCTGGGCTTCAACCTCCTCATCTATCAAATGAGATGATTTCTAAGGTTACCCACGGTTCTGATATTCTCAGGAATGCACCAGAGCTGTGATTAAGGCCGCGTCAGAGAAAGCATGGGAAGGTTTGATCACCACCTAGTGTTCAGTCAGAACAAATTGAAATATGTTTCATCTGAGCCATGGTTTTCCTAGGAAGCACTTAATTCTTTTTCAATCATAATTGGAGATGGTAGTAAGAACACCATGACCACATGACTGGGACAGAGCTGTAGGTTTTGATTACAAATTAAAAATCAGCGTTTTAGAATGATCTCACTTTAATGCTGGGCAACAACGTGATTGCATTTCAGTTTCCTAGTCATCCTGATTTCAATCAATCCAACAATTAGAAGCATCCAGGCTAAAAGGACTTCAATGGCCATTTACTCCAACCCTATGTCCCACTGGAGTCCCAGATATAACATTAATCAACAAGCATCTATTAAGTGCTTAACCCTTGATTGTCTAGTCTGTTTGGAAAAAAATGGGGGAACCACCACTTACCTTTTCAGGCAGCCCATTCCACATTTGGATGTCTCAAATTTTTAGAAAAAAAAATTTTTTTTTCAATTAAGTCTGGTTTACATCTTTGCAACTTTTTCCTGTTACTACTAATTCTGTATTCTGGATAGAATAACAACAATAAAGAATCCCTCTTCTATACAACCTGTCCCTTTCTAGCCTTCTTACACATTAAACCTCTCCACCCACTCTCCTGTCCCAGTCCACAGTTTTTAGTGCTTCCCTACTAAGGTTACACCTTTCATCCATTACAGATACATCCTGTATGTACTTATTTATGTGTGCATTGTTTTGCCCCATAAAAGCATCTTAAATAGAAACTATTTTTGGTTTTGCTTTTTTAAAAAAATACCTTCAGTGTCTGACACATTTGTTATTGTTCAGTCATGTCAAGAAATCCCCCAAATAGGGTGATAACTAGTCAGATATGACTGAAACCACTGAACAAGAAAAAGCAATGATTAAACTTTAACTCCACTAAAAGCCCCAAATTCCTTTCAGAGAAGCTATCTATTCAATTGTGCCTCCCCATCCATTACTTGGGAGGCTGATTCTTTGAATCCGAGAAGAATTCACATCTAGCTAATCTGATTTTCAGAATCTCTCCAAAAACTTAAATATCAAGACCTTTTGTTAGAAAAACACTGAGACCATTCGGTTAAGGTGATGGGACTCCAGGGACTAGAATGTGTTCTGGTTTTAAGATGTTGAATATGGTTTCAGAGCATCAAAGTTCAATACCAAGTGCATAAAACAAACTTTAAGCACTAAGACTATCTCCCCAAGAGAGCAAAAGAGTTAAATGGACACGATCAATCTGACTTGGTCTTACTGAAACTCTAAGCTTTTCAGAAGAGAGGGTAGGAATAGGAAACTGGAAGTCTAGGATTCTGTCTGACAGCTAGTAAATCAAAGGAGGAGCTCACCACACTCCTATAGGAAACATGAAAGTCATCACATAAAGTACCTAGAATAGCCCTTTATTACATGGCAGGGGGGTAGATACCCCAGATTAAAAGCTAAATCTAGATTGTAGATCTGAGTTCCAGTCTCAATTCTCTCACGGTATAGGTGACTTTTGGCAATTCACAACTACTCTGTCTTTCATTTTTTCTTATCAGTAAAATTTAAGGAATATACTAAATGATCTCAAAAGGTCCTTACCAATTCTAAATTCAGTGCCTTGAGTTCTTTCCTGGGTCTGGGTGTCATTCCCCTTTCTGCTTTCCCATCTCCCTCTTCAAAGTCATTCACTCTCATCTTGATTTCAACAAAAAGCTGTTTGACTCCAGGAATGAGGATTTGTAAGTATACAAACTACACACAAGTGAACAATCACAGGAGCATGAAGTAGATACAGAGCCCCCAGTCTTGTCCAACTTAGGAAATAATAATTATTTATTCCTCAATTCTGAGTGCTTTGAAATGAATCTCTTCTCTTCCCTATAAGTTCTTTCTGGCTCTATGGAGCTCTGACCTCCAGTCACCACTGAGTTATCCTTTAGGAAACAGCCATTCAAACCATTCCAGTTTGGCTGATCCATGCTTCAAGCTGAACTAAGATCCTGACTTTCTCCAAAACTTCAGTTTTCCTTTTATGTGAGTTATCTCCTCCCCTGACTGAATGGGCTTGTCCTTCTACTTGAAGGCCACAGGTCTTTTTCTCTCAGTTGCCCTGAAAAATGAAAATGGATAAACTGGTTAGAATTTCAGGGCAAGTTAATTCTATGGATCACAAGTAGAATGACTCTTCCAAAATATGGAAAAGAAACAAAATGAGATCTAAAAGATCTAAAAGAGAAGGTTGGGGACTGGGTAAAAGAAAAGACCTGGAAGGAAAATGTTTTCTCTAAAGTCAAATGAAGGAAGAAGGGAATACAAGGTTAAAAATTTCTTCTGCCATCCTCCCTTCTCTCTCCTTTCACCTTCTTCTCCTTCTTTTATCCCCATCCTTCCTCATCTCCTTCTTTACTTTATCTTTCTTAGAATCAGGCCTCCATGTTACCCGAACTCCTGTCATTCTCCCACTCCCTCTGGAACCTGGATTCTGTACCTATACCACTTTATTTTGCTCACAAATAAGATTCCACATCACTTCCTAAACTATCACCTCAGCTGGCTTACTTCCTACCTTCCCCTTTCCACTTCCCCTTATGTGTACTCTCCTGTCATACTATAAAGGCCATGAGATCAAGGATTACCACCTTAATTCTTTTGTGTACCTAGTAAGTGCTTAATAAATGCTTTTTCATTCATTCATTCTTCTTTTTTGTTGTTGTTTTTCCACTATCTTTTCCCAGCTCCAGATAAATTAGTTTGTTGCTGATGAGACCTGGAAACTGCAAATAAAAATGGAGCAGCCTGATATTCTTAGGATGAGTGTCTAGGGAGAAACAAAGAACAAGTTGGAGCAAACTCTTCTCTCTCTCCATTTCTGCTCTGGAATTCCCACAGCTGTAAAGGCTGTCAGGCTGGGGGAAGATGACGAACAACCGGCTCACACTCTCTCAGAACGATAAAACCCATTCCCCCCTTCGGCTTTCCTCTCGTTAGGGTCCCCCCGGCAGTCAGAAGAGGGGGACAACAGTGGGGTTGTATATACTTTGCTTGTCTCTAAGGGAGTCTGCCAGTCCTGGCTAAAAGCAGCAGAGGGCAGCAGCAGACTGAAGAACTCAGCTGCAGCATAATTTCAGGTGGGGAGAACACAAGGTGGTAATAGGACAGGAAAATAGAAACTATCTAGATTAAGGGCTCTTAAGAGGGAGGGGAATCCATGGAGAGGTTTTGGAGGAGAGAGGGTGGAGAGCTATGAAATTGAACAGGAAAAATACACATCTTAATTTTTGTTCATTTCTAATTGAAATTTAGTATTTCTTTCAATTATTGAAAAACATTCTAAGAAAGGATCCATAATCTTCATCAGACTCCCAGAAAAGTCCATGACACACACAAAAAAGTTTAAAAGCCCCTCATTTTACAGATAAGGAAATAAAGGCCCAATTAAGATAAAATTATATTTTAGAAACATAGCAAGGATTATTGCATAAAGTAGCTTAGAAACAAACAAAAATACTAGACAGGAGTTCACATTCCATTTCAACCACTTATTAACTAGGTAACCACAGGCAGATCATTCTACTTCAATTTTTTCTTCCATAAAAGTAGAATAATAGGGGCAGCTAGTTGGTGTAGTGGATGGAGCATAGCCCTGAAGTCAGGAGGAGCTAAGTTCAAATTTGACCTCAGATATTTAATACTTCCTGGCTATGTGACCCTGAGTAAGTCACTTAATCCCAATTGCCTCAGAAAAAAAATCCAATTTAAAAAAAGGAGAATTAATATTACTTGTCAGGGTAGTATGGTAAAGTCAGGAAGACCTAAATTTAAGTACTCTCTCTCTCATATATATTCACTGTGTGACCATAGCAATCTGTTTAACCTCTCTGAGCTGCAAGCAACTCTTCAAGAAAGCCTATGATTATTAAAGGATTGAATACATATGGGGAGTTCCCTACCCTGATAAAAAGTACATATCTGAACCATGTTATAAGACTCAGTTGACAAAAAGCACTCTATATCCCTAGTCTCAAAGTCCATTGTTATGAGATTTTCTCCTTTTTAATGGTAACAAATGCCTGGCCTTTCATGATCATTACATATATAAATATAAGTTATGCTTGCCTCCCAAGGTCACATAAATAGTAAGTTAACAGAACTGAGATTTAAGAAAGGTTCTGACTCCAAAGCCAGCATTCTCTCCAATATACCAAATCAACTTTGGGCTTCTCTTCAATCAAATTTCTTAATCTCACACAGTCTCACAGCTGGTCTAATTTTATACAGAGAAGGTTCCATATCTCTCCCCTGCAAAAAATCTTCCAATCTTCTTTTATTTGGAGATAGTTCTTCTCACATTTACAGCCTGAGATAAGATTTAAAATTAAAGTACCATGGAAGGGAGAGTAACACAGTATAATAGAAAACTAGCTGAACTCAATGGAAGGACTGGGAGTCAGGAGACTAGAAGTCTATAATAAAACATAGACTTCTGCCTATAATGCCTTAGATGACCTTCAGCAAACCATTTCTTTTCTCTAGGCTTCAGCTGCCACTTTTATAAAATGATGTTTGTTGGGTTTTTGGACCAGAGTTTGAAAGTCCAAATGAGAATATAATCAGATTGAGGATCCATTTAGTTTAGAAGAAGAGAAAATAAAAGACGTGCATGTCAGGACCCTTCTACACAGAGTACCTACCAGCCTGGTGCTGCAGATATTTATGGGTTTCAGTGAAATTGGGAGATAGAAGGGGAGGAAGAGAGAATCCCTTCCAGAAACTGTTAGAACACAGAAACAGGATGTTCTTGATTATCAAAAGTTGGAGAGGGAGAGTCTTCCAGCAGCAGGAAAGATTTCAGCTAGTTCTAGTCAGCTCTGAGGGTGCAAAATCCAAAGCAGAGCAGCAAGGTAGGAATGACACAAAGGATCAATGATATGTTAAGGATGTGTAAGAGTTAGATTGGGAACTGCTTGATCCATTACATCTTTAGGCTCTCCTTCCTCCAAACTTATAGAATGGAGTAATTCAAGGAAGACAAAGAGGTCAATTTTAGGTTTATATTCACAAGCTAGATGAACTCTCTGTTCCTTTCTTCTGTGTGAAATCCAAATGGCCTTTGGAAAATATGAGTCAGAAACTATTTGAAAAAATCTAGGGCTGCTTCCCTCCTTGGATTCCAAATACAATTTCAATGTTCTTGGATTTCTCCTGATGCACAGGTAACAACTCATCCATAACTTAGTAGCTAATTCTTCACAGGTGACCCGAAACCAAAGATTAAGTGGTTTATTAATGTTCACATAGTTAATTTGGCAGAGGCTTGAACACAGATCTTCTTAACTCTCTGGTCTTCTTGATTTCCAGGGCTTCCTATATTCCCTCAATTACCCCAGCATCCTTTCTTCTGTGTGAAATCCAAATGGCCTTTGGAAAATATGAGTCAGAAACTATTTGAAAAAATCTAGGGCTGCTTCCCTCCTTGGATTCCAAATACAATTTCAATGTTCTTGGATTTCTCCTGATGCACAGGTAACAACTCATCCATAACTTAGTAGCTAATTCTTCACAGGTGACCCGAAACCAAAGATTAAGTGGTTTATTAATGTTCACATAGTTAATTTGGCAGAGGCTTGAACACAGATCTTCTTAACTCTCTGGTCTTCTTGATTTCCAGGGCTTCCTATATTCCCTCAATTACCCCAGCATTACACATTGAGATTCCAAATAACTTCAGATTTGGGAATTCTTCAGTCACAAACTTGCATTGAATCCCATAAGCAGGTATCAAGAAGGATGGAATGAGGAACAAAGCTTCCTATTTTTGTTGTATTTTGACCACAAAAGTCTCAGAAAATAAATAGAAAGGTCAGAAGTCTGTGACTTTGGCTTTCAGATCAGCCTGGCTCCAGCAGGGAGAGATGGGCTACCTCAGGGCCAGCACACTGAGCAGAGAAGGCAGTTTCTTTCATAAGGTGACTTGGGCTAAGGGGACCAAAGGTCAAGTTACTGGTCAGGAGATGGTCGAATCCTCATTTTTTCCCTTTCTTGGTCCCTAGAAACAACTGTGAAATTGATGCCCTTCATTGAGCTCATAAGCTTCAGGAATCAGGCTGAGGGTATGAAAATGGAGAATAGTATATCAATCCCATTCCACAAACATTTGAGAATTACAAGGCACACTATGTTAGGTATTAGGGATGCAAAAGCAATTTTCTAATCTATAAGAGGAAGGAGGGTGGTGGTGATTTGGACAAGATGTCCTGTGGATCTAAATCAAGGATACTATGGAAAAGAGCTAATTATATCTTACGATTTGCTTAATTTAAATGCTGCTCCAAAAACATCACCTCTTTTGATATGTTTGCTTAAATTATCTAAATTTTGGCATTAATACCTGGTGAAAATTTTGTGGAAAAAATCCCAGGTGCACTTGGCTATAGGGCAAAGTATGAACCTTAAAGGTGAGTTCATGTGACATTGAGGTTATTCCCTTTGGGTGGCAATGTGCCCAACTGTTGTGGAAGCTGTTTGAGATGTTGAATAAAGCCCATTGAGACTGAAATGGAAAAAAGTTAAGGAGTGACAGCTTTGTGACAGGTGAATTTATGACAGAGTAGTTTGGCTGCCAAGACTAGAACCTACATTCTCATTTTAATGGCAAGAGCATGCTCTCATTTCTATGTCCAGTGAGAAAGAATCAGTAGTCGAGGATTCTGACTTTTTGCCCTGTCACTGCCTTAAACTCCAGGGTCTGGGAAGTGATTTGGGCCTTGTTGCTTGTTGACATTTTGTAAGAGAAACACCTTGGGAAAGGTCAGCTCTACATGGCATGAATGAGAAAAGAACTTTTCAGCTTTGTTCAGATATGCAGGAAATGGAACTTTGGAAGACCCATTGTTAATGCTAACAAAAATTGTGTTCTTAGAGATACTACTTCCTTTTGGCTTGCAGACATCATATGCTCTTTATTTAAAAACAAAACAAAATTAAAAATGTCATGGGAACCTAAATCAATCTCACAGTCATTGACAGGGAATTGGAAAAGGGTGGGGAATGAGGAAGGGAGTGGGTGCCCTTTTCCAAGCAAATTTTGTGCCCCTTGAGACCAGGCCCATGGGCTTCTGGAAGAAGCCCTCACCTCACTGAACAAACATTTAATTTTATCCATCCACTTGATAAAGCGTAGACCACACCAAGCAGAAGTATTCCAAGCTTACCTTTGCCTGTAATTTTGAGGATTTCCTTTGGTTTCTCACTGTGAAATGAGAATTCTAAGCACCCTCTGGGTGAAGTCCTTCCTTCAGTGGGGACCTGGGAGGGCCAATGTCCATAATGTCCACCTGTGTTCTCTCTCCTAGGTAAGTGAGGACAGAGTGAATGATCTGATGGACTTTGCAGTTTGGGAGCAAAAGCAGCCACAGTAAGACACCCTTCATTCACTGTGAATGGCTCACATGGTCGGGGGGTGATATCAGTGATTGAATTTCCCTTGATCTAACAGAGGTTTGGAAGGGAGGGTACACTGGACAAAAATGGAAAAGAGCCCTCATGGGCATCTTTAGGAAAGTTGTTTCTGAGGCTTCCCATCCTGAGCACCAGGGTGACCAGAGGGACTGTTGTGCTCCAGAAGGAGCAGGATCATGGCTTTGGAGGCATGTGGTTTCCCCTTGGATGGGTTATTCTGAGCCTGGCATCTTGCCTCCAGGATGAGGGGAGGTGAATTGCTGAAAGACCTCCTTACTCTGGCTGCTTGATTCAGGTGGGTCCTTGGTGTCTTGGGTCTGTGTAAGAGGAATTGAGAACAATGCTTCAGGACAACATCCTGAAGAGGGGTGGGCTCTGGAGGAAACTCTATGCTCCTGCTCCATGCTCTGCTCTGGCATGTGGCCATGCCAAAGTCAACCTTCCAACTCATAGTAGCATCCCACCAGCTACATCACCCCCATGGCCGCGTTTTGTTTCTATTTCCTTTCCTGCCCATCTATAGCAGTAATTTTGAGGAAAATATTATGTTTCCTATTTTGCTTCCTTGTATGTATAAAGAATGTGATCACTGACTTTTTACAAGGTCCCGAATCTGATATGTTTATTCTCTTAAGAGGGGAAACTCAAAGGTTTGTATAACATTCGCTTGGATGTACAGACACGTATTGTATATATAATGGTATATAAGAGTCCATGTGTATGGCCATTCATAATTGCACAGTCATATAGACACCCTAAAAAGTACCATCCAATAATCATTCATAATCACACAAAACTCACATACATCACCATTCTCACCATCATTAATAAACATTTATTGAGTACCGACTATGTATAGGGTCCCGAACCAGGTTTTGGAGAAATGTACAATAAGAATAAGGTGGGATCCCAGCTCTGGTGGCAACATGAGATCTTGCATTTGAATGCAGAAAAGACCTTATAAGTCATTAAGTCAATCCCAGCATTTTACATATGATGAAACTAAGAACAAAGAAGGTAAAATTAAATTCCCAAGATCACCCAGTTAATAAGTGGCAATGGTGAGATTTGAACCCAAGTCCTCTTATCCTAAATATGGTATAGCACCATGTGACCTCCTAGCAATTTAACATTTAGTTGAGGAGACAGGACACATGCATGAAAAGACCCTCCATGGCACTAATCCTAAGGAACAGAGAAGTAAGAAATATGGATTCTAAGTGCTTTTGGAACCCTAACAAGGGAACCATAGTACAATGGAAAGAATATTGATTCTGAAGTCAGAAGTCTTGGGTTCAGATTCTACCTCTGATTCTTACCACCTGTGTGAGCTTGGGCAAGCAAATTAAATTCCCTGGGTCTCAGTTCCCTCCTCTGTAAAATGGGCCTATTGGATTAGACAGCCTCTAAAGTCCCTCTCCGATCCAGGGCCTGTAACTAGTGTATCAGGGAAGGCTTCATGAAGGAAGTGAGCCTTAACTTTGGTCTTGGTGAAAAGATAGGGCTTAGAGAGTGGAAAAGGAGAAGGGGGATAATTGGATGTTCCAGAAAAGGACAATAGCATGAGCAAAACCTCAGAGGTAGAAAAGCATGGCACGTCCAGCTAACAATGAACAGACCAATTTGCCTCGGTTAATGTTTATGTGACTCCCTGGCTTGGAGCTGAGGAATTGATGATTGAATGGATGTCAGGAAACGGGGCGGAGTCGAAGAAGAAGCCAAGATTTGAGCCTGGATGGCTGGGACGATGGTTGCAGTCCTGCCAGAAATGGAGGCAAGGAAGAAGAAGGCAAAGCGGGATGGTTGATTGAACTTACCCTGCTGGGGACGAGGAAAGGGGCACAGGTGTGGAGGAAATAAGAAAGGAATAATGTTAGCCATGTGGGCAGAGGTAAGGGCCGGGGTCAGACAGGGTCAGATATACCAGAGTCATTATGCAAACAGGAGCTGAAAAGGGCTTGATCCAAGTGGGTTTCAGGAAGAAAGCAGGGTGAGCTTGGTGCAATTAAGCCAACACAAGCCAAGTTCAAAGCCAAATAGGGCAGAGATCTGGGAAGCAGAACAGGGAGCGTGGTCACAAAGGGGTCACAAAGATGGCAGGGGTCCAGCAGCAGTTCCAGAACTGCAAGATGTTCCAGTCCTCCCACTATCCTGGGTAGTTCGGGTTTTAATAGAGCATCTGAGGGAAGACTTGAAAGGCCTTTGGCCTTGACTTCTGCTAGGATTTATCAGTATCTTTTCCTAAGCATCCTCTGAGGGAAGGGTCTCTGAAAGTCAAAGAGAGCTTCCTGGGTCTCTGAAAGTCAAAGAGAGCTTCCCAGATCTCTGAAGCTTGATTCCTCTGTATCTTCAGAAGGTTCTTATTTTACTTTCATGGATAGAGCCCCAAGCCAAGAACAGGACATCCATTCCCTTCAAATAAAAAGGAAAGGTAGCTGGGATGTGGGGGAGGAGAAGTAGTATGTTCAATTTTAGACAACCATACATAGCTATATGTATAATCATGCACATACACACCTTCATGGCCATACGTAAATACTGGTAAAACAATGAGAGAATTGTGGGATTTTAGAGCTACAACAAACTTTGGAGATCATCTGGACCCATTCACAATCCTACAAGCCACACAAACTCATACAGACCCATATGTCCTCAGGCATCTGAAGGAGCAGATGGATTCCTCAGCTTAGGTTTGACATTCTTTCTTAGAGAGTTGCCCCTTCTGATCTTGAGAAGGTGACATTATTCAACCCCAAGGAATAGATTTCAAAATGATAGCTCTTCAGTCTGTCTTGAGGGAAGCAGAGAGGGGAAAAACACTGACTGGAGTCAAAGGGACTGGATTCAAATTATGCCTCTGGTTAATTGGTCTAGATGGACTCCAAAGTCATTTTTCTAGCTCTAAATCTATGGTCTTGTGACCCTAAGTCCTATCTCTGCTATTAAAGAGGCTCTTGGAGCTTTCCTTTCCCTCCCAATCTTTTCATAAACAAAATGAAAGCATTTTTATTGTTGTGTGGTGACCCCATGTGCGGTGTTCTTGGCAAAGATACTGGCCCAGTTTGCTATTTTTCTCCAACTCATTTTAAGTTGAAACTGAGACAGAGTTAAGTGACTTGCTCAGTCACAAAGCTAGTAAGAGTCCAAGGTGTCTTATTTTCCCCAAATCAAGTTAGTAAAATGTTTCTTTCTATAAATCATTTTACTTCCTCCAGAATTCTTTTTGATATGAAGCAAAAAAGGTGGGAAAAGTATATATCTAATAGTCCAAAATACTCTATACTCCTGATAATGTATTTTCAGTAAAAAGAGTATTATTTGTTCTACCTGGACCCCATTCAGTGTGTCAGTTTAATATCTTAAGTCCTAAAATGCCTGAGTTTCTTTTTTATATAATAATAGCTTTTTATTTTTCAAAATGCATGCAAAGATAGTTTTCAATATTCACCCTTGCAAATCTTGTGTTCCAATTTTTTTCTTCTTTTTCCACTTCTACCATTCTCTAGACAGCAAGTAATCCAATGTAGATTAAATATGTGCAATTCTTCTAAATATATTTCCACATTTATCATGCTGCACAAGAAAAAATCAGATCAAAAGAGGAAAAATGAGAGAGAAAAAAATAAGCAAACAAATAACAAAAAGGTAAAAATACTACATTGTGATCCACAATCAGTCCCCAAGATCCTCTCTCTGGATGCAGCTGGATCTATCAAAAGTCTATTGGGATTGGCCTGGGAAGATCCAAGTCCATCAGAGTTGATCATCATATAATCTGTTGCTGTGTACAATGTTCTCTTGGGTTACTCATTTCACTCAGCATCAGTTCATGTAAGTCTCTCCAGGCCTCTCTGAAATCATCCTGATGGTCATTTCTTACAGAACAATAATATTCCATAAACACTTATATACCACAATTTATTCAACCATTCTCCAATTGATGGGCATCTATTCAGTTTCCAGTTTCTAACCACTATAAACAGGGCTGCCACAAACATTCGTGCACATACAGGTCCTTTTCCCTTCTTTAAGATTTCTTTGGGAGATAAGCCTAGTAGAAACACTGCTGGATCAAAGAGTATATGCAGTTTGGTAGCCCTTTACACATAGTTCCAAATTGTTCTCCAGAATGGGTAAGATCAGTTCACAACTCCACCAACAATGTATCAGTGTCCCTGTTTTCCTGCATCCTCTCTAATATTTATCATTATCTTTTCCTGTCATCATAGTCAATCTGAGAGGTGTAAAGTGGTAACTCAGAGTTGTCTTCTAAAGGCCCCATTCCTTGATTCCCTTCCACTGGCCTACAGTTTCCCCACTGCAATGCCCTATGCTACTGCATGAAATCTGGGGCAGCATCTAGGCAAAGGAAGTTTGTGTTGTGATTATAGGCTATTTGTTGTTCAAGACTATATACTATTGTGTTTATAATTCTCATGCCACCCAGAGACAGAAGAGTGGAAGCAAAAATAACATGCATTCATTAAGCACCTACTATATGCTGGGATAGGTACAAAGCTTTATAGTGGGTGAAAAATGAAGGAACTAATAAACCAAATGTCCAATCTTCTGAGCATATTGATTAATAAATTGCATGTATTTTATTAATTTATTAAATAAATGCATAGCAATTGTCCCCCAAAAACAAGATCAGATTTCTATAGCACCCAGAATATAAGGAGATTTATACATTAAAAATAACTAATCAAACAAGAGCAATTAATAAAAACAATACAATATTAGGTAATCTGACTTCTATATAGAGGAATAATTAGAGATTTTATAAATTGGGCAGGGAGAGAGCAAACAGGTCCCTCTGAAAAAGAAGCTTCACAACAAGCCTATAAGGTAGGTAATACCATTTTTTAGACAATGGTCTGAACAAAATCATAAACATTATGAAACCTCTAGGTGTCAAAGTGGATATAGTACCAGGCCTATAATCAGTCCTCATCTTCCTTAATTCAACTCTAGCCTCACTCCCTATCTGTGTGATCCTGGGTAAGTCACTTAATTCCACCTCAGTTTTCTCACCTGTAAAATGAGCTGAAGAAGGAAATGGCAAATCTCTACAACAGCTTTGCCATTAAAACTCCAAAATGGAGTTATGAAGAGTCAAAGACTAAGCAATAACAACACTCAGTTGTCATTCTCCTTATTAACAAAAAAATTGTCCTTGTTTAGTTCTGAAATTCCACCATTAGCTAAATTGGATTACATACTACGCTTTTAAAAATAGAAATCCCCATTCTTATGATGATAGGAGAGGGTGACATATCAAATCTCTAATAGCTTTCCTTCAGTAATAGATCCCACCCAAAGAGAATTGTTCATTCAAAAAATGATCATTGAGCATTTGCAATATAAAAGGGGACATATAAAGGAGAGAACCTCCTACCTTTTTAAGAATTTACAGCCCAGCTATTCAAATGAGCACACAGGACAGAGACATCATCCTGGCTTAGATTAGTTGCAGAAGCTTCCTGGAAATGTTTCAAACTGGAAGTTTGAAAGATGGATGGGATTTTAATAAGGAGAGGGGAAAATCTATACAATGATAACACAAGAAGGGAAAGGCAGTGTGTACTTTGGATCATTCATTCAGAGTTGGAAAGGACCTTGGAAGTCATCTTTTTACAGCTGAAGACTCAGAGATCAGATACTTAAGTACTTATAATTTTCCCAAAGTCACAAAGCCAGAATTTAAACCCAGGTTCTCTGATTCCAAATTACCTGGCCTTCCAGGCTGCTTCCCATGTCTTGGGACACTATTAATACGTATACCTATAGCACCAAGATTATTGCTACTTTCTATGTCTCTAAAATTTAAACATTTCACAAAGGTATAGTCATGGTCAGCAGCCAGAGAAATAATAAAACCAACTGTACCACATCATGATCTTTATCATTATGCTATATAACTGGATAGCTAGGTGACCCAGTGGATAGAGCTTGAAGTCTGGAGTCAGGAAGACTCATCTACCTGATTTCAATCATATACTACCTGTGTGAGCATGGAAAAGTCACTTAACCCTGTTTGCCTCATCTATAAAATGAGCTGGCAAAGGAAATGACAAACCACACCAGTATCTCTGCTAAGAAAGCCCCAAATGGGGTCACAAAGAATAAGACATGACTGAAATGGCTGACAACAACAACATTCTATGTAGTTATATTTACAGGACCAGGAAAACATTAGACTTTGTTCAGTAGGACCAACAGCATCCCAAAAACCTTAAGAAATCAAAGCCAAGATCAATAACTACAATTCTCAGCTCCTCCATGGCCCCATGGGTAAATTGGACTTATGTCATTAGAGGTAGCAAGGTGATTCAAGGGATAGAGTGCTGGGCCTGGAGTCAATACTTAGACACTAGTTACGTAATCCTGGATAAATCATTTCACTTATCTGTCTGTCTCCTCAATTATAAAATGGGGATAATAACAGTACCTCCATGGGATTGTGATTTCTACATCAGAGTCAATCTCTCACTCTAGAATCAAAGAATTCAAGTTCAAATCGGACCTTTGATATTTACTACTCATGGAACTACTATAAAATAAAAGGGTTGGTGGGGCAGCTAAATGGTGCACTATATAGAGCACCAGCCCTGAAGTCAGGAGGACCTGAGTTCATGCAGACACTTAACACTTCCTAGCTGTGGGACCCTGGGCAAGTCACTTAACCCCCAATTGTCTCAGAAAAAAAATAATAAAATAAAATACAAGGGTTGGACTAGATGTCTATTTGTATATTTATGATCTGATGAAAGGCATATAGGACATAATTTTTCACGCTTTCCTTAGGAGTAGCCCTCATCCCTACCAGTTTCCTTTTGTCTTTCAGTGGGCTTAGATTGGAGAGTCAATGATGGGTCTCCCTCCCTGTCCGGAATGACATAGAGGAACCTTCTTCTCAGGTCCATCCCTTCTTTCAATACCAACCAAAACTTGCCCGCTCTATGCCCTGGTCCCTCATTCATTGGTCAAACTGGCATGAAGCAGTTTCCCAATTCACACCTCTTGGTAGCCCTTTAGGAACAATGGTAATGGGGGAAACTTCAGGCAAGATGGTAGGCCAGTGTTAGGGGAAAAGAGAGAGGCGAGTGGGTATTCTGAGGGAAGCAGAAAACCACCTAAGTCACATTAGCCAAGTGTCTGCCTTCCTTCCGTAGGACCCTGGTTCTCAGCTTTTATTTTGCTGAGCAGCCCAGGATCAAACTGCTCTGAATCAGCCTCTTCTTTCCTCCAATTGATGTCTGCAAACTGGATAATACCATCATTGAAAATCACAGTGAGGAAAAACATCAACCAACTGGTGGAGGGTTTGGGGTTTTATATAAACATCATCTCTATGAAACAACATGACCAGCTGAGGCCTTCCAGACAGGAGCTCGTTCCCGGATATTTCAGGAAAGCCAGTCCTTGGGAGACTTCCCATCTGCTTGGTTTCTTAATCATCTCAGAGCTCAGAGAAATGAAAGAGACTGAGAAGAGGAGACATATTTTGGCTCCTGCCAATCAATCTGATCTTGGCAAACAAACTACACTCAGAGAGCAGGCAGCGGACATGGCAGACTGCTGCAGCTGATGCAAACCCGCCATGCCCAGGCCCGTTAATTCACACAGAATAAGGAAAAGTCCCTTCTTGGGGGGCTGGGGGTATGTACAACTGCTAATTAGTGGTGGGGGCGATATGGGACAGGTGGGAAGGTCAGGGCACAGCAGCCTGGCCCACCTTGGGAATCCTGGGAGGGAAAAGTTCCCAATCAATAGGCATTATGGGAACAGTCTGTGACCTGGAAAAGAATGACCCTAACTGGCCCACAGGGAAAATCTTGGTCTCCTTAACACATGGCCCACCCACTGAGCCAGTCATCCACAGATCCAATATCCCTTTTGGTCTCACTGGGTTTTGATTTTAGCATGTTCTATATGTAAATCAGATGTAAGAATCGTTTCACAAAAAGCACCATTCCATGAAGAAATACTGTCATCACTGTTGATCAGATGGTATCACCTTCTTTTGGTAGCATCATGAAATCACAAAATGTCAGAACTGGAAGGGGGGTTGGAGATTATCTAATGCAAACTCATCTCATCTATTCACCTACCTCCCCCCATTTTGCTGGTGGGTAAATTGAGTCCCAAGGGGTGAAGCTACTTGCACAACATGAATAACAAATTAATGCAATACCTTGTCCTTTGGTCTCAATGTAATGTTCTAACTACACTAACACCTTCCTCAAAATTGGTGGGTTTCTGTTTAGGAATACCGTTTTATTAAGTACCTCAAGCATCTATGCTCTTCTTTACATTCCTGACTCAACATTTTTCCACCTTATTCCTTTATATATTATAGTCCTTGAAGGTAAAATTTCTTTTTAAAAATTATCATATTGTGTTCTGAGTGCTTAAAACAATGCTTGACATAGTAAATGCTTAATAAATGTTCTATCTCTATCTTTCTATCCACTATCTATCTTATCCATTTATCCATTTTTCTGCCTACTTAATTCACATATCTTTTCTCTCATCTATACCTCTATCTACCTATAAAATATATCCATCTCTATCTAATTCATCTAATTTATTCATCTAATCTATCTATCCATTCATCTGTTTATCTATTTATTTATCTACCTATCTACCTCCATCTATCTATTTACTTACTTAACCCATCCATCTGTCCATCCAAACATCCATTTACCTATCTACTTATCCATCAGAATGTCTTTTTTAATTTTCAGAGCTTATAGAGAATTGTTGAGAGTTCAACAAGAATAACAAATATTTATGAAATGCCTACTATGGGATAGGTTCTGTGCTAGATGCTAGAAATATAAAAACAAAAATTTTAAAAGTCCTTGATCTCAGGATTTTAGCTGACTCCAGACCTGGTGCTCTATCTACTGAGCCACCAAGCTACTTCATGAAAATCATTACTGATAAGCCGCTTCCTTATACCTACTATGTAACTTTACACTATCTTTTGGGTCACCTACAAATTTAATTTTTCTGAGATTTTTGAGACTAAAAATATAGGAATATAGATAGAAAAAATGAGCAATTCTTGCTCTCTCTGTCTTTCTGTCTCTGTGTATGTCTTTCTCTATCTCTCTCAAAAATCCTCAAGTAAATGGAAATGATTTTTTTTTTTGGCCACTTTGATGTTGTTTTACTGCAATTACAAGCAAAGAAAAAAAAAGAAAAAGAAAAAAGGGAGTGATGGATTATTATGGAATCAGTGATAATAGGAATAAAAACCTCTAGTTTATCCTGGAGGGCCACTGTAGTTTCATCCTAGTTTGTGGAACCTTCATTTACAATTCTAGAGATGGTGATGCCCCTGAATATCTTTGATTGTGAGAGATTCTGGCTCCTCTATTTACTACTCTGTGACTTGGAGCAGTCATATATACTTTATGGAATTCAGTAACATGGTCTGAAAATGAAGGCATTACTCTAGATGACCTCTTTTTTCCAAAAAAATAAAAAAACTCTTTTGCCCTCCTTCCTTCTCTCTCTCTCTCTCTCTCTCTCTCTCTCTCTCTCTCCTCTCTCTCTCTCTCTCTCTCTCTCCCCTTTTCTCTGTCTCTCTCTTCTGTCTGTTTCTCTTATTCTCTCTCTCTCTCCCTTTGTCTTTCTCTTCTACTGACTAGTTACCATAGCCCCCCAAAAAACACAGTTCTCACAGTTCTTTTGCTCAGGGACAGTAAATCCATGTGCCATCTCCTTTAAGAAATGTTTCCTGATTTTCCCAGTTTTAACTAGTTAGACTTTATCATGAACTTGCCTTTAATAGCCATCAAGCACATACAATTTTAGCTCAAAGCATTTATTAGAAAGGACTAGTAAGAGCAGTAGCTATATTCTACTCCTACTAAAAACCCGCAGGTACAATCTCCCACAAATATCCTCAGCATTAATGGGAAAATGAGCACAAACAGAGTACACTGGTAATGTGGGGGGAAATAGTAACAATCATTTGAAATGTTATAATGAATTCAATCATCCAACTACCTGATGACCTAATATTAGAAATTCCCTAACCCTTACTAACTATGAAAGGATGCTTTAAATGGATGCTCTCACCCACTGTTGTAACAACTATGTTCTGTCCTTAGATAAGAGACACTACCATTACTGTGGGGAAAAAATCCTTTTAGATTTCTTTCCCAATTGTAAAAGTATTTAGTCATTTCTCTTTCTTTCCTTCTGTCCTTAAAATAGGGAATGTTTTCTTAATCTGAAAATAGATATTGCTAGTTGCATTCCAAATACTGTCTTTTTCTCCTCAGCTAATTTCCCTCTTCCTCCACTCCTCCTTCTTCTGTGAAATGTGTTATTTATCTCTTGTAAGTTGCCACAGAATGCTATTGATTGACCATCTACTCTAAGTGGGTTTGAAAGCCCTAGCTCTAGTAGGTTTGAAAGCTGAAGCTGCTATTCATTGAGAATAATATTCCTTAACATGCTAATACATGTCTTTGCTGTCAGTGGAGCTTCCTATCTTTATCTATACTCATCAGACCATCTATGATAAGTACAACTCTCCCAAGAGATTCCATTCTTCTCTACTGAAAGCATTTCCCCAACAGCAGTGAGGTATACACATAGGAAACATTTGTGGCCAACATAATTGTATACCTTTTGTACTGTAGGGTCCAAATATATTTTTTTCTTCTAGTGAAAATCTCCCTACCAGCATCTTTACTGGGGCGGTTACTTAGCAGGGCTCCCTGATTTCTTTTTTTTTCTTCTTACCTTTCAAATATATAGCTGCCAGAGGTCATGGTTCTTGAAGCTGCTTCCTATCTCAGATACTGTACTACTCTGGGTCTGTGTTCCATAGAGATTTTATATCATCCAGCTAGTTCTCTATGAATAAGTCTCAGCTGTACCTGAAGAGATCTATCTCTGGGCTGTAAAACCACTTAGCATCTTTACTCAGCCAATGGCCAGCTCCCCTTCTCATTTAGTCAGAGAATTTTTTCACACTTTTTAAAGGGATGACAGGACATAGATAATTTTATACTTAAACAGAATATCTTATCAATCTTATCAATGCTCTTCTCTGACTTTTTTTTTATTATTTCAACTAGTTGGGGGTAGGGAAAATCAAATCTGGCAAAAAAAAAATAGCTGAGTTATGTTAACAAAGTCCATACAGAGAGGTGATGGACTACCTGTGTGGAATAAGGCAAGTGTTTTCAGGTATGGCCCATGTGCTGGTTTGTTTTGCTTAAACGTTTTTTTGTTATAAAGGTGGTTTCAGTTGGTAAAGATGGGGCTGGTGGTAGTGGTGGTGGTAGTCATGGAGCAGTAATATAAAGGCAAAAAAGTAAAACCTAGATTAAAATCTTTTCCCCTTGAGGCAATTGGGGTTAAGTGACTTGCCCAGGGTCACACAGCCAGGAAGTGTTAAGTATCTGAGGCCAGATCCTCCTGACTTCAGGGCCGGTTCTCTGTCCACTGTGCCACCTAGCTGTCCCCCATAAAAATATTTTTTAAAAAGAAAAAAATAAATAAAATTAGTTCTCTATGGAGAAAATACAGGGGCTGAATCAGTTTAGTTACTTACGAACTATGTGATCTTGATCAAGTCACTTCAATTCTGGAATTCCAACTTTTCACTTATAAAACATTCTGTTATCCCAAAGATGCTTCCCAGATATGACATGTTTGGGTTCTGTCATTCTGACAATGCCATATTTTATATCTTATTTAGCAAACTGTGGTTAGGAAGGGCTCCCACTGATTCCTCAATGATTCTACAATGTTTTCTGCCTTCTCCCTGTGCTTCTTCTGTGTGAAACTTCCAGGCAAGCTGGCAAGTCAACAGAAACAGGAAGCTTCCAACTCTATGACTAGCTGAAGAAGATATCTGTTTGGGTTTCCCTCTAACTTTATAGGAAGTTTAAAAAACTATCCTCTCTAATTTTAGCATCTTCTAGTACTCATGAAAATGAGGGATGATGGGCACACTAGACAGAGCTAATTACCACAGAGGCTCTAAGACCAATAGCAAATTAGAACATGAGCTCAAAGCTCTACACCAGTCTAGTTGCCCAATTCTAGAAGTTTTCTCATTCTCTCCAAATCCTACCTATGCCTAGAGTTTAAGTCAATTCCTATCACATTAAAGGTCTGTCCCAACCCAAAGCTCTCTGGTGCTGAGGAATGTTGAGGGATCCCTTGGACTTATCTTTTTGAGTTGTCATATTTTCCACAATCACTGAACCTAGAGCAGAAAGCTTTGGATTGTCAAGGATAAAGTTAACTGACATAATATGGTGTTTGCTTCCCAAGCTGGACTCCCTGCATGTCCTTGGGAGTCAAGACAGGAATCGGTCAGTCTGGTTAAGCTGAGAAACTGCTTGTGCAGCTGAACCCTGTGTAGAAGAGCAGAGCATCCTATCTTCATAGTCCAGCAGTTCCCAAGAGAAAAGAAGTGAGGTTTTTGCCATAGCCTTCCTCCTCCCCTTTTGGAGATTTTGTCCTTGCCCCACCTTTCCTGCATTTTTTTCCTTTCCATGCTATGTCCCTTTAGGTGGAGATTTCTGGTGTCCCTTCCTTCTTTTATCCTGCTGTTATAAATATGCAAATTTCTGTATGGATTGTGAACTTTTCCGGTTCTATATGCATGTCCATTTCTCTTTTAACAAGCCCCATAAGTTGCATGAAGTTGTGAATTCCTGTTGACACTAGTTACCCTTACCCTTGTCAGAAGAGTTAGAAAGGGTCTTTGAGGCTATTCAGTCTAAAACTCTCATCCAGAAAAGAAAACTGAGGCACACAGAGAGAGGGATTTGTCTAAGGTAACATAGGTAGTTAGGGGAGAGTCATAATTTGAATCCAGGTCATCTGATGCTAAATCCAGGACTTTTTTCCATTGCTGCCACCTTATCTCTGATCATCATCATCATCATATCTGGAACTTTGCTTTTGTGTCAGTTTATTATTAGATCCGGTACTTTGCATTTGTCAATATTATTATTATTATTACTATCACTACATTTGTATCAATAGTAGCAAGATCATAAGATAGTGGAGGAACAGAAGAGGTATGTATGCTTTATATCTCTTTGGTTCTTAATATAGTAGCATGCACACTCTGAGATCTCAGCAAATGTCTGTTGACTGTCTAGGAAAGAGAAAGGTTAAGCCAACTCTTGATCTGCTTTGGGGCTCTTCTTGACTCTACCTACTCCACACACTCCCATTTTCCTCTCTCCAGATTCTGTAGGCAGGCACCTGCCGTTTTCACCTCTCTAATCTGAAATAAATGATTCTGAACACTGGCCTCATAATAAATTGCCTTTGCACTTAACCCACATTAGTAGTTGGATACAATGCTAAGGTTTGGGAGAACAGGGGAATGGGCACATTCTGCCCTGAGGACTTGTATTTTCTAAGATGTTTTGAAACAGGATATGTGGAGTAAGAAGACAGGCTAATGAGACCCCTCACTGCTCCCTCAGAATGTTTATTCTAATAGCTGTTATTAATAAGGTGATGAATTAGCTAACTGAGGTGTTTTTAATGAGAGTATCTATTAGAAGAATAAGTAGATTTAGAGGAAATGTGTCCAGCCAAGAGACCCTCTATATGGGCTCCTCACTTGCTGGAAAAGGTGAAACTTGAGGAAAGGTCATATAAAGTTGAAGAAATTAGGGACATTTTGCCTAGAGAAGAGAAGATTGATGGAAGGGCATAATCATTGACTTCACATTTGTGAAGGATTATAATATGGAAGAAGGGAAATCTACAAAAAGATTCATTGCCTTCTGAGTCAGCAAACCTTGAGTATAAATCTTATCTCTGTCAGGTATTGTCTTCACGATCTTGGGAAAATCAGTTCATGTTCCTGCGCCTCAGTTTGTCCATCCATAAGATCATAGGATTGAGCTAGATGGTTAAATCTTTTGCAGGTTTAAAGCGAACTTTTTGGCTCAAGAGCAAAATTTTGAGTGATGGTTGAAAGTCAGGGAGCAGTTAGGTGGTACAGTGGATAGAGCACCTGCCCTGGAGTCAGGAGGACCTGATTTCACATCTAGTCTCAGATATTTATTTTTTATGTAGCTCTGGGCAAGTCACTTAACCCTAATTGTTTAAAAAATGAAAAAAAAAGTTGGAAGGAGGCAGATTTTTGTTCAATTTAAGAACTTTCAAAAATTAAGTATTTAAATATGTGTTTATATGTTTCAAAATCATAGAATCACAAAATCCTAGAACTTTCCAGTTGAAATGGACCTTCAAGAGCATGAAAATTTACTGAAAAGAAAATTGAAGTCTCAATAGGGGACTTACCCAAAGTCACCTATTAGTTATTGGCCAAGCTTGAAGGGTCTTAGTCCAATGCTGTTCTCTGAAATATTGCATTGTGGAGTTCAGACCTCCTAGGCAAGAATAGCTCACTCCGGGAAGTTACTCAAGAAGAAGCCAAATATGGCCTTGCAGAAAATTCCTAGAGAAAGTGGAGGCAGCCTTTAACACAGTGCCCGGCACAGATTTAACACTTAATAAGTGCTTGTTGATTGAATGACTAAATCAGAGGACTTGAGTTCCAATCATCAGTCCATTTTTCTCTCCTTTTTTGGGCCTCAGTTATCCATCTGTAATAAAGAGTAACAGAGTTGGTTTAGGCAAACTGCATGACCTTAATCAGGTCTAAAGCCTTTAAAGCCCTCTCTCCACCCCCATCCCCATTTCTTACCTGCTTATATTCCATTCCAGGAAGGAGTTGATGGTTTACATCTCTCTAGTCTCTGCGCATCTCGCAAGACCGGACTCCTCAAAGCCACAAACCCTGTGGCTGTCAAAAACTATGCACCAAGGGACTATTCTGGGGTTATCCCGAAAGCTAGCTGAGGGGATTGATTTGAATTTGCATTGAAGAGGCGTCCCGGGGGGTCCCGTTGCCTTAGTGACAGAAGAGGCAAAGCGTATTCGGAAGCTAGGAGGATTGTAGGCAGGATACACCGTGCGACGGAGATTCCCCGGGCTGTCTGCTCTAGGGATGTCCCGGGCAGTGGAGGATAGAAAGTCCCCAGTTCCATGCCAGCTGTCAGCTCTTGGGAGGTCAGGGACAGTGCGGGGTAGAGAGGGAATATTAAGGCGTGCCATGTTTGGAACCGGGTCGGCATTGTCTCGGACGGACAGACATCGCAATCCCCAGTCACAGAGTCCTGTTATAGGGGACTTGGAGGAGAACAGGGAAGAGGGAAGGAGGGGGGGTGGGAGGGAGGCGAAATGCATCCAAGTAAATGAGTGAGTTTCCAGCATGAACTTGGAAGGGCTGGAGATGATCGTGGTTTTGGTCATCATCGTGGCTTTCGTAAAGGCTCTGGAACAGCTGGGGCTCCTGGAAGTCGGGGACGGAGGTAGGAAAACCACTTTCGGATCCCGGGGAGCCCCCCACCAATCCTAGGGATTAGGGGTCTCCTGTTCGTGGCACGCCCAGCGCTCGCTCTGAGCCCCGCGAACTTGGACTGCCTCTTGGAGGCAGACCTGGGCTCAGGACCCCGGCGCGGATTGCGCGTCTCCCTTGGGCTGCCGGAGGAGTGGGCGCTGGTGTGGCTCCGCTTACTTCCTCCGGGCTTAAGGACAAGCACAGGCTCCTTACTGAGTGGGTTCTGGAGTCTAAGGAAGCAGATGCATCCAGAACCACTTTAGTTTGTAAAGAAACTCACTTCTTCCCCTACCCAACACCCCTGATGGATAACTTTTCACCTCTCACTCTAACGCTGAGCATCCGAGATAGTCTGCAATGGAAAGAACAGTGACTTTGTAATTTAAGAAGGTCTAGATTTGAATCCTGGCCATGCTATCTATATGTCTTTAGGCAAGTGAATTCATCCTGACCCTAACCTCAGTTTTTTTTTTGTTTTTTTTTCTTTTCAAACTGGAAGAATGGGGTGGACTATTGGCATCTTTAAGCCCTGTTTAGAGTCCTATGATGGTAGGAACAGTTTCTTTCTTTGCCTTGGTTTGGCTCCCCCTCACCCAAACTCTTCTTTTCAGTAGAATGTAAACATCTTTAATAGAAATGCGCTTCTGTTCCCTGAGGTGTTACAATTTCAATATTACAATTGAATCTTTCAACTCATCGTCCATCTACAATGGGGTGATGGAATAGGGGAAGTTGGGTGGAGGAAGAAGAATCGTGACTTTTGGTCGCAAAGCAGCCAAGGACCTTTAGAGTGAGGGATATGAGTCCCTTCTCCTGAATTTCTTACCGAGGTCCTGGTTTCTTTTGGGACCTCTTCAAAGAGCTCTCTGCTGGTTATTCATTCTTGGCTCCTTGCTTTGTTGAGAGGGTGGGAGGAGGGAACTATTTATCAAAGTGTTTGTAAGAGCAGGTTTCCCTTTTTTGGGGGGAGAGGAAAGTTTCAAACTTGTATTTCTTCATCAGATGCTCCAAAGTTCCTTCTTACCCTACCTTTTAAATTCAGAGCCCGAGGCTCTGAAAAGCTTTCCTGAATCTCAGATAAATGCAGGCCCTGGGGCAAACTCCTCCTCTCAATCTTTTGCACCTCTGTTTTGTAATACTGTGTATCATGAATATCTATATGAGACATTCCTTTAGAATATAAACTCCAAGAGGCCAGGGACTTTGACTTATTTCGAATTTATATCTTCTTAGCTTTAGTGTTCTGAGCATAGTGTGTGATTGATAACTGTTTTGTAAATGTTTGCTATTTTAACTTGCTTTTGAAGTTTGAGAGAAGTATAAATGCAAGTGGAAATGAGATTATTCAGAAACTTTACTTTCAGTAATTTGAACTACTAATTTTTTTTTTGAAAGGTGAGAATAAGAGAGTGCCTGTAGTAGTGGAAGTGGGACTGGACTAGGAGGCAGAAGATTTGATTTAAAGATGAATGACTTGAGCCTCAGTTTCCTCATCTGGCAAATGAGGATAATCACTGTTCTACTTAATTTATGGCAGTGGCATAAACCTCAGGTAATGGATATCACAGGACCATGGGAGGCTTCAAGTGTTGGGGAGATGTCAGGGTTTATGAAATTTTCTGTGGTATATGACAGGGGGAAAAAATTAATTCAGTCTTAAATCAGAGGTCTGGTGTCTGGAACATGAGAGATAATAGAGCTGCTGTACTTACTCTACTCCAGTCAGATGAAAACTCCAGCATTACATTCAATTCTAACAATATTTAAAACAATTTATAATTGGTAAATTTTATCTTTAAGAAATCACTTTCATCTCCACTTAAATCATCTCTCATCCAGAGAGCCATCACTTAAAGAATTTTTTTTAAATGGGGGGACAGTGTTGTGGGGTGACAAAGTTTAATAAACCTAACCAGAAGAATATAAGATTTTGATGTTGCCTTTGCCACATGCTAGCTGTGTGATCTTGGACAAGTCACCTAACACCTTAATTTAAGGCAACTCTATGTCTCAGTGGATATAACACTGGGTCTAAAGTGAGGAAGATCTGAGTCAGGAAGAACTGAATTCAAATATGCTTTGAGACACTACTGGGCTTGGGCCAGTAACCTGTTTTCCTCAGTTTCCTTATCTGAAAAGTAGGGATGATAACAGTACTTGCCTTCCAGGGTTGTCGTGATTACCAAGTAAGACAATATATATATATATATAGCACTTAGCATAGTGTTTCACACTTAGTATATTCTATATAAATGTTATCTAGTAATTGGTTAGTTATTAGTTTATTAATTTATTTTATAAATTATTTATTCATGAAATCATTTATTAATTATTAATTAATTTGTGAGATGAGGGAGTTAGACTTGATGACTTTTGAGTTCCCTCTCTCTGCTCTAATCCACTCCTATGAAATAACTTTGACCACATTTAAGCAGGAGATTGACAAACCAGATCCAGATCAGAGGAATTAGGGTGTTGGAGAGCCTACAGGTCCCATCATATGAGCATCTATTGAGCTGGGGTTTTTTGAAGAATGTTTGAGGGATAAATGAAAGCTTTCACTGAAGTATTTGAAAGGTTGTCATATGCAAGAGATATTGGTTTTTGTTCTGCTTTACCAATTAGGAACTTCCAATGGGTGGAAGGAAACATTTCAATTCCTAGTTTCAATTAAGGCTGTCCAGAAATGGACTGAATTGCTCTGAGCATCTTCTCCCCCATCAGACTCCCTACTTCTTGTGAGTCTTGGGCCAGGATCTTCCCCTCTGTGCCGTAGTTTCTCCCTCTGTAAAATGAGGGATGTTTGTGATGCAGAAGAGACACAGAAGATTGTTTTGAACTGAGGCTTTAGGGGGCCTGAAGACTAGGCTCTTTCCCACTACTTCACAGCCACCTCAAATACAGATAGTAAATTGTCCACCACTAGATTTGAGCAGAGTTGCTGGATAGGGGCAGGGATTGGACTAAATTATCTCTTTGGGACCTTCACAACCATGAGTCATTTAGAATCCAGCTTCTTAAACTGTGATTCATAACCCCATATGTAGTCTTGTAACTGATGTGGGGGTTGAAAAATAATAATTTATTATCAGTGTTTGACTTGTATATCTATTTTATATGCCCATATAATCCAAGGTCACAAAAAAATTTCTTGGGTGAAAAGAGGTCACAAGTGGAAAAAGTCTAAGATAAACAACTAAAGAATACCACATTTATGATGAAATGGTGAACTTTGTGGTACAGATGATAAGGATTAGAAGAATTCAGAGGAGAGAGAAATCACTGAAGCCTGGTGAAGGCAGGGAAGGTTTTCTGGTCCTAATTGGATAGGCCTTGAAGGGTGTAATGATTTGTATAGGAAAAAAAACAGGGGGAAAAGGCATTCCAGGATAAGAGAAACAGCATGAGCAAAAGTGCTAATGTGGGCCTGAGCCTGTGCTAGGAAAGGGATGAACACTGAACCCATTTTGAGCTCTATCTCCTGGTCCTGTTGTGGAGAAGTCTCCTCTTTGATTGTGTGGGCACTCTGCCTTGCAGGACCACAGGCCTCCAAGCCTGCATACTCTCCTTCTCTGGCTCAAGGCCAATTACAAATCAGAGTTTTGTAGGTTCCAGCAGAGAGCTTAATAAATGTGTGTTGACTGAATGATTGATGATTAATCAATTGATAGCAGCTGTTCTGGGGAGAACAATGAACTAGCTATATAGGAACCTGAAGAAAGGTTTTGCTTCACATGAGGCAGTGAATTGGGAAAGCCAAGGGAGCCGGATACTTGTTTTCAGATCCAGGATAACATCCACTCCTTATCCTTTGACCTAATATTTGACAAAACTTTAAGAAGAGAGGAGTAATTATTCTTACACCATTTTGGACTGGGATAGGAGCATTCAAGCATTCGGACCAATCCTAAGAACTGTACCTTTCCATTCAGACAGTAGCTCCTCTAAAAAAGAAAAAGAAAATGTTGTATAATAAAATGTTAAGTTATTTATTACTATTGAAACATTATCTTCAATTACTTTATCAAACAGGAAGGGAAATGTTCTGGCTGGATCTTGTCAGGAATAGGCTAGGCTGGCCAGAAAGCCACTATTGAAAAAGAGTGAGCATTTGGGAGCACAGAGACAGTGAGGAAACTCTAGACAGAATTATCACAGAAGGGAAGATGATGGGGGACCCCAAACAAATTTTCTCAGTTTTATACGGTTGCCAAGGACTGTTTCTGCATGGATTTGTGTGGCAAAGAGACACTTAAATGAAGTAGGAATCATTAAGGGATCACCATCCCATACTCTTCACATAACCTCGGCCAGGGTAAATCTTAATCTAGTCACTGGACAAAGCATAACAAATTCCATATTCACATCTGGACTGAGACTTTTCCAGATCTGTGATCCTCGACAAGTCACTTAATCTCTGACTTAGTTTCCTTATCAGTAAAATTGAGATAATAACAGTATATGCCTTATAGGGTCCTTGTGAGGATAAATAATTGTAAAGCACTTGGCACAGTGCAAGCACATAGTAAGTGCTATATAAATGTTAGCTATAATAATAATAATAATAATTATTATTATTATTATTATTATTACTCTAATTCTGATCTGAAAAGCAGCACTCTGCAGGATTTAAATGCACAGCTTACTGTATATTCAGCTCAGAAAGAAGGCATGAAGGTATAAGGGCTATCTATGTCTGGCTACAATGTCACCTCACTAGCATTTGGTATTTTCCTGCTCTGGAATTTTGGATTCTATAATTGGTGTCTTCAGTTCCATAAAATACAGGATTGTTTTTATGATTCTTCTTCAGAAAAAAGAACCATTCTAATTTGACTCAGAAAAGTCACTATTTATCAAATGCCTCCAACCCAGTCCCCCCAGGTAAACAGGTTGTGGTGTTTAAGCTGATTGTGTTAATTGGCTAAAGTTCTCTGAGTATGGCCAAGGACTCCGTTCAATTTCCAAGGGAGTGTTTGTAGTGGCTAGAAACTGGAAATTGAATGGATGCCCATCAATTGGAGAATGGCTGGGTAAATTGTGGTATATGAACGTTATGGAATATTATTGTTCTGTAAGAAATGACCAGCAGGATGAATACAGAGAGGACTGGCGAGACTTACATGAACTGATGCTAAGTGAAATGAGCAGAACCAGGAGATCATTATACACTTCGACAACGATATTGTATGAGGACATATTCTGATGGAAGTGGATTTCTTTGACAAAGAGACCGAACTGAGTTTCAATTGATAAATGATGGACAGAAGCAGCTACACCCAAAGAAAGAACACTGGGAAACGAATGTGAACTATTTGCATTTTTGTTTTTCTTCCTGGGTTATTTTTACCTTCTGAATCCAATTCTCCCTGTGCAGCAAGAGAACTGTTCAGTTCTGCAAACATATATTGTATCTAGGATATACTGCAACATATCTAACATATATAGGACTGCTTGCCATCTAGGGGAGGGGGTGGAGGGAGGGAGAGGGAAAATCGGAACAGAAGCAAGTGCAAGGGATAATGTAAAAAAAAATTACCCTGGCATGGATTCTGTCAATATAAAGTTATTATTAAATAAAATAAAATAAAATATTAAAAAAATTTCCAAGAGAGAAGAAGTGTAGAAGGCAAGTAATTTATGAAGTGTCTACCCTGTGCTAAGCATTTTATAATTATTATCTCATTTGACTCTCACAACAACCCTGTGAGATGGATATTGTTATTATCCCCATTTGACAACTGAGGCAGAAAGAAGTTAAATGATTTCCTCAAGGCCCCATAGCTAGTAAGCATCTGAGGCCAAATTTGAACTCAGGTTTTCCTGAATCCAGGGCTAGAGGGGTATCCACTGCATGATTGTTGTACTGCTTCTGGCCAACAGTAAGGCCAGTGACATGGCCCTCAGCATGCAGAGAATCTGAAAAAAGAGCTTTTTTATTTTTTGCACTTAATTTGTATGAACATTTTAATAGATAAGGAATAGAAATATATTGTATATAAAATGTTTAACTTTTATTTACATATAACTTTATGTGTATATATTAAATTTAAATGGTTATATATGCCACAATAATAGCAACATGTGTGGGCTTGTCTAAATCTTCTGAACTTTCTTCTGTATATTCTTTGAATTATTTAATGTTTCATTGATATTCTTTTTAATTTTATTTATTTTATTCTGAACTTAATAAAAAAGCATTTTCATACCATTGTAGAGTTGGGGAAAGAAGATGATTGCACATGAAAATGTAAATTTATTGTGTACAACTTGGTATTCAGAAGGGATTCACTCCACAAGCACTTATTAAAAGCTTTCTATATCCCAGGTACTATTGTAGACACTGAGATAAAGTGAGATAGCTCCTGCCCTCAAGGAGCTTACTTAGCTTAATATAACTAACTTATTATATAACTAGCTTAATTAACTAGCTTAATACAAATCCATTCTCACTTCTGGAAAAACAACCTAATTTGTGTTCCACTGATCAAGGTCCGGTAGCCTTCTTTTTCTGTACAAGAATCACAGAATCACAAAATTCAGAGTTATAAATGATCCCAGGGTCCTTGTTGTCCAATATATATTTGAATAAGAATGTCCTCTACAATCTGCCCCCAAAATGGCTATTTAGTCTTTTCTTGAAGACCTCCAATGGCCTGGCAAAGTAGCTCATTACTCTTTTAAACAGCTGTTGAGTGTTAAGATTTGTTCCGTATATGAAGCTTCAGTTTTTCTCTTTGCAACACAATGCTTTCAATTTTACCCCCTAGGGCTGAGTAGAACAACTAACCTTTCTTCTGTGTGAAAGATCCTCTAATTAGTTGGAAGCTCCAAAGCCCCCCTTCCTTCTTCCAGGATGCACATCCCTTGTTTCTTCAGTCAATCTTCATCTCAAGGTCCTTTAGCATTTTGTTTGCTCTCAGTTTGCTTTTTTCCATTTTATGATATCCTTAAAAGGAGATCTCCAGAATTAAACAAGAGCAGTGAGTTGGAATTACCACTACCTGATATTGGATTCTATACTCTTATTAATTCCTTTCCAGATGACCATTAATATAAGTTTGTAGCCAGAGCACTGCCTACGAACCAACCAACTTTCACCATATAGGAGGGCTATTCATTGAGTATGAGCTGGTTCATCTTTGGGTAAAATTGCAAAGTAGGTAAAATTTTTTCTCCATCCTACTTTTCTTCATTTCCCTTTTCTCACCTCTAGGCCCTTCAGTGGGCCTAACTGCCCAAAGCTTCCCCCAATGCTTTACAATGCTACAAGCAGTACTCTCTTCTACCTAGGAGTTTAGATTACTCTCCCCCCTTCTCTAATCAGCAGTGTTTTCCTATTTGCCCTCTAAGTGCTGTTAAGGAGAAACAATTGATATTTCATTCACTGTAAGGACTGAATAGCAGATAATCAGAGGGGATATTTTAAAAAAGGAGTTTGCTAACCTCAACCTCTGATTAGTGGAAATTCAGTAAGCTTGTAAATAGATTTTGAAGGTCCTTTTCAGTCTTATCAAATAGTTCTCTGCTGTAGAAGAATCTCAACTCCCTTATTTACTTTCTGGGCATCCCTTTTTGAGCTTTGTTTCCTACACATGTAATATGAGGATAATAATAAAAGCTCATATTTATATTGCTTTTATAAAGTGCTTATTTCACAACAATTCTGTTGCATATACCCATATTCTCATTTCACAGATCAGGAAGCTGAAGCTCAGAGAAGTGACTTGAACCTAAGTCCAGAACTCTTTCTGTTGTCCCCAATGAGTGAGCATCAGATCAAGAGCTACCTGTGATGCTTTCTGTTGCCCCCAATCTCATAAGGTTGATGTGAGAGTCAAATGAGCATCTGCTCAAATGCTACCTGTGATTGGCCTTTCCTGATCCAGCCAAGGTGTTAGCCCAAGCTCCCCTTTAAAAAATTTCCTTTACAATATTTCCTTAACTGTGCACATGTTGTATCCCTCCCTACAATGTAAGCTCCATGAAAGTAATAATTATCTCATTCTTTGTATTTGTGACTTAGCACAGTGCTAGGTGCATATTGAATAATAAATGCTTATTAAATTGAATAATAGATGTGAAAACACTTTGTAAGTCATGCAATGCTACGTCAATGGGGTATCCAGATCTGACACATCAATTTGGCACTTCATCAATAAATGGGCATCAATGAAACCCCAACTGTTGTAAACCCACTTTTCATCTTTATCAACATGATCTTGCAGGATGTTGCCAGCAGCAGGTTGGAATAATAGAGCTTCAGCAATCCATAATCTTCTCTCTTCTTGGTTTTGTTATTTTTATTATTATTATTATTTCGATCCTTCCTGGCCATTACTTATTCTTTATTTTTAAATATTTGCTTCTCTAGAAATAAATGAACACTGAAGAAAGATTTATAAAGCTCGTTTCTAGAGAGAAGCAGGGATTAATTATTCAACATCTGTTTCCTTTGTATCTATTTATTGTTCTATATGCATTTATATGGCACCTATCACTGTGGATCTTGTTCCATGCTGGAGATATATTTTTTAGAGGCCGCCTACTTGTATAAGATGCATCCATAGTATTGAGATACTATTTTATCTCTGACTGTAATGGCACATGCCATCGTGAGGTAATTGTATTCATGTTTTTAAATGTGAAAAATAATCAAATATAACTTGAAAGAGATTGTACTGTAATTCAAGGGGATATTAAACCACCAGAAAGTTAGTCCGCAAATAAATAGGCGTTTATGGCTGGCAGTGTAAGTAATGGGAAAGCTGGCTCACCACTGGAAGAGGGGGAGGGAAGAAGAAAGCATAGAGGGAGTGAGACAAAGGAAGCCCGAGTCAGCTTCATTTACCCACTTGCTTGTCTGCTTAGGTTTCCAAGGGAGGCTTTTTGAAAAGAAGCAAAGTTGTACAAGTCCACTCCTTCCATCCTTCAC
Source organism: Antechinus flavipes (assembly GCF_016432865.1). Taxonomy (NCBI): domain Eukaryota; kingdom Metazoa; phylum Chordata; class Mammalia; order Dasyuromorphia; family Dasyuridae; genus Antechinus; species Antechinus flavipes. The sequence continues at coordinate 423,630,243 of NC_067399.1, forward strand.
CTGATATTCCTTCTCACCCTGGGATAACCAGAAGCAACTCAGAAGGGGATAAAAGGACTTTTTTTCCTCTTTAGGGCAAGAAATCAGTGGCTGGTATGGGTTTCACTAAAAATAAATAATCATAATCATAATAATCCAGCCGTGAGAGCTAAGCATCCTCAAACTCAGGCTCAAACAATGCTCCTGAACTGGTGGATCTTCTTATTGGAACAGGGTTGGTCCTAATTAGGAAACCAGTATATGACTGAGAAACAAAGGCTGGAAGAGTTATGCATCCCTGACTCCTCAGCTTGTGGTGACTGCTGTCATTTTCATCACCCTCCTCTTCATCATTATCGTAATGATAACTAAGAGGCAGTATGATACAGCAGTGAGAGAGCAGAGACCTTGGGCTAGGACACCTGAGGGCAAGCCTTTCCCTGGTGCATCCTGGCTATGTCATCCTGGCACCTCACTTCTTCTTTTCAGTGCTTCAGGCCATTCTTTTTAAGGCTTAAATTGAAATGCAGCCCTTCACTGCCAGGCAGGCAGTGCAGTGGGTAGAGCACTGGGCCTAGAGTCAGGAAGACCTCGATTCCAAGCCAAGCTCAGTCACTCATTAACAATGTGACCTGAGCAAGTCACTTAATCTGTTTGCCCAATCTACTGGAGAGGAAAATGGCAAATTATTCCAGAATCTTTGCCAAGAATTCCCATGAGGAGTCACAAAAAGTCATTCACTACTGAACAATTTCAACTTCAATTGAAATGCCAGAATACTGGTTGTTGACTTGCATTGGTAGAGGGGATTTCTTTTTCTTTTTTTTTTTTGAGGGGGAATTCCCTAAAATCAAGGAATGATTCTCCTCATCATCATCTTCCTCATTCTCTTTCTTCTTCACCTTCTTGTTCTCCTCCTTCTCTTTCTCTTTCTTCTTCTCTTCCTTCTTCCTCTTCTCCTCTTTCTTCTTTTTCTCTTTTTTCTCTTTCTCCTCCTCCTCCTTCTCTTTCTTCTCATTCTTCTCCTTCTATCCTTTCTTCTCTTCTTTTCCTTCTTCTCATTCCTCTTCTCCTTCTCTTTCTCCTTTTCCTTGTTCTCCTCCTCTTTCTTCTCCTCCTTCTCCTCCTCCTTCTTCTCCTCCTTCTCCTCTTCCTCCTTTTTCTTGTTCCCCTCCTCCTCCTCCTTCTCATTCTTCTCCTTCTACTTTTTTTCCTCCTCCTCCTCCTTCTTCTTCTCATTCCTCTTCTCCTTCTTCTTCTCATTCCTCTTCTCCTCCTCTTCTCCTTTTTCTTGTTCTCCTCCCCCTTCTCCTTCTTCTCCTACTCTTTCTTCTTTTGCTTCTTCTTCTTCTTCTTCTCATTCCTCTTCTCCTTCTCCTCCTCCTTTTTCTTCTCCTCCTCCTCCTTTTCCTTCTTCTCATTCTTCTCCTTCTATGCTTTCTTCTCTTTCTTTTTTCCTTCTTCTCATTCCTCTTCTTCTTCTCTTTCTCCTTTTTCTTGTTCTCCTTCTCCTCTTCTTCCTCCTATTGCTATTATTGCCACTACTGCTGCTGCTACTACTACTACTACCATTGCTAGTACTATTACTACTACTCTGCTATTTATATACCTACTACTACTACTATTTCTGCACCTACTATTACCAGCTATACCTATATCTACTACTACTAATAATAATAACAATAACATACTTTTATGTAGTTCTTTAAGATTTTTGTAAAGTGCTATCTTCATACCAATCTTGTGAGATAGCCCCATTTTTTAAGATGCAGAAAATATCGCTCATAGAGCATAGGTAATTTATGTGAGACCGCCTGGCTTGTCATTGGCAAAGCTGGATTTTAGATCCAGATCTTCTATCTTCAAGGCTAAGTGTTCTTTCTTTTTAGTCTGAAATACTTACAAGAAATGGGAATATTACACAAAAAAGAGACTACTTAGGGAGAGGTATTCATTTTCTTATGCCCTGTGAAAAAAAGCTATCATATGGAAGAAAGAGTATAGACTTATTCCAAATGGTTCCAAAGGACCAACCTAGAACCAATGGGTGGAAATAGCAGGAAGGCAAATTTTGTGCACAATATGAGGGGGAAAACTTCCTAAAGGCACAAAGTAGTTTTGTAGAATAGGCAACCTCATGTGGTTTTGAGTTGTCTGTTATTGGAGGTATTTAAACAGAGATTTAAATGATATGAAAAGGCAGATATATCCAAGGGTGTACTTGCATTTTAAGTAAGATCAGCAGGTATGCAGAACAGGTATTCTCCTTGAGCAAAATGAATCTCCTTCCTATTTACAGAATGATTATTTAAAAGAGAACTATGGGATGTAGGGTTTCTTTAAAGAGTCAGCTATTAATTTGAGTTATTAGGTTTAAGATGAGACTCTTCTTTCTCTTCACAGCACAGACTAGCCTACTTCAATGTGACTAGTCTATGGACAAAGTGCTTATTTCCTGCTTTCCAGAAATCCTTGATCTAGTAATTTTCTTTGATTCTATAATTCTTTATTTTTAAAGGAGAATTATTAAAAATCTGTTTTAATTTGTATTTTTAATTAAATGTTTGACTCATCTTGGACCCAGTGAACTTCCCCTGTCAAAGTGTTCAGGGGCCAGAAATTTTTCTCTCTCAAAGTCTTCCTTTCTACCTATCTGAACTTGAATCTCTACTGGATGTTTTTGGTGAACAATGGACGTTAGACTAATACTTTTGACCCTAAAATCAAGAAATGGTGTCTTGGGGTCTAACTCCTGGTCTAGGGATTAGAACTCTTACTCTGAGTACTAGTTTTGCATTGTAATTGGTACAAATCCATTATTTTGAATCATTTTGAGGTATGTATCACTTCATTCTAGAATATTATAAGTTCCATGAGGGACTATGTCATATCTGAACCCCCGGATTGATATACTGCCTATTTTAAAGGACTATTTCTAGGAAAGCACTTTATAAATCTTCCTCCTTCCCCCAAGACCTGTGTTTTATCAGTTTAAGTGAGTACTGGTGAGAGAAACTCTTTTCATCAATGTACATCTGTGTCTTCTAAGCTACTTAGAGACTCACCTGGACATACTAAAAAAGCAAAATTACTTGTTTCTGGACATATATCTAGTATGTGTAAGAGGCAGAAGTTGACTTTGAGGCTGGTTCTTTATCAATAATACAATGTTATTTGCCTTCTAACTATTAAGTCATATTCCATAAATCAAGAAATGTGAATATTATTTAAATCTAATCAATAACCTTAACTGTTCTCCTCTGACTAGATTTTAGCCATATTAAATCATGATACATACCTATACAAAGTATATTCACAAAACTAAAGTCCAACAATGGTTATAATTGAGTTGAGTTAGTTAATAGTGACATAAATCATAATCACTGTCAAATATCAGAAAAAACTCAGAAATTCTATATTTAGAGAGTTGGTGTTGATGCCAACTAGTTATTTGGCCTCCATTAACTTTAGCTAATTAATATTTAGAATAGACCTTTCCCCTGTATCATTTAAGATGTTAGTCAATTAATCCCTCTTCTTTTTTTGAGGCAATTAGGATTAAGTGACTTGCCCAGAGTCACACAGATATTAAGTGTTAAATGTCTGAAATTAGATTTGAACTCAGGTTCTCCTGACTCCAGGACAGGTGCTCTATTCACTGTGCCATCTAATTGCCCCTAGCTAGTTAATCTCAACTAGTTCTGTAATATGTATTGAAATTCACATTAATGTGAAATATATTAATTTGGAACTTGTGACAAATCAGAAATGAACCAGAACAAAATTTGCATCTTCACTATCAAAACAATAAGGATCTATTAAGCAAGCTTAAGGAATTATTAATACCTGGTACCATGTCTTTAACATTGTAGATAATTAATAAATAATTGTTGCATGAAGAGCATTAATTAATGTGACAGGTTAAAAGAAATATTGTATTTATTTATTATAAGAACAAAAACAATGATAATGACTAATTTCTAGATAGCATTAAGACTTAAACATTTTCCCCATAATAAGCACAATCTACTTGTAAGGGCAAAAATAATTAAATTGATTAATATTTACATGGAATTTATATTATAATTTATATGTATTAACATTTATATAGCATGATGTTTAATTACTTTTTGTATAGCAGTTCAGTGAGGTAGGGATAGAAGCCTTACTCAAACACTCAGATACATGTTGAATCTTATCAAGGTGGACATGTTTTCTATTGATTCAGATTGCAATCTTTCCATGTCTTCCAATTTCTATACAATGTTTAATCATATTCTTTTCCCTATGGTGTCTACCCTATGGACTAGAAACTTTCCTTGCTTTCCTTTGATATCAACAGAATGCACAGGTTGCCCAATGGTTGTCAGTGCTGTCATTGTATAGTTGGTGACTAGGTGGCACAGTGAATAGAGTACCAGGACTAGATAGAGCAAGGAAGATTCATCTTGCTGAGTTCAAGTTTAGCCTCAAACAAATATTAGCTGTGTGATCATTGACAAGTCATTTTAACTCTGTTTGCCTCAGTTTCCTCATCTGCAAAATAATCTGTAGAAAGAAATGGCAAACTACTCCAGGATCTTTATTAAGAAAACACCAAATGGAATCATGAGTATGACTAAACAGTAACAAAAATAAAAATTGCCAAGTAACTGGCCAATCTTCTTTTTCTGTTGACATTTTCCTTTGATGATACCTTGAATGCATTTCCTTTCCATAATTCTTTATTTGGAGTCAATAGATCAGCTCAATAAGCATTTATTATATGTTTACTAAGTGCTAAGACTGAGAATATATATACAAGCAGAAAAATCCTGCCCTCACAGAGCTTATATTCTAATAAAATAGTACTTAAAAGGAAACTGAAATGAGGAGAGAAGGAGGCAAAGATACCTGGTTTGAAATTGCCTGAAGGGGGGAGCCAAGATGGCAGAAAGAAGTCATGACATTGCCTACTCTCCCCAGTTTGCCTTGGAAACTAACTCTAACTGGATTCTGGAGCAACAGAACCCACAAAAATATGGAATGAAAATTTTTCAAGCTTAAGATAATTCAGAAGGACTTCAGGAAAGCTGTGTCTCATTTGGGTAAAAGATGAGCACAGAACAGCACAGGTGATGAGCAGAAAAGATAAAAATAGATTCTTAACCACAGCATAGATCAGTAACTGAAACTCTTGATCCTGACTCAGTAGACTAACTGTAAGGCCTCCAGTCCCAATGAAGAAGGCAAACTGCCAGCCCAGGAATCTAGCACAACTAGACCGAGCCACCCTAGTACAGTGGGTAAGCTACAGGCCAAAGGCTCCAGTATAGAAAGCCAGTGACTCCCCCCAGCATAAAGTGCCCTCCCCTGATCCCACTTTGCCTTAGTTTCAGAGCTCAACTGTAAAAGTTACAAAATAGGCTAAAATGAGTAAAAAACAGAAAAGAGTCCTGACCATAGAAAGCTACTCTGACTACCAGGAAAGGTCAAAATACAAACTCAGAATTGGACAACAATGTCAAATATACCTCCATGTGAAGCTTCAAAGGGGAATATGAATTGGTCTCAAGTCTCAAAAGCCTTCTTATAGAAGACTCACAAAGGATTTTAAAAACCAAATAAGAGAGGAGAAGAAAAAATGGGAAACAAAGTGAGAATTGTGCAAGAGAGAGTCTGGAAAAGGAAGGGAAAAAATTGACTGAAGAAAACAATTCTTTAAAAAATAGGATTAGTCAATGGAAACTGGAAAAAAAAATGATTCCTTAAAAATTAGAATTGGGCAAATACAACAAACGATTCTATGAGACATCAAGAATCATTCAAACAAAATCAAAAGAATGAAGAAATGTAAGAAAATATAAAATACTTCATTAGAAAAACAACCGATCTAGAAAATCGATCCAGGCTGAAAGCCATGGTTTAAAAAAAAAAGATCCTGGATGGTATCTTTCAAGAAATTGTGAAGGAAAATTGCCCTGATACCCCAGAATTTTGAGAGTAAAATAGTCATTGAAATAATACACCAATCATCTTCTGTCAGTGATCCCAAAATGAAAACTCCAAGGAATATTGCAGATTCCAGAATTCCAGAAAGGAGAACAGAAGTAGGAGTAGAAAGGGAAAAGAAAAGGGAAGGGAGCCTGATAGAAGGAAGGACAGAGTGAAAGAGGCAGTGGTCAGAAGCAAAACACTATGTTTAGAAAATATAAATGTGGGGAAATAGGATGAAGGGAAATACATAGTAATCATAACTGTGAATGTGAATGGGATGAACTCTCCCATAAAATGGAAGCAGATAGTGAATTTAAAACCAGAATCCCACAATATATTGTTTACAAGAACCACATTTTAAACAGAGATACACATACAGAGTAAAAGTAAAAGGCTAGAATAGAATATATTATACTTCAGTTGAAGTTAAAAAAAAAAAAAAAGTAACACTCCTGATCTCAGACAAAGCAAAAGCAAAAATAGATTGACTTAAAAGAGATAAAAAAGAAAAGTACATCTTGCTAAAAAGGTACCATAGGCAATGAAGTAATATTAATACTAAACATATATGCAATAAGTAGTATAGCATACAGATTCTTATAGAAGTTAGTGAGTTAAAGGAAGAAATAGATCGCAAAATTATACTAGTAGGGGACCTCAGCCTCCCACTCGCAAATCTAAATAAATAGAAACACAAAATAAACAAGAAAAAAGTTAAGGAGGTGAATAGAATTTTAGAAGAGATAGCTATCATAGACCTCTGAAGAAAATTAAATGGGAATAGAAAAAGAAATTTTTTTTTCTCAATGGTACATGGTATCTACACAAAAATAAACCATATATTATAGAATTAAAAAAACCTCACAATAAAATACAGAAAGAAAGAAATACTAAATGGATTCTTTTCAGATCATGATGCAATAAAAATTATGTATAGTAAAGGACCATGGAAAGATAGATTAAAAATTAATTGGCAACTAAATAATCTAATCCTAAAGAATAAGTTAGCCAAAGAACAAGTAGAAACAATCAATAATTTCATCAAAGAAAATGACAATAATGAAACATACCAAAACTTATGCAATACAGTCAAAGCAGTTCTTAGGGGAAATTTTATAGCTCTAAATACTTAAATAAGTAAAACGGAAAAAGGAGAAATCAATGAATTGGGCATGAAACTTAAAAAGCTAAAAAAAGAATGCAAATTTAAATTTAAATTTAAAATGCCCAATTAAATAACAAATTAGACATTCTGAAAATCAAAGGAGAGATTAATACAATTGAAAGTAAGACAACTATTGAAATAATAAATAAAACTAACATCTGGTTTTATGAAAAAATAGATAAACATTAAATTAATTTTATTTGAAAAATAATGAAGAAAACCAAATTACAATATCAAAAATGAAAAGGCAAATTCACGATAAATGAAGAAAGAATTAAAGCAATAAATAGGTGATATTTTGCCCAACTTTATAGTAATAAATTGGATAATCTAAGTTAAAATGATGACTATTTATAAAAATATAAATTGCCCAGATTAAGAGAAGAGGAAATAAAATGCTTAAATAATTCCATTTTAGAAAAAAATTAAATAAGCCATCACTGAATTCCCTAAGAAAAAAATCTCCAGGGCCAATGGATTTAAAAGTGAATTCTACCAAACATTTAAAGAACAGTTAATACCAAAATATATATAAAGTATTTGAAAAAATCCTACAAAATTCTTTTTTATGACATGGATATATTGCTGATACCTAAACTAGGAAAAGCAAAAACAGAGAAAAAATTATAGATCAATTTCTATAATTATCAATGCAAGCATTTTAAATAAAATATTAGCAAAGACATAAAAGCAATTTATCACACAGATAATACACTATGATAGGTGGTATCAGGAATGTAAGGCTGGTTCAATATTAGGAAAACTATCAGCATAATTGAACACATCAATAACAAAATGAAAAGAAATCATAAAATTATTTCAATAAATGCAAAAAAATTTTTTTGACAAAATGCAGCATCCATTCTTATTAAGAAATTCTAGAAAGCATGGGAATAAATGGAATTTTTCTTAAAATGATAAGCAGCATCTATCTAAAACCATCAGCAAGCATTATCTATAATGGGGATAAGCATTCCTAATAAGATCCTGGGTAAAACAAGATTGCCTGTTGTCACCACTATTATTCAATATTGTACTAGAAATTTTAGCTTTAGAATAAGTAAAGAAAAAGAAATTATAGGAATTAGAATAAACAATGAGGAAACAACTATCAAGCTTTGCAGATGATCTAGTGACATATTTAGAGAATCCTAGAACTAAAAACTACTTGAAACAATTAACAATTTTAGCAAAGTTGTGGGGTATAAAAAACCCCACATAAATTATAATTATTTCTATATGCTACCAACAAATTCTAACAACAAGAGAGAGAAAAAGAAATTCCATTTAAAAGAATTGTAGATAATACAAATCCAGGAACTATATAAACATAATTACAAAACACTTTACACAAATAAAGTTGGATCTAAAAAACTGGAAAAATATCAATTGCTCATAGATAGCCTGTGGTAATATAATAAAAATGACAATTCTATCTAAATTAATCTTCTTATCAATGCCATACCAATCAAATTGCCAAAGTAGTTCAGTCATACCAGAACTAAAACTATATTATAAAGTGGCAACCATCAAAACTATATGGTACTGAATAAGAAAGAATGGTAGACCAGTGGAATAAGTTAAGTACACAAGACGCAATAGTCAATGACTATAATAATCTATTTTTTGATAAAAACAGATTCCAACTTCTGGGGATAAGAGTTCATTATTTGACAAAAACTGTTGGGAAGATTGGAAAACAGTATAGTAGAAACTAGGCATAGATCAACATCTCACAGACTATTCCAAATGAAATGGGCACATGATTTAGACATAAAGGGTGATACCATAAGCAAATTAGAAGAGCAAGGAAAAGTTTAATAGTCAGATTTATGGATGAGGGAAGAATTTATGACAAAAAGAGATAGAAAACATTATGAAATACAAAATAAATCATTTTGATTACATTAAATTTAAAAAGCATGCAATGAAGATTAAAAAGAAAGCATAAAGCTGAGAAATAATTTTTACAGCCAGTGTTTCTGATAAAGACCTCATTTCTCAAATATATAGAGAATTGAATCAAATTTATGAGAATACAAATCACTCCAAAATTGATAAATGATCAAAGAATATGAATAGGCAGTTTTTGTAAGAAGAAATTAAAGCTATCTATAGCCATGGGAGGAGGGAAATATTCCCAATTACTATTGATTAGAAAAATACATATCAAAACAACTCTGAGATTTCACTTCTGATTGGCTAATATGAGAGAAAAGGAAAATGATAAATGTTGAAGAAAATGCGGTACACTAATGCATTGTTGGTAGCATTGTGAACTGATCCAATGATTCAGGAGAGCAATTTGGAAGTATGCCTAAAGGGCAACAAAACTGTGCATACCATTTAATCCAGCAATGTTAGGTCTGTATCCCAAAGAGATCAAAAAGGAGAAAATATGTGCAAAGATATTTATAGAAGCTAATTTTCTGCTGCCAAAGAATTGGAAATTGAGAGGGTGTCCATTGATTGGGGAATGGCTGAACAAATTGTTGTATATTAATGTAATGGAAAACTATTGTGCTATAAGAAATAATGAGCAGGCAGATTTCAGAATAACCTGGAAATACTTACATAAACTGATGCTGAATGAAGTGAGCAGAACCAGAACATACACAGTAATATCAACATTATGTAATGACCAGCTATGATAGACTTATCTCTTTTCAGCAATAGAGTGATTCAAAACAATTCCAAAAGACTTGGGATGGGAATGCTACCCTCATCCAAAGAAAGAACTATGACATCAGAATATTTTTTTTCTTTCTCATGGTTTTTCCCTTTTGTTCTGATAATTCTTTTATACTATGACTAATGTGGAAATATGTTTAAGATGATTGCATATGTATAATTTATATTGGATTGCTTGCTCTCTTGCAAAAAGGTAAGGAAAGGAGGGAGAAAGAAAAATTAGAACTCAAAATCTCATAAAAATAAATGTTGAAAACTATATTTACATGTAAATAAAAAACAAGATGCTATTAAGTATAAAAATACAAATAAAAAATACCTGGTTTAGAGCAGAGTTATGTGGAGAAAGTCTAGAAAAATCAGATAGTATGCTGGAGATGAATGATGACATAGCTATCCTGGATACCCTTTTTCTTTTTTTTATTATAGCTTTTTATTTACAAGATATATACGTGGATAATTTTTCAGCATTGACAATTACAAAACCTTTTATTCCAATTTTTCCCCTCCTTCCCCCCATCCACTCCCGCAGATGGCAGGTAGACCAATACATTAAATATATTAAAGTATATGTTAAATACAAGATATGTATCCATATCCATAGTTATTTTGCTGCATAAGAAGAATGTGACTTTGAAATAATATACACTTAACCTGTGAAGGAAATCAAAAATACAGGCAGACAAAAATAGAAGGATGAGAAATGCTATGTAGTGATTCACACTCATTTCCCAGAGTTCTTTCGCTGGGTGTAGCTGGTTCTCTTCATTATTGAATAAATGGAACTGATTTGGTTCATCTCATTGTTGAAGAGGGCCATGTCCATCATAATTGATCCTCATATAGTATTATTGTTGAAGTATATAATGATCTCCTGGTCCTGCTCATTTCATTCAGCATCAGTTCATATAAGTCTCTCCAGGTCTTTCTGAAATCATCCTGCTGGTCATTTCTTACAAAACAATAATATTCCATAACATTCACATACCACAACTTATTCAGACATTCTCCAATTGAGGGGCATCCACTCAACTTCCAGTTTCTGGCCACTACAAAGAGGCTGCCACAAACATTTTGGCACATACAGGTCCCTTTCCTTCTGATAATTCTTTTATACTATGACTAATGTGGAAATATGTTTAAGATGATTGCATATGTATAATTTATATTGGATTGCTTGCTCTCTTGCAAAAAGGTAAGGAAAGGAGGGAGAAAGAAAAATTAGAACTCAAAATCTCACAAAAATAAATGTTGAAAACTATATTTACATGTAAATAAAAAACAAGATGCTATTAAGTATAAAAATACAAATAAAAAATACCTGGTTTAGAGCAGAGTTATGTGGAGAAAGTCTAGAAAAATCAGATAGTATGCTGGAGATGAATGATGGCATAGCTATCCTGGATACCCTTTTTCTTTTTTTTATTATAGCTTTTTATTTACAAGATATATACATGGATAATTTTTCAGCATTGACAATTACAAAACCTTTTATTCCAATTTTTCCCCTCCTTCCCCCCATCCACTCCCGCAGATGGCAGGTAGACCAATACATTAAATATATTAAAGTATATGTTAAATACAAGATATGTATCCATATCCATAGTTATTTTGCTGCATAAGAAGAATGTGACTTTGAAATAATATACACTTAACCTGTGAAGGAAATCAAAAATACAGGCAGACAAAAATAGAAGGATGAGAAATGCTATGTAGTGATTCACACTCATTTCCCAGAGTTCTTTCGCTGGGTGTAGCTGGTTCTCTTCATTATTGAATAAATGGAACTGATTTGGTTCATCTCATTGTTGAAGAGGGCCATGTCCATCATAATTGATCCTCATATAGTATTATTGTTGAAGTATATAATGATCTCCTGGTCCTGCTCATTTCATTCAGCATCAGTTCATATAAGTCTCTCCAGGTCTTTCTGAAATCATCCTGCTGGTCATTTCTTACAAAACAATAATATTCCATAACATTCACATACCACAACTTATTCAGACATTCTCCAATTGAGGGGCATCCACTCAACTTCCAGTTTCTGGCCACTACAAAGAGGCTGCCACAAACATTTTGGCACATACAGGTCCCTTTCCTTCTTTAGTATCTCTTTGGGATATAAGCCCAGTAGTAACACTGCTGGATCAAATGGTATGCACAGTTTGATAATTTTTTGACCATAGTTCCAAATCATTCTCCAGAATGGCTGGATGCATTCACAACTCCACCAATAATGTATCAGTGTCCCAGTTTTCCCACATCCCCTCCAAACATTCATCATCATTTTTGCCTGCCATCTTAGCCACACCTGTCAGTGTGAAGTGATATCTCGGAGTTGTCTTAATTTTCATTTCTCTGATTAATAATGACTTGGAGCATCTTTTCATGTGGCTAGAAATAGTTTCAATTTCTTCATCTGAAAAATCCTTTGATCATTTATCAGTTGGAGAATGGCTTGATTTCTTATAACTTAGAGTCAATTCTCTTCTGTGTTTTGGAAATGAGGCCTTTATCAGAACCTTTGACTGTAAAAATGCTTTCCCAGTTTATTGTTTCCCTTCTAATCTTGTCTTCATTAGTTTTGTTTATACAAAAGCTTTTCAATTTGATATAATCAAAATTTTCTATTTTGTGATCAATAATGATCTCTAGTTCTTTGGTCACAAATTCCTTCCTCCTCCACAGGTCTGAGAGGTAAACTATCCTATGTTCTTCTAATTTATTTATAACTTCATTCTTTATACCTAGATCATGACCCATTTTGACCTTATCTTGGTGCATGGTGTTAATTGTGGGCCAATGTCTAGTTTCTGCCATACTAATTTCCAATTTTCCCAGCAGTTTTTGTCAAACAGTGAATTTTTATCCTAAAAGCTGGGGTCTTTGGGTTTGTCAAAAACTAGATTATTAAAGCTACTGATTATTTTGATCTTTGAACCTAACCTATTCCACTGATCAACTAGTCTATTTCTTAGCCAGTACCAAATAGTTTTGGTGACTGCTGCTTTCTAATATAGTTTTAGATCTGGTACAGCTAGGCCACCTTCATTTGATTCTTTTTTCATTAGTTCCCTTGAAAGTCTTGACCTTTTGTTTTTCCAGATTAATTTTATTGTTATTTTTTCTAGGTCATTAAAATAGTTTTTTGGGAGTCTAATTGGTATAGCACTAAATAAATAGATTAGTTTAGGCTGGATACCCTTTTTCAATGAAAGTTATAGAAGAAAGAAGCTATCACAGGATAGGAGACGTTATAGTGAGGGATCAAAGTTCCAATGTGAGAAGTAATCCATGACACAAGGTTTTTCAAGGGTCAGTATTGAAAAAAATATCTTTGCATATGTTTTGAAAGTAAAAAATTTCAACAACAAAAAAATTAAAAACAGTAGTTCAGGGGTAGAGTGAGTTTACAGAGGGAATAAGTTTCAGTGATATAGTACAGAAAGTCCAGGGCACCTAAAAAGAAATTAATCCAAATATTTTTATTTACCCTGCTTATGTATACTCTGTACTTCTCTATCACTCTTTGCATGCTGCTCACTTTCCTTTCTTTGGTTCCTAGGGTGCATGACCTGCAGCCATATAGAAAAGTTTATTAGCCCTATTTTGCAAATGAGGAAATAGGGTCACATTTGCAAATGAGGAGTGAAATGACTGACTGGCCTTTGGTCACACAATTAATTTGCAAGAATTTCAGAAGTACACATTTACCAACAGCTAGCCAAAATGTAAATTAGTCTCATTTATTTATTACAGCAGATGCTGAAGGACCTATTTTTGGCAGTGGTTGGTTGGATTAGTTGAGATTACTATCTGTACCATAAAACCAAATTTCTTTTATTCAGATAACTCCTCTTCCTGCTTAGTCTGATACAATGAAGCTTGACTATTTATGAGGAATTGGCTGTTAGCATGATGTGGATCTCGATGCAGTTTCATTATTCTTTTGATTTACACAGCACACTGAGAATGGGGTTTTAGCTTGGGGAGCATTTGTTCTCCCAACTATATCAAAGTATAATTACTGTGTTCCAAGTGTGGAAAAATATTGTATTTTAGAAGCGAGTCCTTTCCAGACTAATCAGTCATTTTGTTCACTGAATGATGGTTATGCTGCAGGGCAGGAAATTAGAAATGAAGTGAGTTGAAGAGGAAGGTTTAGAGCTGGTTGGTGATGCAGCAAATGAGCACGCTCTCATGTGATGGTGTACAGAGGATGTCCTGGCAGAAGAGAAAGACAGTAAATGCTTAGCTCAACCATGCATCAGGTCGGGTGAAAGCCAACTGAGACAGTTCGGTCAAGATGAATGTGACATGACACAGTCGTCTCCCTCCCACGATCCCAAGGAAGGACTCCTGAGTCCTAACTTCAGAGAAAGGGAGTGGAGGGGGGAAGATTCACCAGTTTTGCATGGGCAAAACACAAGATGAGATTTCCATAACCCTTTGTAGCTTGACTAAGGCTAAATCCTAAAACCTTAGCATGGTTTACGATAGGACCTGTGTAAGAACAGGACTTTATCTTTCAAATCAATAAGCATTCGTGGAGTGAGTCTACAACATTCCCATCATCATGCAATGGACAAAAAAGTACAAGACACAGACTGTGGCCTCCAAGAGTTTGGATTCTAGCTGAAGTAGTGGCAGATGGCCCAATTGAAGGTTAATGAAGGAAAAAATGTTAATAATATGATAGGATAATGATTTAAGAGAAAGAATAGGGTAGCGTATGTTATACACCCAATGAAAGGAACAGAGAGCAAATAGTATCCAAATAGAAAAACTTTTCTGCATTGAGTTTATGATCATATCTGTTAGAATATAAATTATAGTATATAAGTCATGCAATTCCAAAGACTTGCTCAAGCTGATATAGTCACATGATGCCGTCAGAGAAAGGGCACCAAATTACAGACATGACCTGGAAGTCTGAAGGTTTCAGTAGTCACCTAAGTCACAAGTATGAAACAGCAGACCAGAAAAACTCCAGAGTGAAAACTAGATAAGCTTAAAATGTAATTGGGGAGTGTTTGACAAAATAAATAAAAATACAACACAGCATAGAAGATGCTAATTTATAGTTTTTTTTGAAATTTAAATGTGCCCACCAAGAATTCATTTTTATTTGATTTTTATACCTTTGATTTAGTTAGACATTTCTGACATCATCTCCCTGTGAAATATAACAAAACAGGATGGTCATATTCATTTCAGGGAAGCAAGCTCAAAAACCCTATTATAATGTAAACAAGATAAGTTATAACACATAAGCTTGGAGATCTTTACAGGTGCTAAAGTCTCTAAACAAATGGCTTCAGTATTTTCTTGTTACAGCCTCAGAACAAAGAGAGGTTGGTTTACATTTATCACTTTCCCTATTTCTCAAGGCCTATGCCCAATGAAATTAAATTTCTACTTTTGTAGCTTTAGTTTAAAACTTAACTACAATGTTAGTTAGGGACAGCTTAGGTGGCACAATGGATAGAGTGCCAGGCCTAGAGATAGGCCTCAGACATTTACTAGCTGTGTGACCCTGGACAAGTCACTTTGCTCTGTTTGCCTCAGTTTCCTCATTTGTAAAAATGAGCTGAAGAAGGAAATGGAAAAATACTCCATTATGTTTGCTAAGAAAGCCCCAGTGAGATCATGAAGAGTCTGACTTGACTGATTAACAACACAGCTTAAGGGCTTATTTTCTTTGCTTCCTAAGACTAAAAGAAAATTAAAAAGTGATTTTTTTCAGACTTGTTCTTTAATCTACATAGGGACCTTCTGATGAAGAATTTTCTTTAACCAATGTATAATAACACAGTCTTTTTGAATTAGAGTTTTAGAGATTTGCCTGGGGCATGAAGTTCTGGCATGAAGTTCTTAAAAGACTTGAATTCAGTTCTTGCTGATTTGGAGACCTGTCCTCAGAGTGTGCAAGAGAATTAGATTTCCAATTAAAGATTTCTATTTGAATCCAACTTTGTTCAACGCATCTCTCTGTGCCTTAGTTTATTCTCCTGTAAAATATAAATGTTCTCTAAAGTCCCTTACAAACTTTATACATGTTTAATTTGTATTGTAAAATTATTGAAACACATATAACACATGTTCTTTATGGTTTTCATGGATTCTGTAGGACAGCTAATCTTGTTGGGAGATGAGAGAAGAGTAGGAAGGAGCTCCCCCAGAAAGTGATGAGTTTACCACTAAATCTTAAATACAGTATGAAGGAGACTGACAGATTACTGTGTCTAGGATTCCTGGATTTTTAAAAATGTATTTATTTATTGAAAACTTAAATACAAAATAGGATAGAAAAAGAAAAAATTATCATGTACATAGCAGAAATTGTTAAAGGATTCAAAATATGTCATAGTAAATCTCAATTTCAAGAAAGCATATATGATATTAAAACATATTTAGAACTACCCATCTTTTCTTATCTTCCTTGTAGATTTTCTTTAACTTCTTTTTCTCTCCTTTTCTCCCCTCTACCTCCTCCAAGGAGGTTACAGTTAAGTACTGTATACAATTAAGTGCATATATGTATATGTATTTTTATACATATACACACACATAAATATACATTTCTTGATTTTAAGTGAGTTCTGAATGGTCTTGGATCAAATCAGCTAAAGCTTTGGGACAGGAAAGAATAAGAAACCAGGATAATTCTGTGTTCCAAATGGAACACTGAGTACTGTCCCCAAGATCAAAAGGAAATCACAAGCTCCACATGGGCAGCTAGGTGGTATGTAGTTTAAGTGCTGGATCTAAAGTCAAAAGACCTGAATTCAAATCCAGCCTCAGATATTTACCATCTGTGTGACCTTAACCCCTATTTGTCTCAATTTTTTCACTTATGAAATGAGGATTATATACCTACCTCCCTGGGTTGTTGTGAGGATCAAATGAAATACTGATAGCACAGTGCTCGGCATTATATACATACTAATTATTATTACTGTTATTATTAGCCCTTCCTTGACTTAGAATGAGCAACAAGTACATAAAAGCAGCATAGAATTTTTCAAGTTGAGTTTCTGAGTTATAAACAACTGCTAGGAATGTTTTTTTTTTTTTAATTCTTTTAATCAAATGTGAAAAAAATATAGACCTTTATGTACAAATTTTAAAACATACTATTATCAATTCCCTCCTTCTTTCTTCTTTTCCTAAGGTTGATCCATGGCTTAGGGACACTAAGTTTGGTCAGAACCAGGAATGAGGGAAGGGAAGGGAAAAATCCTTGTCAAAAAACCACTGATGAGTAATCATAGGACAAGGGAAAGGGAAGGAAAAGAGACTGTGACCTCAAAAACTGTAGAAGTGTAACAAGTTAGCAAATACTGAGGGACTGCTTCACTAATCAGTACCCACTCACATCCCCTCACTCCACTTTAACCATTGGACTTAGTAGCTTCTTGTGAGGGGATCAGCTACTTGCCATTGCTGCCCAAGATGGCCTTAGCATCTGGCATGCAACTTTTCTCTGCCTCATTACTTCCTGGGTTCCCATCTGCCTTATGGAACTGAACATAAGCAGGAATCTTCCTTATCTGTTACCTCCTCCTTGAGAAGAGGGACTACATCTATTTTCCTATTTGCATTTTCAATACTTAGCATATTTCACATTTAATAAATGCTTTCCATTCCAGTTTTACTACATATGTTCCATAACAGTTTTACTACAAATTAATTCGTCGACTTGATACTCTCCAAGATTCCAAATGTTCCTTCATTTGACTCCTACTTCATTCTAGGAATCTTTTCTCTATAAGAAAAAGTTTACTCATTGTCCCAAATCCAGAAAATATGTTAACTGACCTCAAATGACCCAATGAATGTCAGTGATTCTGTTGATCTGTATGACCCCCAAATGCCTCATTTGACTTCCATACTTTCCAGGAATTTCTTATGCTAAAAATGTTTTTTCACACTGCTAAAAATCTTGGAAAGCACCAAATCTGACATCAAATGTATTGTATAGTTCCTTCCTATTGTGAGTGATCTTCTATAACCTCTCCATCGTCCCAAAAATGTCCTCATTTAATTCTTTTATTCTTGAAAGAAAATTGTCTCATTGTCTCATTGTCAAAAATTACTAGAGGGCACCAAATTTGGAGACTCTTCTCCAAAGAACTTTCAATGGCATTGATTAACCACTTTACAACCCATAAGTTTTGTAGGACAATGGTAGAGTTAATGAAAATTTCATGTGAATAAAATAATGACATTTAATGAGATGAAATTTTAAAGAAATAAATGAAAATACCTGTACTTACGTTCAAAAAACAACTTTAACAAGTACAAGATGGCAGAGATGTGGCTGGAAAACTTGACTGAAAAAAATCTAGGAGTTTTGGTGACCTTCAAGGACACTATATGTTAGCAGTTTAACATAACAGCCAAAAAGGATAATTTGGTCATTTTGAGAGACACAGTGTTCAAGATTTCAAAGCTGAAAGTCCTCTGCCCTTCTGTTCAGATTACATCTTAAATATTTTGGTCAGTTTAGGGAATCACATTTTGGAAATGGTGAGGAAACTGAAGATGGTGACATGCTAAGATCCATTGAAAGAACTGGAAATATTTGATCTGGAGAAGACATGTCATAATAGAAGTCTGCAAATAATTAGAAAATTGTCAAATTAAATAGCAATCATATGTGACTCCACAGAGAAAAAAATAGGAGTAATGAATGCAAGTTATAGAAGGACTGGTTTAGAATGGCTGAAAAAAATTTTTCTTCACAATTAAAGCTGTCCAAAATTAGGTAGGTTTGCTTGGATAATGGTGGTGGGCTGCTCATTCAATGGAGGTTTTCAGATAAAGGCTAAGCTAGAAGGCTAATTGCTTTTTGGTTAGCTATTAGCTAGACTAAAATGAGCTCCCTAATATTTTACATTTCTGAGAGTTCTATATTTGATGTCAAATAGTTTTTGATACACAGTAGGAACATAAAAAATGCTTGTTGATTGATTAAATTGAAATAAGCTTCCAATTTTACCAATGAACTCTATTAATTCACTGGTCTCTCTGGACCCAATTTTGAACTTTCTGATTTTTATAAAGTTGCTAGAGGATAGGTAAAAACTAAATGTTACAAAAATTATATTATATTTCTCATTTGGGGTCTTGAAGAAAAGACGCGAGGTATTGAGGTGGCAGGAACTCCCCTGTTCCTTCCTTATATGAACCATAAATTGAGTGCTCTGGAGCTGCAGCTGTGTTTCATAATTGAAAGTGTATTATTAGATTTAGACTCTGAGGTCCTAGCTTTGAATCCTGGATTTCATAACTAACTGTGTAGCTGTGGGCAAGCTGTTTCAACTTTGTAGGTCTTCATTTCATCTGCAAAATGAGACTGAAGTAGATTAGGGTTCTTAATCTGGGATCTAAAATCTTGATTGTAAAGATATTTTGATAGCTGTATTTCAACATAATTTAGTTTCTTTTATAATCTATAATTTCATACATTTAAAGACATTATTATGAAAAGGAGTGCATAGGTTTTACCAAACTGTCAAGGCAATCCAATGTACATGTATACACACATGTTAAATTATTTTTAAGGTACTTTCTAGACCTAGTGACCTATGCAATGTGTTGCCTAGAGCACTGGAACTGGAATCAGAAAGGCTTGTTTTCAAATTCAGTTTCAGACAGCACTTGTTTGACTCTGTATAAATCACATTATCTCTTGCGCTTCAGTTCCTTCACTTGTCAAATGAGGATAATAATAATACCTACATTTCAAGGTTATTGTGAAAATCAAATGAGACAATACTTAAAATGAACTTGAAGCAGTGCCTCGCACAAAGTGAAAACTTAATAAATGCGTATTCCCTTCCTTTTTTCCTGCTATGATCCCAACAAACAGTTTGTGGTCCATCCTAATTAGAGTATATACCGTCATAGACACTTAGAAAATCACAAATAGTCTTTAAATTCATCAATAAATTGTTTCTGTTGAATACTCAAAGACAAATAAAGGTTTTAAAATTTCATTCATCATGAAAGCATTTTGGACTATGAGCCCAAAAACTAAGTTTCTAGTTCTGCTTCTTCCTACAAATCACCTCCTCCCTTTGGACTTCAGAGTTGGACCCAGTAATTTCCCCATCAGAACGCCACATTGAGATTTTACCATTATTTCCTGGTGTACTTCAGGACAGGGGACAAAGCAGTGTGATAGGCGTCCTCTGGTCCCACAATCTGGCTCCAAAGGGATAGGTTTGCATGCTATGTCCCCACCTAACCCACCCTCGTTAGCTATTTTGTCTCGATGCCCTAGTTGGTCATGAGGTTAGTATAGAGTCCAGTTTTTAGTAGTGAGGTGTGAGTATATATGTTTGCTTGTAGCATGTACGTCCAAGTATGCACGTGTTGCACATGCGGGGTTTTGCCTTTTCCCACTTATCTATGGTGACTTTACAGTTCAGGTCACACTAGAGTACAGGAACCAGAAAAGGCATTGGTATGGCTGTCAGTCAGTGGTCAAGAAATATTGGCTAAGTCCTCACTGCCAGACAGGATTGGGCTAAATGCTAGGGTTACAAAGAAAGGCAAAATTGCTCTCAGTCTACAATCCTCATTTTCTCTGTCCATAGGATCTCAGGATTCTGACTTCATTCATTCTGATTGTGGCTATAATCAGGGGCAGGGCTTTCCACTGCTAGTACAAAGATCTTCCAGGGTTTTAGACAGAGTAGAAGAGGTTCATGGATGATTGATAGCTTCCAGTATCTCCCAGAGCACTTCAGGGAAAAAAACCAAATCAGCACATCTCTGCTCCTAAGGCAAAAAAATAAAAAATAAAAAACTCTTTTCAAGGCTGAATTATCATTAGGTTGTATTCACATAATGCCAGGTGTCTGTTTGCAGAACAGTTCTCTCCCAGGCTCTTGGCTAATCTCTAGATGCTGTCTTCACTCTTCTGTATTCTCCCATTTGGGTTATTTCTATTTCCTAGACCTAGACTGCAAGGTAACCCTCATGTGTGTAGGAAATTATACCATAAGTAGACTATCAGTGTTCATTTAAACAGCTTTCCTTGGTTGTTCCAAACAATCTCTGGAGATAGCAAAGCAACCTATATTTTATTGTAGACCAGGAATTAGTTAACCTTTACAGACAATACATGTAGAACGAGGCACATAGGAAGCCCTGATCACCACCCTCTATTTCCTTGGTTCTGACAAATGAATCTATAAGGAAAGTCACTTCAGTCCCACTTCCTAGCCTTATTTCTTCCTCTTTCCGTATATCACAGGACCGTGCCCTTCACCAGCAACCTGGCGATACCCCTCCTTCCTTCTTCACTCCCATCTCAGGCCTAGATCCAAGACTTGAGGGACTAGGCAAGAGATTTAATTAATTACAAAAACCTGAACCCCTGTAACTAGGCTTTATTCTAACTCACTTTCAGCAGGGACCATGTTCAGAGGCTGAAATGGTGTATTTATGTTCATTAATGGGACAATTGATTTAGAGCACAGACCTGTTTCTGTTGGTTATTGATTGGTATTAATCATTGAAGCTTGCTAAGTTAATGACTGTAACTGCTGTGAATTCCCACTGGGATTCATGGGTATGGGGAAAGGAAGTCTTGGTCCTGCTAGAAATAATTACTATTTCCATTTCAAAGCCATGATCAATTGACTCATCAACATCCAAACTAAGTCAAAAGCCAAAGTAAGAAGTAAAGTCCTTTAATTACTTCCTAGGAGTGATTACAGGTTGATTTACAGGGTACCAAAGTGGGAAAGTATTCTCCATCTGAAATCTCTGAAGCATGCTTGGACACAGCAGGTCCTTTAATAATCCTAGAGACTGTTGCTTTCCTTCCTTTTTTAACCTGGGTCAGTGCTTCATTTTAATTCCCAAGAGGGACTAACATCACTATCACTCTCTCACTATCATTTAATTTGTTTGACTGGCTGTCACCTAACTAAGTTAGATATTCAAGATTAACAAAATTGGATAACTCAGGTCATTGATGGAGAGAGGACAGTACAATCTACTGCATGTAATGATGGGGTATCATTGCATGGCTTAAGGGGAGGCAGCATGGACATCTCCAGCTTCTCTTCTTCCCACCCTTCTCCAAGGGAGACTGTTTCTTGCCAGGAGGGAAAGTAGGAGATTGGAAGCAGAAATTTGGCTACTTTGCTCTCTGTAGGGAAAGGAAGTATCAGGCTAAAATTATATCTCCTTACTCCCTTAAGTGTTGCTAGTCTAAAGAATATTGTTTTTCAGGTTTAATCTAGATTTCTGTGCTATTTTTAACAGAGGGAAGGAGGACCCAAGTTTTATATCCATAACTTAATCCCTTTCTCATCAAAAACCAGCTCTATAATGAATACACCATAGGCAAATGTCAAAGAAACCTATTTATTCCAGTCAACACCAAGACAGAAATCAGAGAGGATATACATAGGAGAATATATACCTGACAATACAGAGTAGAGCAGCTCTCCTGCTGGAAGGGAGTAAATGTACCTCAATTGAAAGAGAGAGTCCTACCTGACTCTTTTCAACAATGAGGTAATTCAAGGCAGTCCCAACAGACTTGTGATAGAAAATGCCATCCACATTCAGAGACAAAGGGAGCTATGAAGATTGAATGTGGACCAAAGCATATTTTCACCTCTTTTATTGTTGTTGTTTGTTTGCTTGTTTCTTTTTTCTTTTTCATATTCTTTTTTCCCTTTCGATGTGATTTTTCTTGTGCAGCATGTTTAAAGAAAAAATGAGGTTAAAAAAAGAAAAGAAAAATTCCTAGATCTCATCCAAGAGGAAGTTCCCTCTAGCATAGCAAGCTGGGGTGGGGATGTGTTGCGGACTGCCAGCTCCTCTCATGTCAGCTTCTTCCTAGAATCTTTTTTTCCCTTCAGCAACCTAATGATGTTTTCAGTTAAAACTAATGATGAACCTTTCCAGATTTAGCTGGGCTGGTCCTTAGACAATATATCTAGTGATGTACAGCACTATATCACTGGTCCTGACCATTATCTAATAAGATAATGGATATAAAATGTTTTATAACCACAAAGTACTATATAAACATAAGTTGCTATTATAATAGCCAGAATAATTTCTTTAAAAATTGAAAGCACGGCAAAAGGTCAAGACAGAGAAAATCTGGCTGATCTCCATCAGACTAGGGCTCTAAAAACAAGATGCTTTTTTTCTTCAGTTTTCTTTGTTAAGGCAACTAAAGGATGTCTCTTTACCCAAATGAAACTGTAGCTTGTCTAACTCAGCCTGGCCCTGATCAGGATTAAAACCTGATGTATGGAGTTTATTAAGGGTCTACTGTTTGCTTTGTAAATCTCTCATTTGATCCTAATAACAACCCTGGAAAGTAGATAGTATTATTTTCCCCTTTTACAATTGAAGAAAGAGACTGAGGCAAGTAGGTTAGTGACTTGCCCCGGATCATACAGCTAGAAATCTCTGACACTGGATTTGCACTCAGATTTTCATGATTCTAGGTATAGGACTGTATCCACTTCAACATCTAACTGCTTGGACTAGAAATTAAGAGCTGAGTTTGAATTTTAGCTCTGCCACTTGCCAGTGGTATGATCTCAAGCAGTTCATTTTCCTGGTTCTAAGTTTCTTCATAGATAGCATGATGGAATTGGACTGGATATCTCTGAGACCTCTCAATGTTAACATTCCAGGATTCTGTGTCTCTCAGAAAGCAGAAGGTACAGTTTATTACTGTAGCTCAAGTTTGATGATTTAAAGCTTAAACTTTCAGCTTTTCTGCATTCCCTATGCATTTCTCTATGTCCTCTGTATTGGGGAAGATCAATCACTCCACTGATATAAAAACTGGGAGCATCATAGACATGAAATTACACCTTGTGTTGGGATTCTGAACTCACTTTCATCTCCTTTCTTTGTCAACTTCTCTCTATGCGAGGTTTGTTATTATGTCTGCCTTGCTGGGATATGAGTATCCCAGGACCCCTACGTAGGAGACTGGATAACCAAAAGTCAAAGACAAATTATGCATGACTGGGTTATCTCTATCCCTTTGCCTTAGATAATAATAACAATGGAGTTTATATAGCATTTTAAGGTTTGCAAAGCACTTTACATAACATTGTATTTAATTCTCACAACCCCATAAGATAGGAGCTATTATTATTTTCATTTTATAGATAAGGAAACTGAGGCTGAGAGATTGAGTGATTTTTCTAGGATCACACAGCTAGTAATGTGTCTGAGACAGGATGTGAGCTAGAACTTTCCTGATCTCAGGTCTAACATTGTATTCTCCATGCTTCCTAGCATATGCCTTTCCTTGGCCACCTTGGCATATGATCCAGTTATAAAAGCTGATGTTGACTCTGGGAACCACAGCAAAGAGGAAAATGTGAATTAGTGACCAATTAATGCAATAGCCAATAGTAGATAATCTTTAGAGAAGCTAGAATACATTTCCTTATAACAAGCTAAGCTTGATGGTCAGGTAACAGAAACACATTATTTTCATATCTTTTGACAATTTTCAGCATAAGGCAGCAGGTCATTTGCAGTCTAACCAGATGGTTGGGTCAGGCAGTTCTAAATCTATAATTCTATGCTCCTGTGTTTTACAAAGGCTTGTTTTGTTGGAATTCACAAACAAGGTTACCTTCTCCTGGCAGAGGAGGCAAAAGGGAGCCCCTTTGCCAAGAAGAGACAACATCCAAAAGCAGTAACTTTCCAGCAGTGCCAGATTGGGGGGGAAGAGGGAGGGAGAGTTGAAGATAAGGGCTCCAACTGTCTTGGCAGGATTCAATGCCATTTTATAATAACCACCTTACTCCAATGAGTTCCTGGGTATGAAGGTTGTAGTTTTAATTAAAGCTTCAGCACAGCATTAAATGCCATTTTGTTTTAGTTCATAATTAACTAAGGCGCAAGTCATACTAATAAGATGTGTGCTTTTCAAGCAGCACAAATTGTGAAGAATTGGGGGAAAAAAACTCAACAACAGCCATGCATCCAAGAAAGCTGGTTCCCACTCTAACCCCCGCCTCTTCACCCCTGCTTGGTTCAATTAAAACTTTTTGAGAAAATATTACAACCATGTTCCTGTCTTTGTAGTAATGAAGAATATTAATTAGAGTGTGATAAATACAATGTTCCTCTTTTTTTATTCCCTCATTTACAGAATTTAAAAAATAATGGACCAATTAAAGCTGGAAAGAGAAATACAGTATTTGCCTTAGGCTCCATCTCAGCAACCAAACTTTCTAGAACTGAATGCCATCATTAGACTCTGCCAAGTCCTGTCCTGGACCTGAAGTCTAGACCACTTGGCCATGACATATTAGAATAAACTGACCCTGGGCTAAACTGTTGCAGGATTAAATGGTTTACATTTGGTGATGTGATAGAGAGCATTGCAACTAGAGTCAGGAAAACCTGAGTTTGAATTTAATCTCAGACACTTACAAGTTGTATGACCCTGGGCAAATCACTTTCATCTCTGTTTGTCTCAGTTTCCTCATCTGTAAAATGGGGATATTAATAGCACCTATTTCCCAGGATTGTTATGAGAACCAAATGAAAGAATATTTATAAAGCTCTTGGTACAGTGCCTGGCACATAGTAAATGCTATATAAATGTTCATTATTATCATAGTTATTATTAGTAATAATATCATATTAGATTGCAGGGGACTTGGGTTGTGGTCTCCTGATCACTTTATTTCCATTTACTAGCTGTGGAATCTCAGGCAAGTCATTCTTTCGAGCCTCAGTTGCTACATATCTTCCCTGCCAAAAGGAAGATGGTTGGATGAGATGATCTCTTAGGGATTTAAGATGTGTTTCTAAGAATGCCTTCTCTAATAGACAAAATGTATGGCAAGAAGGGGCTATGTTGAAGAGAATGCAGGGAGAGACACATTAGAGGAGGAAGGGGGAAGGGAGTGAGGGAGTAGGGAGGATATTGAGGAAGGGGTCCAGTAAAGTCCAAGAAGATACAAATTAGAAGAGGGTGCGGTGATGAAGGAGACAGCAGAGAACACAAGTGGAGGGAGCAGAGAGGAGGGGAAAATGAGTATAGAAAGAAAGGAGATAGTATATTCATGGATGAAAAATTTGGCCTATGTTCCCATTTTTTCAAGACTAGATAAAAGCTTAAATATTCAAGAAAGAGAAACTAAAAACAAAACAAAACAAAACAAAATAAGAAGAAGAAGAAGAAGAAGAGAGGAGAAGGAGGAGGAGGAGGAAGAAGAAGAAGAAGAAGAAGAAGAAGAGAAAGAGGTAGAAGAAGAAGAAGAAGAAGAAAAAGAGGAAGAAGAAGAGGAAGAAGAAGAAGAAGAAGAAGAAGAAGAGAAAGAGGAAGAAGAAGAGCAAGAGGAAGAAGAAGAAGAAGAAGAAGAAGAAGAAGAAGACGACGACGACGACGACGACGACGAAGAAGAAGAAGAAGAAGAAGAAGAAGAAGAAGAAGAAGAAGAAGAGGAGGAGGAGGAGGAAGAAGAAGAGAAGAGGAAGAGGAAGAGGAGGAAGAGGAAGAAGAAGAAGAAGAAGAAGAAGAAGAAGAGGAGGAGGAGGAGGAGGAGGAGGAGGAGGAAGAAGAAGAAGAAAAAGAAGAGGAAGAAGAGGAAGAGGAAGAGGAAGAGGAAGAGGAAGAAAAGGAAGAGGAAGAGAAGAAGAAGAAGAAGAAGAAGAAGAAGAAGAAGAAGAAGAAGAAGCAGCATAATTTGAATACTGATACTGCCTTTTCCTACCCCCTAACACTGGGCCACAAGCTGAAGGTAAACTTCTAGGATTCTATCTTAAAGAAATGTTGAGGTGTCACATCCTAGGTCAACGAATGAAGTGATTTTCCTCTTCATTCCAGCAGTATATGGTCCATTTCCAGGACAGAGGCTGTCAGAGCTTTTGATGTTGACACCAATAACCTTTAGAAAGACTAACAGAAATTGAGTGTATGTCCATCACTTGGGGAATGGCTGGATATGTTATAGTGCATTAATATAATAGAAAATTATTGCTCTATAAGATATGACAAACAGGCTGATTTCAGAAAAGCCTGGAAAGATTTATGTGAACTAATGCTGAGTGAAGTGAGCAGAACCAAGAGAACATTGTACACAGCAACAACAGGATTTAGTGATAATCAATTGTGATGGACTTGATTCTTTCCAACAACGAGGTGATGCAAGGCAATTTCAATAGATGTGATGGAAAGTACCTTCAGCATCCAGAGAGAGAACTATGGAGACTGAATGTGGATCAAAACATAGTATTTTCATCTTTTTGTGGTGGTGTTATTTGTTTGCTTGGTTGTTTTTCCCTTGTGTTATTTTTCCCCTTTTGATCTTATTTTTCTTATGCAACATGATGAATATGGAAATATGTTTAGAAGAATTGAGCATGTTTAACCTGTGTTGGAATGTTTCCTGTCTGGGGAATGGGAAAAGAAGGAAGGAGGAAGAAAAATTTAGA